>NC_137786.1:51732681-52387557 GCF_963383645.1 Muscardinus avellanarius | reverse complement strand
TGAGGGAAATATTTAAACATTTCTGGTGCTGAGTGCCCATGTTGTTCTACACTCTGCCCCACCTCTCCTTGATTTTTAAATAAGTATTAGATTGGAACTAACCTAAAAGAATTTTATGTTTCTAGCTTTTGCAAATGAGTCCACATTCCAGAGAAAGCATCAAATATGTGTCATTACTACTGAAGACCAGAGTGGTAGTTGGCATGGGAGTATTGAAGACCGAGAACTGCATGCAGTTCAAAATCACCAGAAGAGTTTAAAATGAGGATTGTGCTCACTGCTCAGTACATGACAAGCTTTCCTGCTGCTAAAAGCAGCCCACACTGAGGATGAGCTCCAGGAGTGCTTCTGCATTTGCAGGGAGAATGCCCCACCTTGCCAAATGCCACTCCCTTCATCACTTCCAATTGCTCTGCAATCTCCACAGGAAAGAACCTTCCAAACATAGAAACCTGTCCTTTACCCCTTTCTCTCTCTATAGGATACATATTTGCCTGTTGAGGAGGCAATGTCTGTACTGTGAGATTACACATTGCCAACTCAATGTTCATAGTCACAGCCATGTTCCAAAATTATCTGGAAACACATTGTGCTAATGCTTTTGTGCTGCTTAATCATAGACTCTGAATGTGATTCTAATTCACAGAAAAATAACCAAATCTGTTGCCTACTTCTCATGATTCCTCATTCACCCATCACTCTTTTCTAACATACCATCACCAACAACAACCAATATTTGCTAATTTTTGAAAATGCATAGTCCTAAGAAAGTGATATAAAAGTTTAATGTTGAAGGTGCATATTCATCCTTGAGGGGGAAAAATGAGTAACATTTTACATATGGAGACACAAATTGTTTTTGTTAAAACTTACTATTGTGGTTGAATCATTTCCTCTCCAATTCATATGTTGAATTTCTAGACCCAATACCCTGGAGTGTGACTTCATTCAATCTGATAGATGGCCTTCTAAGAAAAGGGGACCAGGATACACACAGAAGATGGCATATGAAAATATAGGGAAAAATAGCCATCCATGAGCCAAGGGTGTCAGAAGAACCAGCATCATTTTTTTGTGTGTGTTTTTTTGTTTGTTTTTTGTTTTGCTTTGTTTTGTTTTGTTTTTTTGGTGGTACTGGGGGTGGAACCCAGAGGCTTTCTACCTCCGGGCTATACTTCCAGACCTATTTTATACTTTATTTGGAAACAGGGTCTCACTATTTTGCTGAAAGCCTCACTCAGTAACGGAGGCTGGCTTCAAATCTGTGCAATCCTCCTGTCTCAGCCTCCTAAGCACTGGGATTACAAGCGTGCACCACCATGCCCGGCTAGAACCAGAATTTTGATCGTGAACTTCCAGCCTCTGGGCAAATATATTCCCATTGCTTGAGCCACCCCATCTGCAGCATTTTATTATAAAAGGCTTTGAAAACTAATACACTGGCATTTTCATGATGTTTCCTTATATCCTGGAGCCACCCTCTCTTTCCTAAGCATCTATTCCTTTTCTGCAATAAGGATTTGATTTGGCCAGCATGCAAAATGGTTTCTTTTTCAATGCAAGTTTCTCTCTCATCTAGAAGAGCGATATCTCTCTCTCTTCTTCCAAATTTCTCATTTCTAGGATGAGAGAAAAAGAAAGAGAAAAATAAATACACTCGCATTAGAGAAGGAACAGCAAAATTAATTTTAAAATGAGAGATAAAAAGAGAGAATAAAGGAAAAGAGAAGGAGGCAGAGTTGCAAGAGAAAAGCAAAAGCATATGTGCAACTAGTTTGGTCTAGTAAGTAAGAAGCATAGGGCTCCAATGATTCATGATTACAATAAGAGATCCCAGCATGAGTGTGAGATGAGAAAATGCTTCTTTATAAATCAATTACAGGGTTGAATGGGCCTAGAACATTCATTGAAACCAGGCCAAAACTAATAAAAATCAAATCAAGATTTTGTGCAGCCCTAAAGAGGAAGGTACCATCAATATACTCTGCTTGAAAGAAACCTTTTTGTACAGGAAGTGATTGTGAAAGAAGGCCAGGAAAGAAAAGGATAATGAAGGAGGTGCTAGCCGCTCCTGCTCGTCACCTGCCTCACCACAACCACACTGGGCACAGCCCTGAGCTGTGTGTGATGGTCTCACTGAGACAACTTCTGGCCTTTTGTCTGACACCTGTCCTATCTACGCAGAAATTGATGTACCTCATAACCATGCCTGTCAGATATGTCATCCATTATACCTTCCAGAACTTTCACTTCATCAAGCCTGGGGAGAAAGGCAAGACCTGATCATGGTAAGGAGGTGAAGAAGAGGAGAATAAAGGATTATTAAATAAAGATTTCTACCTTCTCATCTTCAGATGAAACATTTCCTGAGAATTTGAATTCTAGACATTCATCAAAATATTACTCTGATTACTTATATTTAGGTCTTTTCAGCTTCATGGGCAATAAAATATTTTTTTCAAAACCAAAAGGTTGTTTGATTAGCAGTATTACTGGAATAGTTAGATATTAATTTTGTGACAATAATATCTCTACTCAAATAACTTTTAGCCAATTAGACCCAATTTCTTTTCAAGTAGTCCATATTTAAGAATTATTTCATTTTAATGTTTTATATCCCAGCTTTAATAAAAAAACTTAGTTGTAATAAAAACAAACAAAGCTTTTCTTCTTATATTCCTTATTTTTTCTTATATTCCTTATTCTTTATTTCTTATATTCCAGGTGTTGGAATATAAGTAAGTATACTTTGCATATGGGAAGGACATAAATTATTGGATCTAAGAAGGCAGATCATTTTGTATTACATTATTAATATCAATTCTCTGTGTTTCTCTCTATCCATGCCCTTAGCAGTGTGACTTTGCACTCCTTTCCCCTGCCTTTGGATTTTGTTTGCCAAGATTTATGTTTTAACTAATAAGCCTTTAATAGATAGAACTCAAGCAAGAGCTTGAAATATATTTTGGAGGGGTCAATAATTTTATCTTTATTTTATATACTTTTATTGGTGCACTGTCTCCCATCATAATGTAGTGCACAGAGCAGCACTTGGTAAGCTTTTCTCTACTCCCTCCCTATTCCCTCCTCTTCCCTAAACATGATATTGAGATTGGCATTGGTATTTTCACATGTGTACATGATATATGTTGAAGTGCCTCCTTTATTAGTTCTCCCTCCCTCACCCACCACCTTGCCCTGGACCAACTCCTTGCCCCGCTTGAAATATGCTTTTGCAGTGACAAGTGATGCCTCTTCCATTGCCACAAGAAGAACATGCCCTTTGCCCTCTGGACCAAAGATAGAACCTATCAACCTCTCTTAGCACTCTCACTGCTATAATACAAAGACCTGACTATGTAACTTAGAGGAAGGAAGATTTTCTCAGTTTCCTAAGAAATTTGAAGTTCAGTCCATGTAAAGCCAGAGATCACAGATCTCAGGGCATGGAGGAAGCAGGAAGTGGAGAAGAGAGTACAAGCCTTAGCTCTCACATCATGGTGGCTATAAGCAAGACAGAGCAAGGAGAGTATTAACTAATACATAATTATTAAGGTCACAGCCTCAGGGAAACTTCTTTAGCAACCAAGCCCTGTTTTTCATATTTCTACCTTGTTTCTGTGAGGGCTAGGGGGACATTCAGAATCCAAATCATCACACTACCCTTACTGTGAACCAACAAAATCTATCCATTTATGGTTAATATATATTTGAAAACCTGGTTCTTTGTGAATTATATAGTGGTTTGGATAGGCGTAGCATTGCCTAATACTGAGTGCAGAGCTTATAGAAAATTAGTGCTTTAATGCATAAAATCAATGGAAATTATAATTTACTGTGAAAAGTTCAAATGATTTACTCTCAAAACTGCATAAAAATAACAGGTGGGAGAATTTGATGAGCACAATATTCAAGTCAACCCAATTCTTCATGGCTGAACCCTCCAGTTCTGCATGTTTATGTAATGTTTCTTAAATCCAACTACATGACTCTGAACATCCTACATAATTACATTATAAATCCAGGAAAAACAATACTTCATCAAGTCATAAGAATCTAACAATCTAACACCTAGTTTCTAGACATGCTTTTTCATAGCTACCAGTGCATTTTTCACAATTACCACGGGCTTTTAACAACATCTGAACTTTCCACATGAATAATAACGCTCAACTTTATGAGATACTTATGGTTTCTTAGGATTGAGTACGGTAGACCTTATCTGGAGCTACCATCGAAGACTTACCTTGTGTTTATATCCCAACAGTAAACAATCTCCCAATTGAGATTGATAAATGAACACACTTTACCCATTTTTTATATTTATACCCTTTATTCTTGTAATGAGCATTACCACTTCTATGGGTCTTGTGTAATTGTTGTATCAAAAATAAATATCTCTGGGGACTAATTTGCTTGCACACACAAGGAAATGAGCTACAGTTTATCTCAGTACCCGGGAGGTATAAGCACCAAGGGAACTATTTTAATGATATATCTGTGGTGTTTTTCTTCATGCCAGACATACTTGTTGATTGTATATACGTGCTTTTCAAATTCAATTTGGTTACTCTGCTTGAAAATAATAAGAAAAGAATTTAAAAATTGCTCAATGATTCTCCTTTCTTTGACTCTTTGGAGTATAAATCTGTATTTAATTAAATTAAATAGTCTCACAAGAGATAGTCTTACTGCAGTACCATAAATTTGGCAAGTTTCACACATTGCTCTGGGGAATTATTTTAGTTAAGGTAACTATACTATTCAGCTTTTCATCACTCTGAAAAAAATATGTTGTATGAACAACTTATTTGTGTCAGCTCATGGTTTCAGAGGTTTCTTTCTATGGCTGGCTGGTTCCACTGCTCTGGGCCTAAATTCAGGCAGAAACATCAGGTCAGAAGGATGTGGCAGAGGAAAGCTGCCCATCTCATGGTGGTTGAGAAGCAGAGAAAGACAGAGGAGAAGAAGAGCCCTAAAACGAAATATATACTTCAGGGCATACTCCCAGTGACCCACTTCCTCCAACAAGGCTGAATGCCTACAGTTCTTACCACCTACCAATAATGGCATCAAATATGAATCCCTCAATGAATCCATCCATTAATGAGATCAGATCATCATGATCCAATCATTTACCAAGGTCCTCATCTCTAAAATAACTGTTTTGGGACAAACCCTTCAACACACAAGCTTTTGAGGGAGTTCAAAATTCAAATCATAACAGTTATTACGTGTCAGAATAGTGCCTTCAGTAGCTACAATAGCCATAACCTAAAATCTCAGTGCAATAGACATGTATTTTTATCTTAAATCATGGTCTTATAAAGCTCATGTATCCCCCTTTGGTATATTTTTCTTCAGAAGTGACTTAGGAGTCTAGCTTGCTTCTATTTTGAAACTCCATCATTGTACTCTTAACTGCCTCTGAACTCCAGTTGTAACACATTTCTTTCACTCACCAAAATTATAACTAGATAAACATATCTCTTCACTTCATCCATACCCATAAAATTCAATGAGAGAACTCAGTCACATGGCCTAAATCTAATTACAGCTGATTCTCAATTTACAGTGGGATTTCATTCCAATAAATCCATTGTAAATTGAAAATATCTTATATTGAGGATGCATTAAATTCACCTAACCTACCAAACATCACTCAAACCTTAGCACACAGTGTACATTAGTGTCAGTTATTATCCCTTCTATCAAGTGGCCAATCAGTAGCTTTGGCTCACTGTAACTGCTTATCAAAAGAATATTATATTACATATCATTAGTCTAGAAAAAGATTAATGTTTATAATTCTAATTATGGTTTTTATTGAATTCATATTTATTTCACACTATGGAAAAACGTAAGTTGAACCATTATAAAACATGAACCATCCACATATGGACCATTTGTATAAAGCAGGCTTAGAAATTGTCTTCCTGTATATCTGATGATTTAACACTACAAATATTTATTTTTTATTGACACATGTTTCATAAAATAGAACAAACTTAAGAGGAGAGAAAACTGTTTTTCATAATTATTTAAAGTTCCAATCTTATTAAGATTTCACTCCACCCAACACTTTGTTTTAAAAGTTGTTTTATATGTAAATATTCATCTATCAGAGGAGAGAAGAGAGAGATTGGATAAGTTACTCCCATTTTTTAAGCACTTAGCCTAAAGTACACACAGTAGTTTTGCTCATGTGACATTTGCCTGAAGTAGTCACATGACACCACCTTGATATGAGAACAAAGACAGAGAAATTAGAGATAGAATCTTGGCTACACAGTGACTTGTCAGCAACAACTCTATATTATGGAACAGATGAATAAATGTTTGATAGACAACTAGCTGTTTCTGCTACAGCACCAATTATCAGCAATCTAAACAAAATTGGAATCCTTAGCTTGATAATGCCAATTCTGGACATTTATACTAAGGAATATCTAAAATATTATAAATTGTATTAACTTAAACAATTAGCACCCCTTTGGTGCTCTGTAAACCTTTTACAAGCATGCACCACCACACCTGGCCAAAAATGTTTTTTAAAATTAGGGCAATGCGCCGGGCGTGGTGGTGCACGCTTGTAATCCCCGCACTTGGGAGGCGGAGACAGGAGGATCACGCAGGTTCGAAGCCAGCCGTGCTGGCGTAGGAGACCCTGTTTCAAAAATATAAAATAGGTCTGGGAGTGTAGCCCGGAGGAAGAAGGGCTTCCAGGAACCCCAGTACCACCAAAAAAAAAAAAAAAAAAAAAAAAAAAATTAGGGCAATGGCCAGGAATGGTGGTGCACACTTGTAATCCCTGCGCTTGGGAGGTAGAGACAGGAGGATCACGCAAGTTAGAAGCCAGCTGTGCTGGCTTAAGAAACCCTGTTTCCAAATTTTAAAAAAGCATAAAAATAGGTCTGGGAGTGTAGCCCAGAGGTAGAAGGGTTTCCAGGAACCCCAGTGCCACAATGATTAATAATAATAATAATAATAATAATAATAAATTAAATTAGGGCAATGAAACTGGGCATGGTGGCACATGCTTGTAATCCCATCATTTGGGAGGCTGAGACAAGAGGATCACTGTTTGTGCTCAGCCTCAGCTGCTACTAAGTGAGGCCCTTTGCAACTCAGTGAGACCCTGTTTTAAAATAAAGAATAAAAAAAATAGGGCTGGAGGTATAGCTTGGAGGTAGAATGCCCCTGGGTTTCATCCCCAGTACCACACACACACAAAAAACCCTAGGGCAATGAAAAAATATCTAATTATTGACATATAGTGGTAGAAAGGAGTTAAGAAATAGCGTTAGTATATTTTCTTATTAATAGGCAAAAATCATTACTTATATCTAGTCATATATATACATGATATATTCATATTCTAAGATGTGACAATAAAAAATAAAAAGACTGAGTAAAACTCCATTGTGTACACGTTCCATAGTTTTGTAATCCATAGAACTGTTTATGGACATCTTGGCTGGTTCCATAGTTTGGCTATGGTAAATTGTGCAGCTATGAACATAGATACACATTCATTAGTTTGGTAGTTTGGTTTCATTTTTGGGGGGGTAGATACCCAGGAGTGGTAATGCTGGATCATATAGTAAGTTTGTTCCCATTCTTTTAAGGATCCTCCATACTGTTTTCCAAAGTGGTTGCACTAATTTGCAATCCCACCAACAATATTTTAGAGTTCCCACCTCTCCACATCCTCGCCAGCATTTGCTGTTTGTGTTTTGAATAATTGCCGTATTAGTTGGACTTAGGTGAAATCTCAGGGTAGTTTTGATTTGCATCTCTCTGATTGCCAGTGATGTTGAGCATTTTTTCATGAATTTTTTGGCCATTTGAATTTCTTCTTTCATGAAGTATCAATTTAGTTCACTTGCCCATTTTTATTACATCATAACAGGGAAATGGATGGAACTGGAGGACATTATGTTAAGTAATATTAGTCCGTCACAAAAAATAAGAAATCAGATGTTTTTTATAACATGTGAAAGCTAAGAAGAAGTGGGTCATAGGAGAAGCTCTAGATGAAAAATGAGATCCTATAGAGGAGCAAATAAGGCAACCTAACTGAGGAAATAGAAAGGGGGAAGAAGGAAAGTCTAAAGCACATGATGTACTTAAACAAACATATCAAAGTCAATCAGTAAGCCAAGCATGGAAAGGAGGGATGGGGAGGGAGTGGGGTGGGAATTAGGTAGGGGCTAAGTGGACTATGTGTGCATATATATTTACACAAGTTTTTTTTAATCCCAGTATGATGTATGAATACAATGCACCAATAAAAAATTTTTAAATAATTAAAATTAAGATGATATGTATAAAGTGGAAAGAGGAAAGGTAGTGAGGCATAAGGAAATACATTATTTTTGTCATTGTTCTTAGTGGAAAAACAAGACATATTTTCTTTTTTCTGTGCTTTTATTGGTGCATTACAGTCTCACATCATGATATAAATCATTTTAACAATAACATACATGCACACAGTTGTTGGTGCCCCCACCTCCTCATTTTTCTTCCTCCCAATACAAAGTAACCAGATTGATGATGGTATATATTAACATGTCTACACATGGTCTATGGTAGCATTTCCATTAATAAACCTCAGTATTTCTTCTCCCCTATCCTGATATCTCCTTCCTGGCTCTACTGAGATTTCTCCTGTATTATCTTGAGTCTCTCTTGTATCACAATTACTCCCTATCTTGCGCATATTAAAGAGTATATGCAGCCTTTTACTCTCTGTGACTGGTTAATCTCACTTCTACACTGTTTGTGGGATTGCAAACTAATTCAACCATCATGGAGATAAGTGTGGGAATTCCTTAGAAAACTTGGAATAAATCTACCATATGATCCAGCTATACCTCTACTGGGTATCTACCCAAAAGGGTTGAAACCAGAGAACTACAGTGATATATTCATACTCGTGTTTATAGCCAAATTATGGAACCAACCTAGGTATCCAACAACAGATGAATGTATTAAAAAAAAACTATGAAAATACACACAATAGAGTTCAACTCTGCAATAAAAATTATGTAATTTGCAAGAAAATGGAAGGACCTGGAGAACATTATATGAAGTAATACTTTCTAAATAAGGAAAAAATTAAGAGCATCATATAAATGTATACATTTACATTTATCACTAGGAATTATTTTCTCATATGTGGAAGCTAGAGAGAAAAACAGAAAATAAAAGGAACTTTTATGAAAAGGAGGAGAGACTAGTAGAAGAGGGAAAGGGGACTAGAGGAGGGAGAGGGAATGGGGAAAAAAAGATTCTTGAGAAAGGACACAGACCACATGTTATGTTTGTATATGAATGTATCACTACCAATTGCACTAGCATGCACCAGGAGAGAAGATGGGGTGGAGTGTGGACTGGGGGTTGAGGGAAACACACCAAGAGATTTGTGTCCATATATGAATGAATCAAAGTAATACATTTATGTATGTGATACTACAATGTACCAATTAAAATGCTTAAAGATAAAAAATGTAAAATATACAAACTTATCAGAACAAACTATATATGAAGTGCATAGTAAAAGATAAAGCTACAAAAATGATATAAACAGCAAGCAAAGCAAACTAATATAGTGAATTAAGGCCAGAAATATATTTTATATCAATAAGTATAATGGAATAAGCAAATATATTTAAGTAAAAAGACAGATTAGATTGAAAAGCCTAACTCTAAATATATGCTATTATGATAAACATTTTGAGAGGTAAAATGACTCTAAAACTGAAAATTAGTGCATCAGAAGGTTGCTCATTTTAAAAAATAATAAAAATTACTAACTTTTCTATTTACAAATAGCAAACAGTTAAAAAGAATACTAAAAATAAAAAAGATCAAAACTAGAGTTTGTGTGTGAAAATATATACAACAAAAAGAGGCTAAAAGGTAAAATGCAAAAAAATGCTATTTCCAATACATATTGCAGGCAAAGGGCAAATTTCTTTAAAATTATTGATAAGACTAAAACCCAATTGGAGAAAAGGTTTTTAAGTAAAACCTAAAGTAAATAAATGAATATGAATTCTTGAAAAATGCTTAATCTTATTAATAATTTAGAAAGAATAAATGAGATGTTACTTTTTCCCCATCAGATTGACAAAGACACCAAGTTTTGTCACACAATATTGGAAAAGTTATGGAAAGCAGACATTGTCATACATTTGTGACATAAGTTAGTGGTACACCTCAAGAAGGCAATCTGGCAATAAGTGTAAAGTATCTGAAAATATAAAAATCAATATTTAATTTAGTCTGTGTGTGTGAGTGTTTTCCAAAGTGGTTGCACTAATTTGCAATCCTACCAACAATATATTAGAGTTCCCACTTCTCCATATCCTTGTTAGCATTTATTGTTGTTTGTGTTTTGAATGATTGTCATTCTAGGTGAAGTTAGGTGAAATCTCAGGGCACTTTTGATTTGCATCTTTCTGATTTCTAATGATGTTGAGCATTTTTATACATTTATTGGCCATTTGAATTTCTTTTTTGTGAAGTGTCTATTTAGTTTGTTTGCCCATTTTTTGAGTTATTTTTTTTTTAGTACTAAGTTTCCTGAGTTCTCTGTATATTCTAAATATTAGTCCTTTATAGGAGAAATCGTTGGCATTAATTTTCTCCCATTCTGTTGGCTCTCTGTTGAGGTTCTTGGTAGTTTCCTTTGCTTTACAGAAGCTCTTCAGTTTAATGCAATCCCACATATTGATCCATCCTTAGTCTTGTGCATTTGGGGTTTTGTTGAGAAAGTTTTGACTCTGCCTATGTGTTGCAGTGTTAGACCTATACCCTTCTTTCTGTTTCTTTTTTATGGGTGATAAGTGCTATAAATTTTCTTCTTAATACTGTCTTTAAGGTCTCCTAAAGGTTATATATATGTTGTATCCCTATTTTTGTCTGTTTGTAGAAATTTTTTATTTCACCTTTATGATCCAATCTTCATTCAGCATTGTGTTCAGTCTTCACATGTTTATATAGTTACTCTAGGTCTTCTTAGAGTTGATTTCTAGTTTCATTACACTGTGGTCTGAAAAGACACAGGGGAGTATGTCACATTTTTTAATTAGCTAATGCTCACTTTGTGGCCCAGGATGTGGTTTATTTTAGAGAAGGCTTGGTGAGCAGCTGAAAAAATGTGAATTCTGCTGTAGTTGGGTGGAATATTCTACATGTGTCTAATAAGTCCATTTGCTTTATGGTATTCTTTAGGTCTGATGTATCTTTACTGACTTTTTGTCTAGAAGATTTGTCTAGCTGTGTGAGAGGGTTGTTGAAGTCTCCAGTATTATTTTATTTGGACCTATGTGCGACTTAATGTCACAAATACTTTATGAAAGTAGCTGCACCTATGTTTAGGGCATAAATGTTGGCTATCATTATTTCTTTTTCTGGATTTTTTTTTACCCATAAGAAAACGACCTGCTTTGTTTCTTCTGATAAGCTTTGGCTTTAATTATAACTTGTCTGATATCATAGTTGCTATTTCTGCTTGTCTTTGAGTTCCATTGGTATGAATTATCTTGCTCCAGCCCTTTACCTTTAGTTTGTTACTGTCTTTAATTATAAGGTCTGTTTCTTGCAAGCAGCAGATAGATGGATTCTGGTTTATAATCTAATTGCCAATAATATCTTTTTATTGGGGAGTTGAGGCCATTTATGTTCAGTGTAATTATTGAGATATGATTTTTAATTTCTAACAGTTTGAGTTTTAATTTCTGTTGAGGTATGGTTTATTCTTCTTTGCTTAGTTGTTTACTTGATGAAAATTTTTGTCTCTCTGGTTCTGGCCTGCATTACTTATTTCTTCTTTGCAGTTAATCTCTGAGTATTTTCTCTAGTGCTGGTTTGGAAGACATAAATTCTTTCAGCTTCTGTTTGTCGTGGAAGATTTTTATTTTCTCAATGAATTTGAGAGATATTTTTGCTAGATAGGAAATTTTTGGCTGCAAGTTGTCTTCTTTCAGAGTTTGGAGTAAGCTACTCCAAGCCCTCTAGGCTTTTATGGCTTGGTTTGGGAACTCAGGACTGATTCTAATTGTTTTACTTCTGAATGCCACTTGGTCTTTGTTTTTATTTTCTTTAAGATTCTTTCTTTGGCTTCTACATTGGTCAGTTTGACTATTATGTGGCATAGTGAATCTTTTATCTGATCTTGTCTAAAGGGGGTTATATAAGTTTTCTGTAACTCTGTATCAACCTCTTCTATCTTTGGAAAATTTTCAGATTAATCACTTCTTTGATAATATTGTTGATATCTGTGTTTTCACCTTCTATTCCCTCTATGCTAATTACTCTTAGGTTATCTCTTTTTAGATGGACCCATATTGCTTCAATGTCCAATTCATGCTTTCCATTTTTTTTTTTTTTTGGTGGTACAGGAGATGGAACCCTTCTAACTCCAGGCTACACTCCAGACCTATTTTATATTTTTATTTGGAAACAAACAGGGTCTCTTAAGCCAGGCGAGGCTGGCTTCAAACCTACATGATCCTCCTGTCTCTGCCTCCCCAGGGATTAAAAGTGTGTGCCACCATGCCCAGCTCCAACTGTTGTTTTTTTTCTAAATTATAAACTATGCATTCAATTTTGGAGTGATAATCTTCTCAGACTGAGATTCTATTCTTCATATGACATAATCTATTGCTTGAGGTTTGAATTGATGTCTTCACTTTAATTATTGCATCTTTATTTCTTTCAAAATTTCTCTAAATTATTATTTAGAATTATTTATTATTATTTTCAGAAATCCTGCATCATTTATACTATTAAATTTATGATTTGTCCTTCTGGTGATCTTTGTAATTCTGTGTTGTCAGGTTCTGTTATTGTGGGGTTGTGGGAACTCATTGTTTTCTTGTTATTCCTCCTTCTCATGATTTCAGAAGTGTGTATCTGTTGCTTTTAATAGATTTATCTCAGTCTGTAGGTGTCAGCTAGATCCAAGGGCAAGTTATGTTGTATTCAATGGTGAAGTTGAGTAAGGAGGAAAGTAAAGTCATAAATTCAAGAATAGGGTAAAGCCACAGAAAGGACTGAATAGAATGAGAGTATGAGTTTGGTAAGGTAGTATATAGTAGAGATTAGAGATAGCAAATATGTAGTAGAATTCTACTAACCAATGTAGAGTATTTAGTATACTGATATAAAGTGGATTTAACACAAGAAAAAGAAAAAAGAGACAAAGAGAAGAAAGTAGGTATGTACAGGGAGGAGGTTTGTGAAAGGGGTGAAAAGAGAGCAAGCAAACAAACATACACACACACACAAACACACACACACGCACACACACGCGCACACACACACACACACACACACACACACACAGCAAAACAACAACAAAATAATGCAACCCCATAAATATATGAAAACTCAGCAGACTTGACCTTTGCAGTCTCTGTCTGTGCAAATGCTGAGTGCCACTGAGACCTTTCCTGCTGCAAACCTGGTTCTCTTAGTCTATCTCAGTCTATGCAGAAGGGCTATATCAGTAGGGCTGGATATAGTATTAAGCATAGGTCTTCCTTCATGCTTTCCACCAATGGGAAACCTGATTCTCTTTTTTCCAGTGTAGTTGGCAAGTACCTCTGAGATCAAATCCAGTATATATGTAAAAGTCCCTGTTCTCTACAGGTAGGGCTGGCTTGGTCTGAATTCTACCCTTTCACCAGGATTGGTTAGTCTGTGATGATCTTAGAGATCCTAAGTATAGGTATCCCTCCACACTTTCCACCAATATAGAGCCTGAGTCTCTCAGAACCTCTGCTATGTCCAAGAGCAGACTCCATCCCCACATTCGCCAGGCTGAACTGCAGTCTAAACCAGGTTAAACAAAGTTTTTCATGCCTGCACAAGTCCCTATGGCCATGTTGGTTGTTCTCCTGTGGAAATGGCAGGTTCACATATGGTGTTTAAGCACAACTTTGCATCCCTGGAGGGCATGGTGAACTCGGCTGCCACTGTTACAAGTCATAGCCGGTGTTTGCACAGGAGAAACTGAGGGCTTACAATTCCAATGAGCTGCTGCCACTTACTTCATTTCAGGTCATTTTTTTTTTCCGGTGGGTCTCTGGCAGTTGGGCATGGTCAAGCAAGATGGTGGTGCCTGCAACTGCAGCCATTGGAGGTGGTTGAGGTTCTTTTCTGCTCTCTGATCAGCCTCTAGCTTTTTTTCCACAGCCTTTCACTTGTTGTGCTCTTTTTATATTTATTCTGCTTTCTTTCTTTCATCGGAATGCTGTTTTCACAGCATGGAGACAGAGTGTCAGCAGGACTGATATGTGCTACTTTACTCAGTTTCCATCTTCTTAGAAGTCCCTGTGTAGCTATTAAAATAAAAAAAGTATGAAAAGATTCCTCATATTATATTATATTATTAAATAAAACATACAAAATAGTTTGAATAAGTGCTGGGGCCAGCGAGGCCGGCATCGGAGTCTGACATGAGGCAAGGCTGGTGCTGGGACCTCTGAGGCCAAAATAAGAGCCTGCCAAGGGGTTAGGCTGGTGCCAGGACCAATGGCCGGCATCAGAACCTGCCATGAGGCAAGGCTGCTACTAGGGCCTCCAAGGCCGGGATTGGAGCCTGCCAAGGGGTTAGGTCAATGCCGGGGCCAGCAGCCAGCATCGGAGCCTGCCATGAGGTAAGGCCTGTTCTGGAGCCTCCAAGGCTGGGATAAGAGCCTGCCAAGGGGTTAGGCCAGTGCCGGGGCCAATGGCCGGCATCGGAGCCTTCCGTGAGGCAAGGCCGCTACTGAGGCCTCCAAGGCCAGGATTGGAGCCTGCCAAGGGGTTAGACCGGTGCTGGGGCCAGTGAGGCCAGCATCGGAGCCTGCCGTGAGGCATGGCGGATGCTGGGGCCTTCGAGGCCAGGATCCGAGCCTGCCAAGGGGTTAGGCAGGTGACGGGGCCAGCGAGGCCGCCATCAGAGCCTGCTGTGAGGCAAGGCTGGTGCTGGGGCCTCCGAGGCCAGGGTAAGAGCCTGCCGAGGGGTTAGGCTGGTGCCAGGGCCAATGGCTGGCATTGGAGCCTGCCATGAGGCAAGGCCGCTACTGGGACCTCCGAGGCTGGGATCAGAGCCTGCCAAGGGGTTAGGCCGATACCGGGGCCAGCGGCCAGCATCAGAGCCTGCTGTGAGGCAAGGCCGGTGCTGGGGCTTCCGAGGCTGGGATAAGAGCCTGCTGAGGGGTTAGGCTGGTGCCTGGGCCAATGGCCAGCATGGGAGCCTTCCGTGAGGCAAGGCCGCTACTGAGGCCTCTGAGGCCAGGATCAGAGCCTGCCGAGGGGTTAGACTGGTGCTGGGGCCAGTGAGTCTGGCATTGGAGCCTGCTGTGAGGCAAGGCCGGTGCTGGGGCCTCCGAGGCCAGGATCGGAGCCTGCCAAGGGGTTAGTACGGTGCCAGGGCCAGCATGGCCGGGATCGGAGTTCACCGTGAAGCAAGGCCAGTGCTGGGGCCAGTGAGGCTGTCATTGGAGCCTGCCGTGAGGCGAGGCTGGGATCAGAGCCTGCTGAGGGGTTAGGCCGATGCCAGGGCCAACGACCGGCATCGGAGCCTGACAGGAGGCAAGGCCGCTACTGGGGCCTCCGAAGCTGAGATCGGAGCCTGCCGAGGGGTTAGGCCGGTGCTGGGGCCAGCGAGGCCGGGATCAGAGCCTGCCGTGAAGCTAGGCCAGTGCTGGGGCCTCCGAGGCCAGGATAAGAGCCTGCCGAGGGGTTAGGCCAATGTCTTGGCCAATGGCCGGCATTGGAGCCTGCCGTGAGGCAAGGCCACTACTGGGGCCTCTGAGGCCAGAATCGGAGCCAGCTGAGGGGTTAGGCTGGTGTCGAGGCCAGCGAGACCAGAATCAGGGCCTCCCATGAGGCAAGGTCGCTGCTTGAGCCAGTGAGGTCTGGATCAGTCTACCAGGTAGCCAGGCCACTACTGGGGCCGTCAAGAGTGGGATCGGTACTTGCAATGTGGCATGCAAAGAGAAATATCGCAGAAAATAAAAACTAGATGCTTCCCCTAATCAGCAAAAACTAGGAGGAAAGGGGCAACAGGAAGAGGTTGAGCTATAGAAAGGGCCCTATAGTGAAGCAATTAAGGTGACCAATCAGAGGGTATGGAATAGGGGAGAATGGAGCCTCTTTAAAATGCAGGAAGTACATAAACAAATGTATCAAAGTTAATCACCAAACAAGCATGGGATCGAGGGAGGGGGAGGGAATGGGATGGGGGCTGGATGAGGACTAATTGGATGATGTGTGCTTGTATATCCTCTCAAGTTTTGTACTCCAATGTGATATATAATTACAATGCACCAATTAAAATAAATAAATAAATAAAAAATAAAAAACAAAAAAATAGTTTGAATAATATCATTTTTGGTGTGTCATAAAAGGGATTACATTTCAGGGTTTTGTACCTCTGAGCCACACCCCCAGCTTTATTTTAGTTTTTAGTTTGAAATAGGGTCTTTCACTAAGTTGCTGAAGGCTTAAGTTGCTGCTGCTGACCTCAAATTTGTGATCTTCCTGTATCAGCATCCCAAGTACTGTAATTACAGGCATGTGCCACCATGTCCAGCTACGTATAAATCATTTTATCAATGAATAAGTAATATGTAAAAACAAACTAATATCATGACTGTACTCACAATATGTATTAGAAATGGAAGACTGAGCATCCCAGGCTTTGCTTTTTGTTTCATAAATGACATATACCATTATTATAGATTATATAACCCATTTTGAACAATGGGTATTTTTTGGTTTTTAAACATCTTTTCTTAATTTTAAAAATTACAGTGATATTTTAAATTTTCTCAGTCTCATTGCTGGGGGGTCATTTTTACTTTTATTTATTACCTAAACATATTTTTATATATTGCTATGCATGAACTTTAATTTTGATCATTTCTTTTTTGAAGAGGAAAGGACAAACTATTATGATACTAGGCTTGATTTGACCTTGATTTTGCTAAAATGGGAGAAAACTAAAAATGTTCAAAGACAGCTACCAAGAAGAGGTTTTCTAATTCTTCTTTCTAAATCAGACTGCTGGCTGCCTCTCCAAAACAGTTGGTTCCCCTTCTAGCCCTTGGGTTACTCAGCACCACCTTGGAGCTATTTTCTTCAGTTGGAGGCCTGGACCATGTGGTGACCTATCAAAGAATCAGCAGGTAGAGTGTCCATTTCTGAAGAAAAGTCCTAGAAAAAATATTTCCATCTTATAAATTTAAATGTAAAATTAAACTTTACTTTTATAGAAATCCTAATAAATTACATATAATACTCATTTCTTAACATTTTTTCAGATACTACAAGACCTGGAGAGATCTGTCCATCTTGTCTAAACCCCATTTTCATATAATTTGCATGTTAGTTGTTTTGTGTTATGATTTACATGCTTCACTGTCACCATCATGTTATATATTATACCCCAAATTTATTAAACTGAATGTATCCAATGGGACTAATTGAAATAGCAGCATTCTCATTAAAACAATTTAAATTAAAAAATGTGAACTTAAATATACAGAAAATCATAATGCTATGGTTATGGTAAGTGTCCATGGTAGCAACAAGAGCCAAATGAATCATGCAGCTATAAAGTGAAATTATCACTTTCACTTTCCATAAAATATAATTTATCAGAAAATATAATTTTGTTTGGGTGAGGAGTCTATTTTTCCCATTTTTGGCATGGCATCATTTGTGTGAAACATTATCAAGAGGCATTTTGAAACCATTGAGGTTTACACATCATTTTGAGACAAAACACAGTGCCCTCACTAGCAAGCAAATCAATCTTTTCCAGAATGAGTACAAATTAATGTTTCCCAGTGTCAAATTCATTAATTTTGTGACAAAACATAAAGACTAGAAACACAGAAGCATCATTCAAAGTTGTACTCTTTCTAAAAAAATGCAAATTTAAGTCACAGTATTGACATGAAGGTAGCTTAACTGCACAAAATGAATATTGTGTGCAGAAAGGAAGCACAGAAAGTACTAAGCTTATTCTTCAAAAGATATCACTGAGAGAACAGTGTCAGTGGCATTCGGTGGGAGTGAGCAATGACTACCCCTTTCTTGGTGGCAAGAGAAATTTAACTTCATAGCTGTACATATTCACTGACAAAGTGCTTGGATCTCTTTTTGGCATATGTGCAGAATAAATTCATACACACACATATATACACACATTCACACATAAGAAACATTTTTGTTATCCTATTAAAGCATTTATTCTAAAATAAATACATATTATATAAAAGACAATTAAAAAGAACTATTTTCATCTGCAGTGTGACTGAAGCTAGAAAGCATTAACTCTACCTGAGCTGCAGGTGCAATCTGGAGAGAAACCGCCCTGAATAAAAAGTGGGTCTTAAATGTCATTCATACACTTATGGACAATGGGTGGGGTCAGCCACAGGCCTGCTGCGTTTGATTCTTGGTTGAAAGACATGGTAAAAACTAGGAATGTATCTAAATGAAAGTACTATAAGCAGAATGTGTTCTACCTAGGAAACACTCAGGAAATTATTTCCTTGACAAGAAGAAAGTATGTTTTAGCATGAAATGTATTTCATGCTAAAACACACTTCTTATAAATATGAAAGTCTTATATTTCATGCTAAAATACACTTTCTTCTTATAAATATAAAAGTCTTATATTTCATGCTAAAACATACTTTCTTCTTGTCAAGGAAGTAATTTCCTGAGTGTTTCCTAGGTAGAACACATTCTGCTTATATTGTATTATTTAGTAGGACACATTCTGCTTATATTGTATTATTTAATTCTTACCATGAAACATTGATAGATGATGTTCCCATTTACAAAAAGGCAATAAAGAGAAATGTTAAGTAAGGGACACTTTGCCTTTAAAAAATCTAACATGCATCTTAAAAAGGAGTTTTTGGACTATATATAGTATGTACTTTATTTTAAGATGAATAGATCTCAACGCATTTTAAAGTCAATACACTCTTCTAGAAACTCTGAGAATATAGAAGTATCCATAAATGGATGGGTGGATCTACCTATGTGTCTCATATATATTGTAATATCTATTTGTAAGTAGAAATTTAATGCTTATAACATCTTAAGTATTTATATAAGAACTTGGGATAAAATTTCTAATACTTACAGGCATTATATAAAATGAAATAGCATAGATCCATGGAATGGCATGCAAGATACAGTCACACAATGAATTACTTGAAGGCAGGAGCAACGACATATTTCCTCTTGTATTCCTGTATTCCGTGCATCAAACATAATGTTTAATGTGTAAATGCGAAACACATAATTTCCTTAGTAATATTCCTGTGTCTGCCTGGAATAAATTAATTTTAAAATGTTATCATTTTCTTTTGGTTAATTATGTAGCTATTCAATTAGTTATATATGTCAGAGGGAAAAATGCTCCTAACAGATATTGTCACCTCTTTGTGAATTTTGTCAAAACTGTGTGCGTTGTTAAATGCCACCAACCCACCAACCCAAGCAAAGACGACAGCACAGATGATGGGTCTTCTAGACAAAATAATCTAATCACCAGCACCTAGAAGCATGGCTTCCTTGGCTAGCTGAGCTTACAGGAAATGGGCGTAAAGCCACTGATGCTGCTGCTTCTTCAGCCCTTGGTGTATGTGTCCATCACGACATTCATTTCTAAGCACTTTATACAGCACATGCCTTAAAGGGAATTTTCTCAGAGCATTTTTTTTACCAAGTGATGATATATATTGATTGACTGTACCTAAGAAGAATATTTCTTAGTTGTAAAGGCCACAAGCAAGTTATAACTTCTAGACTTCTCTACTGTTTGACCTGTGTCTTTGTAACTTAAGCCTTCTTAGGCCTTTATGTTCATAGATAATTCCTTGTCATCTTGAAATTTCCTCACAGAAGAAGAAATTTAAAGTCTGAATTTTTCTGAGGGTTCATTGGGTCCTCTCCTGTTGTCCTCAATGGAAATGTCATAAAGACTTCTAAGGCTTTCTCTCTTCGATTTTGCATTGATAAGCTTTGCCTAATTTTACTTCCTCTGGGCCCAAATCATGTTTCAGGTGAGCAGAGGCCAATGGGACATCTCTTCCATGTCACCTGCCCTCATGAAGAGGTTGGGCTTTCTCATAGGATGGGGATGACAGGATAGTCAGACATCTTCTATGACAATTAACTTTTTCCAAAAACATGTGTTCCAAAAATGTGGAAGTTTCTAGTAATTTACAGCCCTACCAGGAAACTGACACAGCATCTCTTCCACTGGTTACCAGTAGTGAAAGCACCTGCAGAATTCAGATTTGAAGGAAGGACCTGCATACACCACATCTAGATGAGGTTGCATATTAAGGAATCCACTGCCCATCTTACTCCACCACACCCAATCTGGAATAGCCTAGCTCAGAATAAACTAAGCACCTAGCCCAGTGCTAAGCTGACACACAGTATTCCTGAGGAAGCCATACCACTCTGAAGATTTGTGGTACCACAGGATCTTGGTTTTCAGTTTAATTCTTGGCTCAGTACTGTTTCTCAATCCCTCTCTCTCTCTCTCTCTCTCTCTCTCTCTCTCTCTCTCTCTCATATATATATATATATATATATATATATATATATATATATACACATATATATGTATATATGTATATATATAATATATATGTATATATGTATATATAATATATATATGTATATATGCATATATATAATATATATATATACACATATATATATATCCCCATTGAACAATCACTTTTGATGGCTACCCTTTGATAATTTCCTAACCTACCATCAGTCTGTTGCCTATCAGCAGCAGACATTCCCACTATATGCTTCTCAAAAGAAAATAAAGACATCAGCAGAAACCCCTCAATGTCCTGCCACCCTAAGGGCAGACCTATCTACTCACTCCTTTCTTTCCCAAGACAGTTTAAGTTTAGCTATTTTCTGTGGTCAGTCCCATGGATCCTGACTTTCCTTATGTTTTCCATTATTTTTCATAATAAATTACCCCTGTATTTTACTCTTCTACCTATCTCTGTCTTCTTGACCCATCTACCTGGCCCTTACCTAGTCTCTACTTTCCTTCATCTTAATGGAATAAAAGTTCCCCTGTTCCACTGACCCCTCCAGCTTGCAACCTCTCAGTCCTCTTTCCATGAAGAAACAATTTTGAATGAAGAAAATGTGCTGCATCTTCACTGAGTGTGGGTTACACTTCTGTGTATGTTTCTCAAGATTCAGTTCAATGCAGGCTTAGTATTTGTATTTATAACTAGTTGTTATTAATATGTGCCATATTAATATGCCCGGTATGGAAAAAAGGCAAAAAAAAAGGAAAAATAAAACCAATTTCCCCATCACTATAACTTTTGCCATACAAATATTTATGAAAGCATATTTATAATTAAGATTTTGAAATTACTTTGCTTTGATTGTAATCATATAATTTTACATTGGCTATGATATTTCATTTGGGAATTCCTGCTAATTAAACAAAATTAACATATTAATCATTCCATACACATAAAAATATTGCGAACTGAACCAAATTGAAATACCTTTCCAACTCACATGCCAACTCATAAATCTGTAGAATAAAAATGACAATTCTTCAGAGTATGTACATGGATATAAGAACCATTGTTTACCAGGGCAAAACTACTGGAAACAAAGTGAATAAATTAACAAAGGAATAAATAAATCGCAGTCACATTTTCATCATGTATTATGATAAAAACCAGCAAAAGAATCAGGTCTATGATGGTTGACTTAGTGAGATTACCATAATGTATATTTTAAATGATATAAGCAAGACACAGAAAAGTGTATAAAAATACAATTCTAGCTTTTGAAAATAGTAATATATGGTTCTTTTACTCAACTAAACTTACTTATTTATAATTATGTGACCATGTGAATGTGAAAAAATTAAGAAAGAATAAACCCAAAATAGTTATCTGTTTTGTTTGTATAAGAAGCAGGGTAGAGAGAAGAGAGGCATAAAATTAAAATCATCTTAAAGACATTTAAAATAAAGCTAAAACTTTCAATTTGGCCCTTAGTTGAGATTAAAACCTATGAGAATAGCTCCCAGTCTATAAGAGAATTATTTTTTGGAGCAGAACTCAGGGCCATTCTACCTCCAAGCTACACTCCAGGCCCTTGTTTTATTTGGAAACAAGGTCTCACTATTTTGCATAAGGTCTCATGAGGCCTCATAATTAAATGCAAATTTTCTGAGTCTGATCACAAACCTGCAATCCTCCTATTTCAGCCTTCCAAGTACTGGGATTACAAACACACACCACCAAAACCTGAGAATATTATTTTGGGGTGGTTGAAGGAAGCCCTTTATTCATTCATTTTGCATATAATAAATGATAGAAGTTCCTTCTAGAAAAAATTTTAATGGTTCTGAATGGCAACAGCTCCTCAAGGGAAAAAGATAGTCAACTCTCAAGTGCCTGTCTCCCTGACTTTTAGTTTCATGTTCTTTTTACCCTGGCTCAATTTCAGCAGTGGCATTCTTGTGTGCCATCCTCTTCTCACCCTGCCTGAAAAGCCCACAAATGATATCTACCATGCTTGGTGTGCAGACTGTAACTTATTCTGCCCTTCAGAGAGGTTTGGCTTCTTGGTCTTTTGGTGGCTAATATTAGGTCAAAGCTCAAAAACAACTACATGTCCTGTTAATGTTAAGGATTCCTCCTCATTGCCAGTTTCTATAGGGACAAAAAGATTGTGCCTAGGAGGGAACATTTTAACCTTCTCCTACTTCTCTTCATTCTTTTTAATGGAGAAAAAGTGAGTTGATGGATTGATAAATTCAAGAAAGAAACTCAGGTTAGTCCTCCTGAACTTTTTTCTTCATTTATTCTTCTACTTGGAAAGATCGCCACATAGTAATCTTAGCTGGGAAGACTAAGCCTTTAAAGGGAGGCCTATTTTTCGATGTTTTCTTATCCTTTCCTTTTAAGCTATGGTGAGAAGGAGGAAGATATTCTCCACAAAATCACAACCCTCAAGATGTTTATCTATGTCTTAGCTGCAGGAACCTATTCTGATGTAGTCTATACCAACTTAATACCTTTCTGGACAAAATTTTTAACATGTAAACTTAAGGAGTCTTTGAATATCATAAAAATAAGTGCATAATTATTTAGTCATGTGAAACCTTCTAAAAGAGACAAAGGACTGCTTTCACCATATTCCCCAAAAGGTCATAGCCCAACATTGATTAAGAACTACTGCTCTTGTATTATCTTGCTGCACTCCTGTTTCCTACCTTCCCATGAACCTAGTTCTTAATTCATTTGTAAAATTCAAGAGTCTCTGCCTCATTTGGATATCTCTACCTAGTTTCCATAGAATTCTTTGACTAATGTCTGCTTTAAAAGTCATCATTTTGCAGTGTTGATGTGTTTTGAATCTGTGAAGATAGGAATACACATTAGCAAGAGTACTGTCCCCACAAAAACTAAATATGAAAAGACAAACTACATTCTAAAATCCTTGGGAACAGATATGTTTCAAAATCCATGCTTCTTAAAACTTTAGAAAGATAACAAGATTCATAAACTGCATTACCAATGTGCTCAACAGAATCTGGAGCAGTTATGTATAATCAAATACATTAGTATTCTTGCAATAGAACATAGATATTTGTATTAAATAGGATAGAGTCTATAAATTGTACCACTTTAATTCAAGACAGGCTTTTGTTACCAAACGAGTTGTAAAATATTTGTTTTCTAATGTTTAGGAGAGACTTATGGTTAAAGAATTTTGAACTTACACTTAAACTCTACATATGTCTCCTTCAGTCTTCTTTTGTCCAGAGCCAATAAACTCCATCTCTTAAATATTTTTAAATACTTCTGTGCTATCACCTTATCCTCATAGCTATTATTTTCAGCACAGTCTGAGTAACAATAAGATCTAGACCAGTATAAATTATTACACAATGGAATCTGAATGGACAGTTATTTTTTGCTTCAGAGTCCTGGGGTACATAACATCATAGCCAAATTTACATAGCTTCTGGGGTAACACATAATTTGCTTTTTCATAACACTTCCTACAACTTGATTACTAATCCCTGAGCTATACTCCAATCATAAACTCCCACAAAAGTCATCTCATTTTTACAACCCTTGGAAATAGGCCCAATGATCCTTTTATCCTACAACAGAATGAGATGTCCTAAAATGGAATAGGCTGTCTTAGAGTATAATGAGTTTCCTTTTATTAAAGGTATTTAGGCAGAAGCTAGACAATATAGTGACTGTGCTTATAATATGAAACAAATGATCCATAAAAGAAGCTCATTTAATCCTTTTGTGATTGTACATTTTATCTTGTAAACTCACAAAGTTCATAATTCTTCCTTATTCCACATGCTCAAAGTTATTAACTAAGATTTGGGCAACTGAGTATCTATAATCTCAACTCAGTCACAGGACTGCTCTTCACAGAACGGCGGTGTTTACAAGGATAGACTATACAATGGGTTCTCTACAACTAGAATCCATTTTAAATTCAATTCAAGTAGTAAGTATGCATTAGTATCTTGCTGCATCTCTCATGAACTATATAGAATCTGTTAGGGAAAAGTTTAATTATGTTAACTGAAGAACTCTAAGGACAAAATAAGTATGTTCAAAAGAGTATGATAAATCACATAGAAAACAAGGAGATGTAGATAAAGAAAATTAGAGAAGTACCTTTGAGGAATCTAGAGTCTTGTCATGGCCTGGAACTTTTCAGGCCAAAACTATTAATTAGAAGACATTTGTTTCAGGGGACAAATTTATTTCTTCAGGTTTTTCACCATGGAATATTCTTGGATCCCCAGTTCAAAACACCCATTAAATTTCAACTCTTCTTCAAAATGAAGTATCATATCAGAAAAAACTCTGACCATATTTTCTTATATGTACTATAGTGAGGATTAAATAGTGTTTATCACACACTATTAAACCTTAAGTAAATGATAACAATTATAATCAATAAAGCATTGCATTTCTAAGACTATTTTCAAGAGATAGTAAATCAAATAAGGGAATGTTTTATGAAAAGTACAATTTGAACAAAGATATATAAAATAATATTTTTGAAAAAATAAAATTAATATGCATTTAAATATATATGGTGAAATATAAGCATAGATAGATAGATAGATAGATAGATGGGGTATATATACCTATATAATGAATATGCTTACACTTAAAAACAGTAGGTTTCTCTGAGTAAGAAGTAAAAACTGAAACTGTGCCTATAACAATTTTATTTTTAAAATAAGACAAAGCCTGGCGTGGTGGCGCACGGTTGTAATCCCTACACTTGGGAGGCGGAGACAGGAGGATCCTGCAGGTATGAAGCCAGCCACGCTGGCTTAAGAGACCCTATTTCCAAATAAAAAAGTATAAAAAATAGGTCTGGGAGTGTAGCCCAGAGGTAGAAGGGTTTCCAGGAACCCTAGTGCCACCAAAAACAAACAAAATAAATAAATGATAAATAGATAGATGATATATAGATAGATAGATAGATAGATGATAGATAAAAATAAGATAGAAAGAGCTTCCTCCCTGTTATCATTGCTAATATTTTAATTATTTCTAATTTAACCTGTCCTATTTTATTTTACATAGCTGGAATCATTCTACTAGGAGTTTTATAATTTAAATATTTACTCATATCATTAAAATGTATTTGTAAATACATTTTAAAAGTATTTCTCTATTGTATTTTTTATTTTTATTTAATTTTTTTAATTTTTATTGCTTTTAGATTTTTATTGGTATGTTTATATTTTGTTTTTCAAATTTTTATTGGTGCATTGTAGTCATACATCTTAAAGGAGTACAAGATGGTAGAAGCAAACATGCACACATCACTCATTCAGCCCTTCCCCAATTCCTACCCTATTCCTTCCCCACCCTTCTTTTCATGTTTGGCTTAGTGATTTTTTTATTAGTGCCTTGTACCCAACATCTTAATGGGGTACAAGATGGTAGAGGCATACATAAACATACCACTTATTTAGCCCTTCCCCAATTCCCTCCCCATTTCCTTCCCTTTTCATCCTTCACATGTTTGGCTTAGTAATTCACTTTCATTTGTTTGTGAATGTACATTATGTACATAAGGGAATTTTCCTCTTTCCCCTTCCATTCCCCCTTAGGTCACCTTATTTGTTCAACTATAGATTCTACCTTGTCTTGAGTTCCTCCTATGATCCACTTTCTCTTTAGCTTTCACATATTAGGGAGAGCATTCAATTTCTTACTTTAGGTGACTGACTAATATCACTTAGCATAATATTCTTCAGTTCCATCCATTTCCATGTAAATTATGTAATTTTGTTCTTCTTTATGGCTGAGTAAAATTCCATTGTGACATATCTCATAGTTTTGTAATCCATTCATCTGCTTATAGACATCTTGGCTGGTTATATAGTTTGGCAATTGTGAACTGTGCAGCTATGAACATAGATATGCATACATTGGTTTGATAATTTTGTTTCTGTTTTTGGGGGTAGATACCCAGAAGTAGTATTGCTGGATCATATGATAGGTTCTTTCCCATTCTTCTGGTGATCCTCCATACTGCTTTCAAAAGTGGTTGCACTAATTTGCAATCTCACCAACAGTGTATTAAAGTTTCTACTTCTCCACATTATTGAAAGAATTTGTTAGTGTTTCTGTTTTGAATGCTTGCCATTTTAGTTGGAGTAAGAAAAGTCTCAGGTAAAATCTTTTATTTGCATCACTCTGATTGCTAATGATGTTGAGCATTTTTATACAGTTACTGGCCATTTGAATTTCTTTTGTGAAATGTCTATTTAGTTCACTTGCCCATTTTTGATTGGGTTTTTTTTTTTTTTAGTGCTGAGTTTCTTGAGTTCTCTGTATATTCTAGATATTAGTCCTCCATAGGAGGAATAGTTGGCATTAATTTTCTTCCATTATGGTTACTCTCTGTTAAGGTTCCTGATAGTTTCCTTTGCTTTAGAAAAGCTCTTCATTTAAATGCAGTCCCAAATATAGATCCGCCATTTAGTTTCCTGTGTCTTTAGGGTCTTGCTGAGAAAGTTTTAACCTGTGATTATATGTTGCCGTATTGGACCAATACCCTCTTCAAGGAGTGACAAGGTCTCTGGTCTGATTTCCAAGTCTTTGATCCATCTTGAATTGACTCTTGAACAGGGTAGCAAAGTGGGGTTTATTTCCATTTTTCTGCATATGTTAGCCAGTTTTGCCAACACCATTTGCTGAAGAGGCTATCATTTTTCCAGTTTATCTTTTTGGCACCTTTGTCAAATATCAATTGGCTATAAGTGTGCAGATTTGTTTTGGAGTCTTCTATTCGTCTCCATTATTCTATGGGTTTGTTTTTGTGACAATACCATGTTGTTTTTCTTATTATGGGCTTTGTAGTATAGTTTAGAGTCAGGTATTGTGATTCCTCCTGCATAATTTTTATTGCTGATAATGACATTGGCTATTCTGGGTTTTTTGTTGTTTCAAATGAATTTAAGGACTTGTTTTTCTATGTCTGTGAGGAATGACCTTGGTAATTTAATGGAAATTGAATTGAATCTGCAGATCACTTTTGGAAAAGGGGCATTTTGATGATATTTGTTCTGCCTATCCAAGAATAGAGATTTTGACATTTTTAAGGTCTTTTTGTTTTTTTAATGTTTTATAATTTTCTTTGTGGAGGTTTTATTCCCTCCTTGCTTAGGTTTATTCCTAAGTACTTTATTTTTTGTAGCATATTCTGAGTGGAAGCATTTTCTGGGTTTCTTTTTCAGTGAATGTATAATTGGCATACAGGAAAGCTTCTGAACTTTTAAGACTGATTTTTGTATCCACTTTGCTGAATTTGTTGATCAATTCTAAAAGTCTTTTGGTTGAGTTGTGTCTTCTTACTATCATGTCATCTACAAACAGTGGTAGTTTTAGTTCTTTTCCTATTTGTACTCCTTTGATTTGCTTTTTTGGTCCCAATGCTTTGGCTAGAGTCTCAGCTATGATATTGAAAAGAAATGGTAATGGATATCCTTGTCTTTTTTCTGTTTTTAGGGGTAATTCTTGCAGTTTTTCTCCATTTAATATGATGTTGGCTGTGGGCCTATTGAAGACTGCCTTTATAATGCTGAGGTAGGTTCCTTCTATTTTTATTCTCTTCAGAGCTTTTAGCATAAATGAGTGTTAGATTTTCTCAAATGCCTTTTCAGTATCTGTTGAAATAATCATTTGAGTTTTGTTTTTGGTCCTGTTTATATGATAAATTACATGGATTGATTTTTATATAACTGAACCAGCTTTGCTCTTCACCATGGCCTCCAACCACCCGGCCTTCAGTTTCCACCAGAAGCAGGTGCTGCGCCAGGAGCTCACGCAGATCCAGAGCAGCCTGAGCGGCGGCGGCGGCTGCAAGAGCGCGCCCGGCCCGGCGGCGCGCTGCCCACCTGCCCGGCCTGCCACAAGATGGCTCCCAGAGCCGAGACCCCCGGCCCCGGCATCGGCAACAGCTTGGAGGAGGCGCTGCACACCTCAGCACACTCCACGGAGGGCTCGCCGCCCAAGAGGCCTTTGGGAAAGCACGGCAAAGTGAGTGTTGAAAAGATAGACCTGAAGGGATTATCACACACAAAAAATGACAGAAATGTTGAGTGTTCCTTTGAGATCTTGTGGTCTGATTCTTCGATAACATCAGTAACCAAATCTTCCTCTGAAGTGACTGAATTCATTTCAAAGTTATCTCAGCTCTGCCCTGAAGAGAACTTGGAGAAACTCATTCCTTGTTTGAATGGCACAGATGCATTCTACGTGGAGCGGAACCACGTGGGTCTGGAAGGGGGCCTGAGGTATTTGGCTTCACTACCTTCTCATGTATTAAAAAATGATACATGATTTAAAAAATGATCATGTATTAAAAAATGATACATAACCCTACTTGGTTATGATGTATGATTTTCTTGATATGGTTTTAAATGCATGTTGCTAGTAATTTTTTAAGCAGTTTTATACTCACGGTGGTTCTATTGAAATTTTCAAACCCTTTGCATGTGGACTGGACCTAATGACTAGCCTCTACTGAATCAAATACAACAGAAGTAATAAGATGAACCTTCTGAAACTGGGCTATAAAGAGATTGGATAGCATAGTGTATGCTCTAGCTTTCTTGTTCTCTCTTCCACAATCTGGAAGAAGAAGGCTTTCATGTATGAAGAGACTTCCATAGTAAGGCATTTATTGTGAGTCTGGCCAATGGCGCGTGAGAACTTAAGAGATGCCTGTGTCCATGTTGGATGGAAACTTCTTCAGGGAGACATTAGAACCTGATGAGTCAACTCAAGAGTCAAAAAGTCAAAGCTGAAGCAAGGTGTTAGTTATTCCTATACAGAATAAATACTATCAACAAATGCCAGTGTCAAGGTTTCTGTCTAGTTGGCATAATCTGAGAAAAGCTCAATTTAAAAAAATATGATGTCAGGAAGAAAATGAGTTATCTTCCCTTCCTCTTTTGATTTTCTAGCACCATACTAAAGATTATTGGGGTAATTTTGTTTCTTAAAGTTTTCCTACATATAAATTGGAACATAAAATCAAATTGGAATTTCCCTGGCCTAGGTGAGACTCTGTTGTCATTCTATTGTATGATCAAAACCCAGTCTCTAAGCTCTATAAAATTACCTATAAAGTCATCTATATTGTATAAGAACAAATAGAATGAATATGGGAGAAAAATCAAGTGTGGAGGAAGGAGGGCTTTTCCCCTAAGCATGACAAAAATTTTTAGTTGCAATATGGAATGACAAGGAGTGCCTTCTGTAAAATTTCATAGATAATAGAAAGAAAATAGTAAATAATAGAAGAGCACTGATCTTCCTTGCTGTGCTCTATTGCAAATAATAAGGATAATAAATGGAAAAGGAAATCCATATTTAAGGCTTCTTTCCCCAGAGTGTATCTCTCTTTCATATCTTCTGTTTAATTGATTCCATCAAAAGCTGAATTCTCTGGCTTATGAAAAGTGCAGGCAAAAATAGCCAAATTTCAAGACTCCAGGTTGAATTTGTTGTAGTTTTCACTTACAGAAAACATTTTTTGCTTAAATTTGTTCGAGTGCTTAAAGGACCATCTTAGCATGGATGGTGAGAAAGCAGTCTGGAAATTAAGTGTTTCCTCACAGAAGAAATTTTCTTTCTTCCAAATGAGGGCTTTTTTTTGCTTATTTTATAATTCATCAGTCACATAAAGAAATTACAACCCTAATAATTCAGTAAACAATAGATTTTGTGCATCTTAGGAAAAATATAGTATTTCTAGATAAAGAGAGTCCCCATCTGGGTCTAGGCCTAAGCAGATAGTTTCCACACAAGCACTGACATCTCTAGAAGCCTTTCTCCATTATAACATTGCTGACTGTGGCCACTTAGCCTGCTGCACAAGTGATGATGATTCCAGAAATAAACAGATAAACAGATTCAAGCAAGCCAAATAGCCAACTAGTAAGTATGGGCTAGCCCCTCCAAGCATTCCCCACTATGTTAGGTGCCAAGGGACACATTTATAATGTATGAAACCTCAGAGTTTGAAGTCATCCAACAGAAAAATAAATGCTCTTGACCAAGGTAAATAAATGTTATGGATGATTAAAGCCCAATCAAAAAATATCAATCTCTTGTTTGACTTAAGAACTTGGAAGATCAGTAAAAGTAAGGTTTCCCATATTCTCAGATAGAAATTAAGGGAGTAAGCCAAATTACTTCCTCTAAAGATTAAATGATTCAGCCATGGAGGTGCCATCTTGCCTCACTGCACCCCACTCCAGAGCTGAACAGGAAAACAATCAAGGACCTGAATGAGCAGCTGCAGATTATCAGAATTGTAAGCCATCAGTTCCTCCTACACAAACACCTGCTACAACTTTCAGTAGTGGCAGTTGAGTTCACCATGTCCTCCAGAGATCCAGAGCAGCACTCAACAATACCAGAAAAGAGAACCACCTGCCTCATGGCTGCAGGTACCTTGACAGGATGATCTTGCCTCACTGCACCTGACTCCAAAGACAAACAGGAAAAAAAGCCAAGGACCTGAAATGAGCAGCTGCAGACTATCAGAATTGTAAGCCCACTGTACAAATGCCAGCAACAACTTGCAGTGGTGGCAGCCAAACTCATAATGCCCTCCAGATCCACATTAGCACTCAACAATACCATAAGTGAAGCCACCATCCCTGCAGGAGAACACCCAGCATGGTGCCCCCAGGAACTCATGCAGCCACAATAAAGTCTCTGGGTCTGAGACTTTGTGGTTCAACCTGGTGAAGGTAGGGGTTGAGGCTGCTGTTGGACATAGCAGAGGCTCAGACTCAAGCTCTGCATCAGTAGAAAGTTTGGAGTGAAACCTACACTTAACACTAGATCCAACTAATAGAATCTCCTAGATCACCACAGACCACTCAGTTGTGGTGAATGGGGAGAAGTTAGACCAGACCAGCCCTAGCTGTGGAAAACAGAAACTCTTATATTGAGTTTGGTCTCAGAGCATTTGCAACCTACAGAGGCAGGAAGAGACCGAGACTCCATACATGTTGAGAGTGTGAAGGGTTACCTATGCTTAACACTAGATTTAGTCCCATTAATACTGGTCACCTGCATAGACTGAAAGACTCGAGAATCAGGTGTGCAGCAGGAAAGGTGCAGGTGGTACTTGGTGTCTGCACAGAGAGACTGCGGAGGCCCAGTCTGCTGAATATTCATAATTTGTAGGGTTACATATTTTGTTGTTGTTTTGGTTTGGTTTTTGGTTTTATTTTTTGTTTTTGGTGTGAGTTTTGTTTTTGATGTATGTTTATAATTTAGAAAAAAAAAATCCGACAGCAGGAATTTGACATTGAAGAAATATGGGCCCATTTTAAGAGAGCTAACCTAAGAATAATTGGAATAGAGGAGGGAAAAGAAGGTGAAACCAAGGGGATCAATAATCTCTTCAAGGAAGTACTAGCAGAAAATTTTCCAAACATAGAGCAAGAGGTCGATACACAGGTCCAGGGAAACTCATAGAAGTCCCTATAGACAAGATCAGAGAAGAGGTTCCCCATGCCACATAGTTGTAAAAATGACCAATGTGGAAGCCAAGGAGAGAATCTTAAAGGCAACAAAAACAAAAGGCCAAGTAGCATTCAGAGGCAAAGCAATTACAGTCACTCCAGACTTCCCAAACCAAGTTAAGAAAGCCAGAAGGGCTTGAGGTAACATATTCCAAACTCTGAAAGAAAACAATTTCCAGCAAAAAAATTTCTACCCAGCAAAACTATCTATCAAATTAGATGGGGAAATAAGAAGCTTCCATAAAAAACAGAAACTGAAGGAATTTAAGGCTTCAAAACCAGTGCTAGAGAAAATACTCAAGGAGATCAACTACAAAGAAGAAATAGGTAATACATGCCAGAACCAAAGAATCAAGATTTTCCATCCATCAGACAACAAAGCAAAGAAGAATAAACAGTATCTCAAAAAGAAATAAAATCTTAACATGTTAGGAATTGAAAATTATCTCTCAATAATCACACTGAATGCAAATGGCCTCAACTCCTCAATAAAAAGACATAAAGTGGCAAAATGGATTAAAATCCAGAATCCATCCATCTGCTGCTTACAAGAAACACACCTGACAAGTAAATATAGGAACAAACTCAAGGTAAAGGGCTGGAACAAAGTATTCCATGCCCATGGAACTCGAAGGCAAGCAGGAGTAGCAACTATGATAACAGATAAGTTAGACTTCAAACCCAAACTGAAGAGAAAAAGAAGGTCATATTTTACTGGTAAAAGGAATAATCCATCAAGAGGAAATAACAATAATCAACATATATGCCCCAAACATAGGTGCAGCTACTTTCATAAATCAAACTCTTTGTGACATGAAGTCACACATAAATCCCAGTACAATAATACTAGGAGACTTCAACACACCTCTCACAACATTAGACCAATCTTCCAGAAAAAAGGTTGGCAAATATTCCTCAGAACTAAAGAACACTATTAATCAAATGGACCTGTTGGATACATATAGAATATTTCACCCAACTACAGCAGAATTTACATTTTTCTCAGCTGCTTATGAAACCTTCTCCAAAATAGATCACATCCTGGGACACGAAATGAGCATTAGCAAATTCAAAAAATGTTACATACTTCCCTGTGTCATTTTAGACGATAATGGAATGAAACTAGAAATCAACTATAAGAAGACCCAGAGAAACAACATAAACATGTGGAGACTGAACACCATACTTCTGAATGAAGAATGGGTCATAGAAGACATAAGAGGTAAAATCAAGAAATTTCTAGAAACAAATGAAAATAAAGATGCAACATATCAAAACCTCTGGGACACTTTGAAGGCAGTATTAAGAGGAAAATTTATAGCACTGAGTGCTCACATAAGAAAAACAGAAAATCTTCAAAAAAATAACCTAATGACACACCTCAAAGCCCTTGAAAAGCAGGAACAATTGAACCCCAAAGCCAGTAGAAGACAGGAAACTACTAAAAATTAGAGCAAAAATTAACAAAATAGAGAATAACAAACAATACAGAAAATCAACAAAACCAAAATCTGGTTTCTTGAAAAAATTAACAAGATAGATAAACCACTAGCCAACCTAACTAAAAAAAAAAAAGAGAATCAACCCAAATTATGAAGATAAGAGATGAAAAAGGAGACATTATTACTGACAGTGTAGAAATCCAGAGGATTATCAGAAACTACTTTGAAAAACTAAACTCCAACAGAATGGAAAATCTGGAGAAAATTGACAACTTCCTAGATAAATAAAACATTCCTAAACTGAGTCAAGAAGATATACAACACTTAAATTAACCAATAACAATCAAAGAGATTGAAACAGCAATAAAGAGCTTTCCATCAAAGAAAAGCACAGGACCAGATGGTATTCCAAGTGAATTCTATACAACCTTTATAGAAGAGCTAACCCAAATACTCCTCAAACTATTTCATGAAATAGAGAAAATGGGGACTCTCCCAAATACATTCTATGAAGCCAATATCACACTAATACCCAAACCGAATAAAGAAAGCTCAAGGAAGGAAAACTACAGGTCTATATCTTTGATGAACTTGGATGTAAAACCACTCAACAAAATACTAGTAACATGCATTCAAACTCATCTCAAGAAAATCCTAAACCATAATCAAGTGGGTTTCATCCCAGGAATGCAAATCTGGTTCAACATACAAAAAATCAATCCATGTAATTAATTGCTTAAACAGAACCAAAGACAAAAATCACATGATCATTTTATTAGATGCTAAAAAAGCATTTGACAAAATCCAACATCCATTTATGCTAAAAGCACTGCAGAGAATTGGAATAGAAAGAACATATCTCAACAACATAAAGGCAATCTACAATAGGTCCACATCCAACATCATATTAAATGAGGAAAACCTTCAAGAATTACCCCTATAAACAGAAACAAGCCAGGCGTGGTGGCACACACTTGTAATCCCTGTGCTTGGGAGACAGAAACAGGAGGATCATGCAGATTTTAAGCCAGCATTGCTGGCTTAAGAGATCCTGTTTCCAAATAATATAAAATAGATCTGGGAGTGTAGCCCGGAGGTAGAAGTGTTTCCAGAAACCCCAGTACCACCCCAAAACAAAAAAAAATACTAAAACAGAAACAAGACAAGGATGTCCCTTATCACAATTTCATTTCAATATAGGACTTGAGACTCTAGCCAGAGCAATAAGAAAAGAAAAGGAAATCAAAGGAGTACAATAAGGAAAGGAAAATTCAAACTTTCATTATTTGCAGATGACATGATACGAAGAAGACACAACAAACTCAACCAAAACATTTATAGAGCTGATCAACAAATTCAGTAGTGTCTGAATACAAAATCAATCTTAAAAATCAGCAGTTCTTCTGTATACCAACCATAAATCCACTGCAAAAGAAATTCATAAAGCATTTCAACTCAGAATATTACACACAAAAAAATACTTAGGAATAAACTTAACCAAGGGGGTAAAAGACCTCTACAAAGAAAATTATAAAACATTGAAAATAATCAAAGAAGACTTTTGAAGATGGAAAGATCCTCCATGTTCATGAATAGGCAGAATAAATATTATCAAAATAGCCATACTTCCAGAAGCAATCTACAGATTCAATGCAATACCCATTAAATTATCAAGGTCATTCCTCACAGACATAAAAAAATCAGTCTTTAAATTCATTTGAAACAACAAAAATACCAGAATAGCCAAAGTAGTTCTCAGCAACAAAAACCATGCAGGTGAATCATAATACCTGACTTTAAACTATACTACAAAGCCATAGTAATTAAAACAGCATAGTACTGGCAAAAACAGAGACATAGACCAATGGAACAGAATAGAAGAATAAAAAACAAATCCACACACTTATAGCCAATTGAATTTTGACAAAGAAGCCAAAAACACACATTGGAAAAAAGATAGCCTGTTCCACAAATGATGTTGGCAAAACTGAATAACCATATGCAGAAAAATGGAAATAAATTCTACTCTCTAACCTTGTACAAGAGTCAATTCAAGATGGATCAAAGACTTGGAAATTAGACTAGAGACCTAGAGGCTCCTTGAAGAGGGTATAGGTCCAACACTGCAACACATAGGCACAGGTATAACTTTCTCAACAAGACACAAAAGGCACAAGAAACTAAAAGGCAGATCAATACATGGGGTTACATTAAATTTAAGAGCATCTATACAATGAAGAAAAATAGCAAGAACCTCATCCAAGAGCCAACAGATGGGAAATTCTTGCCAACTACTCCTCTGATAAAAGATTAATATCTAGAATATACAGAGAACTCAAGAAACTCAACACTAAGAAAACAAATAACCCAATCAAAAACTGGGCAAGTGAACTAAATAGACACTTCATGAAGGAAGAAATTTAAATGGCCAACAAAGTAATAAAAAAAAATGCTCAACATTACCAATCAGAGAGATTCAACTCAAAACTACCCTGAGATTCCAGCCAATGCCGACTAGAATGGCAATCATTAAAAACACAAACAACAAGGCCAGGTGTGGTGGTGCAGGCTTGTAATACCCACTCTTGGGAGGTGGAGACAGGAGGATCATACAGGTTCAAAGCCAGTCTCACTGGCTTAAGAGACCCTGTTTCCAAATAAAAATAGTTTAAAAAATTGGTCTGGGAGAATAGCCTGGAGATAGAAGGGTTTCCAGGAACCCAGGAAACCCAGTACCACACACACAAAAAGACAAATTCTGATGAGGATATGGAGAAATGGTGGGATTGAAAATTAGTACAGCCACTTTGTAAAACTGTATGGTATATTCTCAAAAGATTGAGAACAATCTTATCATATGATTCAACAACACCACTTCTGGATATCTATCCAAAAGAATGGAAACCAAACTACCAAACTACCAAACTAATGTATGTGTATCTATGTTCATAGCTGCACAATTCACCATTGTCAAACTATGGAACCAGCCACAATATCCATTAACAGATGAATGGATTACAAAACTATGGGATATGTATACAATGGAATTTTACTCAAACATAAAGAAAAATAAACCACTTCATTTACAGGGAAATGGATAGAACTGGAGGACATTATGCTAAGTGAGATTAGTCAGTCACAAAAAATAAGAAATCAGATGCTCCCCATAATATGTGAAAGTTAGGGAGAAAATGGGTCATAGGAAGAGCTCTAGATGAAAGAGATACTATAGATAACCAAATAAGGCAACCTAACTAAGGGAATTGCAGGGAGGAAATGAACATTCTCCAATGTTCATGATGTACATTAACAAACATATCAAATTAAATGCTAAACCAAACATGAGAAGGATGGATGGGGAGGAAATGGGGCAGAAATTGTTTAAGGGCTAACTGGGGTGATATGTGCAAGTATGGCTCCACCATCTTGTATTAAGATGTGTGATGACAATGCACCAATAAACTATTTAAATAAAAAACTGAATGATTCCATAAATTATATTCCCAAAGGGAACTTGTATAGCATATTTAAACATAAAAATCCATTGTTTGAAAATATATTGACTCAAATTTTTGTTGTGCCACTTATTCACTATGAGAACTTAAATAAGTAACAATTGTGCTGATCCTAAATTTCTCCAACCATTAAGTGAATATATTAATATTTGCATTATTGTGTGAAAAGGCCAAAATGAAGTAATGCAGTGTGTGAATTAAATATTGATTTTAAGCAAACCACCCAAATCCAGTAGCTTAGAGCAATAAGCACTTTCTTATTGTTAGGACTATGAAATATCCAGAATTTCTATTGGTCTCAGTTGATATTATTATTACATCCTCAATCAGTTTTGATTGGGTGGCAGTTCTCTTCTCTCTTATATGTTTGAGAGTCAGCTAGTTTGCACTGATTTAGGATGAGTTGTTTGTGTATGTGTGCGTGTGTGTGTGCGTGTGTGTGTGTGTGTGTGTGTTTCTGAGGATTAAACCTAGGGGTGCTCTACATCTGAGATACACTGTCAGAACATTTATTTATTTTTTTGAAACAGGGTCTTATCACAAGTACTGAAATTACAGGCATGTGCCACCTCACCGTGCCTGGCTCCTATGATAGACTTAGCAAGTATGGCTGGCCTCTCTTGTATGTGAATTTCATTCTCAAGCAAATAGCACATGATTAATCAAATGATGTAAGTGTTCTAAAAGGAAAAAAAGAGAGGGCAGCAGAGTAAAGACACATTAGGCCCCTTGAGAACTGGCACACTGTCAACTCCACAACAGTCTATGGACCAAAGCAACATACAAGTTCAGTCTAAATTTAAGAGATAAAAAATAAACTTCCATTTTGTAAAATTGTTCTGTAGACTGGTTTGATACCTGGAGAAAGCTACAGAGAATAAAAAATGGAAGAATTGGTTCTATTTTTGCAATTTACTACATTCATCAAAAATTTTAAATGAATAGTACTTAAATCAGAATCAATCACTTATACCACAAGTTTCAATAAAAATTCAGTGAAGAGAATCATGAAATTGCATGTATGTGGGATGAAAGCTAGATGATATTCAATTAGTAAAAGACACAAACAACAACAAATTCTGTCAAGAATGTGAAGAAGTAGGAACTCTAATACATTGTTGATAGGATTGCAAATTAGTGCAACCACTCTGGAAAAAAGTATGGAGGATCATCAGAAGAATGGGAATAACCTACCATATGATCCAGCAATACCACTTCTGGGTATCTACCAAAAAGAATGGAAACCAAACTACCAAGATAATGCACATGCATCTATATTCATAACTGCACAATTCACCATTGCCAAACTATAGAACCAGCCATGATGTCCATCAACAGATGAATGGATTACAAAACTATGGGATATGTACACAATGAAAAATTTCTCAGTCATAAAGAAGAACAAAATTATGTCATTTGCAGGGAAATGGATGGAACTAGAGAACATTATGCTAAGTGAGATTAATCAGTCACAAAAAATAAGAAATCAGATGTTTTCCCCAACATGCGGAAGCTATGGAGAAAATAGATCATAGGAGAAACTCTAGACAAAGAGAGAGAAACCACAGATGAGCAAATAAGGTGACCTAACTGAGAGGAATCAGAAAAGGGAAGAGAAAAATTCCCTAATGCACATGATGTACATTCACAAACATATCAAAGTCAATGAATAAGCCAAACATGGGAAGGAGAGAAGGGGGAGAGGTTGGTGTAGGAATTAGGAAAGGGTTAAATGTTATATGTGCATGTATGCCTCTACCATCTTGTACTCCATTAAGATTTATTACTATAATGCACCAATAAAAAATTAAGAAAAGAGGCAGAGTTTTACAAAATAACATGAGAAGTGGGCAATGTGGAGTCACTTAAGTGAGTGGTGAAGAAGAGTGGGCTATGCAAAGGTCACTACTGGTTGCTAGAGGTTTGTCAGAAAAAAAACAAAGAAAAGGTTCACTCATCCCCTTATAAGATCCATTTGCTTGAGAAGTCTTTATATCTCTCTATTAAATTAGAGTGGAGCTCCAACTACCACCTTTTCATCTGCCCTTCCAACTACTCAGATTCAGAAGGCAAAGAATTTGGAGAACAAGGATGTAAACAGTCTCTTCTCTGATCCAGAGCAATCCAGAGCAAATAATGAAGTGTAACAGTCTGAGCTTTCTGTAGATAAGGCAAGCAATACTTTTATTGGTGAGATGGCCAAAAGCAAATGTGAGCCATGTAAGAAAATATACTCCAGGACCTCTTGAAGAGATTTCCATGGCTGGTCTACAATGATCTATTTCAGTGAGAGGATGTTCAGCTAATAGAAAAGAAAGCTTGGGGAAGGAAAAGACCCCTCTCTAGTCAAAGTATGGACCAATCTTAGGATCTTTTTTTTTTTTACCATCAGAATTTGGCAATGTATTGTGAAAGTTAGAGATAGGAACAGAAATGCTCAAGAATACTAAGATTCCTTTGACTAGATTCCATTATAAAATTGACTCATAAGTATCATTTTTTATTCAAAGCTATACAAGTGCTATAGTTGTTCCAAACAAATGTAAACATTATATAATTCTTATTTCTGAAAAGTTTGTGTTCTTACTATCAGGTAGAGTGAAGAGTGGAGAATTTTTTTGATATTAACAATCTCTCAATATAAATAATGTGTAGCATTTTTTAGTAACCAGAAAAATCTTTGTATCAAAACCAGACATTGTATCAGGTTTAATTTCTCATCTTACTTATGATTATATAAAGTCTAGAAGAGAAAAATAAAATCAGTGATTAGAGTTTAGGATTCTGGTTCTGCTGCTAAGCAGGTCATGGAAAAGTCTTTCTTATTCTTTAGGGTGTTTTCCACTGGTAAACTAGTGATTAGCAATAATACTTTATATTATATATGACAAAATCTGTTCCTTAAAAATTCTTTAACTATAAATTGCTATGTAAATGTTATTTATTTAGCACCTAGTATGTACCCAAAATTGTACTAAAAGCTAAATAATTTATAGATTAATAAAATATGGTTATTGTTCTCAAGGAACTTACAAGTTATTTGGTGAATCATTAATAAATAATTATAAAACATGATGTGATGATGATAACAAATTGTTATCAAGTCCCTGAAGAGGGAGAGATTAAGAAAGTAGGTACATGAATGACTCAATAGAAATAACAAGGTATAACTAAATAGTGATCCCTAAAAAATAATGAGAAAAATTGCTAAACAAATGAGTGGAGATAAAGGTAAGCCCAGCATGAACTAAAGTTAAGAGATGGGGAAATTCTTGAGAAATAGTGAGTTGGTTCTTCTGGCTAGAGTGTGAGATACAGGGGGAATTCTTTACAATGAGGCTGTGCTAATGGTCAAAGATGTCATTGGAATAAATACTCAGGGTTGTATTTTGTTGGTTATGTGGTTTTATGAAAGATTTTGGAACAGAGGAGAGGAAAAATATACCTTGGTTTTGAACAGATTAATTTAAAGGCAAGATAAGAATGCAAACTGAAGAACCAAAATTAAGAATATGAGTAAGAATTTTTTCCATTAGTTTGAATAAGAGTTGAAGAGACAATGAATGGAAAAGATATGGTGTAGGGAGACAAAGAAAAAGGATGAATCTGAAAACTACTTGAGATGAAAAGGAAACAATTCATAATCGACTGAATAAAGACAGTAAGAAAAATATCAGCAGCTTCTACAAGGGAACTGTGCTATTAATAAAAACATAATTTCCAGAAAGAGGGATATGTTTTAGAAATGTGTAGAGAGTAAGTTCATTCTATGGTAAACTGAGTTTGACATGCCAGGAAGATGTCCGGATGGAAATGTCCAGAAGTTGGGGCACAGATATAAAGTGAGCAATTCACCTCACCTTTCTTTGATGGGATATTGCTTGCCACTTCCCTCCAAGGTCTGTACAGAGGATTAATGAAGCATTGTTCACATTTATTCCACATCAAGGATCAATGAGATCTTAGCACACAATTAGGTTGAAGTCCCATTATGGTGAATTGAAAACGAAGAAGCTTTGATATAAAAGTCATTGAGGGAGGAGACTGCAAACCTGCAAGGCCATACTGTAGGATGTAATTGTACTTCAGACAGCTGCTCCAGGCAAGCTTTGATATGGGTGGGCACTAACCTGTTTCAAGCTAAAAGCAATGAAAGCAAAGCAGCCTTCCCATTCTCTTTGTATTGCTTCCCCAAACCACCAGGATTCATCTCAAATGTGAGCTTAAGAGTTGACCAGAGTCCTTTCAATACTTTCCAGTGAAACACATTTCACAATGTTTCACTCTGTCAATAGCACCAATTTCTGGAACAAGCTGTTATCTACCTCTGTCCTAAGTGAGAATAGCTCTGTGCTGGCTCCTATGCTAGTGATTACTGGCAACATTGAGAATTAAGTAGACATAAGTAACATAATGCTTGAAGGCACTACCAAACCAGCAGCACATTATCTGAGATGTTCCTTCTGAAAATGTGGACTAACGGATACAGTTATGCCTATTCATAAGATATAAACCTTCCATTATAGGCCAAGCCCTTTAATTCATAAATTTTATTTCCTTTTTCTACACTTCAGAGAGGGTAAAGAAATAAAACAGCATGAAAAATATGTGATGCAAGAAAAAGAACATGTTCTGTGAGGACTCAGATGGACCTGATCTCAAATTTGTCACTTATAGTGTGCCCCTGAATCCCCTTATTTATAAAACATAATTTCACAGGATTGAATTCTTATTGCTTGCTACCTGTGTGACCTAGTACAAATTACTCAGAGTGTCTGCTTCCGTTTCTATCTATGGAGTGAAGACAATATTATCTACCATGGGTTATGTAATAGTTGCATAAAATAAAATTAATGAAATCTTTAGTCTTGTGTCTGCCATGCTTATTGCTAAATAAATACCAGTTATGCAGCTATTGGTGGTAATGCCACTGATGCTAATGTGATAATTTGAAGCAGATGTTCCATTGTAGATCTTTAATAAATATAAATTTAAATATAATGAATGTGAATATAAATATAGCTACAAGTAGTGCCTGTGTCATCTAGGTTATAATATAAATAACAGGTTATCTAAAAATTGTAAAATAAATCAATGAAGGACAAAAAGAGCATTAAATTGCTTTCTTGGTTTTGGATGAAGAAGCCAAACAGGTTGTGTAGACACAAAAAAATACTACAGCAAAATAACAACTTGGAATACTTAAAAAATCACCTTAGGATAAAGCCAGTTTCTTTAGCCTCAGTGATATGTCCCTACTGTTCATGGTGAGGTCTCTGAAACAGACTATGGGATGTTAGCCTCTCTTATTCTTATGCTAGTAAAATCTCTAAATATGAGATGTAAAGAACATCTAAAATGTCTTCAGATACTGAGAAAATCAGCAGAGAAGATAAGACAAACACAGATGCTTCTACCTCCCAGTCCAGTGGTGCCATAAACAGGTGGCCCCTTCAGTGAAAATCAGAGTGACTTCATTTTATATTTTTCTCTATTTTCTTGACAAGTAGATGGTCTCTCTTCCAGCATTTTATTTGTTGTAATGCCGGATGTTTGAGTAGCTTAACCTTATATTACTTAAAGACAAGGTCATTCAGGAATAAAATAAAAAATTAAGCATAAAGTAAAACTACTTTTACCCTTCCTGAGATTATAAATTGTTGAAACCAGAACTAACCCAAACCTACCTATTAATCAGAAACAATCAGAGCTAAAACAATGTTCTGAAATTATACCCCTGCAATCTTCAAATTAGTTCCTGCTTCTTGTTATTTCTATGTTTCTGTATCATGTCCTTGACTTCAAAGATACTCAAACCACCTCCCATCACTCTCCTGTTTCCAAGAACTCAAGGGGTCATTCATCTTCTGACTCAGCAAAGACATACTAATGTGTTCTCCCTTGGAAAATCAAGAATGTACTGTGTTACTTTTCCCAGGAGTATATACTAAGATCCCACCTGGATTAAAGGGTAATTGGTATTAATGATGCAGGTTTTGCCTCATCTTTTATTCCATTTAGTTGGAATTCAGATAAATGGATCCACATCTTTCTTCTCCTGCACCCCTCCCCACAACTACTCTAAGGAAAAAACTTTGAATGCAATGGCATCCAGGGAAGAAGATAACAAATGTTAGTTAGATGGAGCTCTTTGCTACTCCTTTTTAAACTGTATGTTGAGAAACATCATGTATTCTTCTCCTAATAGGACCAGAATTGATAATATGAAAGAAAAATATCCACAATAATATCAACAATTATAATTAAAGCCATACAAATTAGTTCAAGTTCTCTAATCCAACATGATGAATGTGTGAATAGGAAATAAAACTCATATCAGACTCAGAATCAGGCTCATATATAGCATGCATTAATTATTATATATATTATAAAATGAATTTTCCATTTAGTTGACCAAAGCTTTGGCTGGCCAAATAATATGGTGCTTTTCTAGATAGAGGAGTAAAATAAATCATTAGAAATACTAATTTTGTTTTCTATTTTTTACATCAATGCTTAATAATTAAGATTCTACCTTTAATTGTAACATAATATTGCTATTAAAGTTATAGCACTTTCAAATTTTATTATATAATTGGTCAAGTTCCTACTATAGAGACCTTGACCTTTCACCTGTTACAATGAAAATTAATGTTATCATACTTTGTTTTTCCCCAAAGGATGTAAATGTTAGAAATTATTTGTGAGACTATAACCTTAGATGACTGACTTTATTAAAACATAAATGCCAAATTCTAGAGATTATAGAAAAAAATAAAAGTTTTACTTTCAAAGTCTGAGGTGCCTGGAAATAGTAATAAGTGTACAAATATTAAAGTACTATCGTGATGTTTCTCATAAAGAAATGTATTATAAACATTTTCCATACCTAGTTCCAAAAATAGAATTTTAAGGCAGTTTAAATCAAAGTAATATACAATGAAATCTTTATAATAAGGATTATAACAACAACCTCAAAAATAAATGAAAGTGATATGGTATTAGGAATTAAGAACATATTATAAAGTTAGAAATAAATATTGAAACAGTATAAGATATAGCACTGAGATTTATTATAGCAAAAGAAAAAATAAAAGAAAAAATATTTTCTCAGGAAGGATAATTTTATGTAGCATTAAATTCTAGAAAGAATTTATAGAAATTTATTATATAAGGAGCATTTAACTAGCTATTAAGGATTCAATTTTTAAAAGGTTTTTTTTTTTTTGTGGTACTGGGGATGGAACCCTTCTATCTCTGGGCTACATTCCCAGACCTATTTTTTATATTTTATTTGGAAACAGGGTCTCTTAAGTCAGCAAGGCTGGCTTCGAACCTGCGCCATCCTCCTGTCTCCACCTCCCAAGTGCGGGGATTACAAGCCTGCGCCACCATGCCCAAAATATGTTGTATAAAGGATATAGAAGCTACATTTACATAGTGGAGATATAAACAGGGGTGTGTGTGTGTGTGTGTGTGTGTGTGTGTGTGTGTGTGTGTAAAACAATAACAAAAATGCCAAGAGAAAAATGAAATAATAGTTCTATGAAGTTCTCTTTATCCTAAAAGCAACAGGTTCATGTCTATTCTTGATCTTCATAGGGATCTGAGTTGACAGAAAGGCAGCAATCATAGGTGAAGCATCGTGGGTTGCAGAGCTTTCAGGTGGAGAAGAGCAGAGACAAGTAAAAGACTAAAGCTAAGAATGAAACAGCTAACATGGAGAGGACACTAGTCCAAGTTGTAAAGTCTGAAATTGTATAAGAAAACTGAGATTGAGCTAAACATTGACATGCAAGCAGTAGAGTCATGTATCAGCACAATATGGGAACATAGACATCAGAGTAAGACAGGTGCTCAAGTCAGGTGTGGGCCAGAAATCAAGCTCATTTGAGGGAGGGGCTTACATGCAGAAGCAAAGGTTTTGGGGACTCGAATCCTGCAGAGTAGTCTCTAAAGACAGTCTCATGTCCCATTAGAACCTACAGATGAAACTCGTGGCCACGGCTTTGGCAGCATTCCTGTTGCATGCAGTGAGAAGGGAAACTTTGCAACTAAGCTCATTACTTGTTGAGCGCTGCTCCTGAACTGGACATTTCATGAACATTCCAGACCACGCTCTCATGGAAAAGTACCGATACTACCCTGTAATAGTGTGTTCTCCTTAGCTGTGGGTTAACTTAAGAAAGCTAGACTAAACAGAGGTAGTCATTTCCTGGAATTCCTGATAGAGTGCTAAAGTGTTGGATTTCATTCTAGAACAGATATGACTAAGCCCACTGTGTTGGCACATTCATGAGATCCTTGGGATACTGAGACAGGGGAATTTCAGGTTCTAGTCCAGCTTCAGCAACTTTTAGCAACCTAGTAAAACCTTATTTCAAAACAGAAAATAAAATGGGATGGGGTTATAGCTCAGGGGTAGAATTTCCTTCTCTTCTCTCTCTCTCTCTCTCTCTCTCTCTCTCTCTCTCTCTCTCTCTCTCTCTCTCTCTCTCTCTCTCTCTCTCTCTCTCTCTCTCTCTCTCTCTCTCACACACACACACACACACACACACACACACACACACACACACACGGATATAACTACATGAGGCTTTTACATAGGAAGCAGTTAAGAATCTCAGTGTGTCCCACCCCATATTCTAGTTCTTAGCCAGGAAACTGGAGAAACAATGGTGAAAGTCCAGTTCAAAGAGCTTACAGCAATATCCCAGGCAAGAGCAGACACATTTTTCTCAAGAAGAACCACAAATGCCTTCATGTAACTTTATTCTTTTTATCCAGGTGCTTGCACCCATCAGAACAGTGCTGCCCACATTCAGGACAAGACTTCCTCTTCAGTCTTCAAATCATCTCAACACACCCAAAATTTTATAATTGTAGGTGTTTCATAATACAGCCAAGTGACAATCCAGACTAACCATAGCAACAAACTATCTGCTTTCAGACTCTCTACTTGATCTAGAACTGATGGTTAACAAGAAAACCAGATTAATCATAGCCTAGAGTGGATCTACTGTTCAAAACATTGATTGTTTACCCTGTACTAATCAGGAGCAACACCCTGAGTATTCAGGAACTTGAAAAAGAAATTTCTCAGGTAATAAGTTATGAATTAGGTCAAAGGGAGGTAAATGAACATATATTTTCATTCAATTGTCAATACATTTTTTGTATCTACTAAGTGTCATTTCATTGCTCTATCTTTAACATGACTTCTTTCTAAGTTTTGGTGTTTCATTTTGCCAAATCAACTTACACAAACTTTTTTCTTTGCAGTGCTGGGCATGGAACCCAGGGCCTTGCACAAAAGTACTCTACCACTTAGCTACACCTCCAGCTTGTTGCACAAATGTTTTAACTGACTTTAGGTCAAAATAATTTAATGTGGCTCCCTTATAACGTTAGGAAGGCATTTAAACAAGGAAAGAACACTTCAGAACATTACAGACTAATTCATTACGAGATTATGTTAATGATACTGTGCTTACATCTGTTTTAGTGGAGTAATTTTTGGTAATTGTTCCAGTACATAGCAAAATAAAAAAAATTCCTGAAATGCACAAATTCATTAAAGTTTCAGAAAGGCTTTGGAAGCCTTTTATATTTTATAGACTTTGTAATGCAAAACTTGATAAGCACAGCTTTAAATTATTCATGTTCTATATAACTGTTGAGTGAAATATCAAAAATTATATACTTGAATAAATTTCCATGAGTATTTTCTTAATTTGAAAAGTTAAGTCACCTATGGTGGCACATGCTTGTAGTCTCAGTACTTGAGAGGCTGAGACAGGAGAATCGTGGGTTCAGGGATAGCCTCAGCTACTTAGTGAGGCCCTCTACAACATAGTGAGACTTTGTTTCAAAATAAAGAATAAAAAATAGGCCTGGGGGTATAGCTCAAAGGAGGTAGAATTCCCCTGGGTTCCATTCCTAGTTCCACACACACATAAATAAGTTAAAAAGATTATCAAAGTCATTAAGTGTGAATTGTACTAATAAGATGCCACTATATACAAGAACAACTTAATAAGACTCTAGGAACAAGGTTTTCAATAGTAAAGGAAACTTTAAATCAAATAAATAACAATTTTTATAAGTCATCAAAAGGTACTTTGATTTAGTTCATGTGGCTTAGGCACAATGACTCTCATAAAATTATATATATATATATATATATATATATATATATATATGTACAGTTGTACCTGATGTGGTTATATATACACCCACATACTATGCACCAACTCAAATAGGAACAGGTGAATAATACCAAAGATAAAAAAAAGCAGGCAAGTTTCTAGGGTTCTCATTCTTTGGTTTCCTAAGCAGAAACCCCTTTCACTTCTAATGAATCCTTCAGTCCCATTTATTCTTAGCAATTAGTTGTGATCACATTACCAATTTACAGACAATGAAATAACTATTGATAGAAATTATGTGTTCCACTTTAAGACCTAGCTCCTAACACTATCCACATGTATTGCCCTTTGCTATTTTCCTCTTTTGATTAGCTTAAAGAAAGATTATCCTACCACCTCCATAGAGTCCTGAGATGCAATGTATTAAAGAAGGCATAGCCTCCATAAACCAGGACTCTGAAAAATACAGAGGATGTCCACCATGCCAACTTAAGTTAAACACCCAGTAATCCTAGTAAGAAATAAACTTCTATTCGTTTATTTTACTATACATATTGGGGTCTAGTTGTTATAGCAGTTAGTCTGATCTAACTCATATACTGGCCAATATATGAAGACTATTAATTTAGTCATGACCACTTGCATCTGCCATTCACAGGGCTTGCATCCTTAGTAGGCATATTCCAAGAACCAAAATAACTAGCTAATTGATATATTTTCCCCTGGAGCTATAGGAGTGGAGGACCGCATGTCGAATTTAATCTGGCTTCTCATTGTTGAGTATAAATGCTCCCTGCGGACATCCTCACCCTACACCTTCCCCTTTCTCCCTTTCTCCTTTATTCCCATTGATGCAATCCCATCTTTTTTTCTGCCCCAAAACTTGTAGATACACCGTTTATTCTGTTCTGCTTTGGGCATAATTTCCATTATTATTAGCAATGTTTGCTGATATAACCTTCCTTATTCTGGAATTTTTAGATATATTTTATGTACATAAATAACCTTGTAAATGAGCCTATATAATTTTTATATTCTGAAAGTCACATGATACGCTTTTCATCAATTTTGAGCTTGTCTGGAGAAAAGGAAGATATTTCCTCCTGACTCAGTGTGCATCCCTGGGTTATACAGTGAGGTAAGTGAAGAAACAAAGCAGTATGTAGCTAGACAGGAGGAGGGAAGCACGGGAGAAAGATGTGGCAGGAGTCAGAGAGAGAATCCAAGTGGCTCTAGGCATGGTCAGTTTTCAACAACCTCTGGTTAGTGATCCATCCACAGTGCTGCTGCTCTTGTGCTTTCTCACCTATGACAAGCCAACTCAACTAAGCTTAATCAAATGGTAGTGAGTATCTATTATGTGCTGAAAACTCTATTAAAGAACAAATAAAATTCTAAGAAGTAAAAAAGCAAAGTCCTTTCCCTCTTTAAGGCTTAATTAGAAAGCCAGGAAACATAAAACATTTGTGAGGGCTACAAAGACAGTGTATGATTAAGTGCCAAAAAACATCATACCAACAGTAGGGATCGGTCAAAGATGCAGGCTATCCATGTGAAATGCATCTGTCAAGGGAGTTCATGAAGCAAGAGGAAAGAAATAGAATTGACCAGTTCTGGTGTATTTTTTTTCACACCCTAAGTGTTTTATTTTTGCCTCTGCCCTGTACAACAGCATGCATAATTGTATCAGGTGCCTGGAATTAGAAAGTCTCCCTCTGATGACATTTATAGTGGACTTGGAAAGGAGAATATTAGAGATTCAAAGTCATAAGGTCTAGCTTGTTCTTTGCTTTATAATGAGTTCTCCTGTGGGCAAAAGGTATAAAAGAGCACATCACTTACATATCTGAAACATAATGAAATGCTATGTTTTTAAAAGGTCAAGTTGCCAGAAAGCAACATAACTACTGTGTTAAACTCATATTTCTTAAAAAAAAATTAGTAACCTAAAGTCTTTGGGAAAAATTACAGTTAAATGTTAGATATAATGACATTACTGAGCCTTTGAAAAGTGTTATAAAAATGGCATTCTGGCAAAATAGGACCCCCACACAGAGGTTTACTAATGTAAGATTTCTTGTTCTTAGAATCACTGACTCTCAAAGAATTTCTTTTGGACTTACAAAGTCTGACTTACCGAAGTGTTTTACATCAACAGTAGCTCAAAGAGGCAAATGTAAGGATCTAGGTAAAATTATAGGAATTATAATCTCTAGCTTACAGCTACACATTCATTTTGGCTTTACCAAACTGTCTGACTTTAAACTTAAAATGTATTTCACTTGGCTGACTGCTTGTTAACTCCTAGCTATTGCCAATGAAGTTCCCAAGATCCCCTGCAAGAATTCTCTAGAAGCAAGCTATGACATTTGGAATGCCATTAATATACCCAGATTATGAAATATTGGCTGTCAAAGCCAAATCGTGGAGGTTGACCTCTTCAATGGCATATAAAAAATGGGTTATCAAAAAAGTCAAGGATGATAAATATTTCTGAAAGTGGCAGATTTTAAGTCAAATCTTATATTTTGATTACTACTGTTACTGGTATTGTCATAGTTATTTTAATATGATAAAGATGATTTATTTCTTTATTTAAAATTAAATTATACAAAATTATGGCTCATGTTTACTAATGCCATGAAATGTCTCGCCCCTTTCCTTCTTGTTGAAGCTGTACAAACTCTGACAAACTCCTACTTCTAATTCAATATCAGTTGAAAATATCACCTATCTGAGGAGGCCTTCCCTACTACCTCCTTTGTAGCCAGAGGACATTTTTTTCATTTTTATCAATCATAATACTGCATTATATTTGTATATTTTCCACTAGGATTCCTTGACAGAAAGAACTGTTTCTATTTACCTTTCTTTCCCAGTGCCTAGTAAATAATCAACATAGAACAGGTATTTCATGAATATATTTAAAGAAATAACTAAATGAATAAAACTAATTTTTTAAATTTCCTCTTCCTCTTGGACATAATAAATATATGTATCATGCTACTCAGTACACAGCAGTTTGTATGCAAAGATGGATTTAACTATCTTATATTCATTACTATAAGCATTCATCCTTTTTTGTAAACAAATATATTTTGTCAGTAACTATTACAGGAGATAAAAATTATAAAAAGGATGTCTTTGTTTTGTTTGAGCATTTTTAGTTCACATTTAAATTGTCCCATATGTTTAATATTGGCAAAATGTGTCATTGTCAACACCTAAGTGGTACTATGGTGCTTCTGTAAAGTTGGCTTGTCATACTTGCATGTATTTGGCTGGTAAGAAAACAGTGAATCCAAATAGATTTAGACAGCTATTAATTTCAGAAATAATAGCATCATGGCACAGGACCCCAAGTATTCAAAAGCCCTCAAGGGTGACACAGGGAAGGACAGACATGCAGAATGGGAGTGCACTATAGCAAAAGATCCCTGAGATTAAGACATTCTGATATTACTTTGTTATCCAAGGATATAAACAAATCTCTCTGGAGAAAGGAAGGAGGTATCTTAATTCTGGAAATGTAAGTAAATTTTGTTCTAAAGGAAGTCACTGTCTTTATGCTTCTGAGTTACTTAGATGACAATGTCTAAACATTTAGAAATCTGAAAGATGTATGGAGAATTGGCTCCCAGCAGTTATTTATGACATATAACAAACATTTGTATTTTAAAAATTTATTTTCACAGAAATACACTGTATTTTATATTCACAGTCATACATTAAAATTTATATGAACAATAATATCTATTGTCATCCCTTTTAAAGTTACATGAAAAAAATATAAAACAATTTTATTTGGTGGTACTGGGGTTCCTGGAAGCCCTTCTACCTCCGGGCTACACTCCCGACCTATTTTTTATATTTTTGTTTGAAAACAGGGTCTCTTAAGCCAGCAAGGCTGGCTTCGAACCTGCACGATCCTCCTGTCTCTGCCTCCCAAGTGCAGGGATTACAAGCGTGCACCACTACGCCCGGCTAAAACAATTTTAATTCTATGCCTTGAGTGTATATTTCTATTCCATTTTCAACACAGAATTTTAGTCTTGTAACTCTTCCAAAAGTAGTTTGTTAATGATTCTCTTTTTTTATTTGCAGTTGAAAATCATTTTGTTATTCCTAAGGATTAAAAATACTATAAAATTGTAATTATAATTACACAACTATAATTATATTAGTATCATACTACAAAGTTATGACTACAATAAAATTTTAAAATACTAATACATGCAAAATTAAAATTGTAATGGAAATGCTTTCTTGTGAGGTGAATGGAGCCCTAAATAATGGTTCATGTATCTATCGATGAGTATCAGCCTTGCTAGAATGAAACAGGCTCAAGATTTGTTCTGATATTTTGCTTTAAGAAAGTACTGAAAAACTTCATGTACATAAATATTAAAGTGAATCAGAAAAATCTGATGCTGGAAGCCACAAACTAAAATATCATCCAAAACAGTTTTAATAATCTACCAGCTCACAGTTATTTAAAAGTAAAGAATTAGAAACCATATGACTTGCAAAACGATTTTCCGTGGTCATTAAAGTATGTGATTTTGAATTTATAAGGATATCTGTGAAGCAAAGGATTGATTCAACAAGGCTGAGTTAGCTACACTGTAAACAGTTCTAGCTCTAGAAAGGAAGCTACCCCTATGCCCTTGAAATATCCTGTTTTGTTAGAGTGTCCTGGCTCAAAGCCTTGAGTCACTGCAGACAAGGTATACTAAGGATGGTATGACTTATGGTGAGGCCATGGGTTACACAGTGCTGATATGATGTCTCAAGAGGCTGGAGTCTAAGAACACATCTGCCAGGCAAGTTAGTCAACCTCCTCTGTGTGTCTGAGCCCTAATAAAAACCTTGACACCAAGGCTGGGGTGAGTTTTTCTGGTTGCCATTATCCAATGCATGCTGTCATTCTACATTGCTAGGAAAATTCACTGCGCTCCTTATGATTTCACTGGGACACAACAGTTGGAAATTTGTGTTAATGTTTCCTGTACTTTGCCCTATGTGCCTTTTTCTGTTGCTTATTTAATCACCCTCCTTTTGCCACAATAAATCATAATTACGATAGTTCTTCTGAGTTGTGTCAACCCTTTTAAGCAAATCAGGAAATGATCTTGGAGAGCATAACCTATAATACCAAAAGCCTTTAGCAAAACTTAATAGCTATTAATTATACCTGTTATTCTTTCATCTAAAGTCGTTACAAATAATGCCTAAAATTAAACAAAATTAAATTCTCAAACACTCTTCTAATCAGAAAATTAAATAAGTAAAATAAAAAATGGAACACTGAATTTTTCTTAAATTATAAATAAATATCAAAACACTTATGCCAAATTTCAATTTTCTGGATGGCTTACATCACTCTAAAATGTGAGAGATAAACAAAGAAATGGGCTCCTAAGAATTACATATAAATAGTAAATTTATGGTTAAAATAATAAAATTTATAACTGTTTATCCCACAGATCTAGAATAGTATACTGAAATTAGAAATAAAGTCCTAATTAAATAAAGTTATACTTCTTTTGAATTCAGACATCCTAAGTCATATATTATAACAGTTTGTTTCATATCTATATAAGTAAATGTGTTTTTCTATGATAATTAACAACAAAAGGACAAGATGTAGCAAGTCACTAGGAAGTGAAGTGCTTATATGAGTTATTGTAATAACACCTACAGTTAAGTGCAGTATCTACAACCAAATTCACAAGAAACTCAAAATAGCTTGATTAGTTGAAATCACTTAAGAATGAGAATAATAAATAAACACTTAAGAAATAAATATGAAAAAGACTGATAACCAATATATGAAAAGACATGTTCCCAAGCACTATAAAAATAAATAAATATTTGCATTATCAAATAAAATTTCCTGGAAAGTCTTAGTGGCAATTTTTCTCCTATGAATCTCAGTAACTCATTAGACCATAACATGCTACTAGAACTCTGACATCTGTTTCTTTTAGCACAGATCATTGCAGGTAAATTTCTTCCTTGTTGAATTAATGTTAACTATGCAACTAATATGGATACCAGGTTCTGAGAATATTTAAATGCTCACAGAGCTCTTTCTCATTGCTGAAGAAAGTGTTAAGGCACACTATGATGCAGTATGACATTTTCTAGAACTTTATAAGTCCTATTGTGCTATTTTTTAGTTAGATAGAGAGGCACATAGGTGTATAGCTTTGCCATGAGTTTGTCACCTAGAAGAAATAAAATGCTTCCACTGTCTCTATTTCTTTTTAATGCTGTCTTTATTCTATTCTCTCAATACATGTGCTCAGGTACAACATTCTTTGACAGTAGACTCTGAGGTATAAGTAGTGAAGTTTCAAAAACTTGTTTCAATAATACAATTGGTTATATTGTATTATTGATCAGTAATACAATAATACAATTGACCAGTAATACAATATGCTGCAAAAAAGAGGTAAGATTATCTCAACATATGCCAAAATATTATTTTCTAATTCCATATTTTTTCTTAACAAAAATATATCTAAAATAAGGAAAGACATAAAACATTAGCACCCATTTATAGTGACCAGGCTATAAAGAAAAAGCCTACTTATACCACATTGTTTACCACAAACTATTATTTACTGTAGAACAGATATGTGTGTGTTTATGTTGAAAAGATGCTGACACTTAGAAGACAAAAGAAAGAACATGGAATTCAGCTCTTTGTTTTAAATTTTTATTGGTGTATTATATTCATATATCATATTGGGGTAAAAAAAAAACTTGTGTGTACAGACATGTACACATCTCTGATTTAACCCCTACCCAATTCCCACCCCATTACCTCCTCATCCCTCCCTCACTTGCTCAGCTTTGTGGTTGACTTCGATATGTTTAAGTACATTGTGTATTTTAGAGATTTTCCTCTTCCCCCCTCCTTTCTCCTCCTTTAGGTTGCCTTGTTTGCTCCTCTATAGGATTTCCTTTTTCATCTAGAGTTCCTCCTATGACCCATTTCTCCTTAGCTTTCACATATTAGGGAAAGCATCCCATTTCTTCTTTTTTGTGACTGACTAATCTCACTTGGCATAATGTCCTCCATTTCCATCCATTTCTCTGAAAATGATGTAATTGAGTTTTTTTTGATGGCTGAGTAAAATTCCATTGTGTACATATCCCACAGTTTTGTAATCCATTCATCTGTTGATGGACATCTTGGCTGGTTCCATAGTTTGGCTATGGTGAATTGTGCAGCTATGAACATAGATACACATGCATTAGTTTGGTAGTTTGGTTTCTTTTCTTTTGAGTAGATACCCAGAAGTGGTATTGCTAGATCAAATGGTAGATTGTTCCTATTCTTCTGAAGATTCTCCATACTGTTTTCCAAAGTGGTTGCACTAATTTGCAATCCCACCAACAATGTCTTAGAGTTCCCACTTCTCCAGCATCTGTTGTTGTTTGTGTTTTGAATGACTGCCATTCTAGTTGGAGTTAGGTGAAATCTGAGGGTTGTTTTGATTTGCATCTCTCTGATTGGAATTCAGCTCTTCATCTCCCACTTGAGAAGCAATACAAAGTATATTTCTATCTAGACTAATGAATCCCATACTTTATTTTTAATCACAATCCCTTAGAGGGCTTGTTGAAACTGATTCCTCAAATCCACCTCCTAAATTTCTAATTCAACACATCCAGGATAAGCTCAAAAATTTATATTTCTATAAAGTTAATACTAATGTAATATCAAAGGTAAAACCACTGATACTTGTCTGAGGATCACTCTGAGAACATCTGGTCTAAACCAAACAAGGCTCAACCTAACTGAAGTGTTGATAGTCTCCTACAGACAGTGTAATATAAGTCTAAAATCCCAGGTAGATATATACTGATAGTGAATTATATTCAGTGGGTACCATACAGAGAACATAATCCTCTGAATGGTAACATAGTTTACCGATAGGGAAGAGAATATTTCTACTGTCTATCATATTAAGAGATATTTGGGAACAAGAAATGAGCATATGAAAGGCAGACCTTAGAGTAAAAGGTATGGTAAGGCAGGGTAACATTGGTGCTCATGTTCCATAGTGGTTGTGGTTGAATATAAGTGTAGAAATGAACCACTTTTAAAAGGCTAAAAAAGTAATACTATAATCTGAGTAAAACAGATGTTACACACCCTGGAGTTAGAGTTGATCTCTATAGAGGAAAAGAGGATAGTGATTTGGGATCTGTAAAGTAACAAACATATCATAACTGATCCTGTCTCACACTTCTGGATCTACCTGAACTCTGGGAAATAAGCTATAAAGGAGCCAAAATATGTGGACACTAAAAGTTAGATAGCCCAAGTTTAGCAGTAAGGAATTCTGCATTCTCAAAGAATCATAGTAGCCTCAACAGTAATCTGGGCCATCTTGGCCTCATGACAGCAGTGATTCTATACTAATTCTCTGACCAAGCAGGACCAAACACAAAAGCCATACTTTGTGACAATATATGTCATGGCAATAGATAGGCAAAAGACAGAATTCTCTCTTGTTTGTGGGGAAATATGAATTGCTATAGGACTACACTAGATGCTGACATTCTTGGACAAATTAAGGGTAAAGTGAAACCCCAAGAGAAAGATTCTATGTTTCCTGATAAATAAGGAAGTTGGGTATTGAAGTGATTAATTGAAAAATTAAGGAGATGTGACCAAATTGGTGTTCTAAGTTAGTGGAGCATTTTATGCCAATTACATGTTTTTTGTTAAATTCCCAGTGGCTGGTGGGCTCACTGCATGTTCTGGATTTTCCCCTAGCACTGGCCTATAGTTGAAGAGATTATGGCTAATGAATGGAAATTTATTACCACAGCTGGAATACACAGCTCAAAAAATGTGCCTTATGCCAGTGGGGAATTTCATCAACATGGTATTCCAATTATCCAATTATAGCACTATTCTAAAATAGAAAAGACTGAATTCTAAATTTACTGAGAATCGTCACTGTTACTCTTACAGAGATCCTTAAAATTCATTCAGCAAATAGATTATGTCCAAACACTATACTATGCTAAGTGATTTACTGTGTTACCCATTTAATACTCCCAAAAACCATATAACTATTATTCTCCACTTATATATGTAGGAACCATGATTTGAGAGATTTTGCAATTTAATTTTATTGCAATTTGATTTTTTTTCTTAAAGAAAGTTCTGAGTCATTAGGATGTGTCTATCAAAACAAGTTTTATCTACTTAGCATGGGTTCCCATCAAGTCCAATCAGTATAAAGGCATGAAATAACAAAGGTCAAATTTTTATTAAATTGACTTTCACCCATGTAATTTAAATTAACATTCTGCTTAATGAATACCTAAGGGACTTTTTGGAGTAGTTTGATACTGAAGTTCCTGAGTATTTCTATGCATGAAAATACCTGGAATTTTGTGTGTGTGTGTGTGTGCTACTGGGGGTGGAACCCAGAGGCTTTCTACCTCCAGGCTATACTCCCAGACCTATTTTCTATTTTATTTAGAAACAGGATCTCACTAAGTTGCTGAGAGTCTCACTAAATAGCTGAGGCTGGCTTCGAACCTGTGCGATCCTCCTGTCTCAGCCTCCCAAGTGTGGGGATTACAAGCATGCGCCACCATGCCTGGCCTATCTGGAAATTATTAAAATTTAGATTTTCTAGTTCCATCCAAAAGTGTAAATATGTGTTTTATTAAATAGTCAAGTTTAGAAATTGCTAGTTCATTTTGCTCTTTGTCCCAAATATCTAGAATAAGAAATATATGGAGAGAGGGGCCCAGGAGGCACTATAGCTTTTGTTAATGCAAAAGAGGAGGTATTGAAAAAGCTCACTATCTTCAAATAACATAAACATCACAAGGGGAATTTTTGAAAATTCTTATGGAGAATAAGTGTAGTAAAGTATACAACATAAATAGCAGCTCAATAAAATTTTACAATCTAAATAAACTCATGTAAATACCACAGAAAACAAGAAAAGAAATACTGTAAACATCCCAGAAGTCACCCTTTTGCTCTTTTCCTGTCACTACCGTAATCTACTTAATTTTTTTTTTTTTTTACAGCACTGGGGCTGGAACCCAGGGGCATTCTAATTCCAAGTTACATCGTCAGCCCTATTTTTTAGTATTTATTTTGAACTAGGGTCTCATTGAGTTGCAAAGAGTCTTACTAAGTAGTTGAGGCTGTCTAAAACCATGATCCTTCTGTCTCAGCCTCCTGAATTCTGGGATTACCATGCATGCCACCACACTAGGCTCAATATTTCCTTTTATGATTTTCTTTTTGTGTCTAATTGAGAAACATTTGTCAATCTAAATGTTATTAAAAGTTTTTCCTATATTATCTTCTAAAATGTATTACTTATTTATCCAAAACAATTGGATTCTTGAGCTATTGCCATTTTAAATAAATTTGTGTGTGACATGAAGTAAAAGTCAAGATTCATTTTTATGCATATTCAGTGGACCTGGTATAACTTAATAAAAAGGCCATCTTATTTCCCCACTAAATCACAGTAATGCCTTTGCTGTAAATCCATAAACCACCAAGATCATCAAGTATAATCTCCTTTAATTAAAGCCAACTGATTGTTTATGTTAACCACACCTATAAAATACCTTCACACCACCACCAAGACTAGTGTTTAATCAAATAACAAGGTACCCAGCCAAATTAACACAGAAAACTAATTATCATAATGCGAAGCTGTCACAGTCCAGAGGAGCCTAAACAGACATTGTGACTATGTGTAAAATGGTATCTTGGATGGGAACCTGGGATAGAAAAAGGATATTAGGAAAAAACTAATGAATCTGAATAACGAATTAAGTTGATTTAATAATGATGTGTCAGTATTTGTGCATTTGTCATGAAATATATACCATAAAATATAAGATGCTAACAATAGGGTAAAATGGGTGAGGGATACATAAAAATTTCTACGTACTATCTTTGCAATGTTTCTATACATTTAAAACTAGTTTGAAATAAAAATTTTATCAAAATAAAAAATGTATGAGCCAACATTTCAACACGAATGTTTAAACACTGAAGAAATCTCATCTATGAAGGAGAAGTATGTGAAATTGAGAAAAATACTGTAGGCAATGAGTGATGATGACCAGAAAACTACAGGATATAAAATGAGAACTGGTAGGACTTTTATGAATGTAAAAGATCAAACTATTTCAGAAACAAAGACTAAATAACAAGTAATAGACTAAGAAAAGTATAGTAAAAAAGAGAAGACTCAATAAATGTGTTTACAAAAGCAAATAAAAGGAGGTTTTAATTGAAGAAAGAAAAGTCAGGAATTGTGGCCCACACCTCATAATCCCAGTGCTTAGGAGGCTGAGACAGGAGAATCTCAGGCTTCAGGCCAACCTCAGCAACTTAGTGCAACCCTGTTTCAAGAAAAGAAAGGACTACTATCGTCTAAAACAAAAGAAATACACACTACGAATATTCTCATAAACACATATTCAAAACTCATAAGCAAAATATAGAAGTTAAAGCCTACATTATGTGAAACATAATACTCCTAGAAAGATGGGGAATATCTCACTTGCAGAATCCAAGAATGCAAATGGAAATTTCTGTTAGGCACGCAGGCACATGCCTGTAATCCAGTACTTGGGGGGCTGAGACAGGAGGATCGATTCAAGGCCAGCTCAAACACAAGTGCAAAACTCAGCAGAAATGTGAGTGAGAACAGTAAAGACACTGCTTGGAGCCAATGATTTAGATGAGGGCATCTGAAGAGAAAGTGTAGAGGTATGTTTAGATGAAAAAAGAGAGAAAATGAAAAACGGAAAACGTATCACAAAAACATCAGAAATGAACGGTCAGAAAACATAGGAGACTATCATTAGCAATCAGATTAATGCAAATAAAAACTACCCTGAGATTTCACCTAACCCTGATTAGAATGGCAATCATTAAAAATACAACAAATACTGACAAGGATATGGAGAAGGAACTCTGATACACTGTTGGTGGGATTGCAAACTAGTTCAGCCACTTGGAAAACAGTGTGGAGGATCCTCAAAAGAATGAGAATGAACCTAACCTAGAAATACAACTCCTAGCTATCTACCCCCCAAAAATGGAAACTAAACTACCAAGTAATGCATGCATATCTATGTTTATAGCTGTACTGTTCACAATTGCCAAACTATGGAACCAGCCAAGATTCCCATCAACAGAAAATGGATTGCAAAACTGTGGGATATGTGCACAATGAAATTTTACTCAGCCATAATAAAGAACAAAATTATGTAATTTGCAGGGAAATGAATAGAACTGGAGATCATTATGCTAAGTGAGATTAGTCAGTCACAAAAAGTGAAAAGTCAAATATTATCCCTAATATGTGGAAGCTAGAGAGAAAACAGGAAATAGGAGGGGCTCTAGACAAAGAAGGGGAAATCTTAGATGAATAAAGTTGACCTAACTGAGAGAGATGAAAAGGGGAAAGAGGGAAACACCTTTGTTAAGCATCAGAAGGAGGGAAGGGGGAGAAAAATTGATGGGACTGAGGGAGGAAATAGCATGGGAACTGGGAGAGGGCTAAATGAGTGCTGTGTATACATATGCCTCTACCACCCTGAACTTTATCAAGATGCATGACTAAAATGCACCAATAAAATAAAACAAACTAAAATAAAAATAGGAGACTAAGGGAAATCACAAAGTTTTAAATTCCATTTGCTTCCCTTTTGCCCTCATAAATCCTTTAACTACATGGGATTTGTTGCACAAATTATTAATGTATTTATGTGACCCAGCAGTACCTACTTAGATAAAAAAAAAATAAGTTTCCATTCCCACTTCCTGCTTTACCTTAATAAAAAAAAAATAGTTAGCTTCATCTGCCCACAGAACAGTAAAGTAGCTATCACTATGGAAACATTGGTTAAGACAAAATTTCTACTGACTTCAATATGCCTAAAACTACAGGGGCACACTGGAAAAATGTTTTTCAGAAGAAGTGAAACAAGTACTACCTACACAATTAGGAATGGAGTCCCAGTGACTTAGCTTAACAGAAGGATACTGGAAGCCAATCTAAAGCAAAATGTTCAAATAAAGGTGCCAGAAGTGGACAATGGCAAAAAATGTCCAAGGAGGGTTAGTGCTGGGCCAAATAAACCCACTGAAGAACTAATTTTTAAAAAGTTAATGAAGAATGGTGTTTTCCTTTCTATTTCTCAACAAAAAAGAAACAGTAACATTGGTAAAAGAAGGAAAATAGAGTCTATGTAATTGTTTCAGCAACTTCTTAAAATTTCATTCTGAACCAATGACCTTTTGTTCATTGGTTTCATTCTGAAGCAATAACCTCCACAGAAATGACCTTTTAAACAGTTTTCTTGAGGTATAATTGACATACAATAAACTGCACATAATTAAAGTATACAGTTTCTAAGTCCTCAAAAGCTTCCACATATCCCTTTATGATCCTTTCCTTCTTACTCCTGCACTTAATTACCCATGCATAAATTTCCAGCAAGCCATTGATATAATTTATATTAATAGACAATACTTTGTCTTTCCTAGAATTCGATGTAAAGGAATCCTACATCGTGCTAGTTTCCTAGGGCTACCATAAAAATACTCTAGACCAGTGGCTTTAAATAATGGAAATTTATCCTCTAGCAGCCTTAGAGCCTAGAATTCTTAAATCACAGTGTACTCAGTTCAGTCTCCATTGTAAGGCTCTCGAGAAGACTCCCTTCTTGTCTCTTCTAACTTCTGATAATTTCCAATGATCCTCGGTACTGCTTGGCTGGTAACAGCATAACTCCAATATCTTCCTGTCTTCACATGGACTTCTCCCCTATATCTATGCTATGTTTCTGCGTGTCAGATCTCTCTCCTTGTAAAGATGCTAGAATTCTTACATAACTGTATAAATGAGGTCATATTCTCAAATAATAGGGGTAAGGACTTCAATATGTCCTTGTAGGGGGCACAGTTCAATCTATAATATTTTTCCTTATGGCTCTCAAAATTCTAGTCCTTTCCAAATACAAATACAGTCACTCTCTCCCAACCTTTCCAAAAGTCTTAATCCATCCCAGCATCAACTATAAGCCTGAAAATTTTAATATTTTAATATTAAAAAAACCAACTCTAGAAGTCCCAATTCTTAGGGAAGAATTTTTTGGACAAGACCCAAAAGTATAAAAGAAGCAAAAATGGACAAACTAAATTACAAAAAATTTTTTTACAAGTTCCTGCACAGCAAAGGAAACACTCAATAGAATTAAGAGACAATATAGCAAATGGGAGAAAACAGATGCAATGTATATGTCTGACAAGTGGTTGATAGCCAAAATATATAAGGAGTTCCAAAACCTTAACAATAAAATGAATAGCCCAATTAAATATGGCCAATGGATCTAAAAAGACATTCTCAAAAGATAATGTACAAATGGCCTACAAGTACATAAAAATAATCTGCATCCCTAATCATTAGGGAAATTCAAATAAAAATATGAGATACTACTCTCCCACACACCATAAAATAGCTAGTGTCAAAAAAAAAAAACTAATGATAAAAACTATTGGCCAGAATGAGAAGAAAGGAACTCTTGCACACTATTGGTGGGAATGTAAATTAGTATGACCATTATGGAAAATAGCATTTCCTTAAAATATTAAAAATAGAACTACCATACAATCCAGCAACCCGCTACTAGGTATATATCCCAAAGAAACAAAGTCTATAGCAATATTAAAAGCAGCCAAGAACTGAATGTTTGTCCACTGATGAATGGATAAAGAAAATATGGTACATATACACAGTGCACTACTATTCAGTCACAAATAAATTATACCATACCTATGTCTGAAGGGTGAGCAGCAGGGTGAGACCTTCAGAAACACAGCAATACCTATGTGAATGTGTGCTTATATGACTTCTATAACATATAACTACAATGCATCAATTAAAGTATTTAAAAAACTTAACAGGCTGGACATGGGGGCACATGTCTATAATCTCAGTCCTTGGGAGGCTGAGACAGGAGGATCTATTGCAGGTTTATGGCCAGCCTCAGCACTTAGCAAGGCCCTCAGCAATTTAGTGAGATTTTTTTCAAAGTAAAAAAATAGGGCTGAGATCACAGCTCAGAGGTAGAATGCTTTCTAGGTTCAATACCTATCACACACACACACACACACACACACACACACACACACAATGGTTCTAAGTGTTAGAAAGTAGTAAATAGAGTGAACTTCGAAAGCAATTGCCTCAGAGACATAAATTTGAAAGGAAACAAAGATACATTTCACTCCATATAATTTATAGCAAATAAATGGAATTCTTTGAAATAAAAAGTGCTTTAGAAAATAGAGAAGAAGAAAAAAAAAACATGCAACCTTGCCCTTGTAGCAACATGGGTAGCAATGGAGATCATTGTGCTAAGTGAGATAAGTCAGGAGTAGAAAGACTAGTATTGCATGATTTCACTTGCATGTGGAATCAGAGGAGGGCAAGGCTGACCAATGTACTCAGATACAGTTGAATAGGAGCGAGGGGCGCTGGAATGCTATTGTACAGTGTGCATCAATGCATTGTGGTGAAAACTTGCAAAATCTCTTCCAGCTCTTGGAAATATACAGTAGATAATTGCTCTCTAGTCAAAGTCCTTGCAAAGAGCTCAGAGTCTATAAATGAATTCCCCTCCACCACTATCTTCCTGGCTCATCTTTGATTCTACCTCTTTCCCTTTCTCAACGCCTGGGCTCCTGGCTCTCTCCTGCACACTCCAGAAGCGGCACTGCCTTGGGGTACTTGCGCATCCTCTTCCTTTTGCCTATGATTCCCCTTTTCCAAATACCTGCAGAGTTCACCCGCTGGCCTTCATTATATCTTTATTAAATGTTAACTCAAGCTAAGCCTACCCTGACCTCCCCTCCCCTCAGGGTTCCCTATCCCCTTACTCTGACTTCTTTTTCTCCAGAGCACTTTTAATCTTCTCATGTAGTTTTTCTTGCTCATTTTTATTTTCTAAAACTACTCCACTACTACTTAAGTTCCAGAAGATGAGGGATTTTTGTTTATTTGTTTACCAGTATACTGCCAGTTAGAACATTACTTGACAGTTAGTGATACTCAATGAATGTGTGTTTGATGAACGAATACCTGAATATATATCTAATTTACCTCCATAATTATTTGATCATCTGTTTGCCTTTAAAACACTAGTTAAAAATTATTTTCCCTAACAGTCCTTCACACAATTTTTACTTTGGAATAATTTTAGATTTAGATTTATTAGAGTTACAAAGACAAGAGAGAGTTTCTTCATACCCCTTATGTACTTTTTCCCATTATTATTATATTACCATGGTACATTTATCAAAAAGAAGAAAGTGACAGTGGCACAGTATTATTAAGTAGGTTTCAGACTTGCCTTATAATTCTAAAGCCAATCCTCCAATATTTTCAAGCTTACAAAGCACTAATGATAAATATAACAAATCTCATTTTTAATTTTTCTGTGACAAGGTCCATTATAGACCCAAAATAGAGTGTGGGAGATCTTAGCCAAACCTGCACAAAACACTGCAATTTAATATTTCCTTTGGCCAGGCATGGTGGTGCATTCCTATAATCCTTGTACTTGCAAGGCTAAAATAGGAGAGGTTTGAGGTTTGAGGAAAGTCTTAGAAACTTGCTGAGACCCTCAGCAACCTAACAGGATTCTGTTTCAGAATTAAAAAATAAAATAGGTCTGGGGGTATAACTCAGAGGTAGAATGCCCCTACGTTCAATCCCCAGCAGCAAAACATAAAGTGACATTTTCTTTGGCTACTAAAAGAAAAATAACCTCCTGATAGAAAAGCAACCATATTTCTAAAAGAGATTTCTATCAAAAGTCCAGATGCAAACCAATGATAACCTTTCTCTGTACATGAGAAGTGGTTCTGTTAATTGACAACAGAAGTATCACAAGATCTCAAACAAAATCAGTAACCATATAAGCAGGACATCGGCTTATAAGAATTTCCAAAAGAAGAATACACTACATATATGAAACAGCTGTGTAAGATGGAGATTGACATTTCATGGCACAGATAGCAGGTACCTGTAATTTAGGCTGTTATTTCTTTGCTTCCTTCAGAGCAGCAGAGCAGCAAACATATCTGACTGAGGCTTTGATAAGATGAATGTAGGCTAAACTTTTTTCTCTCCTAAAAAAGTCTTAAGCCACCTGCTCTTCAGCTCCCAACCTTTAGTATGTAGCATTTATTCATTAGCTGTCTTAGACTTTCGCCAGTACCGACAGGTCCTGGCACCTCCAGTCTGGTATTCGTAGAAGCTGGTATTTGCATTGCTCATCATTCTTAACTTTTTCATGATTGAAATTGTTGCAGATCTATAGAATACTTAAAAATTTAAGGCCCAAATCTTCTAAAATTAAAATCATATTAATTTTTCTAAGGGAAAGTGTGCTATGCAGATGGCACTATTGTCAATAATAGATGTGCATGGAGTTTTGAGGAGAGACACAGTGCTTCAAACCAGTTTACTTATGACTCTAAGTATTTTAGGGATTAAACAACAAAGTCATTTTCCAATCACTGACTCCCAGTTGTACTCTGATAAATCCTTTTCCTATTAGATAGCAGGATTTTTGTTGACCTGAGCCAAATCTCCTATGTTTTCATTCTCTTTCAGTTATGAAGCCTTATTTTAGTGTGTTAGAGTCTGTTATTCAATAAAATTTGATGCACCTCATTCAAGATTTTATTACCATTTTTTTCAGAGTTATCTTTTCCTTTCATCAGGGCTGACTAGGTTTATCTACAAGTGAAGTCACCTTGTATAGAAAATCAAGGTAGGGTCTCTCTCCATACACTGCACATTTTCTTCTGGTCATATTTCTTTCCTCTCTCCTCTCCTTCCTTGGCCCTCCAGGCCTTTCTGGGTTTTCAGCCCCATCCACCATCAACAGACATATTTTTCTCACACAGGGGACATCCCAAGGATTGTCCACAGGTCTCTTTCATGCAGAGCCACAGAGACATCAACGCCCTTGAAGAGAATCGGGATATGGTGATCATTCTTTCATATTCTTCTCCACCATCATCTCTTTATTATCTTGTGGCAAAGAATACTCTGAAGGCCTTGCATCATCAGAAATCTGACATAAATGTCTAAGTTCACACCTATACTGAACATTCAGGAAACTCATGTTAAGCAGTGCCAGTTTTTATATTTATATTCTTATTGGTGCATTTTAATTACTCAGCACAGTAAGGTTCAAAATGATACAAACATATATGAGCAGTGCACTATTTTTAACAAGGTGACATGTTCTTAAGGTCTCAAAGGCCTTCTTAAGAGTATTTTCAACATGCTCTTTTCCAGTAATATCATGAAAATGGATCTGTAAGTTCTAAAACCTAGAAACCACATGGCACCCAGTACTTATTATCCTGTAAATACACTAAAATATGATTACTGCATTTTTGTCAGTGATTAATAATTATAGATTGTTAATATTAATATATTGTCATTAAAATTATGAATATTAATAATAGTAATGATAATATTAATAGTATTAATCTAATAAAAGAGAAAGAACAGTTAGCATATGGGTCATATTTCTTCCATCTTGAAGATCTCTGCTTGGCAGTGACCTTAGGAATTTATTGGAGTATTCCAATCCCAAATCCCACACATGCAGACACTCTTGAAGCAGAATAACTTGCTTCTTACTGTCTTTTGTTTAAATACTATGATGCTATCCCCAAGAGAGAGAACCAAAAAAAATCCCATTCTCTGATTCTCTATAGTAATGAATGGTCATATAGCAATTAAATTTACTTTAACACTCAGAATATCTATATGATTTAAAATAGAATTTGAGAAAATTGATGAATCAGCCTAGCAGCATAGTAGTTGTAGATCAGCCATATATAAAATCTGGGTGATTAGATATAGGGCGGGCATTTCTCCTGTAGCCCAGAATTGTGGCTAAAACTCAAAAGTGTCACTAAACCTGCAATCTAAAGTGAACAAATAGCATACTCCTCACAAGAGTGTTAAAGAGAAGACAAAAGAGTTTCAGGTAAAACGGAATATTGATTGCATCAAATTCATGTTTATAAATACAATGACAGGGTAAAAGAGATAGTTGCATCTGGTAATTAAGAATGGTTTGGGTAAAATGATAGAAATTGATGCCAAGATACAATGGATTGAGAGATTACCAGTAAGTTAAACTAATTAGGGAAGAATATTCAAGATTTTTTTTTTTTTTTTACCATACTGGGGATGGAATCTAGGAGCATTCTACCTCTGAGCTATACCTCTAGGCCTATTTTTTATTCTTTATTTTGAAATAGGGTCTCACTGAGTTGCAAAGGGCCTCCCTAAGTAGCTGAGGCTGGTTGTGAACCATAATCTTCCTGTCTCAGCCTCCCAAATGCTGGGATTACAAGCATGCTCCACTGCACTCGGTCATTCAATAATTTTTTGAGAAAGGAAGGAGAGAGACTAGATGGGAACTAAAATTAGACTCTGATATATAAGCCAGGAAGGAAAAATTGAAAATATTCAAACAATGGGAGACTGAGCAAGGTTGAAGATAATGGAAGACAGAGGTCTGGGGCTCAAAGAACTTCCAGATAAGCTACTTAATATGATTGTGTTAATAAGCTTTAAATGCCTGTGACAAAATGCCTGATAAAAACAAGTTAAAGAAGAAAAAATTATTTTGTCTCATGGTTTTAGAGGTTTCCTGTGGTAAATCAGGACATCAAGGTAGAAGGAAGCTTCTCACCTCTTGGTGGCAGGGAAACAGAAATGGGAAGGGCGGGGCAGGACATGACATAATTTTTCAATGCACTCTTTCAGTGACCTGTTTCCTTCAATGAGCACCACCTCCTACAGTTTCCACCACCTCCTAATAATGCCATCAGATCATAATCCGACCAACAGATGAACCCACTGATGAGGTAGAGCCATCAGAATCCAGTCAGCATCTGAAGGTGCTGCCTCTGGATGCTGCTGCACTAAGAACCAACCCTTAACACATTAACACATGAGCCTATGGGGGACATCAAGGTCCAAACTATAACAGTGATCCCAGAAGTGACTCTGTTCCATTTTGTGGAAGAAGTTCTACAGCTAGTCAACCAAAGGGTTTTGGTGAGAGTCAAACTCGCACTTTTGAGTCCTGTATTGGGCTTATTGTTCACTCTGCCCTTTCTTTCAAGTTATCACAGACTAAATATATAAACTCCTTTAGTTAATATATTTCATAATGTACTTTATAATCAGCTATTAAAATATTATACAGTTTTAGCTGGTAATCTTCTGTATCACTGATTTAAACATTTTAAAAACATATTAATTTCTGGTATTAATCAGTTTTCATGTGTAAGGACATCAAACATATGAAATGCCTTCAAAAATTACCAGAAAGAGTTATAATATGAAGTCTCATTTAAATGCTAATCAAATTAATTTTTTCACATAGTGGACATTTTAAGAGTTAACCTTATTGGGTCATAATTTATAGCAAAATAGTAAAAGAGACTTTCTAAAAGACTTTAACTTTTTGCATTTCTAGAAAACTATAATTATCCTTGTGTCCTTTGAGGCTTATAATTTGATAGCATGTCACTCTTAATAAATAGCCCAATTCTACAATTCTAATATAATACTATCACATCTTATTATTAGGTGATCATTAACACTTAAACCTCATGATTAATTCTTGCCCTGTGTTAATATATACTGCTGTCATTTGTAAAAGAGATGATAGGAAACGAGAACATGTCCTCCCTGGGAGAGAGATACAATTTGTGTTAAACTGGCAAATTAGCCTCATGAAAAGCTCCCACACAATGTCTCGATTTTGATCACCCTTCAACTTATGCAAATAATAATAATATTGCTGGACACAATGAGCCCATAAAGAGACTCTACTGAACCAAAATCCACATCTGATTATGAAAGTCTCACAATTTCAGTTAGTTTCTATACAAACTTCTACTTTAGATTTGAGGAGCCTATAGGATAATCAATTTCCCCATATATTGAACACAATGATAAATATCTCACAAGAAGAGGACACCTGAGAATAATATTATAGTTTTATGTCTAGGTTTGACATTCCAGTGATGAGGTTTTCACAGCCACTAACATTTTCTCTTGCGGACTCCTGGGGTGGCACTAAACACAAGACTCTCAGGCCTAGCAGTTACTACATCACGGCACCTCAAAGCCAAGAGAACTCAAGTGAAAAGGAACCAGAAAACAGTGAGGGATTCCCCACATCCATTTGCTTCAGTGGAAGGAGGTCCAAAAGGCAAAGAAAGCTGGAAGGCGGAGCAGAGGAGACCCAGGGCAGGAAGCCCGCAGGCTCTTTTTCTTTTCACCTAAAAAACTATGTCTCAACATCAAAGAATAAAGGCCTAATAAGTTACTGTTTAGCCACGTCTATATTTAATTAAATAGTAATTTCCTCAAGTGGTTACAATCAGACAGGATGTTATAATAGTCATAGTTCTCAGCTGGGAGGGTTGTACTTATTTGGGATCAAATCGATGGACTCTTCAACCTCTAAAGCAAACCTATTTTTTTTTAATGCAGCCATCAGAATCCTCCAAAGGAAATGTAATATTGCAAGACTCCACAATTTGAAACAAAAACTCTTTTTCAAATTAACTTTTTCAATTTTCCTGAAAGTGAATATTAGCAAAGTTTCTGGTTCTAATGAAGTATCCACACTTAAAATGGACCCAGAGCAAATATAAAACCTTTGTTATAATTAAAAAGGGCTCCACTGTGAGAAAGTGACTATCCTAATGCTTAAAGGCAGGGTAGGAGCGTCAGGAGAAAGTTAATGCAAAAGCCTTAAAATCTGAAGGAGACCAAGAAAGGTGATTTTCTTCACAAAAGCCAGCTAGCTTTTCTCTTTTGCCTTAGAAAGAAGGAAGAAAATGTTTAACACAAAATCCTACTCTATAATTTAGTTGTTGCATTTACAAAATAAGTAAACAGTAAGATTCTGTGTAGTTCTAAAGTCTGTAGCTCAGGTACAGTCATTGGCAGCTGATCTTTCTTTTGTTCTTATGAAGATGCTCCAGGGGTACAATGGTCTATGTGAGTCCTGCTGAACTGTGGTTCATCCGTGCAAGGAGTCTGACTTTAGAGAAGAGTATCTTAACATGTACTCTGAAGTAAAAGTTCTACAATGCCTGATTTTTGGTCATTCTCTGAAAGCATCTATTGAGCATTGACAAGCTGCTTGCCTTAGGGAAAATGCAAAGATAACACTTCCAGGACTCCTAAAGCATGTGAATAAGCACCAAATGAATGAGAGATCAAACATCCCCCCAAGTCACTCCCTAAGTTGTTCTGTAGTGGCATAGGCCACATTTTCTTACTAACATTTCTATTCTATTGCAATAAGTTGCCAGGAAGAAGTTCACATGTTCAAGTTGGTGTTCCCAGGATATTCCAAGTATAGTGCATTCTGTAGACTACATTTTTGGAATGAATTAATAAATTCAGAGGACAGAGACTAACTTTCAGTTCATTTAATCTGGAAAGACTTCAAGAAAAAAAAGCAATTCAGCATACCTGAAAAACAAAGGGACTGTGATGAGAAGAAATAGTATTAAGAGAAAATTTAAAGGGAAACTATTACAGTTGGAAAAATGTAGCTGGAAGGTTTGCCCTTTGTCTCCATTCCACCTGCTCCCTCATGTCTTTCATTGTAGATCAGCCTTCAGAACATAGCTTCTACATGAAATGAACAATTGCTTAAGATAAGTGAAGCAGGTTGGGTTTTATTTGAATTCATTATGTCCAGATATATTCTGTTCATGATGGAAAAGGTAAAGTTTTGACTTGAGTTTTTCAAATAAATTGTATCTGTAGCCATAGCTATATTCATCAAAGAAGTCTGGTTGTTAGGACAGTTTATTTATTACATGATATGGGTTGAATTATGCCTCTGCCCCCTAAATTCATTTGCTCGAGACCTCACCCTCAGTATCTTGGAATTAAGGGATAAGTTATTAGGGGATAAGGTCTTTAAAGAAATACCTAAATTGAATGAGTTCATTAGGGTGGTCCCTAATCCAATCTGACTGGTATCCTCATAAGAAGAGGAAATTTAGCCACAAAGAAGAAAGACCACATGAATACAGAAAGAAGATGGGATGTACAAGCCAAGGAAAGAAGCCTGCAGCAGATTGTTCCCTCTGCCTCAGAAGAAGCCAATACTATTGATAAGAGAAAATACGTATCAGTTCTTTAACTCACCCCATATGAGGAATTTTTACGGAAGCCTTAAAAAATAAACACAGAACACTTAGACTTTGTAACACAATGGCCATGCTTCATTCTCCATGCTTGGTTTCTCGTTTATTTAATAATTCCAGATGAGTAGAAAAGTATGCTTATTTTTGGTACTTGAATTAACAGTCATTAAAAAGTATGGGATCTCTCACTTTGTGATGGGGTGCTATTGCCTGCACTCCAGTGGCCCTGGGGTTAACTGGACCCTTATGGCTGCCACACACAGTGCTAAGTCACCCCAGCTATTGAACTACCTCTCAGCAAAAGAAAGAAAATATTTCTATAACGAGGCAATGACCTCTACTGGAAGCTGGGCAGAATTACAGAAATCCCAGGAAGTTCAAGCTTTACAGAGAGAGCGAGCAGTGGAGAAAAACAGAGTATGTTTAAATGTTAAGAAGCAATGACTGTCAAGAAATTTTCAAAGGCAAACACTGTTACCCAAACCACTAAAGAAATTTAAATTGAAAGGAATCACAGAGGAATAAAAGTAGGGAAAATATTTCAAATCATGTGTTGTTTGTTATCACTGAGGTATAGGTAAGGGGGAGGAGCCCAGGGTGTCTCCCACTGTTTTCCTCTGAGGACTTCTAGGTCCTTTCTGCTCAGGTGGCTTGCTAACCCCTTCCTGAATGAGAATTTAAATTCCAAAAAAATAATGTCCTTAAGGGACCTATAAATACACTGAGATCTGAGAAGCACCCCAGTCTTCCTCATTCAGAATGAGGGACACTTCCCTAAGTCCTTTCTAGTAACCCCAGTTGGGAAAATGAAAGTCAATACAAAACATTTTCCTAATCCATTAATCTACTTAGGAACACTTGGGGTTGGTTCCATAATTTGACTATTATAATTGTGCTGCTATAAGCAGAATGGGTACAAATGTATCACTATAGTTTTCTGACTTTAATTATTTTGGAAAAATACCTAGGAATAGTATAGCTGTGTCATATGGTGATTCCATTCCTAGTCTTCTGAGGGACCTCCATAGTGGTTGCACTAATTTATAGTCTCACCAACAATGTATAAGCATTCCTTTTTCTCATATCCTCACTAACATTTGTTCTGCTATGTATACTTGGTGAATGCCATTGAAACTAGAATTAGGTGAATCTCAATTTAGCTTTAATTCACAATTTTCTTAATTGCAAATGATGTTGAAGATTTTTTCATAGATTTGTTATCCATTTGTATTTCTTCTTTTTATTTCTTTTTTAACTTTTTAAAAACTTTTTATTGGTATATTGTAGTCATACATCTTAATGTAATAGAAGATGGTGGAGATATACATGCACAGATCACCCAAGCCTTACCTCATTCCCACCTCCTCCTTCTCATGTTTGACTTAGTGATTGATATTGATATGTTTGTTAAAGTATATCATGTGCATTAGAGAATTTTCCTCTTCCTCCCTCCCATCCCTCAGTTAGATCACCTTATTTGATCATCTATAGTATCTCCTTCTTCATCTAGAGTTCCTCCTATGACCCATTTTCTCCCTAGCTTCCACATACTAGAGAAAACACCAATTTTTAAATTTTTTGTGACTGACTAACCTCACTTAACATAATGTCCTCCAGTTCCATCCATTTTCCTGTAAATAACATAATTTTGTTTTTCTTTATGGCTAAGTAAAATTCCAGTGTGTGTGTGTGTGTGTGTGTGTGTGTGTGTGTGTGCAATCTTTCATAGTTTTGTAATATACTCATCTGTTGATGAAGAATATCTTGGCTGGTTTCAGTTTGACAATGGTGAATTGTGCAGCCATGAATATACATTAGTTTGGTAATTTGGTTTCCTTTCTTTTGGGTAGATACCCAGAATTGGTATTGCCAGATCATATAGTAAGTTTGTTCCCATTCTTCTGAGGATACTCCATACTGTTTTCCAAACTGGTTGCACTAATTTGCAATCCCATCAACAATATTTGAGAGTTCCCACTTCTCCACATCCTCGCCAGCATTTGTTGTTGTTTGTATTTTGAATGATTGCCATTCTAATTGGAGTTAGGTGAAATCTCAAGATAGTTTTGATTTGCATCTCTCTGATTGCTAATGATGTTGAACATTTTTTCATGAACTTATTGGCCATTTGAATTTCTTATTTGTTTTCTTAGTGCTGAGTTTCTTGAGTTCTCTGTATATTCTAGATATTATTCCTTTATCAGAGGAATAGTTTGCAAAAATATTCTCCCATCCTGTTGGCTCTTGGTTGAGATTCTTAATAGTTTTCTTTGCTATACAGAAGCTCTTCAGTTTAATGCAGTCCCGTGTATTGATTTACCTTTTAGTTTCTTGTGCCATTGGTGTCTTTTTGTTGAGAAAGTTTTTATCTGTGCCTATGTATTGTAGTGTTGGACCTATGCCCTCTTTAAGGAGCCTCAAGGTCTCTGGTCTAATTTCCAAGTCTTTGATCCTTTATTTTTTATTATTTGCAGGTCTGGGGATGGAACACAGGGTCATTCGACCTCTAAGCTATACCTTCTGCCCTATTTTTTATTCTTTATTTTGAGACAGGCTCTCATTAAGTTGTAGAAGGCCACACAAAGTAGCCGAGGCTGTCCACAAACCACCATCCTCCAGTCTCAGCCTCCCATACGATGGGATTACAAGCATGTGCGTCATGCCCAGCTTCTTGGATCCATATTGAATGGACTCTTGTGCAGGGTGAGAAAGTGGAATTTATTTCCTTTTTTTTGCATATGGTTATACAGTTTTGCCAACACATTTGTTGAACAGGCTATCTTTTTTCAAACATATGTTTTTGGCCCCTTTGTCAAAATTCAGTTGGCTGTAAGTGTGTGGATTTGTTTTTGAGTCTTCTATTCTGCTCCATTGATCTAGGTATCTGTTTTTGTGCCAGTACCATGCTATTTTTATTACTATGGCTTTGTAGTATAGTTTAAAGTCAGGTATTATGATTCCTCCTGCATGGTTTTGGTCATTTTATTTTTCTTCTTAAAACCTTAAAACTCAAGTAAGGACAATTTGGTAACTCTGAGGGTTTTCCATGAAAATGCTGATCCTTCTCAATCTGCTGTTAATCACTCTGCTGTCTGGGAAGCAAAAAGTTTGATTTTAACTCTTCTGAATGACTATATCGCACATAACAAAATACCGAAGTAATTTGCTCAGCAGCTTTAGAAGCTATTACTAAATTATAGTTCTAATCCATGTCTTCTGTTTCATAACCTGAAGAATAGTTTCTCTTGATTAAACTATTAAAGCATGGCACCAAGAATCAGTAGTTTTCATGTAAATGTCCCCCAAACCAGAGTATATTACTTTGTTTTCAACCATTGGTTTATTTCCAGTGGTATTCCAGTGAACATTTAACAATTAACTCTTAAAAAATAAAGTTCAGATTTGTGTCATTTGACAATTTTCATAGTGTAAATTATTCCACCACTTTGACCAATTTCAAAATAGTGACATGAAGTTAGGGAAAGATGTGCACTATTCCACAGTGGCAGTGTAAACAGGCTCTAGTACACCACCATTTACTTCCAAAATATTACCCAAAGCCCCCATTTCTCAGACTACTGCCTATATTAGTTTGCATAATATTGAGGTAAGTTTCTTCTATCTCTAATGTATTCAGTGTCTTTAGAACTAGAGAATATTATCTGAGTGAGATCAGTTAGTCTTAGAAAGTCAAGGGCTATCTGTTTTCTCTAGTATGTGGAAACTAGAGAGAAAACAGGAAACATAAAAGTCTCCAAAATAATGATGAGAGAGGCCAGCCAGTAGAATAGTGAAGGAGATATACAGAGATACATAGGTAGATAAACAGATAATAGATAGATAGAATCAGCATACAATAAACTGGACAGTTACACAATCATTAAATCTGAATTTTTATCAATAGAAAACTACCAGGTTTGAAATAAAGAATTGGTTTTATCAGTGATATTATCAAGTTATTATAATAGAAATTTTTTCATTAAAAATTTAATGCTGAGATGGAGGCAGTAGCACACACCTTTAATGTTGATACTTGGGAGGCTGAGGCAGGAAGATCACATGTTCAAGGTCAGCCTGGTCAACTTAATGAGACCTTCTATCAAAATAAAAAATGGCTGTGGGTATATCTTATTGTCAGAGCATCCCTGGGTTCAATCTCCAATAAAACACACACAAACACACCACACACACACACACACACACACACACACACACACACACACACACAATGATAGACTAGGGGTATAGCTTAGTGGTAGAGCACTTGCCTAATATTTGTGAGGCCCTAGATTGTTTGATTCCCAGCACTACAAAAAAAGAAGAAAGAAGGAAGAAGAAAGAAGGAAGAAGGAAGAAGGAAGAAGGAAGAAGAAAGGAAAGAAGGAAGACAAGATAAAAAGCTTCTGTGTATTTTTATTAATATAGTATTTCTTTTTTTTCCCTCTGTCAAACCCTGAGACAACCACTTTTCCAAGACTGCCTGAGAAGGTATATAAAAAGAAAAATAAATGAAGACAAGGCATGGGAGAAAGAATGAGGGCTGGAGACTGTTTCTTCACATAGCAAAGAGGATAACAAAGGCAAAAGAGCCCCATGGCTTCTGAGAGGGAAAAGCCCAGAATTCTTCTCCAGAAGACTAGAAAAAGAGCTGTTGCTTTAGAGAAAGGCCCAGAATAACCAATGATAAGGCTCTCAAACACATACCCACTCTCAGCACCAGAGCCAGACACCCCAACTGTGGTAGCTCCAGCCCCAGTGAACATCAATTCATCAATGTCCCTTGAAATGGTGCTGTTTTGGAAGCTGTGGCTTGGGACACATGAGGACAGGTAATACAAGTCTACTGAGCTGTTGAGGATCCCATCTGTCATGTCTGTGGTGGGTTCCACACCACTGCAGATAGTAATCTGCTCAGTAGCTGAGAGGTACTTCTGACCAAGAACGGGGTAGAGAGGAACATGGCTTTTGCAGGAGAGCTGCTCCCAGTGCAGATAAGACAGAAAGGGAAGAGAGTGGTATTATTTGTGTATTATTAAAAGCTTAGGAGCACAGGTACAAAATAGCTGGTGACTCCAAAACTCAATAACCTAACCCTTCTCACATTTACTTCAGGTACAGTCTCCCACCATCCCATGACAAGGCTAAGTTTGTAACTGATGCTCTAGAAACTACATTGTAATATCCTTCCTAGTAATGGAAACACTTTCCATAATCACTCATTACCAACTACTTTTTGGTGGTAGTTCAAAGCCTTGCCACCTAAACCAGTCACATACTGTCTGCTCCATCTTCAGTTTCTCCAAATCATACCAGAAAAAAGTATCTATAATGTTATTAATAGTCTAAGGACCATAACCCACTTTATACGTTAATTAATTGCTTTTTGCCATAGAGCAACAATGAAATGTCACTGCTATAGGTTAAATGTGTCCCCTCAAAGATGTTCAACTCCTAACTCCCAATACCTGTTGATGTGACCTTACTTGCAAGTGAGGTCTTTGTACGTGATCAAGTTAAAATTAGGTTGATTTGGCCCTGATCCAACATAATTTTGTCCTTATAGAAACATAAAATTTACACTGGGCATGGTGGTGCATGCTTGTAATCCTTGTGCTTGGAAGGCGGAGACAGGAGGATTGTGCAGGTTCAAAGCCAGCCTCACTGGCTTAAGAGACCCTGTTTCCAAATAAAATTATAAAAATGAATCTGGGAGTGTAGCCCGGAGGTAGAAGAATTTCCAGGAACCCCAGTACCACCAAAACAAAACAAAACATAAAATTTTAACACAGAGGCAGACATGTAGAAAAAAAAAAAAAAACTGGAGGGGTGGCCAGGGAAACCAGGCTACAAAGCCAGCCATTTCTACGTCAAGGAGAGAGACCTGGAGGAGATTCTCCCTCACAGCCCTTGGAAGAACCCGACTCTACCAACACCTTCATTTCAGACTTTATGGCTTCCAGAACAGTGAAGAAATACATTTCTCTTGTTTTAGTAGCGAATTTGTGGCACTATGTTACAGCAGCCCTAGCATACTAGTACACTCAGGAAAGGTATGACACAGTAGATTTTTTTACTCAAATTAAATTTTGAGAGCAACGTATACTTTTATTCTTATCAAACTTGAGCAGATTCTATGTTATTCTTATAATTTCACTCTCACCATTTAACTTATAGGATGCTTCTTAGTAGAAGAGAAGAGTCACATTTGGGCTTTGTACATTGCCCTAATTATGTCAATGAGAGGGTGCGGCCATTTAAACATAACTAGTCATAGGAGCCATAATACAAAAAATAGCTGAAGAGAGCTGACATGCTTTATGTGAAACCATTATTGACTTGCTATGCAGCTTAATATCCCCTAATATAGGGGATGTATTTGCTACCAAGGAGACTTCATCTAAACCCATTCCTCTAATAGAGTAATAGAGAAATTTTTGAAACTGAAAGCAGGTTGGTATGGAAGACAGTCTCAGAAAGAAAGACCTCCCTGGAACCTTTGAATGGACTCCATGATCAGCTGCAAACTCCACCTACATAAATGGTGAGCTCTAGCCAAATGTGGTGGCACGCATCTGTAATTCAATACTTGAAAGGCTAAAAAAGGATGATCACAGGTTTGAGGCCAGCCTCAGCAATTTACTGAGACCCTCTAAAACTCAGTGAGACCCTCTTTCAAAATAAAAAAATAGCCAGCATGGTGGTGCACACTTGTAATCCCAGTACTTGGGAGTCTGAGATAGGAGGTTGGTTCAAGGTCAGCCTCAGTTACTTAATGAGGCCCTCTGCATTTAGTGAGAACCTGTTTCAAAATAAAAAATAAAGAATAAGGCTGGGAGTTAGCTTGGAGGTAGAATGCCCCTGGGTCCTATCCTTGGTACAGCAAAAATAAATAAATAAATAAATAAATAAATAAATAAATAAATAAATGCATGCCCCAGGGTTCAATCCCCAGTACCATGCACAAAAAAATGACGAGATCTGTGAATGAGTTCCTTAGACCCAAAGGCATAAAACAGAAATACAGCCGCTGAAATCATGTCAAAACTCTCATTTATCAAAACATCATTTGAGAGCCTGAAGGAACCTGGGAGGCGTATTTTATGAGGCAGAAATGAAAACTAGAAAAACTTCCCCAGGTTATTCTTATTGGAACAGAGGACCCATTTCTTAGTTCTTTCATTCTAGCTTCAACTACCAGAAGTGAAGTTGGATCATGTCTCCTCGTCAACTGAAGAACTTTTCTAAAATAGAAATTACCAAGTCTCAGCCTTAAAAATTCTGATTTGGATCGCAAATCTATCATTAAACTGTGAGGGGATTTGGTCATGTACCCAGCTGGATTTAGAGCTACTGATGGAAACAAATTCTGCATCATATTATCACCTTTGGCTGTTTTTAACTCAGCCCACCCTATTTGATGATGATCATATCGGCTCTGGTCCTAAGGAAGCAGCTTTGTAACCCTGAACCTGCTTCTAATGCCTGACAGGTTCACATTCAGCCCTACACTGTAATAGAGATTGTTTCCCCTGACTTCCAGGCAGGTTATAAGCACTCAAAATATTCTAAGACAAGAAGGGGGGGACCTTGAAATTTCTTAAAGCAATGTTTTCTGAATATTTTTATTTCATACTCATTGGTTTCTCTGTTCTTTAATGTGCCCAAGCACATTCAGTTTGCAACCTCACAAGTAGCCATTTACCCATTCACCAAAGACAAGATGATTTATGTAGGGTGAGTTGTAATAAGCCCAGGTTTCATTTATTTTCTATCATTGTTGTAACTCCTAAGTGGCAAAGAGTTGATTCAAATGCCGAACAAAAACAAACTAAAACAAAAAAATTAATCACACTGTGTCCTAGTGAATCACAATTGTTTATAAATGTTGATAGTTCAAACTGGGACACAAGATTTCCTAGGGAGTATGGAAACTGAAGAGAACACAGGAAAAAACTGACTGAGAAACTTGGAGGTTTAAATAACGTTGTAAGGATGGTAACCATGGTAGGAGCTGTAACTAGCAAGCTGTGTGACTAGATGGGGTCGCATCCACCCTCAGGGTACCCGTCCTGAGCTTTCTCTCACCTGAAGATCTCATTCAACACTAACAGGAACCTAAACTGCAGATGTTAAGAGAAACGGATGTGCTGGAGAACTGCCTTTGAAACACTTCTCAATTATTCCTTCTCTTTCTCATACTCAATCTACTTCCTGTAGATTAGACCCTCACCAACTCTCTCCTGAATAACTTTGGAAGCCCTCACCTGCTCTCCTTGCTTCTGGGCTCTTCCATCTTCACACCCTTCCAGCAGTGCTTCCTTCCCACTCAGTCTACATCCTCAGCATCTCTAGGTCCACTCCAAGAATCAAGATGCCTTCTGAAAATGGCAATCACCTACTCTGCACACCTGTTTGGAGATTCCTGTTCTATAACCCAGGTTCAGGTTAAAGTCCTGTAACCTCCAGAGTCATAGTACCAGGGTCTCTGAGCCAAACCGGAGAACCCAAGGAAGCTTCGGAACAAATCCTATGTTTTTTATTATGTCTCCTAAGGACATATTTTTGGAAAAGGACAAAAGGTAAAGGGTATTGAGAGCCTTTTGGAACTCGGGCTACTGAGCCAAAATTTGAGGTTTGGCTCTTGTTTCCAGCAATGTAACATGAGGGCTGTGGGCTTCATAGGCTGGCTGTGTGACTAATAACTAAACTCAAACATTAGATTTCTTCTGGCCTCCTCGGAAATTGCATTCTAAATCAGAATTTTCTTCTTTTTAATAATGAAATAGAACTGGGCATGGAGGCACATACTTGTAATTGCAGTACTTGGGAAGCTGAAACAGAAGGATAGCAGATTTTCAGCCCACCTCAGCAATTTAGCAAGACCCTGTTTCAAAATAAAAAATAAAATAGGGTTTGGGTCACCAGGCATTGTGACATATGCTTGTAATCCCAGTACTTGGGAGGCTGAGACAAGAGGATCGTGGGTTTGCAGAAAACCTCAGCTACTTAGTGAGGCCCTCTGCAACTTAATGAGTCTCTGTTTCAAAATAAAGAATAAAAATAGGGCTGAGAATGTAACTCGGAAGTAGAATGCCCCTGGGTTAAATCCCCAGTACCACAAAAAGAAAAAAAAAAAAATAGGACTGGAGTTTAGCTCAGAAGTAGAATGCCCCTGAGTTTAAACCCCAGTACCATAAATGATGATGATGATGATGATGATGATGATGATGATGATGATAATGCTGCTGCTGCAGATGATGATGATGATGAAATAGATATAGCAAGTATTTGTATTGATGTCTCATGGAACATTTGGTTTCAAGAATAAAATAGTCTCATGAGTCTCATAATATTCTCATAATGAATAAGGTATCTTCTTGCTCAAAGAAATGCCAAATCAATTACCTCATTGATATTAATCTGTGGCATTTTAGGTTTAAGAATAGCTTTTTTACAATTCTACAGTATCACAATAGAGTAGGGCTGAACCCTCCAGCACTCAAGTACTGGATTCTCTGGGAGTGAGAAGAAATTCAGAAGCTTAAGTGCAAGTTGACTTCCTTTTAGAGACATCTTCAGAGCCCACTGGAGTACAGGAATACCTGTCATTTGTATTAAAAAAAATCACAGAAAACTCCAAGACACCTGCCCTGGTGAAGAAACTCTTCCTCATGCTTAGCAACAGCCAGTAAGAACTGGGCAGACAAGAACTGAGAATATCCAGCCACCCTTATGACCACTGGGGCCATTTTTTAAAGACTTTCAAAAAGGAAGAGGAAAAATTCACCCTCACTAACTTTCCCTATCCTTACTCCCAGCCTCTCCCTCCCTCTTCCTCCTCTCTCTCCCTCCCCCCCCTCTCATTTTATTTATCTTATTTTATTTATTTGCTGTACTGGGGATTGAACACAAGTACACTCTACCACTGAACCACAGGTCTGGCTTTTGTTTTTTATTTTTGAAATAGGGGTTCCATCATTTGTCCAGGATAGCCGCAAATTTACCTAGCTCCGTATCGCAAGTACTAGAATTATGAGCATGCACCACATCTATCTCCCAAGTTATTTTCACATAGACAAATATACACAGTACAGCACTGTCCTCCAAGTAAGCAGTACTTAAGAAGCATGAAGCACATGGCACTGCAAAGGCTAAAATACATCCAGTTAGTCTGGTAATGTCTTATTTTTGGAGTACAAATTATGCTGTGTTGCTGTAGAATCCAGCATTCTTCTACTTCAGGTCTTCCTTTGACTCTGCAGCTTTTTGTCTCTGACTTTTAAGGTCACCCTTTTCTGAGTCTTCTCAGGAGTCTCTGAGCTATTTATGTATGTTGTAGCTATGTCTGAAACTTCCAATCCATCCAAGGCCATCTGAGAAGTTGCTCTTTTAACCCTACCTGTTTTCTGCCTAAGTTGTCCTGTGATCCTCTCCTTGGAAGCGTTGGGTTCTTCATCTATTCAAAGGAGGTGATCTGTGAAAGTACTTGGCATGCCAGAGGTGGCTGATCCTTAGTCCCTTCTCCCAGGGACACCAGGGAAGACTCTAAAAGCAAGCCAATACTCTGAGACTTTCCAGGGCAGTATCTGTTCTATCATCAACCTCCAAACAGCCCCTATAATTGTTTCTGGATCTGAACATCATTTTTATTCTGAGCCCATCCCGGGAAAATCAGCTCTTTGCTTCTGTTGTTATAAGCCCCGCTTTGTTTCTACCTTGGATAATGACTTCCTAATCCAAATTAATTTTCAAAATTACCTTAATTTTTTAAATATATAAATAAAATTCCATCACTGGAGGTGGAGATGAAATCTGAACAGGGATGCTATGGTGAGAATTGGTGTCCTGACCTTCACTACACTTCTCCAAATGCCCTGAAGGTGGTCAGTTGCCTTAGGCAAATTAGCCATAGCTTCTATTACTTGAGGTCAAGAAATTAAGACAACCTGAGTTATTTCAACTAAAAATCAAAGTGCAAATAACAACTAATAAATCTAAACTCATGCATTCTTGAAAAGGGAAATTTCAATTACTCTCCCCGTGCTTTGGAAAATTCATGAATAAATAAATATGTTAATGCAAATAGCTCCCACCTCAGAGATGAGTTTGTCCTTTACTTAAAGTAGCCTGCATTTGAAAACATCTCTCCCGCCTGATAGTAGCTCTGAATTAGTGAGTAGGAATGACCTTTACTTGGTCTGTAATTTGTACATATAATTGATGACAGCCTCCTAAAAGACACTAACATTGTGACCTGGTACTATGACGTTTTCAAGGCAATTTGTGTCAAAATGGTTCATTTAAAAACATGTACAAGCAAACTTGTTTTGGATTAAATATAACCAGTCACGTCCTCAGGATTGAAAAGAAGTGGAATAGACTTTTGGAAATCAATACAGAACCCTAACCCTAATGGATTATTCATTGAAAACTACTCTGCTGCACGGTAGGGTCCACAGTCCCAATAGAGTTCTCAGTAAAGCTAGGTTTGAGCAGAAGAATCTATCCAACCACCTCCTCATCAGAAGAAATTCTAGATGTGGGGTAGGGGATGAAGGCTACAAGCTTCTCAACAAATAAGAAATTAGACTCTAGGACAGTTTTAGAATGAACCAACTTCTGCATTAAAGCAGAAAGAGAGATGACTTACAACACCAGTCTTGGTTTATTTTTCTATTCCCTTTGAGGGTATTGTTCATAAACTGTGGGATTTGGAAGAACTCTAGGAACCCTGGTGTTTTGAAGAATAGCAGAAGGGGCAACAAGGCAGAGATGAGGTTCAGGTTGTTTTGAATGAAGTGAGTCTTAGGTGTAAGGCAAGGAAACTAGGGGGCTGTTTTTCTTCAACAAATGATTCTAGAAAAAGAACTCCTTAGACTCATGTGCCTCCATTACCTTCCAGTGCAGAGTGAAAATGGAGAGGAAATTTTTGTGGTTTCTATAGCCTGATGCCTGACAGAAGCTAAGAATGACTTTCTGGATCTGAGATACTCACCTGGCATGGGCGAGGCCCATTGACCAAGGTGACAACAGACCCACAGGACTGTATCGCCTGAGATGCCCCTGTGTGTCTGCACAACAGGACTGGGACTAAAGGCACTCAAGGATTCTACAGCATTTTCAAAAACAAAAAGGGCAAAATTTATTCCCTTTTAACATTCATGTAGCCCCTATTTAACATTTTAGAGACTTGTAGGAATTATTGGAAGGGAAGGGAAGCAGAAGGAATAGGTGAAGACTTATATCCATGGACTCCTTACTCTCAGGGAATAAATTAGGCATGAGGAGTAACTGGTTTGTCCAATATAGCCAAATGTTGAACATTTCCATCCAAATGTGAATATCCCATAGTCATCCAATCAAAAGCAATGTTATATTTAGATCTTTGTTGACTTTGCTATTAGAGACTAGTTTTTATAAACCTATATTCTAGATTATATTTCCTAAATTCTATAATCTAGACTCAATCATTGTAAATCACACTCATGTATTCTAACATTGCTAAATCATTAATGACTTGCATGAGTACAATTTCAAGCATATATACAGTACTTAACATTTTTTCAGTAATCAATGGAGATGGAGTAAAGTCAGAACACTGATATTTACAAAAGTAAAAACCCTTCCCACTTTAATGATACCTGCCTAATATATAAAGCAGTGGGAATAAATTCAATGGTAGCACATATCAGGAACAAAAATGGTAGAATCATATATGAATAAGGCTTCTGTCTGACTTATCATTCCCTGATTCTTTTCATTAATGAAAAAAGAACATAATTGCTTTCTGTTAACTCAGAACTCATACTAAAATCTTGTTTTGTTAGTAGAAAAAGTCAGACATCAACACCATTTATAATAATAGTGTGAGAGTTACAGAAAGGCAGATTTTTCCCCCAGTCTGTACCTCACTGCCAGGAGTCTGAGGACCAGGTGTCAGCTGTTATAGACTTGAGCCTCTTCCACCTGAAATTTCTAGAAAATAATGGAAATAAAACCAACTCAAAACCCAACAGACATTCCATAATAATTAGTTTCTCTTCCCATTTTCCTGCCAACCCTAACTCACCTGCATGTAATTAAGTCTTGTTCTCTTAAGCCTTTAGACTTGAAATACGAGCAAACTCTACCACCTCAAAATACATATAAGCAAGTACAGTCACACCTCCACACACTCTTTTCTGTATCCTGTGCTTAAAAAAAAAAACATTTCCCTTAACTCCAGCACACCATCATAGCTCTCTAAATCCTCTCTGCACAGCAGTATGTCTCCCTCAGAAAACTCCCCCCGCCCCGCTATCAGGGACCCACAGAAGAGTATTAGAAACTCCTGGTTTTATTAATTGGAAGGAAATCATTTTCTCCCAAATATAGTCAAGTGCCATGCCAGAAGTGAGTAATTCAAAAGGGAACTACTCTCTAAAGCACATGATGTACTTTCAAACATATCAATCACTAAGCCAAGCATGGGAAGGAGGGATGGGGAGGAAATGGAGTAGAGATCGGGTAAGGGCTAATTGGGTGATGTGTGCATGTATGTCTCCATTAGTCTTTTATCCCATTAAGATGTATGACTACAATGCACCAATACAAATTTTTTTAAAAAGGAAACTATTTCTAGGATTAACATATATGACATTACTTTTCATGTGATTTTGTTACAATAACAAAGGGAAAAAAGAAAATACGTGCCCTAAAATGTCAACCTCCCATGCTTATTAGCATGTTTCTTATTTTTCCTAATACTTCATATCTCCTTTCCCATGCACAGTTGATTAAATACATTCTACTTTACTAGTATTGACTTTTATTATTGATACATGAATGTACAAACCAGATTCCACCATTTTCTTTCATAAAAATTACTTTAATTTTTTTTTAATTTTACTGCTTTGGAAAACTGCCACCCCGAATATTTTCACAAGTCCTCTTGTGGCCTACATTGTGCTTCCTACATGTCATGAAAAATATCTTACTCATTTTCTCAACAAATATTTACTGAATGCCCACCCTATACCAGGTCCTACTGTACCCATCAGATTTGAAATTACAAGAATGAATCACAAAAACAGTGTCTCTGCTCTCATTCTAGTCAGGAAGATCAAAATTAAACAAATTTAAATTCTTATTGTCTCTAGAAAGATGAACAAGGGTGTAATTGTATAGATTAATAATGCAAATTAAGAAAATAAGTTTTAAGAAGAGAGCCTACCTAGGCAGAGAAGGCAGCAAAGAGCATTTCTTGAGGTGACTTGTGCACCAACACTTTAATGACAAGAAACAATTACACAAAGGGGTAGAAGAAGAACATCTCAGGAAGTAGGGACTAGTGAGGTCTGCCTGGGAGACGTGGTGGACCTCAGCTATTGCCTTGAGGAAGGAAGGCTATGCTAGTTTAGATATGATCCTATTTCTATTTCCCTGAGCTTCTCTTCTGTAGCCTAGATGTGCGCGGTACTGACTCAGGTGTGTCCTTGCCTTGCCTGAGGATACCCTTGCTGAGTAGCAGTGTTAGGTCCAGGACCTTCTCTAGTTATGAACCTTACATGGGTAAAAGGCTTTTCAATGGGTAACACCATATATTGTCATATCGACTGTGCTTTCTAAAAATCAGAATGCACGGCTAACAGGGTTTTCAAGAAGTACTCTGCAAAGAAGAGGATCACCCATAACCTACCTCATCTGAGTCCCAGGGTGAAAAATGATTTCCAGCCTGTTCTAGAGTCTTTAATTAATCTAATTCTCCCAAGTAGAAGAAATGATAATATATTATCTTGAATTTCTCCAAGCCACCTCCTAGTTTTCCATTCATTAGACCTTAATCTTTTCTTTCTTGGTTCTCAACTCTGTCCCTATTTTGACTTCACACTCCAGTTCTCTATTTAGCCCCTCAACATGGCCAACAGATGAATGGACTAAAAAATGTGGTATATACACACAATAAAGTTTTATTTAGCCATAAAGAACAAAATTATATAATTTGCAGAAAATGAATGGAAGTAGAGTATATTGCACTAAATGAGATCAGCCAGTCTCAAAAAGTCAAGGGTTGTATGTTTTCTCTCATATGTGGAAACTACAGAAAAAACAGAAAACAAAAATGTTTTCAGATAAATGGAAGGCATGGAATAGTAAAAGGAGATTGGGGGAGGGTGGTGGAAAAAGGAAAAATGAGAACTGAGGGAGAAACAGTTTAAATAATGCTATATCCATATATAAAGGTATCACTACCAATCTCACTAAAATGTATGGAGAAGGGTGGATATCGGGGTGGTATCAGGAGGGAAACACACCAAGTGTTGTGTGCACATATGTTTCTATCACTTTGAAACTCACTATGATATATAATTATATTAGTGAAAATATTTTTTTAAATGCAAAAATTATGCATCTCATTTTGGATTTGATGAATCAATTTCTTCCTTATTCTAAAACCAAAAAATATAAAATGCAAATATAATTAATATATGAAAATCAGTCCAATCCAGAAACAAAATTTTTCAATTTACTGACTCTATGTAATTACTACTATCTTTGGAGGGGAAAGAATTAAGAGAAAACAAATCAGCCTTTCAACTTTTCAAAATAAATATGTGAAAATATTCAGGATAATCCAAAACATGAAACAATCAAAATATATAGTATATTATGACTTCCTCTTTGAACAGACTCTATCTCCCTTTCATTAAAAAAGAAACTCTGAAAGTCAATTTTTTATAAAACAAATAGCCTGAATGTACAAGAAGAGACAAACAAGACTAAGGATTGAGAGAAGAGTGAAAATATACAGAGACAGAAAAAAGTAGAAAGGGCAAGACGGTTGCAGCTGAGTTTGAAAAATGAAAGGTCATCTTTTGAACTTCTAACAAGCTTCTACCTCTAAAATTATTCATTGGATTTTTCCACATATATTGCTGCCTAGTGAGTACATAAGAGCAGTCTATGGAAAGAGCATTCTGAATAAAGCATCCCTCATTCTTGTGAAAAGTGTCTTGGTGGTCGCATTGTATTTCAAGCCCAGACTGATCAGTCTCTGTTGATTTACAAGGTAGCTCTACCACTTTCTGTGCTTCCCTTTCAGGTTTAGTTTATGTTTGATGCTAGAAACTTGTTTTTAGCTGTCACAGACACCCATGCACACGAGAGCAGATACTCACTCTGCTTTTGACATGTTGGAGGTAACCACTTAATAGCATGATCAAATTTATTTACCTATTATGATGAGTTGATTTCCACCATGCAATTTCCAATCAGAAGCATGAAATTAGAATCACGCAGCTATATTCTAGCTTATGATGCAGTGCAGTGCAGTAAAAGCATAGAATTGAAGGTGGCTAAGTCATTGTTGCTTAGAAATTGGGGAAAACCTCAAATTTGCAAATAAGCAGAATTGATATGTGCAGTGAAACAAGAATATTATCTGTTTTTTTTATAAAATAAAGACAGTTGAACACTAATGCTCAAATTAATCCTCATCTGAAATAAAGATGAGAACAAGAATAATTAATCAGCCTATTGGCAGTCAATGGAAGGCTTTAGGTAGCCACCATCCATTTGCTTTGAAACTTGTCTAAAAATAAAATATTAATTGGGTTCCCTCAGCTGCCCGGTAAAGAAGATAAGTTTATAAATGTATAGTAAAATAATATGTTTCATGGGGCTTCATTGGAAAGAAAAATTATTTCAAAACAAAATGCAAATGTGAGATGAAAACTGTCCATTTACAACTACCTTTCAGGGGAAAGACAATGTTCACTTGACATATCAGGACTTGGTAACAAAATTAATTTTAAAATTTTCAGTCATTTCTTGAAATTAAAACTTGAGGCTCCATGGGGCACTAAAGATTTGAGTTAGTGAGCCCTCTGGAGGGCTTACAATCTCCAACTCATCGGGTCCACAATCACACCTTTGCAGTAATCTGCAGGGGCAATATTTCCACGGATCAGAAAACAAACAAAAGTAAGAGGTAACATGAACTCTTTCAGCTCCACCTAAAGTGTGGCTTCTACTCAAAATCCCACCAAACAGACCTGTGCTGGCTTAGAAGGAGTTGGAATAAAGGAATGTTCATACATCCCAACTCAGCCCCTCCTCTCCAAAGGAATGAAGCCATGGTGTCAAGCACTTGTGTCACTGTAAGGCCATATTTCCACACATTGTTTCAAAAAAAACCCACATTATTTATTTATTTATTTATTTATTTATTATTTATTTATTATTTTATAAGTAACAATTCTAATTGGAATTCCATCTGCATTCATCCTCTTATAAAATTACATATCAATGAGCACACTTGTTTTTTGGATCTTTCATTATTGCTGTTGTTTTATTCATAGTCAGAGATGAGCAAAAGACATTTAAAAAACATTTAGAAGAAAGATGGAATAAGTCCTTGTCCTCAGGAATGATTAAAAGACAAATAGGGCATAATGTAAGAATAAATGTAGATCACCTTCAAATCAAACCATAAATATTTTACTTGACAAGTCATACAAAGTAACCTTGAAATGTCCATAAAGGATTTCTCCCTATTGACTCTGTTATTAAAATCTAAATTCACCAATCATCTCCACTAAACACATGGTGTAGTTTATTACAACCACATGTCACTATATAAAAAGGATGGATGTTGATGGTGCTTTGTGCATCTTTCCATCCATCGTACTTACTTTAAAGGCAATAATATAAAAGACACTTTATCTTGACTAGGAACTGTGGTATCCTTATAGATTTAATCCACCCACCAGACTATTTGCAACTACCTCTAGCTTAATACATTATAAGTCAGTTTTAAGTCATTTGTCTACTCAATAGAATAAGTAGTGCCCATGAATTTTCTTTTCAGTAAACAGTATATAGCATATTATTTTATGCAGGAGGTGATTGAATTCATTGCATCTATATTTATTTGTCCTCTCTGGACATACATACTGAACCTCCTCAGAGTCCTTGGGCCATTGAACCAGCTATTCTCCCCCAAATCCACCCTGATACCCAGGCAATCACTCAATTGCTAAGGGAATTCCAGCATGCCCTGTGCCTAAAGCCATACAACTTAGGCATCAACTGCTATGCTCAAAGTAGAGACTCAGCCTAAGGAAATAAACTCTAAAAGGTAAATCTGATTTGGCATTTGCAGATTACTATAGTTAGATATAAAATATTCCCTAAAGAGCTCAGTGATTAATAGTCAGGGTCAATGTAGTGGAGTCATGAGAGGTGTAATCCCAGCAGTGGATAAATCCATTGCAACAAATTTACCGAGGTGGTACCCAAGAGACCAGTATAGCATGGCTGGAGTAGGTGGACCCTGGGGGTGAGGACTTGGAGGTGGATGACATGCAGTTCCTCCTTCCCCAGCTTGCTCTCTCTTTTTCTTCAGACTCTATTATGTGAGTACAGTCCATATGTTTTCCCTCTGCCTTCTGCCATCATGCCATAAGATCTGTGATCCCTAGCTTCACATGGCACACACACTTGGACTAGAACTTGGAAGGATTAGTCAGGAGGATCGGAGATTTGAAGCCAGTCTCAGTAACTTAGTGTGACCCTCCGCAACTTAGAGAGACCTTGTTTTAAAATACAATGTAAAAAGAGATGGGGATGCAGCTCAGAAGTAGAGTGTCCCTGAGTTTAGTCTCCAATACCAAATGTGTATTGTGTATGTGTGTGTGTGTGTGTATGTGTGTTAAGCCAAAAAATGTGTATGTATGTATGTATGCATGTATCTCTCTTGAGAGAGAGAGACAGACAGACAGACAGACAGACAGACAGACAAACTAAAAGATCAAATTATGGCTGGATTTCAAGGATAGACACTAACCCTCTCCTCTGAATCATGAAAACTTGAGTATCTTAGGTAATAGAATTCTCAACAGTAGGAAAATTTGCAATGAATAAAATTTCAATATTTTCCCCATGGCCGGCCCCTCTAAGTAAGATGAGAATTTAAAATATCCCACAAACTGTTTCTTGGTTTTGAGACTTAATGGTATGTTATATTTCTTAAGGAAGCATGGAACAAAAATTACATGTACTGGTCATGTAATTCCACATAAGAACTGAATGGAAAGCTTTTCTGTGAAAGCATAATCTCAACTACCTCAATGTTTGCTTCATGTGTCCTAAGCACAAATAAGTCTTTGAGTGTGATTGAAGCCTCTAGAAAAGTTACTCTGACATGCTCTCATCAACTAATGTCAAAATTTTATATACAAATATCCCCAGTTAATTTGACTGATGTTTTCCTAAAAACCAAATGACTTGCTGATGCTCCCTCTTTTGACTGAGATTCTTTAAGGCAATCACTAAGCTGGCTTTACGTGTGTGTGTGTGTGTGTGTGTGTGTGTGTGTGTGTGTGTGTGTGTTATTGGAGATGGAATCTAGAGGCATTCTACTTTTGAGCTATACTCCTGGCCCTACTTTTTATTCTTTATTTTGAAACAGGGTTTCACTGAGTTGCAAAGGGCCTCACTAAGTAGTAGCTGAGGCTGTCTACAAACCACAAACCTCCTGCTTCAGCCTCCCAAATGCTGGAATTACAAGCATGCATCACCAGGCCCATCTCGCTTTACTATTATAAGGTGCTTTAAATTCAATTAGACAGGAATTTTAAGTATTTCATTCCTTATAATTACTTTAAAGGCCCTGTTAGAATATTTGGCAGATACATTGATTAATTAGGTACACATAAAACCATTAAAAACTTTTTTAAGATAGAAAAGCCATGAACACATACACTGAACATACCTCCATTGTCTTTGACTTTCACATTCAGCCTTACATGCTATAGAAATAGAACTCTGATTACCCATTCCTCTAGTCAAGGAACAGAAAGAACCAGAGGAGTATATTAGAATCTCACCTAAGAAGAAGTTCTATTTTGAGTTATGCTCAGAGGATCTAGTGACTACCTGGGGACAGATCATAGTCTAACCTGGTGCCTCTAAAACTTCTCTATAACTACAAGCTCGCCAAGAGAAATAATTTTTCCCTGTGAGTCTATAGATGATTTTTTATTCTAATATTGTGTTTCTTCTCTATAATCTATAAGGCTTAACTTTCTATCAAATTCTCCTGCTTATATAAGATGCTGGCTGTCCATGTACTTCTTCATAGCCAGGATCTATCCTTGTTTCATCCAGTTAAACCATCAAGTTCCCAGGAAGCCCTTTCTCTGGAATGTTGGGATCCCAGGGTTGACTAGTAATATTCAGCACCATTAGCCCAACTGCCCAACAGTACATCTCTCCATCTGTTGAATCATGTAGACCACTAGCATCTTTCCAAATGTCATGTCTGAGCAGCACCTTAGGGTATACAATGCTGGCCAAAGAAGGAGCTAGGAGAATAGTTCCAGAATAGGTAATAGACTCAATGGTGGCGATTCAATGAAAATTATCATAAAAGAGTCAGTTTTCAGAGAAACAGAAACCAACAAAAAAAGAAATCCCATAAAAAACTGTCAGGATTCTCCAGAAAAATAAGATATAAAACACACACACACACACACACACACACACACACACACACACACACAATTATTATGGAAATTGCCTTTATTTCAATTCCCATATGAATGTGAAGGCCAAGAAGCCCAACAGTATGCTCTCTGCAAGATGGAGGACCAGGAAGGCCGATGATGTAATTATTATTATTATTTTTTGTGGTACTGGGGTTCCCAGAAACCCTTATATCTCTGGGCTACACTCCCAGACCTATCTTTATATTTTTATTTGGAAATGGTCTCTTAAGCCAGCAAGACTGGCTTCGAACCTGTGCGATCCTCCTGTCTCCAAGCATGCGCCACCATGCCTGGCTTGGTGGTGTGATTCTATCCATGTCCCAAGTCCTGAAAATCAGAGTGCACTTTGATGTTAGTCCCAAAATCCCAAGGATCATGAACCAGGAGCTCCAGGAAGACAAAAGAAGGTGGATGCCTCAGCTTAATATGAGAAATAATTTACCTTTTCCCTACTCTTTTTATTTATCAGGACCCTCTATGGATTGGGTGATGCCCACCAACACTAGTGAGGGTGGATTTTCTTTACTCAGTTTACTGATCTGAATGCTGATCTCTCCCAGAAACACCTTTACAGTTACACTCAAAAACGGTGTTTTATCAGCGATCTGGGTATCACTTAGCCCAGTCAAGTTGCTACATAATTACTTTTCAAAATGGTATAACGGAGAAAAGCTTTAAAAATTAAAAAGGATCTGTTTTTATCCTGAATTATTGAAACATGCAACCCACTTAATTCACTGGGGTGGCTATTGTGGTGGAATCGATGACGATACTATGCCACACATACTTTAGAAAGGAATCTAAGATTTGAATTCAAGTCTATCTGTTTCCTATCAGTTCTTTTTTTATTATTAAATCATACCTCTAGCTTTGGCTACCTCTTTTCAAATTGGGGTTGGAAGCTTTTTATTATTAAAAAGTCTCTGGGAAGTTTTGTTCTGCATCAGAATAATATTATCCTATTTTATTATACATATCCATTCAACAAATGTATTTTGGAGTACTGTTTATATGCAGAAGCTATACAAGTTAACAACAACATCAAAGACAATGAAAAAAATTTGTTAGAAGGATAATTATTTTCTTGACTTCTTCATAGTCATCTTTATAGAGTCTTAGATGTCTTCTATTTCTTTTATCTATCCTGCCCCAGGCTTTACAATTTTTCTATATTAAGCCAGAAATCTCTTAATATTCTTGGCCACAACTTACCCACACTTCAGATTGGTTCTTTGGAAATCCTGTTAATGTATGTACATTTTATTCTGATATGCTTCATTTCTCACTCTTTTACATTCTGACATCCACATCAGTCTCTGACTTCTTACCTGCACTGCTGCCTTGGGGACAATGAAGAAAACACTTTCATTTTCAAGTGTTATCATTTGTTCCATGTACTACACTATCTCCATAGAAAATTTCAGTGGCATTGGGTTATTACATTAATTAAAGTTATTTTCTTTCCTGAGAACAACTTCTTTATAAAAAATATCTGATTGACTACTGGAATAATATTGTAAAAGTTGTTTGGGTTGCTTAGTTCTTATTATCTGAGTTGAAGTTTTTTAAAAAAATCATGAGGCTAATCATATGAAACTCTTATATTCCAACTGGGGAGAGGTGAGGATGATTGGTTTTCATCCTAACTTAAGCATGTATTTAAATTCATTGGCAGATATATTTACTAATTAGATAATTGAATGGATATATGATTCATTTTTTACTAAGTATTGAATTTTCAATACATAAAAGTTGATTTTTCGTTTATTATTTTAATTAGGATTACAAAGCATCACTATGACAATGTAATACTTATTTTAGATGGATATAATTTTTGAGATTCATTTGAAGAAGAAAATATAATAATTTATTAAAAATACCTTGGCATGTCAAGATTGCATTTATTATAAAACAGTATATTAAGCGAAATATAATTATTTGATCTTTTAATCCTCTCTTATCTGCAGTTTTGCTTTCACAGTTTCTATTACTCATGGTCAACTACAATCTAAAATAAAATAAATGAAAAATTCCATAAATTAATAATCTGGGTTTTATATTACATAGTGCTCTGAGTATCATGATGAAATTTTGCACCATCCTACTCTTTTCTATCTGGAACATTAATCACCTATTTTTCCAGTGTATCCACAATGTATAAACTGCTCACTCATTAATCACTTAGCTATCTCAGTTATTAGATTGACTGTCATGGTATCACATGGTATCACAGATTCAAATAAACCTATTTTACTTTAACATTGGCTCCAAAGTAAAAAAATAGTAACTCTAGCAATTTTGTTAAAGTCTTTTTATAATTATTTTACTAGTACTTATTATTCTCAATCTCTTGCTTCACCTAACTTTTAACTTAAACTTTACCATATGTACGTCTATATGAGAAAAAACATGGTATCTATATAGGATTCGGTACTATCCACGGTTACAGGACTAGTTCTGTAACTACTAATTTTATTTTATGAATAAAGTGGGCTACTATCCTTTGATCTATAAAATGAGAATATTATGTAGTTTAAATTATAGCACAATGATTTGCTGATGTATAATCATTACAAACCAACAAAATATCCACAACTTTTAGTTCAAACTGCTACTTAAATAAAAGCCATCATGCATTAAGCATTTGCAAAGCACCATTTCCTAGGCTAAGCACTTTTTATGGACTATTGCATTTAATACAAATAATAATCCCAAAATGTGGATATAGTCATATTCACCTACAGATAAGAAAACTAACCTTAGAAATGTATTAGTTTAAGCTGGGTATGATGGTGCATGCTTGTAATGCCAGCATTTGAGAGGCTGAGACAGAAGAATTGCTGTTCATAGCCTCAGCTACTACTTAGTGAGGCCCTTTGCAACTCAGTGAGACCCTGTTTCAAAATTAAAAAATTAAAAATAGGGCTGGAGGTACAGCTCGGAGGTAGAATGCTCCTTGGGTTCTATTCCCAGTACTGAAAAAAAAAAGAAAGAAAGAAATATATTAATTTATCCAGGCATGGTGGCTAATGCTTGTAATCCCAGTTTTTGGGAGGCTGAGACAGGAGGATCACAGGTTCACAGTCAGCCTCAGGTACTTAGTGAGGCTCTCTGCAACTTAGTGAAACCATGATTCAAAATAATGAATAAAATAGGGCTGGGGGTGAATCTCAGAGGTAGAAGGCCCCTGAGTTCAATTGCCAGTACCTCAAAAATGAGAAAAATATTGATTTTTTTGAAATATGGATATTAAGGATATTTCCAATAAGACCTTAGGAGAAACTAATAAATATATTGTTAGACATTGGAGAAAAGGTGATTTTAATGAAGTCTCAGAAAATCTTGCTGAGTTATATTTTAATGTTGGGTGGAAGGGAGGATAGATTGTTGTTAGTTGAACTGCAAACTTCAAAAAGATATGTGAAAGTGTATCTCTACCCCAAGTACCTATAGATATGACCTTATTGGGAAACAGGGTCTTTATTAGATGTAATTAGTTAAGATAATATTGTATTAGATTAGGGTGAGCCTAAAATTTAATATGACTGGTATCCTCATAAAAAGAACACACAGAGATGAGACATAGGGATGGAAATCATGGAAGAATGGAGCATATATTGAAGTTATATTGCCACAAGCTAAGGAATCCTAGTATTGCTGTAATTATCAGAAACTAGAAGAGAGGTATGGAAAAAAAATCTTTCTCAGATTTTCCAGAGGCAACAAACCCTACTGATACTTTGATTTCAGACTTCTGACTTCCATAACTATGAGAAAGTAATTCTCTGTTATTTTAAAACATCCAGTTTGTTGTAATTTTCAAGCAGACCTAGGAAACCAATTCAGAAGAGCAAGTACAAGTTTAGCATTTGGGTAAGTGGGAGAGACAAGATTCAACCCAAGCAGACAAACTCCAGGTCTTATGCTATAAATTACAGTGAGGTCATTCCCCTATAGTCACATCCACTGCTCCATTATACTTATGTAACATTTTACTATATAGAAATTAGGAGATGGATTTTGTAGATGAAGAAACTAAGCCTCAGAAAATGAGGAAACTTTTTAGCCAATGGCAAGACCAGCATCTGAACCCACATCAATTCTATGCACTTCTGTTTAAAACTCAACATACGTTTGGTGATAATCCTTCACATAATTACATTTAGAGTAGGTCTATTTCAGATGAGTGCTAATTTCTCCAGAGGCTGCTAATTCCATATACCTGCATTAACTTCCCCGGGGGGAAAGACTTGAGACTGAGTTCAAGGCTTAGCTATTATCCACCACCTCTCTAAATTTTACTTAGTAGTCAAGATTCACAAGACCTTTTATAGTATGCACTTATGGGGATGAATTCCAAGCACTGGTGTTCTGCAGAAATATTACCACTGCTACTATTACCACATTAAAAGCTTATTTTTTACCTTTCAGAATTCTTTAAACATCTGTAGTAGTCAATGTTCCCAAAGAACTGAAGGAAGCTTGCAGTTTTAGTTGTGGCAAGAAAAAGTTTGTTCCTTTAAATCATTCCAAAGAACACAACAAAACCAGATTTAGAAAAGAAATTAATATTTTCTGAGAACACAAGTATTCAAGATTAGATTATTGTTCAATAAAGAGACATACACACAACAGACAGAAAGAAATACCCCCCCACACACACACACACATTACTTCTGAAGAAGGATTACACATTTCAACCTATTGATGCTGTGTTTGGTCATGTGATTTTTTTTTTTTTTTTTTTTTGGCTGATGAAAACTTTAGTGGCCACATCACAAGCACAGGTATAGAATGTGCTGAACTGAGGTTAGCCAGCTTGTTTCTCTGCTATGACCAAAAAAAGAATAACTCACTGTTTCCAGAATAACAAACAACAAGTGAAGCTCAGCCATGCCTAGTTTTGACATCTGAGCATGAGCCGATCTGCAGGTAAAGGAGAGAAATGTTTATAGCTATGCCAGTGATACTTTTATGTCTGATAATCACAAAATTTTACTATGATAATCAAATGTTTGGTATAACATAGAATTTTTTAAGTATTGTTGTTCTTTAGGTAACTATATACTAATTTTTTAAATTCCTACTCTTCTAAAACTTTTTTTCCTACTCACGAATAACCTTTGGTGGCTGAGCCTGTTTTGACATATTGCATGCTTTTGTTTTATTAGGTTCCCATTTTATGAAAGGTGACATGACAGAAGTCAAATCTGTGGAAAAGAAAATTAATCCAGTTCATAAGAATTGCAAAATCCCAAAAGAAATTTCATTAAAACATATCCTGTATGGTTGCTTTGGTTATTAAAAGAGGCCCCATTAAGGTACAGTAGAAACCCTGAACATAGTAACTGGAGGACAAGTCTTTTATGTTACCAGGGACTTTAAATCAAACATTATTATTTATAAAATAGTTATTAAGTTATATAAAATTCAGTTGCTTATCTCATTCAATTTAAAATATTTCTAGCTGGGTCCAGCAGTGTGCATCTGTATTCCAAATACTTGGGAGGTCAAGATATTAGGGTTATCTTTGAGGTTATGATCAGCCTGGACAACATAGTAAGACTCTGTCTCAAAATAAATAACTAGGGGACTTCCAGAAAGATGGCAACCAAGGAAAGCAGCACATATCAGTCCTGTTGACACTGTCTCCATTGCTGTAAAAACTGTGTTCTGACAAAAGAAAGAAAACACCAGAACTTTAAAAAGAACACAATAAGTAAAAGGTGACAGGAAAAAGAGCTAAAGACCAATCAGAGAGCAGAAAAGAAGCCTGCCCACATCCAACAGCCTTGGCCATGGACTGCAGTGACACCATCTTGCCTCACCACACCCACCTGCCAGAGACTAAAAGGAAAAAAACAAGACTTGAAACAAAGTAAGTGGCTGCAGCTCATCCGAATTGTAAGCCTCCAGCTTACAATTCCTCCAGCACAAAAACTGGCTACAATTTGCATCAGTGGTGGTCAAGCTCACCGTGCCCTCCAGAGACCCAGAGTGGTGCTCAAAATCACCATAAGCAAACCCACCATCTTGAAGGAGAACACCTAACATGGCACCCACAGGGATGGTGCAGCAACAAAAAACTCACTGGGTCTGAGACTTTGAAGTTTAACCTGGTGAAGGTGAGGAGGGAATTTGAGGTGAAAGGAAATCAGTGCTCTGAACATGAGATCCACTGAAGAAAGCCCGAGCACATGACTGACCTGGTGTGGCAGTCGGCGCCATCACGGGCCATCCACCCAAACTGCGTTTACTGGTTCTGGTGCTGCAGCCCTGAGAAATTCCAAGAACTTGAAGTGCAGACAGTGGCACCAGAGCCCCAACATTTTAGGTGACTAGCACCACACTTTGGGGATGCAAAAAAAGATCTAAAAGCCCATGCACTCACCAGTGGCGGAATCCACAGTGGCAAACTGTGACCTACATAGATTTGTCCCACGGGACAGCAAGGAAACTGGGTCTTCTTACTCAGCCCAGAACACCACCCAAAGCAGCTGCAGGACCCCAGTGGGCTGGGACCTGGTGGCCAATACTGGCAGTAGTCCAATTGGAACCTCCAGAGCCTCAGGAAGGGCTCATAGTTCTCAAGGTGTGGTGCCTGTGAAGGGTCACAGGGAGTCACTCCAAGACTACACTGGACTCCCTCTACCAGTGTGGGTAGGGAGGCACAGCTCTGGGTGGGAAGGCACAGAGAACAAGACCCAAGCATTGAGCCTAAAACCAGAGGGCTTACATGGAACTCATTAACAGTGACATCAACTACCTGAACACAAAGCTGTCAAAGGCGAGAGAATGGCACAAACACTCAGAGAGTGGGTTTAAAAGCTGATAATAGGTTATGGAGCAAATGAGAGTCATTGGAGTATACTCCAGAATCTATCACAGTAAAGAGACATACAGATATTACACGGCCCCAGCCATATATATGTAAATTAGCAGGACTGCTATTGTGGGGATTTGTTTGGTTTTGGTTTTTTTCTCTCACTCTCTTGCTAGTCCTTTTTGTTCTTTTTATTTTATTTTCTTCTTCCTTTATTAATTCCTTTTTTCTTTGTTTGTTTTTTGATTGATTTATAACTATTCATTTTTATAATTTGTTTTGTACTTTGTGTATATTTGTTTTCCCCTTCCCCATTTCTTTTACAAGCTTTCTCATTCTATCCTATCTACTTTCTTGTCTCAAAACTTTTTCCTTACTGTATCTCCTTATTGTGTATTCAGATATTTTATATCTCCATACCTAAATACTAACTACAAGAATCCTACTATCTAACGTTCTTTCATTCTCAACCAGATACTATTTATTATACTTAAATTCATACTCAACTTAATCATATCCTCTTCTTTTACTAACTCCTATACCCATCACCTCAGCTCCTCTCCCCTTATCCAATGTTCACCATTGAAAATAAGCACTACTTACCTGTACATGAACCTGCTGACACCTATAAATTCCTACTGCTAAAATTAGATCAGGTAGATTATCCAAAGAGTAACATGCAAAAAAGATGGCAAGACATCAGAAAAACAAGCCTGAGTACCCTGAAAATATGAGAATTAGAAACAGTAAGGATATAAGGGAAATCATAAATACTGAACTATAAGAAATGCAAGAAAGAGAATCTTAAAAGTGTGAGAACAAAAAAAATGGTGACATACAGGGAAAAAACAATGAAAATCACCCCAGACTTTACAACCCAAGTCATAAATGACAGGAGAGACTGGTATAATGTAATCCAGACCCTGGAAGAAAACATCTTCCAACCAAAACTGCTATATAAAGCAAAATTATTATTCAAAATTGATGAAGAAGCAAAAGTGTTTCAAGATAAACAAAATCTCCAAAAAATTTATAAACACAAAGCCAAAACTAGAGAAAATACTTAAAGAAATAAACCATAAAAAAGAAAAAAGAAAATTTCAGAATTTAAGAAAAGATGAAAGTGATCAATGCAGCAACTAAGCAAAGAAAATAATAACTATATGAAACAAAAGATATAACACAGAATGGCAGGAAACAAAAATCATATTTCAATAATAACATCAAAGGTTTAACTCAACAATTAAAAGAGATAGGCCGGCAATATGGATTAAAAAACACAATATGCTGCTTGCAAGAAATGCACCTTACAGTCAAAGACATTCAGAGGCTGAAAGTGAAAGGATGAAAAAAGATATATCATGCTAATGGAGACCAAAAATGGGAAGGGGTAGCAATGTTGATCCAAAAAACAGACTTTAAACTAAAATGTCAGAAGAGATGAGGAGATTCAAAATAGTGACTGCAGGACATAGCACATCACAGTAGCTGAAACAAATAAAGTTCAACTACAAGAAGGCAGCATCTAGGCAAGCAAAATAAATATAGCTTATGAACCAAAACAAAAACAGGAATCCAATAGATCTGAACTGCGAGATCCACTGCAAAAAGCCACAGCATGTGATGGACCTGCTTCAGACTGGTTGCCAGCACCACCATCAGCCACTAGCCCAAACTGTGAGTCTGGGCTCTGACTGGCACCAGTACAGCAGCCCCAAGAACTCCAAAAAAATAATCCAAGTGCTTGAAAGTGGCCACAGACCTCCAACATCTTAAGCAGTGAGGGGTACCGAAACCAAAAGCCCATGTGCAAACCAAAGGTGGCACCAACAGTGGCACAGCGAGCCCTCCAGAGACCTGGAGCAGAATCAGGTAATTGTGTGTGCCCAGAAAAGCCACAGGATCCAGCAGCACAGTGAGTCCTCCAGAGACCCAGAACAGGACCAGGCAAACTTGTGCACCCAGAGAAGCTGCCAGACCCAGTGGTACAGCGAGCCCTCCAGAGACACAGACAGGTAATCATGTGCACCCAGAGAAACTGTAGGACCTGCCTCAGGACCCAGTGAACTAGCCCAGTTAGAACCTCCAGAGACACATGAAAGATGCTCAAGGTGCAGTACATCCACAGAGTCACAGAGGTCAGGCCAAGTCTATATTAGATGCCCTCCGCACAAAGCTAGCAGAGGTGAGAGAGGGGTTTAAGCAGAGACTGGGTTCAAAAGCTGTCAATAGGGTCCAGAGCAAATCAGAGATATTGGAATATACTCCAGAATCTGCCACAGTGATCTGACATACAGATATTATACAGACCCAGCCCCATATTTGTAAATTAGTAGGAATGTTCTTTTGTTGTTGTTGTTGTTCTGTTTGGTTATCTTTTCTTTTCTTTCTTTTACTTGGGTTTTTTGTTGGTTTTGTTGGTTTTTTGTTTGTTTGTTTTGGTTTGGTTTTTCTTTGTTGTCTCACACTGTCACTAGATCTTTTGATTTTATTTTATTTTGTCCTTTTTATTTTTATTTTTCTCTTCTCTCTCTTATTTCTTTTTTTTCTTTTGTTTTTTGTCTTTGAGGTATAAGTGTTAGGTTTTGTATATTGTTTTGTTACTTTATTCATGTTTGTTCCTACCCCCCATTTATTTTACAAACTTCTTCACACTAGCCTATCTACCCCCTTCTCTCAAAACTTTATTTTCCCTTACTGTATCTCTGTGTTTAGTATTAAAGGTATTTCATATCTTCATACTTAAATACTCTACTAACTACAAGAATCCTACTATCTAACCTTCTCTCATTCTCAACCAGATACTACCTTAATATACTTAAATTCTTACTCAACCTAATCATATACTCTACCTTACTTAAATCCTGTACCCATCACTCCAGCTCTTCTCCCATTACCAACCCTCACCATTGGAAAAAGCACTGATTACCTGCTAATACTTCCAAATTTATATTACTAATATTGGAATAAGCATAATACCCACAAAAAATGCAAAAACATCAGAAAAACAAGCCTGATATCCTTGAAAATATGAGAACTAGGAATAGTGAAGAGACAATGAAAATCACGAATACTGGCCTACAAGATATGCAAGAAGGGAAATTCTGAATCCTGGTCTACAATATAAAGAAAGACCTCAAAACAAGTATACAAGAAATGAAAGAGGAAATGGAGAAACTAAGAAAGAATCAGAAAGAGGTCTGGAATGAAATGAAAGTCAATAAATGAAATGAAGACAGCAATAGAAAGAAATTCTGGAAGATTAAATGAAATAAGTACAATATCACTGTTAGAAAACAGTTCATTTAAACCAAAAACACAGTAAACAGCATAGAAATCATTACAGCAATAAAACCTAAACATCCAACAACTATGGGACAATATAAAACATCCTAACTTATGGATTAAAGGCATTGAAGAAGGGATAGAGGTACTGACCAAGGGCATTCGTAATTGCTTCAGAGAAATAATTTCAGAGAATTTTCCAAACATGGAAAGAGACTTGGACCTACATGTACAGAAGACATATAGAACATCATTAAGAGAAAATTAAAGAAGGACCTCCCTGCACCATGTAATAATCAAAATGACCAATGTAGAGGCCAAAAAAAGCAGAGAGAACAAGAGGACAGGTGACATATAGGGGCTAAACAATAAAAACCACCCCAGACTATACAATCCAAGTCATGAATGCCAGGAGAGACTGGTATCATATGATCCAGACTCTGGAAGAAAAAACTTCCAACCAAAACTGCTATATCCAGCAAATTTATTATTCAAGATTGATGGAGAATAAGTGTTTCAAGATAAGCAGAATCTCAAAGAATTCATGAATTCAAAGCCAATACTAGAGAAAATACTTAAAGAAATAAACCATAAAGAAGAAAAAAGAAGCAATTTTCAGAACCAGAGAAGACATGAAGTTGATCAGTGGGGCATCTAATTAAAGAAGAAATAACAGGATACCAAACAAAAGACAGAACAGAAAATGATGGAAACAAAAATCATATTTCATTAATAACTCTGAATGTCAAAGGACTCAACTTACCAATAAAAAGACATAGACTGCCAGGCGTGGTGGCGCACACTTGTAATCCCCATGCTTGGGAAGCAGATACAGGAGGATCACGCAGGTTCAAAGCCAGCCACATGTGCTGGCTTAGGAGACCCTGTTTTCAAATAAAAATGTAAAAATAGGTCTGGGAGTATAGCCTGGAGGTAGAAGGGCTTCCAGGAACCCCAGCACCACCAAAAAAAAAAAAAAAAGACATAGACTGGCAGTGTGGATTAAAAAACATAATACAAATATATGTTGCTTGCAAGAAACTCACCTTACAGCCAAAGACATTCACAGACTGAAAGTGAAAGAATAGAAAATGATATATCATGCTAATGGAGACCAAAAACAGGCACAGGTAACAACACTGATTTCCAGCAAAACAGACTTTAAAATAAAACACATCAGAAGAGACAAAGGGCACTTCCCTTTGTTCAAAGGAACAATCCACCAAGAAGACATAATGATAGTGAATATTTATGCCCCAAATATACGTGCAGCCACATTTGTAAAACAAACATTCCAGGACATCAGATCTCAAATAGACCCAAATACAATAATATTGGGAGAATTCAACACAACTCTCACACCACTATATCAATCTTCTAGACAAAAGATGAGTAAAGACTCTTTAAATTAAAGAAAACTATAAACAAAATGGACCTAATAGATATATACAGAATATTTCAACCAGGAACAACAGAATCACATTCTTCTCAGCAGCCCACAGAATCTTCTCCAAAATAGATCATATCCATGGCCACAAAGCAAGTACGAGCAAATTCAAAAGATGTAATATAATTCCCTGCATCTTTTCAGATCATAATGGAATGAAAGTAGAAATCAACAATAGGAAACCCAAAAGAAATTATTTAAATACATGGAGATTGAATGATACACTGGGTAAGATCAGAAATTAGGGGAGAAATAAAGAAATTTCTGAAATTAAGTGAAAATAGAGAAACAACTTACCAAAATTTATGGGACACTTTGAAGGCAGTGTTAAGAGTTTATAGCATTGAGTGCCCACATAAGAAGTACAGAATGTCACCAAGTAAACAACCTAATAACACATCTCAAGGACCTAGAAAGACTCCAACATCTAATCCCAAAGCCAGCAAAAGGCAGGAAATTATTAAAATCAGAGCAAAAATAAATGAAATACAGAACAAAAAAATTCAAAGAATCAACAAAACAAAAGGCTGGTTTTTTTCTTACAAAAAGATTAATAAGATTGACAGACCTCTGGCCAACCTAACCAAAAGAAAGAGAGAATCAATTTAACTCATTAAAATTAGAAATGAAAAAGGAGACATCATCACAGACAGTGGTGAAATTCAAAGGATTATCAGAAACTATTTTGAAAATTAATAATACAATAGGCTGAAACACATGGAAGAAATAAAAGATTTCTAAGCACATATAACCAACTTAAATTGAACTAAGAGGAAACAGCAAGTTCAAACTAACCAACAGCAAGCAAAGAAATATAATGAGCAATAAAAATTCTGCAATAAAAAAAAAAAGCCCAGGCCATGACAGGTTTCCAGCTGAATTCTATAAAACCTTCAGTGAAGAACTAATCCCAATACTTCACAACTTGTTCCAGGAAATAGAAAGACATGCAATTCTCCCAAATTCATTAAACCAGGTCAGTATCTCATTAATACCAAAACCAAATAAAGATACTTCAAGGAAAGAAAATTACAGACCAATATCTTTGATGAACATAGATGCAAAAATTCTAAACAAAATACTAGCTATATGCATTAAAGACTATATCAAGAGAATTGTACACCATTACCAAGTTGGCTTCTTCCCAGGAAAGCAAGGCTGGTTCAATATATGCCAATCAATACATGTTATTCACCACATAAATAGAACTGAGAGCAAAAACCACGTGATCATATCAATAGATGATGAAAAAGTATTGGACACAATATAATACCCATTCATGTTAAAAAAAAAAAAACACTGCAGAAAATTGGAATCAAAGAAATATATTTCAAAATTATTAAGGCAATATACAATAAACCCAAAGCCAACATCATGTCAAATGGGGAGAAACTGCTAGAATTTCCTCTAAAATCAGGGACAAGACAGGATGCCCACTATCACCACTCCTTTTCAATATAGTCCTTGAGACTCTTGCCACAGCAATAAGATAAAAGAAGGATATCAAAGGAATTCAAATAGGAAAAGAGGAATTAAAATTATCTTTATTTGCAGATGACATGATTCTTTATCTAGAAGACCCAAAGAACTCAACCAAAAGTCCACTGGAGCTGATTAACCAATTCAGCAAAGTTGCAGGATATAAAATCAACCTAAAGAAATCAGTTGCTTTTCTGTATACCAACAATTAATTCAGAATGAACAAAATTAAGAAAATAATCCCATTCACAATAACCTCAAAACCAATAAAATATCTAGTAATAAACCTAATCAAAGGCATAAAAGACTTCTACAATGAAAACTATAAAACATTAAAGAAAAAAACTGAAGAAGACCTTGGAAGATGGAAAGCTCTCTCTTACTCATGGATTAGCAGAATAAATATAATCAAAATGGTCATTCTGCAAAAAGTGATCTACAAATTCAATGTAATTCCTATTAAAACACCAACAACACTCTTCAGAAACCTAGAAATATCAGTCATGAATCTTATATATAGAAAAAAAAAGACCAAGAATAGCCAAAGCATTTCTCAGCAATAAGAACCATGCATTAAGCATCGCAATCCCTGACCTCAAATTATACAGTAGAGCAATAGTAGTTAAAACAACATGGTATTGGCAAAATAACAGGCACATAGACCAGTGGAACAGAACAGAAACAAACCCACATGCCTATAGTAAACTGATCTTTGACAAAGGAGCCAAATTAATATGCTAGAGAAAAGACAGCCTTTTCAGTAAATGGTGCTGGAAGAACTGGCTATTCATTTGTAGAAAGATGGAATTAAATCCTTACTTCTCACCATGCACAGGAATCAACTCAAGATGGATCAATGACCTGGAAATTAGACCAGAGACCATAAAGCTATCTAATAGGTTAAGAGGAGGGCATAGGCTCAACACTCCAACATATAGACACAGGCAGTAACTTTCACAACAAGACCTCCAAAACACAGGAAATTAAAGCAAGAAATAAGTGGGATGGCAAAATAAAGTTTCTGCTCATCAAAAGAAATCGAGAACCTAAAGAGAAAGCCTACAGAAAGGGAGATAATCTTTACCAGCCACCATTCTGATAGAGGGCTAATATGCAGAATATACAAAGAACTCAAAAGAATCTACACTATCAAAACAAATAACCCAATCATGAAATGGGCATGAGCAACTGAATTGAATAGAAACTTTACAAAAGAAGAGATACAAATGGCTAATAGATACATGAAAAAATGTTTAACATCATTAGCCATCAAGGCTACACTGAGATTCCATATAACCCAATCAGAGTAGCAAGCATAAAGAAATCAAATAACAAATGCTGGCGAGGATGTGGGGAAACAGGAACTCTTTTACACTGTTGATGGAGTGTAAACTAATTTGGCCACTATGGAAATCAATGTGGAGATTTTGTAGAAAACTAGGAATTGATCCACCATATGATCTGGCTAAACAACTCCTTGGCACCTTTTCAAAGGGGTTGAAATCAGAGAACTACAGTAACATATGCATAACCCTGTTTATAGCAGCACAATTCATGATAGCCCAAATATAAAACCAACCCAGGTCTCCATCAACAGATGAATGGATTGCAAAATGATGGGAAATATACACAATAGAATTCTACTCAGCAATAAGGGGGCACAAAATCATATCATTCACAAGAAGATAAAAAGACCTTGAGAAGATTATGTTAAATAATATCAGCCAACAACAGAAAGAGAAGGGACATATGTTTTTCCTAATATGCCCAAATGAGGGAGTGTTAGGGATATCAGAGGGACTCCAGATAACCTCAGCAAAGCTAGAAATAAGGGTAGGAAAGGAAGAAGGCGAGGTCGATTAATGAAGGAGCTACATTCAAATTTGTGCCTAAGTTAGAATGTAGCATGGTCAACCTGGACACTTATTGTTGGGAGGAGGGGAAGGGGGAGCTGTGGGGGGGGGGAACTAAGCAGTCTTTCAATGTATGCCTTTTCCAATACAATCCACATAAAAATAAAAATAAAAAAAACTGTGACATTACCACCCACAAATACACTGAGAAATAATACTGGAACATTTTGGCAAACTTCCCACACCACTAGACCAATTTTCTAGGCAAAAGGTCAGTAAAGATAATTCAGACCTAAAGAACACCACCAACCAAATGGACCTATTAGACACATCGAATACTCAATCCAACTACAGAGGAGTTTACATTTTTCTCAGCTGCTCACAGAACCTTCTCCAAAATAGATCACAACTTGGGCCACAAAGTGATCACTAGCAAATTCAAAAAATGTGACATACTTCCCTTTGTCTTTTCAAACCATAATGGTATGAAATTAGAAATCAACTATAAGAAGACCCAGAGAAACCACATAGACATGTGAAGACTGAACAGCACACTGCTGAATGAAGAATGGGTCATAGAAGAAATAAAGGGTGAAATTAAGATATTTATAAAAACAAACAAAAATAGAGGTACAAAATATCAAAACCTCTGGGACACTTTGAAGGCATTATTAAGAGGAAAATGTATAGCACTGAGTGTCCAAATAAGAACATAAAATCACCAAATAAATAACCTGATGACATACCTCAAAGCCCTTGAAAAACATGAACAGTCTAACCTCAAAGCCAGTAGAAGACAGAAAATGATTCAAATCAAAGCAGAAATCAATTAATGGAGATAAAAAAAAACATAAAATAAAAAAACCAAAAGCTGATTTCTCAAAAAATGTCAACAAGGTAGATAAACCACTAGCCAACTTAACCAAAAAAAAAAAGAATCAACCTAAATTATGAAGATAAGAGATGAAAAAGGAGACATAACCACTGGCAGTGTAGAAATCCAGAGGATTATCAGAAATTACTTTGACAAACTATACTCCATCATAATGGAAAATCTGGAAGAAAGCGACAACTTTCTAGATAAATACAGACTTCCTAAATGGAGTCAAGAAGATGTAGAAAATTTAAACCAACCAATAGCAATCAAAGAGATTGAAATAGCAATAAAGAACTTGCCATCAAAGAAAAGCACAGGACCAGATGGTTTTCCGAGTGAAATTTATAAAACTTTTATAGAAGAACTAATTCCAATATTCCTCAATCTATTTTGTCAAATAGAAAGAAACAGGACTCTCCCAAATACATAATATGAAGCTAACACCACATTAATACCAAAACCAAATAAAGACAGCTCAAGGATGCAAAACTACAGGCCTATATCTTTGATAAACTTGGGTGTAAAACTGCTAAACAAAATGCTAGCAGCATTCATTCAAAACCACATCAAGAAAATCATGCACCATAACCAAGTAGGGATCATCCCAGGATTCATCCCAGGGATGCAAGACTAGTTAATCATACAAAAAGCAATCCATGTAATTTATCACATAAACAGAACCAAAGACAAATATCACATAATCATTTATTGAATGCTAAAAAGAATTTGAAAAAAATTCAATATCCATTAATGCTAAAAGCACTGCAGAGAATCTGAATAGAAGGGACATTCTTCAACATATAAAGGCAATCTACAATAGGCCCACAGCCAACATCATATTAAATAGGGAAAAAATTCAAGAATTCCTCCTAACAAAAACAAGACAAGGATATTCATTATCACCCCTTATTTTCAATATAATACTTGAGACTCTAGCCAGAGCAATAAAGCAAGAAAAAGAAATCAAAGGAGTTCAAATAGAAAATGAAAAACTCAAACTTTCACTATTTCCAAGTGACATAATCCTATACTTAGAAGACACAACAAACTCAACCAAAAGGCCTATAGCATGGTGTCTGGATACAAAATCAATATTTAAAAAAAGAGAAAGTTTTTCTGTATACCGCCACAAATCCACTGAGAAAGAATTCCAGAAAACACTTCCACTCAGGATATCCCATACAAAAAGTAAAATACTTAGGAATAAATTTTTTTTTTTGGTGGTACTGGGGATGGAACCCAGGGGCTTTCTACCTCCGGGCTATACTCCCAGACCTATTTTATATATTTTATTTGGAAACAGGGTCTCACTAAAGTTTCTGAGAATCTCACTAAGTAGCTGAGGCTGGCTTCAAACCTGTGCAATCCTCCTGTCTCAGCCTTCCAAGTGCGGGGATTACAAGCGTGCGCCACCATGCCCGGCTTATGAATAAATTTAACCAAGGTGGAAAAAGACCTCTACACAGAAAATTATGAAACATTGAAAAAGAAATTCAAAGAAGACCTTAGAAGATGGAAAGATCTCCCATGTTCATGGACAGGCAGAATAAATATCATCAAAATGGCCTTACTTCCAAAAGTGACCTATAGATTCAATGTAATACCCATTAAATTATCAAGGTTCTTCCTTACAGACATAGAAAAATCCATCTTTAGATTCATTTGGAACAACAACAAACAAAAAACACCAGAATAGCCAAAGTAGTTCTCAGAAACAAAAGCCGTGTAGGAAGAATCACAATACCTGACTTTTAACTATACTAAAAAAATGTAAGAACTAAGGTCTCTGAGTTCCTATCTCAGGCCCTCCTCTTCCCATTAGGCTAAATGTCATGCTTCTCCTGTTTATGAGGTCGTTTTAACTGTGCAATAAACCACTTGTCTCCTTCATAGAAAAAAAAAGTGTGCTACATTCGCTCATCCTCTAGAAAAGCATGCACACACACACACACACACACACACACACACACACACAGTGTGTATAGAAGAGTTCTGCACAGTGTTCTTTTGTGATTCACTGTCATGCACTAGTGGTCCATCCTAACAGGAACATGTTATGCCTGGCTTTATATAGAACCAGAGTGTTCACCAGGATCATGGTTTCCATTGTTACTTGGGGCCCATGAATTTAGCCACTTAACCTCAGTAAAATCTGGAAGACTTCTTGTAATTTGAATTTTTTAGATTAAAAAAATAATAGGAAATTAAGAATAAAGCAAAAATTTGGAGTGAATTATACAAGATCTATTCAGTAATTAAGTTTAACGTTAACTAAGCTTATCACAAAAAATAATGCATAGCTGATGACTGGGGTATCTTCTGTGGTTGATCTTCTCACAATGGTATTAGCCAAAGACTACATCTTTGGTGGGTTTAAAAATAAATACAATAACACAAAGAGTATCCAAGTCCTCTTTTTCTGCTGTCATTCTAGCTGTGTGTAATCCACCGACCATCCTCTGCATGAAGATGCTGTCCCCCTTCCATTCCATATCTGTCCATGCCAGACTGTCCTGTATCATAGATCAAGACTAATGCATACATTGTAAATAAATGCAGCCTTTACCCACAAATAATCAAAGATCAGGCTTTATTTTTTATTTTTTATTGATACATTGTAGTCATATATCTTAATGGAGTACAAGATGGTAGAGAAATACATGCACACATCAGTCATTGAGCCTTTGAGAAATCAGAAGTCCATACAAAAATCTGTAAGGGCAGTACTTGCCCATATTTACAGATAGGTCTGCCTATTAATAGCCTGGATTTAACTCCCAATAAATATTTTCTCCTTGGCTATTGGAGTATCTTTATAAACTTCTAGGAGTCATGTTACAAAAACATAACTATGGGACTGAATAATACTTAAAAATGGTTTTCTTGTATTTTAAAGTCATTTATCATGTTATAATGTAAACTTTTCTACATCCTCATTTCACTGATTGGAACAAGGTGGGGGAAATGTTTATAGCTCTTCTTGTGAAATTTTGCTATTTGTCTTAGCCTGGGTTCCAAAAAGAGATGCAGCATGAGACTAGATCTTATAAACAGAGAAATTATTTGCTGAAATGGTCCCAAGAAATAGAAGTTGAGATTGGGAATTAAGGTAGAAAGGAGTCAATCCAAAAATGAGTTATAAGGCTAGTCACAGCTGTGGACAACAGGAATTCTACCAACCTGAATATCCTCTGGGAAACTATGGGCTTCAGAACTTGCCAGTCAATGGGCATAAGAGGAGAATATTTATCTACCAGTTTTCTTTTCTAATTAATTAAATTTATATTGTTTGAAGTGGAAAATATTCCGGGAATAGAAATTTATTAGCCTTTAAGGTTATGATGAAAATAATGCTGATGTTGATAATAATGATCATGATGGTGGTAATCAGCATTATCTATTACTGACTCTGTTTATGGTATTGTACAAAGATTTTACTTGAATTTTCTCACTAGAATTTTGGGATAGGTAATTGAATGTGTCAACTTGACTGAGCCACCAAGTACCCAGATATTTGGCCAAACATTGTTTAGGGTGTGTCTAGTGTGTCTATGAGGGTGCTTTAGGTGAGATTAACATTTGAATCAGTAAATTGAATAAAGAAAAAGAGCCTTGCTAATGTGTGCAGGCTTTATACTATCAATTGAAGACTAAATAGAACAACCACAACAATAAAACTAAATGAAAGAAAACTCCTACCTGACTGTTTTGAGCAGAAACACTGGTCTCTTTTGGCCTTAAAACTTGAACTGGAACATTGATTCTCTTGGGTCTTGAGGCTGCTGGCTTCTAGGTTAGAACCTATACAGGTGGCTCTCTTGATTGTCAGGATTTCAAACTCCAAATGGAACAATATATTATTTCTCCTGGGGCCCAGATTATGATATCAACTGCAGATGTAGGGACTTCCCAGACCTTGTCATTTCATGAACCAGCTTTACATAATAAGGTGTATGTGTGTGTGTGTGTGTGTGTGTGTGTGTGTGTGTGTAAATAAATTCTATTGGTTATGTCTCTCTGGAGGACCTTTCTAATGGTCTTTATATCAACCCTATGATGTTAATAATATAATTCCCATTTCACAGGAAAGAAACCAAGGCATGGAAATATTAAGCAACCCAAATAGCATGACTAGTAAGTGGCCGAACAGTGATCTAACTCTAGAACTACCTCTGATATGTTATAAAAATAATTTCTCTACATTTTTTTCCTGCACTGCTATCACATGTGTTGTTAATAGGGGATAAAGGGAAAAGATAGGTATTTGATTAAGTATACTTTATAAATGTTAGACTGAACAAAATTACTAGGTACATATTATAAAACATCCTTCAGACTTTAGAATAATATTTTAAATGTTAACTCCAGGAGAGTAATATGACATGTATTAATCATTCTCAAATATGCTAATCTTATAAAATCATTTTGTAAAATATTTATTAATATCTCATAATACAAGAAATCTTTAGTCTAAAATTTAAAAGTGTTTGATAATTGTTATTCTTGAATATCTGTTGAGTGGTACTAATTAGAAGGAAATTCTATCTAACTGGGGATGAGGAAAGTATCAAGTTTTATCAGTAAAAACAGAATGTGTTAGGATGATGAGTCCAGTGGAGATCTGAGAAAACTTAGGGAAGAAAAAGAAGAGGATTGACTAGAATCTCTCTGTGATTATACTCCACAACAGTGCTTCTAGTTGACCTAGTTCAGGAGTCACTCACCAAATGCTATACATATTATAATGAGAAAAACACTAGAAAAAGGAGTTAAATAGTAAATAGGGGCAAGACAACACAGTGCCTGGGTCTTTCTTGCATAAAGTTACAGAAAGAAAGTTTGATAAAAGTTAGTATGTGAAGAATGGAACCCCAGTGTGGCTCTGAGTTCCAAATAAAGGTTATTTTACTAATAAGCTCATGAGGTCACAAACTACTTGGGGTAGTACAGATCTTTTGCCTTTTCCCATAATATAATCATAATATACATAAACATGCATATTTATAAATCTTCAGACTGTCTCAGTGGTGGTCACTGAGGCATGGGGGAAACTGAAGGTATAGGAGTATAGGAGATGCTTCAACTGATCTTCTGAAAGATTTTCGAGATGGCTTTGGATGGTATCATCTGGAAGATTCTCTGTGCTGCTTACTTTCCTGGCCCTATGCTGGCCCTTTCTTACTCAGACCCACCCAAAGTACTAGAAAAAGTAGTAGAAGTATACACTGACAATAAAATTATTTTCAGAATCAGAATGAAAGTTGCTCTGGGTAGACCAAGAATTCCATTTTCTGAGGGAAATGACAGGAAATAAGACTTTGTCTCCCAATTAAAATAATTTGACTATGGGAAGCACTGTAATATTGACTTGAAACTTTATGAATTCTAGAACATGCTAAGTTTTACTTAATATTCTGAGAAGGGATATAAATTTTGATAGGGATATAAATCATAAAAATTCAAAAAATTATAAAGTTAATATAATAAGTTATCAACAGTATATCTTCATTAGTAAAGAAATTTAAGAGGTACACATACTTGGAATATTCAATAAGCCTTGGATTTCAAAAACAATTTTCTGTTCTATCATTTACCATACTCAGCAAGAGAATAAGATATCACAGTACGTGATAAGTATGTTTGATAAAACTGTCCAAACAATTTCTGTGGAACTCACCAGGTGCTGTGTTGCAGGCATCACTATACTAGATTGATAATATAACTTAGTAAAACAATTATCATCTCAATTACACACAAGAAAAAGCAGGGTAAGGGGAAAACATATGCATAAAGAGACTTCCAGAGATACCCATATCAACCATTTTCTAGATGGAACTAGTAGAAATAGAAGAATATTCCCCATGAAATCAAAAAAGTAATTGCCACAATCAAAGATAAAAATGAGGCTCTACCTATTATATATTTTATGAAGATCTATAATAGAGGAAGTGAATGCATCTAGCAATAAATAAATGATAAGCATAGGAAAATATTAATCACTCTGATTTGCTCTGTGGATGCTATATGAATAAGTTGAATTATCACCGAATGACCCTTTAATATGCCCAATTATTTCATCCTAATCAAAAATAAAGTTTTGATTTAAAATGTTATTAAGCCAGAGAATTCATAAATTTCTATCTTATGGGGAAAAGAGCTGGTGTTCAAAAAGAGTGAGAGAGAAAAAATATTTTTCTCCAGTCACACAGAGGGAAGGAAGGGAGGGAAGAAACTAAACTGCCAGCATTTTTCTCCAGATTCCACTTGACAGCCCAAATTCCTAAGGCAATATACATTTCTTTCAGGTCTGTGACCTCATTTTGAGATTTTTTTCAGAGGCATCTTCTTAGTATAAGCACTTTAAAATATAATTTTCAAGGTATCCCAATTCCTGGGTAAACAGAAATATTCTCATTACTAGAGGCCTGACTGGAAGTGGGTTGCAATTGAGCCATCTGACTACATCTTCAGAGAGCTCATCTCCCAGCCCAGAGTACCTACAGCAAAAAGAGGAATCTAATCCCAGGTTAAACCCGGTTTTTAAATGTTGAATATCCTGATGTTAGTGCACCAATGGAAAAAGGAGTATATTACACTTCTTCAAAGAATATCTGGACACAAATTAATATGAAATTTGCTTAAAAATATAAGAGTCTTGGGCTTTGCCCAAGTGTTTTCTTAGTTTTGCCAGAATAGATGAAACATATTCAGGTTATCCGAAGACTATGGCTTGGCTCAGCAAAGCTGAAAGTAACCAAAAATAAGTTAAATTGCACCCTGGGAATCCCTGTGCCAAAAATCACCTGCCAATACTCTAAGGTACATAAAATTCCTATCTCAAGGCCAAAACTATTTTTCTATGCATTTCAAAATAAATATGATATCTGGGAAGAATAGTTTGTATTTTATTACAGTAAAGTATCTCATATTGAATTCATCACAAAGGATTGAAACTCAGGGGAAATCTACCTCAAAACTATACCCCAGCCTTATTTTTTATTCTTTATTTTGAAACAGGGTCTCACTGAGTTGCAAAGGGCCTCACTAGGTAGCTGAGGCTGCCCACAAACAGCAATACTCCTGTCTCAGCCTCTCAGGTACTGGGATTATAATCATGCACCACTATGCCCAGCTTCAAATGTGTTTTACTGATAAATTTCTCCAGGCTTTCATATGATTCTGAGCATTATGGATCTTCAAGAAGATGGTATAGCCTGCAAGATTTTAAAAACTTATTTTGCCAAGAATCCTTTCACACTCCAGCTACCAAGGTATATCCATTTAAAATCTTTCTGAAGTTGATCTAGCAAGTACCAGACAGGTTAAAAAATCTTTATTTTAATATAAATTTATTCTGCAAGGACAAAAATAATAAATGGATTGCTTCGAATAAATGGGATTTTGGTGGAGATTAAGCATATATAATAAACCCCACACCATTATCAATGTTACATAAGCCTAGAAGAGAAATAAAAGGATGAAGAAAAAAAATCTTTCTGAAGGAATTTTCAGTTATGTATTCAAATCCTAGAACAGTTGAGGAAGCAATGAGTCATCCAATAAACTCTCATCTAACAACAACAAAAAAATCTGTCTTAGAATCTAAGACCTTTAGCTGGGCGTGGTGACACACGCTTGTAATCCCAGCATTGGGGAGGCTGACACCTGAGCATCGCGGCTTGCGGGCAGCCTCAGCTACTTAGTGAGGCCCTCTGCAACTCAGTGAGACCTGGTTTCAAAATTTTTAAATTGGGCAGGGTGTGTAACTCGGAGGTCAAATGCCTCTGGGTTCCATCCCCAGACCTGCAAAAAAAAAAAAAAAAAAAGAAAGAAAGAAAAAGAAAGAAAAAGAAAAGAATCTAAGACCTTAGACCTGCAAGATTAAGCAGGATAAACAGAAAAGAAATGATGGAGCATGAACTCAGCCAAGAGCTGACCCACAAGGAGGCACCACCAGAGGATGTGTTGAGGAACCAGGCCTGAGCCAGAGTGTGAGAAAGTGAAAACCAGGGGACTGGGATGGAGTGGGAAGGGTGGGAGCGGTCTGGACGGAGATGCAGAAAACAGGTGAGAGGAAGAAAACCCCAAGATTAATTGTGCCTGCTGCAAAATTTTGCATAGGCAGGTCCTAGTCTTCCAAGGGACAAAACTACCACCAACAAATAACTTCTAGTGGCCTTATTAGATCTATGCTCTGAATCAACAAAACAAAACAACCAGTCTAACTACGCTGATGTCTCAGAACCCAAGTGATATAAAATGTTATATATTTTTATCTCACAATTTGTTTGCAGAATATTAAACCTGTCTTTGCTAGATAAGGAATCTAATGGAGCCAGAGTGTTGTAGGGCTGTTCTTAGAATGATCAGGAAGCAGGGCCCTCCCTGCCACATTCTACCCTACCACCTTCACCCTGTCTCTCCAAGTGCTCAGTGTCCTATGATTTTCCCCTTAGTTCTAATCCTGTTAAAATATTTTCTTATGAAAATAATCATTGAATTTATTTACATTCTGACTTAAAATCCTGCCAAGGCTTGAAATTTCACCCATCCTGGGGAGAATGGCACTTCCGTGATTTACACATATGTTCATAAACAGATGTCCCTTCCTAATGCTCTATAACAACAAGGGGCTGATTTTCTTCCCAAAGCAGCCAACTTGAGTCTTTCATCAATTTATATTATTGTCTTTAGGGAACAAAATAATCCCATTCTCTTCTTACAATTGTTTACTTACTTATGATTTACTAAATTTTTGTTTTGCCTATAGCATCCCCTAGATGACAAAAGGAGCTGTGTTTATTATTTACTTGGATCTTTAGGGTTCTAGAAATCTAACAGTGAATTAAATGAGTGCTTTTGAAAATAGTATTTTTATCATAGTAAAGAATCCACATTCTTTTAATAACTAGCTTTCCATGAAGTATTGGATTTTTACATTAACAAACAGGCCAACCAACCATGAAAGAGAAAATCTTTGGGGGGAGAAAAAACAAGATAAGGATTACCAGAGTGACTTTAAACTCTGTTGTTTCCATGTGTTGACTGCTACTTGTCAAATGGCAGATAAGATCACGTATTACCATTTTCCAATCCAGAAAGAAAAAAGAATCTGAACTTCAAATTGGAGCTATAATGTATAACTCAAAAATGATACCAGAATTTTTAGTTTTTAGCCTAAAATAGGAATACTGATAATGTAAAACAAATTAATTAATAAATATAAAACATTAGAAAGATATTATTCCTCCAATATCATCAGGATGCTATGGTGCTAAAGAAAGGGCTCTAGATGAAATTGGAGATTCTCTCTGCTAATGACTAGCTGTGGGAGCCTAAGAAAAACAAGAATGCTCAGCCTCAGTTTTCTCATAAGAATAATGGAAATAGTATTTTCTTCATAAAGTACTTCAGAGGGTAAAATAGATCTTGTGATAAAGGCTTATGTGAAATAGGCTTTGAATGTTGTGAAGCATCATTCAAATATCAGTTATGGTAGTTTTTTTAATTTTATACTTTTATTGGTGAATTGAAATTATACATGATGGTAACATTCAAAATGATACTTCATAAATGCACAGGTCACTTAGTGTATTTCTCTCCACATTTTTCTACCCACTCTCCCCATACATGTTAATGAGATTGTTAATACCTTCATATTATAAATTTATTTGAATGCATCTTTCTTCAGTTCTCCTTTCTCCCCTCACAACTTCTGACTCCTAATTTCCTTCCACTATTCTACTGTTTTCGCTCCTCATTTATCTGAAGTAACTTTTGTTTACTCTTTTCTCCCTAGCTTCTGAATATGAGAGAAAACCTATAACCTTTGACTTTTGGGGATTGGCTGATATCACTTTGCATAATATTCTCTAGTTTTATACATTTTCCTGAAAATGGCTGAGTAAAACTCCATTGTGTGCATATATCACACTTTCTTTATTTGTTAATGGACACTTAGGTGGGTTTCATAATTTGGCTATTGTAAATTGTGCCACTATAAACATGGGTATGCATGTATCATGATACTATATGACTTTAATTCTTTATTTTTATTTTTATGTGGATTGTATTGAAAATGGCAAACATTCAGACTGTGCTTGGTGCCCTCTCCCACCCCCAACTTTCCCTTCACCCCCCTTCCAACAATGAGTGTCCAGGTTAACCATGATACATTCATACTTTTACACATATTCAGATGTAGCTCCTCTGTTAATCAATCTCAGCCTTCTTTGTGTCCTACCCTTCCATTTCAGCTTTGCTGAGGTTTCCCTCAATTCATCTTGTGATGGAGACATACCTTGGCTTCATATTGTGGCTATTATGAAATGTGCTGCTATGAACATAAGTATGCATATGTTATTGTAGTTCTCTGATTTCAACTCCTTTAGAAAGACACTCAGTAGTGGTATAGCCAGATCATATGGTGGATCCATTCCCAGTTTTCTAAGGAATCTCCACACTGATCTCCATAGCAGCTTAAATAGTGTGCACTCCCACCAACAGTTTAAAAGAATTCGTATTCCCCCACATCCTCACCGGCATTTGTTATTTGATTTATTTATGCTTGTCACTCTGATTGGGGTTAGATGGAATCTCAGCATAGTTTTGATTTGCATCTCCCAAATGGCTAATGATGTTGAACATCTTTTCATGTATCTATTGGCCATTTATATCTCTTCTTTTGTGAAGTGTCTATTCAATTCAGTTGCCCATTTCTTGATTGGGTTATTTGTTTTGCTAGTGTAGAGTCTTTTGAGCTCTTTGTATATTCTGAATATAGCCCTATATCAAAATGGTGGCTGGTAAATATCTTCTCCCATTCTGTAGGCTTTCTCTTTAGGTTCTTGATGGTTTCCTTTGATGAGCAGAAACTTTTAATTTTGATGCCATCCCACTTGTTAATTCTTGCTTTAATTTTCTTCACTTTGGACATCTTGTTGAGAAAGTTACTGCCTGTGCCTATATGTTGTATTGTTGAGCCTATGCCCTCGTCTAATAACTTCACAGTCTCTGGTATAATTTCTAAAGATATTAGTTGGACTTCCAGGAAGATGGCGACCAAGAAAAGTGGGGCTTAAGAGCCCCGCTAACAACCAATCTCCATTACCACAAAATCAGCACCTTTCATAGCCAGAAAACACCATCACCAGAAACAAAAAAATCACCAGGCTCCAGAGAGAAAGCGGACTGAGAACAGAGCTCAGAGCCACAGAGAAGATAACCGGCCTCACGCCCCAGGACGTGGTAGCAGCGCCATACTGCCGGTGGCAGCGGCAAATTCACCGGTTGGCTACAGCAAGCCAAGGTGAGCCACTGCGGAACAGCCAGGCAGGATTTCTCGCCGCAGGTAAAATCTAAAGCTCCCAGTGGCTGAGCTCAGCACACGCCGCAGGGATTCAGAGTGGAAATCAAAACCAAGAAGAAATACGCCAGCCTCACGGCCAGGGCGTGGCAGCAGCGCCATATTGCCACTGGCGGCAGCAGCAGAGAATTCACCGAATCCAGTACAGCTACATCTGCATACTCAAGAACAGTGAGTCAAATTGCGGGCCACAGAGGAGAAATCCCAGTACTGTACTCCCTGGGACTTGACCCAGTGGGGGAGGTGCGGTGGCAGAGATATCACACCATAGGAGAACGTGCAACCTGGGACCCCCCCACAGTCTAAAGCAGCCTCTATCGACTCTCTGGGTCAGAGACTCTGTGATACAACCCAGTAAAGGAGTAGTGGGGTCTGAGATACTACTGACTCGAGATCCAGAACACCTTAAGTGAAGTCATAGTGACCCAAGGGAAGAACCCAGAGAAGGCAAAAACTTCCTAAATCATGGGAAAGAGGAATAATACTGGAGCAATGAATGCCCACAACCCCACAACATCAGAACCCGATAAAACAGAAAATCAGAGATATCTAGAAGATCAAATCAGGAAAATAACTGTAGAAATAATACAGGTGCTTCGAAAAGAACTCAGAGAGAGCCAAAAAGAGATAAAGGATGCAATTAATGAAGTAAAGGCCTCAATTCAAAGCACAAACAACCGATTAGACCACATGGAGAACAGAATCTCTCTCTTAGAAGATGATCATTCCAAAAATGAACGCATAGTTTCTAATCTAGGAAAAAATATCCAACAGCAGGAATCTGATATTGAAGAAATATGGGCCCATTTTAAGAGAGCTAACCTAAGAATAATTGGAATAGAGGAGGGAAAAGAAAGTGAAACCAAAGGGATCAACAAGCTCTTCAAGGAAGTAATAGCAGAAAATTTTCCAGACATAGAGCAAGAGGTTGATACACAGATCAAGGAAACTTATAGAACTCCCTTTAGACAGGATCGGAGAAGAGGATCCCCACGCCACATAATTGTCAAAATGACCAATGTGGAAGCCAAGCAGAGAATCTTAAAGGCAACAAAAAAAAAAAGGGCCAAGTGACATTCAGAGGCAAGCCAATTAGAATCACTCCAGACTTCCCAAACCAAGTCATGAGAGCCAGAAGGGCTTGGACTAACATATTCCAAACTCTGAAAGAAAACAACTTCCAGCCAAAAATTTCCTACCCAGCAAAACTTTCTATCAAATTAGATGGAGAAATAAGAAGCTTCCATGACAAAGAGAAACTGAAGGAATTTTTGTCCTCAAAACCAGCACTAGAGAAAATACTCAAAGAGATTAACTACAAAGATGAAATAGGTAACACACACCAGAACCAGAGAAACAAGAGTTTCCATCCAACAGTCAACTAAGATTGGTTATCTGTGGAGATTCATTACTTATGTTAGTCTTTTACCTATCTCTAAATGGTATTGTTTGCCTTTATTGTTGTTACGTTTTAGGATTTCTAGTTGGAATATTAATATACCTTCAGATATAGCATTTGGAATTATTTTATCCCATTCTATTAGTAACTTTTAACTCTGTTTACATTGTCTTTGGATATACAATATTTTTTTTTATTTTTTAGGGAGTTTGTATACTCTTCTGTTGCCTGTGCCATTGAAATCATATCCAAGAAATCACAGCCAATTTCAGTGTTGTGAGGTTTTATGACCCAGATTTTCTCCTAAAAGTTTATAGTCTTAAGATTTATATTTAGGTCTTTTATCTATTTTGAGTTAGTATTTGTATATGGGATGAGGTAAGGGTCCAACTTTATTCTTTTCCATGTAATTATTATGTTTCAACAATATTTAGTTAAAATATTATTATTTCTACCACCAAATGTTCGTGGAAACCTTGTCAAAAATAACTTGACAATATAGAGAAGAATTTAGCTCTAGGCTTTTATTTAACTCCAATGGTTTATATATCTGCCTTTAGAATAGTAGTACACTGTTTCAATTATTGTAGCTTTATATGGTTTGAAATCAGAAAATATATATCTTCTAGCTTTGTTCTTTTTCAAGATCATTTTGGGTATCTAGAGTCCATATTCCATATTAGGATAGAGTTTTTTTCTGAAAAATAAATATATAAATATATGATAGTTTCACCTAAAAAAATAAAAAAAAATATTCTCTGGTAAGAAAGAAAGTAAAAAATATTGAAATAGCATGGGAGTGAGGGATGGGGAGATAATGGGGTGGGGATCGGGTGGTGGCTGACTGGGCGATGTGTGCATGTATGTCTACAAAAGTTTGTATCCCACTATGATGTATGAATACAGTGCACCAAAAAAAAATTAATTAAAAAAAGGAATTAGTTGTTTTCCTATATGTCAACAATGAATCCACAGTGAAAGAAATAAAGAAAACAATTCCATTTACTGTAACCTCAAAATCAATAAAATATCTAGAAGTAAACCTGACCAAATGCATAAAAGACTTCTACAATGAAAACTATAAAACATTATAGAAAGAAATTGAAGATGGAACAATCTCCCTTGTTCATGGATAGGCAGAATAAATATCAACAAAATGGCCATTCTGCCAAAAGTAATCTACAGATTCCATGCAATTTCTATCAAAATACCAACAACATTATTCATAGACCTAGAAAAATCAGTCATGAATTTTATATAGAGTAAGAAAATACCCAGAATAGCCAAAGCAATTCTCAGCAATAAAAACCATCCAGGAGGCATCACAATCCCTGACTTCAAATTATCTATGGAGCAATAGTAATAAAAACAGCATGGTATTGGCACAACAGGCACACAGACCAGTGGAACAGAATTGGAACAGAATAGAAGATACAGAAACAAACCCATAAACATATAGTCAATTAATCTTTGACAAAAGGACCAAACTCATACGCTGGAGAAAAGACAGCCTTTTCAACAAATGGTGCTGGAGGACTGGCTATCCATTTGTAGAAACATACAATTAAATCCTTACCTCTCACTGTGCACAAGAATCAACTCAAGATGGATCAAAGACTTTAATTCTTTTGGAAAGATACTGAGGAATGGTATACCTAGGTCAAATGGTGGTTCTATTCTTAGTCTTTTGAAGAACCTCCAAACTGATCTCCATAATGGTTGTACTAATTTACAACTTTGCCAACAGTGTATAAAAGTTCCTATTTTCTCCACATCCATTCCATCATTTGCTATTATTGTTTTCTTGATGGTTGCCATTCTTATTGGAATTAGGTGGGATCTCAGTATTTGCATTTACCTGACTGCTAGTGATGCTGAACATTTTTTTCATATACTTATCAACAATTTGTATTTCTTCCTTTGAGAAGTCTCTATTTGTTTCTAATGCCCATTTTTATTGGTGTGTGTGTTTGTGTGTGTGTGTGTGTGTGTGTGTGTGCGCGCGCGCATGCTATGTTTGTTGGGTCTTATATATTCTAATTATTTGTCCTGTATCATAGAAGTAGCTGTTGAAGACTTTCTCCCATTCTGTAGACTCTTCAGATTCTTGATTACTTCTTTTGTTGTATAGAAGCTTTTATATTTGATGCAATCCCATTTATTGATTCTTGGTTGTATTTCCTGAGCTTAAAGGGTCTTTTTGAGTAAGTCCCTAACAGTGCCTATCTATGTGTTCTTCTAGTAATTACAATGTTACTTGTCTAATTTCTAGGTCTTTGGCCCATCTTGAGTTGGCTTTTATACAGAGTGAGATATAAGGATAAAATGAATAATTAATATAACTTACCTATTCACCAAGATCCTTTGTCCCAAAATCTTATTGAACTCGATCTGCAAATATTTCCAACTCAGAATCCCTTGCACACTGCAAATTTCTAAACTTTCTTCATCAAAGCTGATTTGGCACCCATCAGCAGTGCAGAATTTTTCCTGATTCTCTAATGGAATCCTAAAACAGTATCTCTTGAAATGAGTAACAATGTTGAAGATTTCAAGATGTCACTTGTAAGGAAATTCATCCTGTTCTCCCACTGGTTTCTGTCATCTCCCCATATTGATTCATGATTTGTGACACTCCCTGCTGAAAGTATCCCCGTGGCAAGCAAAGACTGTCTCTTCCCATTACAATGATTTTCTCAAGAAATTTCAGATTTTAGTAAACATAATTATCACCAGCTCATCCTATACATCAATGATTATAAAAATGATAATTACACATAACTTAAAATTATGATAGTAAGATACCTAGGATCATACCAACCCTTGCAAACCACTAGAAATATGATACTGTTGATTTTGCACTCTGAAAAAATGGATTAATCTTGCAACACAGATCAGAAGGCAGAGAAAGTGAAATATACTTGAGAGGAACCCATGGCTTACCTTTTAGACCCATCCTACCCTCTGATGAAGGAGGAGGGTAGGAGAAGTGTTTTTACCCATGTGGATGTCCTTGGCCTTCCTCTCTAAACACCACAAGTGCCAGGCTCTCTGCATCTCACCTTTGAAAGATAGATTTGACTTAGCAGTTACCCAGAATCAAAAGTCTAGAGACCTCTAGGCAACTTCTACTGAATTGGTTGAATGATGATAGATAGGTAGATAGATGATACATGATAGATAGATAGATAGATAGATAGATAGGTAGATAGATATTGTGTATGTTTTGTGTGTTACTGGGGATGGAACCCAGGGGCATTCTACCTACAAGATACAACCCCCCCCAGCCCTATATTTTTAGTCTCTATTTTTTTATTATTTTTTTTATTATTTGTGGTACTGGGGATGGAACCCAGAGGCTTTCTACCTCTGGGCTATACTCTCAGACCTATTTTATATTTTATTTGTAAACAGGGTCTCATTAAGTTGCTGAGAGCCTCACTAAGTAGCTGAGGCTAGCTTTGAACCAGTGCGATCCTCCTGTCTCAGCCCAAGCATGTGCCACCACCCTCAGCAGTCTCTTTGTTTTTTGAAACAGAGTCTCACTGAGTTGTGAAGAACCTTGCTAAATAGCTGAGGCTGTCTGCAAACCACGACCCTTCAGTCTCCGCCTCCTGAATTCCAGAATTACAAGCATGTGTCACCATGCCCAGCTGAATGAATTATATTTTAAGAAAAATTTTTATTATCATAGATAATAAAACATGCAGAAAATTGGCCACATTTTCTAAAACTAGAGATAAAATATGTTTAACTCTTCTGGGATTCTGAACTGCTACATTAACACATTCTTGGGCTTTATAAGAGAGGATCAGAGAACTTATATAATTTGGGAAGAGATATTTACATTCAAAAAATACATTTGTTCTCCAGAACTTCCTAAAAATGTCCTTTCTTTTCCCTTCTGATAACCTGGACATTTATTTAAGAGACATTTATTTTTCACTCACAGAGATTATTCAATAGAACACGGCTATAAAAATAATTATTTTATTTGTATTAATTTTTCTTATTCATGAAATTTCCTCAGTCTTTCTACCAACCTAGTATGGCTGGCAAATATTACTATTATGGTTATTTCAATCTTATACTGAGGAAACTAAGTCTCAAAGCAGTTAAAAGACTTGCTCAAGACTAAAGAGGTCACCAATGGCTGTGCTAAGACTCAAACAGATCTTCTGATTTGTTGCCTTATGATCTCACATTTCAATGAACCAAATTTAATGAAACATGTATGGCAAACCAATGCAAAAGCAAAATCTTAAATACACGTGTATAAATACAATATGTTGAAACTAGAGCAAGTCTTCATAGATTTAAACATTCTCTTCATCATAAATATATCTGTTTCCACAAATCACCAGTATAGTTAGGATATGACTATGAATCACTGAGAGATATTGTAACCATTGATACTCCAGATTGCATATTTTTTCTGAGCATTGTCTTCATGAGAATAAAAGCAACATGGGTTTTTGTTGTTGCCCTACTTAGTTACAGCCAACACATCAGTTCCTGGTATAAGTAGAAAGTTATTTATTAAGAGATAGGGCAAACAAGCATGGTGGCACACACTTGTAATCCCAGTACTTGGGAGGCTGATACAGGAGTCTCTGGGTTCACAGACATCCTCAGCTACTTAGTAATGCCCTTTGTAACTCAGTGAGACCCTGTTTCAAAATAGAGAATAAAAAAATAAATAAATAAATATGGCAAGCTCACAGAATCTTTGTAAGGGCTAATGGAGCAGATGCTAGGCTTAACTTGTAGGGAAGACTCCCAGAATCACATCTCAGAATCATTCTGCCAAGGACACTGCTGTCCCTAACATCAGAAAGCAGCCAAGTCAAGATGCTGCCATCACCTCTATCAGAACAGATCTTTCCTATCTCCACCTCAGTATCTGCTGCAAAATAAATCTCATAACTGCACCTCTTGCCTTCCATGTGACTTGATTCAGATTGAATTTTCTCATAGATGCATCCAGTGTGTGGAATCTAAATCACTTAAGAAGAGCAAAGATTTTCAACTCTTCTTATAGGACATCAACAAGAAGGAACAGAAATTTTGTTTATTCCAATATGATAGCAATCTCTTGGTCTGTGTTCTGTAGGGCTAGATTTTCCAGATTTATATTGATCTATTTTTCTGGTAATGTTTAACCCCTGATTACAGTGATATTTTTTCTTTCTGATACTGCATATTTTCTTAAAATACTTAATCAAATTAATTTCTCACCTCAGGAAACTAAGAGTAGTCAATATTTAAAAGATAGCCTGATCCAGGTGTAATGGCACATGCTCACAATCCCCGTACATGCAAAGCTGAGACAGGAGGAGCACATGTTTCCGGCCAGCCTCAGCAATTTAGTGATGCCCTCTGCAACATAGTGAGACCCTGTTTCAAATTAAAGAATGAAAAAATAGGGGCTGGGGATGTAGCTTGGAGGTAGAATGCTCCTGAGTTCAATTCCCCAGTACTGGAAAAAAAAAAAAAAAAAAAAAAAAGATCGCCTGTGTTGTCAGAAGCCAGTAATTTACAGATTCACTCAAGGGAAGAAAAAAATCTTGTGCAACCTTAACCATAGAATTTGTAAAGTTTTAATTATGTTCAATTCCATGCATGTGCTAGATTTCAACTTGCCTCTCATCTTACATATAATTTTTGTTTTATTCTCTCTTGCACTATTGTTTATATTTAAAAAATAAATTATTAGACATTTTAGAACAATCACATATTCTAATAATTTGACCTGTAATTAATTTGTTTGACTTCAATATTGGCTTTCAATTAGAATGAGACCCTGAAATGTTTCAATAAATTAGAGTTGATTTAAAAAAAGATTAATAACCATAGCTATAAAACGGATTTTGTCCCCTGATGCTGACTGAATCATTCCAGAACCACGATGAGTCGAGTGCTCTAATTTACAAATGAGATTTGAAAACTCTGCTCTAAGGTGGGGGGGGGGGCTTTCCATCATCACAAGGTTGTATATCTGGCAGGTGGTAGTGCTGGGTTTAAAAACCACATTCTTTCATTCCAGAACCCAAACTTCTCAACATGATGCTGCCAATCTTAGTTCCCCATGCGTCTGCTCAAGGTCCATGGGATTGTCTTCATAATTATACAAATTTTATCTACCCATTTCTCTAAGCTTTCTTTTATTTTTATTATTTTTATTTATTTTGTGTGTGTGTGTGTGTGTGTGTGTGTGTGTGTGTGTGTGGTACTGGGGTTCCTGGAACCCTTCTACCTTCAGGCTACACTCCCAGACCTACTTTTATACTTTTTAATTTGGAAACAGGGTCTCTTAGGCCAGGTGGCTGGCTTCGAACCTGCGCGATCCTCCTGTCTCCGCTTCCCAAGCACGGGGATTACAAGCGTGTGCCACCGCCTGGCTCATCTTTTTTTATAATACATTCCAACCTTCATCCTGGGCTTTTCTGTCTCTCAACCCCCATTTCTTATGTTACATACCACTATATGTTAAGGGTTAATCTCCATTGTGGCCTTATTGAGAGGTGCTGAAACTTTAAGAAGTTGGATAATAAGAGGTATTAAGCTTGAGGGGTATGCTCTCAAAATCTCTTCATCTATGATGTGAGCTGTTTTGCTCTGTCTCACCACAGGCCTGAAAACGACAGGGCCAACTAAGTGTGGACTAGAATCTCTAAAACTGTGAGCCAAAATTAACCTTTTTCTTTTTAAAAATATTTTATTAGGGCATTGTAATTATACATCATTATAAGATTCAAAGTAAAACACATATACATGCATATAGCAGTTGGTGTGTTACCACCCAATCCCATTCTGTTCCCATACACACACACACACACACACACACACACACACACACACACACTAGTGAGATTGGTAGCAATACCTTCATAAATGGACATAGCATTATTGAACTGTTAAGTTCATCAATTCTTCTTTTTCACCTCCCTATCTCCTTCTCCAATACCTTCCACTATTCTTCTGGTTTCTTTCTTTTAACTGAAGTCCCTTTTGTTTCCTATTTTCTATCTTCTGCATATGACAAAAGCATGAAACTCTTTAATTTCTATGACTGGCTGATCTCACTTAGTATAATATTCTCTAGTTCCACTCATTTCTCTGCAAATGATATAATTTTTTCTTTGTTATGGCTGAATAAAATTCTATTGTGTATACACCACATTTTCTTTTTTCATTCATCTTGATAAACACCCAAGTTGGTTATATAATTTAGATATCATGAATTGTGCTGCTATAAATATGGGTATGCATGTATCACTATAGTGTTCTGATTTTTATTTTTCTGGAAAGACACTGAGAAGTGGTATAGCTGGGTAATATGGTGGTTCTATCCTGCACTTTTGATGAACCTCTATAGTGTTCTCTATAGTGTTTGTACGAATTTACAATCCAACCAACAATGTCTAAGAGTTTCTATCTCCCCACATCCTCACCAGCACTTGTTATTGTTTGTACTCTTGATTATTGCCATTCTATCTGGAGTTAGAATCTCAGTGTAGTTTTGATTTGCCATTCCATGATTGCTAATGATGTTGAACAATTTTTTTGTATATTAATGGCCATTTGAATTTCTTCTTTTCAGAAATTTCTATTCAATTCAATAGCCCATTTTATTGGGTTCTCTTTACAAGTTGATTTTCACATGTTTTGTTATAGTATTCAAAAGCTAACTTACAAATATACCATTGAAGCCAACCCCGACCCCTTGCTCCTTTGTTATCCACTCAACAACATCATAACACAATCATTTAGAGATCAAATTCTACCACTGCTAATATTTTAAAGTACAGCCTATCAAAGCTAACTAAAATCAACAATTTGAGCCCTTTTTATTACTAACAAATATAATTACTCTATATTTTCCAGATGAGAGCTTCTCAATCAGATACATTTCCCAGAAGGGATATTGGCTGTAGTGCAAAACAAGGTGCAACAAAGGAATCTTTGCTCATTGAAAGAAAGAGGCTTGTAAATGCCAAAGTTATTTGTATAAATCTCTTTTTGAAATCTGAAAACAATGTGCACATGGAGAAAAATCCATATACTCAGTCTTTTCTGTAGAGTAAGAAATGGGCAGAAAGAATCTAAGAAGGAATTATTGAGTAATGCAAAATCTCATGCCTTGGATAATTCATCTTTTGTCTCAGAGTACCAGATCAACCTTGTGCATAAACTGAACATACAGATGGAGAAAAATGGCATTAGTATGATTAGGCAACTTCAGAGTAGAAAGCATCATCATCAACTATTATCATTTTGTGAGACCTAGGTAAGAATGAAGTGTGCTCTCCTATAGACCAGTTACTTGGCATATTTGAGGTAAAATCTGAGCATTTCATTAAAATGAAAATTGAAGTCTCATTATAAATTAATAAGATAGGGTTCCAATGTTGCCCTTGTAATAACAATTCTCTGCCTCTTATTTCTCACTTATAAAAGAGGCAAAAGTACTTTCTCTACAAACCTCATAACATTGGCCCAAGGATAACATAACCCACCATATATTTAAAAAATAGAGAAAACAAAGGCAATAAAATTCATCTTTATTATTATTATAGCCAAGTAAAATGTCTTTTCCTACTGTCAATATAGTTTATTTTTATTTTGAGGCTTTTATTGGTGCATTATAGTCTCACATAATAATGTAAATCATATTGACATTGATTTACATTATTATGTGAATCAATGCAGAAAGCACTTGGTGACCCCCCACCACCTTCCCATTTTTCTCCCTCCCAATACAGTTTATTTTTCATATGGGCAAAAGTAGAAGCTTCTCTGGATCAATGCTTTGTGAGGATAACCATGATATAAGGCCCTAAAACAATATGTTTAAAAGAAAGAGAGAGCAAGCTGAAGCATCTGTCAAATTTTGTAACTACTGACATGGTCAAATGATCAAATCCCACATAGACAAACAGCTCAACAGAATGCAACTAAGATTTATGAACAAAAAAAAAAACTTCTGGAAGCTATTGTTTACACGTTACGGGTCATAAGCAGTTTTAGTCATTGATCGTTTTTGAAAATAAAGCTGAACAAAATCCTGGGCAGGATAAAGATGACCCCCAAATCACTCTACAAGGTCCACCATGGTTGACTGCATAGGCAATGTTTGGCCTTTTCAACAATTACTCATTTTAGGAAAACTGATAAGTAAGCCAAAACCATGAACATAATTGGTCTCTATTTTAACTTGAGGGATAGTTATGAACATAAAAAGACTTAAATCCGGAGTCTGGAGCCCTAGGAATTATTTTCAGTACTATAATTAATAGTGAAGATTTTTGCCACATTACCAAACCAGGGATGATGGGCTTTTGTACATTTTTCCATTCCGTATACTGATGCATATAAGAAAGCATTAATTTGGAGTTTTAAAAAAAACTAGGCTGGGCATGCTGGCGCACACTTGTAATCCCCACTCTTGGGAGGCAGAGACAGGAGGATTGCGCAGATTGGAAGCCAGCCTCGCTGGCTTAAGAGACCCTGTTTCCAAATTTTAAAAAAGTATAAAATAGGTCTGGGAGTGTAGCCCGGAGGTAGAAGAGTTTCCAGGAACCCCAGTACCACCAAAAAAAAAAGTATAAAAATAGTGAAAATAATCCAATGCTAAAAGTATAGAACAATATATGAAAGGTGGGAGTTAAAATACAACTATTCTGTGTAGAAGCACTGCTGGTTCATAAGCACCCTTTAATAGTGCCTTTCTTTTAATCACAAATTACTTTGTCTTCTCTGTTGCGACTCTTCATCATAATATAAAAGCCCAACATGCCCTTAGCTTCCTTTCTCAATAAATAAAGACATAACTTAAAGTTTTTATTAATATGTAAAATATATATACATATATATGTATATGAATGAAATAAAATATATTAGTCAGGGTTCTAATAGGAAACAGATGACACTGTCAATTTAAGATAATTTAAATTGGATTTCATAGTGTATTTTTGAAGAAAATATCTCAGCTTATAAGGTTTAGAGGCACTATGGAGGCCAAGTGTAAGAAAAACAAAGAAAGAGTCAAGTCACATAAAGATGATCTACTGGAGGGCTGAGATATAGCTCAGTGGTAGAATATTTGTCTAGTATGCTTGAGACACTGTTTTTTATCCCAGTACTGAAAAAAAAAATGATGGCCTTCTTGAGAGGGGTTATGACTTCTAGTTGAGGGACCAAGTCAGACTACAGTGACTCCATAGAAAGAGATCTGGGGTAATAAACTCTAAGTTCCACAGTTATCTTCCCCTGGCTTCTGCAGGAACTCAACATTGAAAAATTAAAAAAAAAAACAATAATAAACAAGAAAACTGGGAACTCTCTCATATAGTCCTTAAGAAGGATAGCAAGTGGGCTAGGAACAGTGGAGACCGTTCTAAAGGGGCAAGAAGAAGTTATTCAGCCCTTTATGTGACTTATTTTTGTAAAGCACTCAGCTAGTAGTAAATAATGGAGGTAGGACAAAACACAGGCTTTCTTATTCTTATTTCCAAACTTTTTTTCACATGATATTGTGTGTCTTCACACACTCATAATTCCCATGCCCTCATGAACACTGTATGTACACATCTATTTTTTTAAAGATAAAGAAATACCATGCAAACTTAAAACAGGAGCACAATAGAAGATCTAGAGGTCTATTTCTTAACTCCCTGTGGTCATACAACTTGACCATAGAAAACTGACCACTGAGGAGTTTCAGCTGACATTTGAGGACTGGTTGGCTCAACATGCTTCCATTGGCCCTTCAGTTCTGTGACTAGTCCAGATCTGTGCACATCAGTCAATCCCTAAGTTCTAGATTTAACCAACCTGACCTGAGGTGTTTCAATGTTGACTCCAGGAACTGTATCTGTTCTTTTAATGTTTAAAACATACAATTGCTTTCCTGATTTACATAAACCCAAATTAGGTTACCTTTCTGACACCTGACATTACTGAAAATGTCAGCCTGTCTTTAACTTAGTGTTATTTTGGAAAGTCCTGCACCCATAATTAACTCAGTGTCACCTCCTAAGCTTCTTTGGTATTTGGTGAAAGTAAAATAAGGAGGATTTTTTAATGCATGAGCCATTCATGATTACTTAAAATGCCACAAATTTCTCAGTCACTGATAGCTAAAAAGTTCCTCTTTCCCTTGCATGAAAATATACTGAAGCACAGATCTGGATTGGAACAGCTATTTATGTGCTAAATCATACATCAGGACCATATTTTTAGACATTGGTCAAAAATAACATTTTGGGGTATGATATGAATATAAAATGCTTTGCAAAATGTTTCAATTTCCCACTCCAGTTTTTTACTACATAGACAAGATTTTGAATTTTCATATGATTTACTACATGTTCCCCTCTCTAGGTATAATAAATTCAAATCACAACTAAAAAAAACTCAACTTGGAAACTAACCCTTTCTTGTTTTCACATTCAGTTCACAGTACTGAATGGCACTCTACTCAGTATCAAAAATGGTACTACTTGCTAAACAAACTCAGCCACAGGTAACGCACAAATAATTATACTGAAATGTTGTCCTGCTTTAAGCAAGGACTGTCATAAAAAGCTCTGCAGGTATCATTAGTAAACAGGAATGACACTGGTAAGCACTTTTAAAGTAGCATTTTATGAAAAAGACTTTTCACTAAGAATGATCAGTGTTTATATCAAAGTCACTAATAAAACTTGTGCATTCGAAAAGGTCACAAAAAGTTTCAATAACATAAGTAATTATACCCACATACGCACATTGATATAGCACTCTTCTATTTGTAAAATCATTTTCCAAATGAAAGAGTTAAGAATGTGCCACTCCAAAATATGCCACTTTAGCATATTGACTATTTTAAAATAAAAGGCATCTAAAATAACAGCAGTGCAGGACTATTCTGACCTCTTTTCTATTTCTTAAAAGCAGGTGATAAAACTCCCATGGGACAGATAACTTCTCTCTAGCAAAATAAATGATATCCTTAAGAGCCAAGAAGTTGACACCAAAAGAATTTTGTATACACCTCTAATGTAGTTAAATTATCTCTTATCTTTTTAACTTCCCAACCTCATATAGTTGTTTTATCACAGCTTAGTATTCTTTGTTTAATTCAATGTGTAAGTGTTTGACTCTATGTCCTTCATTAGGTCAAGAGTTCCTTGTAAGTGCTCCTGCGCCATGTAAAACATATAAAATTTTAATCTTTTTCCTTGTTGATTTCTCTCATGTAAGTTTAATTCTTGGGCCCACCCTGAATCCTAAGAGGATAAAATATAGTCTTGTCTCTGTTTCTATATCCATTTGAAACTTTGGAAATGGTTGAGGATTCATGGTTTGAACAAGTAAAATCAAAGCACTAAATAGTGATGTGAGGTGTAAAATGGGAAAACACTACCAATTTATTCACCATACCAGGTGCAATGCCTACTTTGCCATATTAGTCAGAGAAGCCAAGCTCCTTTCCCAGTTAATAACATGTAAATGACAGAAGCAGAACCCAAAGTTTCTTTGACTAGCCCTGTGCTATTTCCACCTCATTTCTTCTCAAGAGTCTCTTGTATTCAGATGAAATTCACAGTCAACATTACTTCCAAACAGAACACTTCAACTAAGTGAACAACTATTTCAGCTAAATCAAAAAAATTTGTGTTAGAAATCAAAAGCAACTAAGAATCACATGCATGTATTCTTCTGAGATAATCTTGCTTTGATAATTATTGGCTCAACTAATAAAGTAATGATGCCTCTGGGTTATAATCTCCTAGGTGATAGTTCATTTTCATGTAGAAGTCTTTTTGAACAGAAATAACTTCAATTTGAAGATCTCAAATTGTGTACAAAGCTACAATCAAAAGACCATGAGAATTATGATGAGCCCTCAAGCCAATCCAAACAAATGCAGTTGGTGAGTGGGCAAATAAAAATGTAATTTAAAACTAAGGGAACCAGACCTAGCTATTTTGTTTCTTCTCAAATGTTGCTTGCACTTATGTGTGTTGTTCCCCCATAACTACCACCAATATTCTAATTCTCAATTATACTATCTGATATCTGAATTTAATGTTATTCTTTTTCTGTCATGTAGAATTTGCTCCTGGAAGGAGGAAAAAAATGGTGACTGTGGGATGCAACACATCTCAGTAACAAAAATCAACTATTGAGAAGGCAGCTCCTTGAAAAGAAAAACAAAGCAGTGAATATATTTATGAACAAAAACAAAAAAGAGAACCATGGCAGAAGAGAATCCAATACTCAGAATGAGAGATTCACAGCAAAGAGCCCAAGAGCATGACTGACCTGGTGTTGCTGCTGGTGCCATCTTGGGATGCTGGCCCGAAATGAGACTGCTGGATCCACACCCCCAAGAAATTCTTAGAAGTATACCAAGGATTTGAAGTTCAAAAAGTAGTATCAAAGCCCCAACATCTTAAGCAACCAGAACCTTGCTTCAAGGATGGATAAAAAGATCCGAAAGCCCACATGCTCACCAGAAGCCTGTACCTTCAGTGATACACTGTGCCCACCAGAGACCCAGGCTTGCAAAACAGTAAGGTAACCATGTTTCTGAGCAGACAACCACCCAGAGCAGCCACAGGAAACCTAGCAGACTAAGATCTGGTGGTCCACCCCTGAGGTGGTCGTGTTATAACCTACAGACACAAAAAAGACCCATAGTTCCCAGGGCACAGTACCAGCACAGGGTCACATTGGACACCCTCCGCCAGTGTGGGTAGGAAGGGGCAGGCCCAGGTCCAGAAGGTACAGATCCCAGGACTGGAAGGCACAGAGACCAGGATGGAAAAGCTCAGAGCCCAGAGCCAGAAGGCAAAGAGCCCAGGGACTGAAAGTGCAAAGCCCAGGCCCAGGAAGCACAGAACTCATGACTAGGAAGTGCAGAGCTGAGGGCCTGAAATCTCAGAGCCCAGGCCTAGAAAGTGCAAAGCTGAAAGACTGGAAGTGCATAGCACAGAGCCAGAGATCACAGAGCCCAGGGCACAGAGTGCAGAGAGGGCAGAGACCAGAGTCAGGAGCACAGACCCTAGAGCTAGAAAGTGTGGAGCCCGGAGTCAGAGAGTGCAGCACCCAGGGCCAAAAAGCACAGAGCTCAGGGTGGAAAAATGCAGAACTTTGAGCTTACATGGAACTCATATACAGTGACACCCACCACCTTGACACCTCAGCACAAAGTGGTCAGAGGCAAGAGAGAACCACAAACACTCATAAAGTGGGTCTAAAAACTAACAATAGGTTATGGAGCAAATGAGAGATATTGAAACATACTCCAGAATCTACTACAGTGACCACACATTATATGGGCCTTATATGTATAAATTAGCAGTGCTGGTTTTTTTTTTTCTTTCTCATTTTTGTTAGATTTTTTTACTTGGTTTTTTAAAATTTGATTTATTCTTATAATTGTTAGTTTTTGTTGCTTGTTTTGTTATCTTATACATATTTATTTGCTCCCTCCCCCATTTTTTTTAAAAGCTTCCTTCTTCTATTTTATCTATACTCTTCTCTCAAAAAGTTTCCTTATGTACCTCCTTGTTTTATATTCAAACAATAGCTTTCTTTTCCCCTTACCAAAGTTCTCTATGCTAACTACAAGAATCCTACTATATTATCATCTCTCATTCTTAACCAGACACTACCTTATTATACTTAAATTCTTAGTCAATCATATCCTCTATTTTACCCTACTCCTGTACTCATAAACCCAGCTCTTCCACCATCACCTAACCTTCACCATTGAAAAATAACACAACTAATCTGTACATGAACCTACTGAGACCTCTAAAACCCTACTGGTAAGATTGGATGATACAGGTTATCCACAGATTCACACACAAAGAGAAAGAAAATGCCAAGACAACAGAAACACAAACCTGAAAACTCTGGATATGAGAACAAGGAACAGTGAGAAAATAAGAAAAATTATAAATACTGGCCTACAAGAAATGCAAGGAGAATTTTGAATCCTCATCTTCAATAGATAAAAAGCCTCATAGTCAGTATATGAAATGAAATGAAAGAGGAAATTGAGACATAAAGAATCAGAAAAAGGGATGGGATAAAATGAAAGCTTCAATTAATAAAAAAAAGACAGCAATAGAAGTAAATTCTGAGAGATTAGATGAAATGAAAAAACAGATATAACTGTTAGAAGAAAATTCATTCAAAACTGAAATCACAGGTCAACAGTATACATAAGACATTAAAAAAAAAAACTAAATATCCTACAACTGTGGGACAATATAAGATGTCCCAACTTATGAATAAAAGTCATTGAAGAAGGGACAGAGGTACAGACCAGGATATCTGTAGTCTCTTAAGAGAAATAATTTCAGAAAACTTTCCAAATATGGAAAGAGACTTGGATATCCACCTACAGGAGACATACAGAACATTAAGACAAGATCAAAGATGCACCTCCCCATGCCATGTAATAAAATGACCAACAAAGAGGCTAAGGAAAGGATTTCAAAAGCATTGAGAACAAAAGAACAGGTGACATTCAGTGGCAAAAGAATAAAAATCACTCCAGAGTTTACAACCCAAATCAGAAATGCCAGGCTAGTCTGGTATGATGTAATCCAGACCCTGGAAGAAACAATTTTCAAACAAAACTGCTATATGCAACAGGGTTATTATTCAAAACTTATGGAGAAATAAAAGTGTTTCAAGATAAGCAGAATCTCAAAATATTCATGAATAATAAGCCAGCACTAGAGAAAATACTTAAAGAAATAAATCATAATAAAAGCAAGTTTACAAACCAAAGAAGAGATAAATTAGATCAATGGAGTAGCTAAGCAAAGAATAAATAACATTATATCAAACAAAATATAGAACACAAAATGACAGGAAACAAAAATCATATCTCAATAATAACAATGATGTCAAAAACTTAACTAACCTAGTAAAAGACATAGACTGGAATTTGGATTTAAAACATAATCCAAATATATGCTGCTTGCAAGAAACTCACATTACAGCCAAAGATATTCAAAGGCTAAAAGTGAAAGGATGGCTAAAGATATATCATGCCAATGGAAACCAAAATCAGGCAGGGGTAGCAACACTGATATCTAATAAAACAGACTTTAAGCTAAAACATATTAGAAGAGATAACACAGGACATTTTCTTTTATTAAAGGAAACAATTGAGCAAGAAGATACCAATAGTAAATGTTTATACCCCAAATGTAAAAATAAAAAAGAAACCTCAGGGCATCAGATCTCAAAGAGACCCAAATACTGGGATACTTCAACACACCACTCATACCTCTAGATCAATGTTTAAGGCAAAAGATGAGTACAGACTCTTCAGAACTAAAAAATAAATAAATAAACTATAAACCAAATGAAACTAATAGACATACACAGAATATTATAACCAGAAACAGAAGAATACACATTCATCTTGGCTGCCCAAGGAACCTTTTCTAAATCAGATCATATCCTGAGCCACAAAGCAAGCACCAACAAATTCAAAAGATGTAATATAATTCCCTGCAACTTTCTAGATCACAATGGAATAAAAGTAGAAATCAACAATAAGAAGACCAAAAGAAACTCTATAAATACATGGAGATTGAATGATAAACTATTGAATGAGGAATGGGTAAGATAAGAAATAAGGGGAGAAATAAAAAAATTCTTGGAATTAAATGAAAATAGAGAAAGAACATACCATAATCTATGGGACATATTGAAAGTGGTGTTAAGAGGAAAGTTTTTATCATTGAGCACCCACATAAGAACAAAGAGTCATCAAATAATTAATCTAATGACACATGTGAAGGACCTAGAAAAACTGCAACAGTCTAATTCTAAAGCCAGCAGAAGGCAGGAAATAAAATCAGAGCAGAAATAAATAAAATATAGGATAACAAAACAATATAAAAGATCAACAAAATGAAAAGCTGGTTCTTTAAAAAAATTAATAAGATTGACAAACCCTAGGCCAACCTAACCAAAAAAAAAAAAGAGAGAGAGAGAGAGAATCAACTCAAATCATTAAAATCAGAAATGAAAAAGGATACATCACCACAGTCAGTGGAGAATTCAAAGGATTCATCAGAAACTATTTGAAAATTTATCCTCCAAAAGACTGGAAAACGTGGAAGAAATTCATAGATTTCTAAGCATATATAACCTACCTAAATTGAACCAAGGGGACATATAAAGCCTGAAACAACCAATAGTAAGCAAAGAAATAGAATTAGCAATAAAAATTCTGGCATCAAAGATCCCAGGCCCAGAAGGGTTTCCAGCTGAATTCTAAAAAACTTTTGGAGAGAACTAATTCCTTTACTTCAAAACTTGTTCCGAGAAATTGGAAGAGATGTAACTCTTCCAAACTTTTTCTATTAGGCCAGTATCCCATTAACACCAAAACAAAATAAAGATACCTCAAGAAAAGAAAATGAACATAGATGCAAACATTCTAAACAAATTGCTATCTATTCACATTCAAAGCCATATAAAGATAATGGTTCAGCATGACCAAGATGGTTTCATTGTAGGAAAAAAAGGCTGGTTCAACATACATAAAATCAATACATGTAACACTACAAAACTAAGAACAAAAACCACATGATCATATCAACAGAAGCTAAAAAAGCATTTGACAAAATACAATACCATTCATGTTAAAAAAAAAACTGCAGAAAATTGGAATAGAAGGAATGTATCTCAACATCATTAAGGCAATATACAATAAACCCAAAGCAAACATCATATTAAATGGGAAGATACTGCAAGAATTTCCTCTAAAATCAGGAACAAGACAAGGATATCCACTATCACCACTCCTTTTCAATATAGTCTTCATGACTTCTGACACAGCAATAAGACAAGAGAAGGATACCAAAGGAATTCAAATTGCAAAAGAAGAATTAAAATTATCCTTGTTTGCAGACAACATGATCCTAGATCTAGAAGACCCAAAGAACTCAACCAAAAGACTAATGGAGCTGATCAACCAATTCAGCAAAGTTGTGGGATACAAAATCAACCTAAAGAAATCAGTTGCTTTTCTATATGCCAACAATTAATCCACAAAGAAAGAAATTTAAAAAAATTTTATTCATAATAAGTTCAAAACCAATAAAATACCTAGGAATAAATCTAATCAATGATGTAAAAGATCTCTACAATAAAAACTATAAAACATTAAAGAAAGAAATTGAAGAAGAACCGGGAAGATGAAAAGCTCTCCCTTGCTCATGGATAAGCAGAATAAATATCAAAATAGCTATTCTGCCAAAAATAATCTACAGATTCAATGCAATTCCTATCAAAATAACAATGACATTCTTTATAGACCTAGAAAAATCAGTCATGGATTTCATATGGAGAAAGAAAAGACTCAGAATAGCCAAAGCAATTCTCAGCAATAAGAACCATGCAGAAGGCATCACAATTCCTGACTTCAAATTATACAACAGAGTAATCATAGTTAGAACAACATGGTATTTTCACAATAACAGGTACACACAACAGTGGAACAGAGTAGAAGATACAGAAACAAACCCACACACTTACAGTTAATTGATCTTTGACAAAGGGGTCAAACTCATACACTGGAGAAAAGACAGCCTTTTCAACAAATGGTGCTGGTCCATTTGTAAAAGATTGAACAAAATCCTTACCTCTTACTATGGACAGGAATCAACTCGAGATGGATCAAAGACCTGGAAATCAGATCATAGGCTGTTAAATTATTATAGGAGCGCATAGTTTCAACATTCCAACATGTAGACACACTAACTTTCTCAACAAGACCTCCAAAGTGAAGGAAATTAAAACAAGAATTAACAAGTGAGATGGAACCAAACTAACAAATTTCTGCTCATCAGTGGAAACCATCAAGAATCTAAATAGAAAGCCTACAGAATGGGAGATCTTTATCAGCTACCACTCTGATAGAGAGCTAATATCCAGAATATATAAAGAGCTCACAAGACTCTACACTAGCAAAAAATCTACCTAATTAATGGGCAACTGAATTAAAAAGACACTTCACAAAAGATGAGGTAAAAATGGCCAGTAGATACATGAAAAATGTTCACCATCATTAGATATCAAGCTGAAGCAAACCAAAACTACACTGAGATTTCATCTACCCTTAATCAAAGTGGCAAGCATAAAGAAGTCAAATAATAATTGCTGGTGAGAATGTGGGTAAATAGGAACTCTTTCATGCTGTTGGTGGGAGTGCAAACTAGTTCAGCCTCTATGAAAATCAGTATGGAGATTCCTTAGAAAACTGGGAATGGATCCATCATATAATCTGGCTATACCACTCCTAGGTACCTTTCCAAAGGGGTTGATATCAGAGACCTAAAATTACATATGCATACCCATATTCATAGCAGCATGGTTTGCAATAGCCAAAATATGAAATTAACCTAGGTCTTCATGAACAGATGAACTGACCACAAAATTATGGAAAATGCACACAATTAAATTCGTTTTGTGAGCCAGGCATGGTGGTGCACATTTTTAATCCCCCACACTTGGGAAGCAGAGACAGGAGGATAGCGCAAGTTTGAAGGCAACCACACTGGCTTAAGAGGCCCTGTTTTAAAAAAAAATAACTATAAAAATAGGTCTGGGAGTGTAGCCCAGAGGTAGAAGGGCTTCCAGGAACCCCAGTATCACAAAAAAAAAAAAAAGATTTTTTTTGTGTGTGGTATTGGAATGGAACCCAGGGGCCTTCTACCTCTGAGCTACACTCCCAGACCTACTTTATATTTTATTTGGAAACAGGGTTTCACTAAGTTGCTGAGAGCTTCATTAGGTAGTGGAGGCTGGCTTCAAACCTATGCAATCCTCCTGTCTCAACCTCCCAAGTACTAGGATTGTAAGCGTGTACCACCACGCCTGGCCACACAATTGAATTCTACTCAGCAATAAAGAAGAACAAAATAAGACCTGGACAACATTATGTTAAGTGAGATTAGCCAAGCACAGAAAAAAAAAAGGGACATATATTTTCTCTAATATGCTCAAACCAAGCGTAGTGGCACATGCTTGTAATCCCAGCATTCGGGAGGCTGAGAGTGGAGGATCGCAGTTCGCAGATAGCATCAGCTACTTAGGCCCTCTGCAACTCAGTGAGAACCAGTTTCAAAATAATAAAAAATTGGTCAGGGGGTGTAGCTTGGAGGTCAAATGCCTCTGGGTTCCATCCTCAGACCCGCATAATAATAATAATAATAATAATAATAATAATAATATGCTCAAGTAGGAAGTATTAGGGATACCAGAGGAACTCCATATAATGTAGGGGAAACATCAGCAAAGCCAGAAAGGAAGGGTAAGGGAAGAAGAAGGCTGAGGTTAATTAATGGAAAAGCCACATTCAAATATGTGTATACATGTGAATATAACATGTTAACATGGACACTCAGTATTAGGAGGGAGGGAAATGGGGAAGCATCGGGGGCACCAAGTACTTTATGAATATATGCCATTGTCAACATGATTCACATAATGATGTGAGACTATAGTTACCAATAAAAATCAGAAATAATTTCCAACCTAAAAAAATTTGCTCTTCAAATCTATCCTAGATATGTAATAAAATTAAGGAATAAGTCAGAAACAGTTTCAGCAAGTAAACTAACAATTTCTTAAGCCCAAATTAAGTGCCAAGCTTAATGCAAAAGACTTTAAATATATATTTTTTTCTCATTGAAGCCCACACTCTGAACCAATGCCCAAAATCCATTCGGAGACAGCTTCAAGGAGGATGGAAAGAGGGTCCAAAAAAAAAAAAAAAAAAAAAGACTTCCAAGCAGAGAAAGCACCATATATAAATGTTTTTTTTTGTTTTTTTTTTTTTTTGGGGGGGGGGTGGAGGAGCCTGTTGTTCTGGAACATGGCTAGGAGTTTCCAGGAGCTGGGCTTGAGAAAAAGCAAGTGTTGGTGGTTTGAGAGGTATTTCAGGCTGTGAGGGGCCTCATAGAGTGTGACAAGGAATCTGAGTATCACCTGTGGCCTGCAGAGATGGAGAGGAATCTGGTCAGGCCTTCTGGATTCTGTTGCTGAGGGCCTGAATTGAGGCAGGAAAAAAAGCAGAGCAAAGAGGCTAGGATTCAAAAGACAGTTGTGAGTAGAATCAACAGTATTCAGTGAACAGCCAAAAATGAGGACAGGAGGGGAAAAGGACTTGGACTTATTTGGGGGAGATTGGCTAGATGGTGATGGCAGTGTGTAACAGGCTGGTGAGGAAAACTGAGTTGTCTGGTGGGGTATGCCAGTGTGGGGGTTTGGTATTCACGTGAGGTATCTAGAAGGCAGATGAGCATGTGCAGATCTGGGAAACCTCTTTGATTGAATGTTTTAGTAAAGTTTGTCAAAGTGTCTGTTCTAATTTGCCCATATTCACTGACATCTGGTCTGTAGCCCTGAAAGTGAATAAAACTATCTATGAAGGATATAGACAGAGTGATTAGAAATAGACTTCCTTATTTTTAATGTTTAGGTTGGATTTAGGTTCTTTTGATTCAAATGCCCTTTTTGTCATTCTTTCAAATGGAAATTCTGGCTTGAGAAATACATATTTTATTATTTTACTATTCATTATTTATTTACATTTATAGCTATACTCCACAGTATCAAATTCTAACTGTACACACACACACACACACACACACACACACACACACACACACACCACTTTACCTTAATTTTGTAATAGGTAAATCAGGTGGCTTCAAGAAATCAAGGCATATGCACCAGCTGAAAAAAGTACTGAGTATATCTCGTTAGGTCACTTCATCATCACCAAACCGTGTATATTAGTAACTATCCCACACATTTTTGTAAATCCACTAGTGGTAGCCAGATCTTTTCTTGGCATACCATGGAGTTAATGAGCAGCTGGAATTTTCTTTGTCTTAGGCAGTGATATTATCTTGGGTTATACTAAGCCCCACTGGTTCAGTAAACATAATAGGAAATGCATTATTTATATTGGTCTTCATTAATAATTAACAAAATTACAGGTGTTTAATGTTTCTAGGCTTCTCAACTCACACAAAACTGGTACACAGTTACTTTCTTCCAAAACATCATAATTAAATTAAATGATTGCTGTCAAATGTATGTTTTTAATTAATTGTGTGACTGCATGTTGAAGCTGGAAAATAATGAGCTAAATTTTTAAGTAGACATGTATGCTGTGATTTGGGAACTTTTGATTCTTAGGGTGTTCTATTCCACCAGACTCACCTGCTTATAGACATTTAAAGAAATTATTCTTATTAAATTATTCTAAAGTTCTAGGAAATAAAGAAAAGAGTGCTTTTACAGCAATGTAGACTTTGGCTTTGAAATATACCAGTTATTTTGCTCTCTTTGTCCACTATCCACCCTTTACAATCATTATCTTATTCTTATGTTTTAGACACTCTTTCTTTTCATTCAGTTGTTGACAGAAAATAGCTAATGAGCATATATTATACTTTACTGGGCAATAAATACTACTAATAAAAATATGTATATGTTACCTCTAAATTTGTGTTTTCATCCTGGAGATTTATTTGCATTGTATATGTTAATATCTGATACAAAGCTGATTAAAATCAGGGAGCTTAAAGTCTAGTGGTAAAGAAAAAATATTCAGCACAAATGACTAAACGGTGAAACAGAAAATGAAAGCACATGTTTTTCTCCTCCACTGAGGAACCTGGAAGGCAGGTTCCTGTCTCATTTCTCTTTGGAATCCCATCATCTGTCATTTCAGCTGGCCAAGTGCTTAAGAAAAGAAAAAGGACCATTCTTTAACCTTGTGTCACTGACTGTGCTGATAGGCTGGAAAAAGCCTACAAAGACCATAAACAAGGTCCTCACTCTTTTATCATTACTAATCTAATGGGAACAGCCACTAACATGGAAGTAAATAATGACTTTAAGTAAATAAAGATTTTATGAGCATTGTGAAGGAGTAACAGAGAAATGGAGTAGAGAGTGATGGGAGGTGAGCAAGAGGAGAGGGAAACTTTAGATGCAGAGGTAAGAAGGCTGCTCTGAGAAGGAAGCATTTGAAGTAAGATCTTCAGGATGAGAAGATGACCAGGGGCAGAAGTAGATAAGGGCACTCACGACACTTAACTGGATTAATACACTTAACTGGATTATGAAATACCGTACCAATATTTTGAAGAGGCTTCAAAATGTATTAATGTATCAGTATTGGGAAATATGTCCAATTTTCAAAATATATCTTTGGTACTAAAAGAAGCCAGGAGCTTCAAGGAAAAGGCTGCAGATCTCCAGGTTCCAAGGTTAATTAGCAAGGGAATAGAAGAAGCCCAAGAGCCTAGGGTCCTTTTACATTTCTAAAGAGAGGCAAACCTCCTCAAGAATGTGGGGAAATCCCAGACTCCAGACAAGCGATTTAGTATATTTTGGAGTATAACAAAAGGCATGGGGGTCTGGGCTGGAGATAGAGCAGGTCATCTACATATCAGACGGCTGAAGATCTAGTCCTGTTTGAAGACTGGTTATAAAAACACTCTGTGTCCAGGAATCTTCGGTGACTTGTTTCGGGTCATCCCACTATGTCACTCTGTGGCGCAGTACTTTACTCTAAGCTCTAGCTTTCCCTCTTCATAATGGTGCCATAACAGTTACAACCTGTGTTTCTATCTTTGTAATAATAAACTCATTTAAATCTTCAGCAAGAGTCTGGACTAGTGTACATCGGTCCTAAGTCTGGACAACAATCCACAGTTTATGGGAATAATCTCTGGGAGCCTAATAGAGGTCCCCGGGGACAGTTCCCCAAAATGGTAACAGTTGCGAACCCCTAACATATACCTAAGATGATATGACTTTGAGTGAGATTATTGGCTTATGAAATGAAGGAGAAGTCCTGACCTGAATTTAGGCATCGCTGCTCTGACAGGTACAGAACCTGGATGAAAAGGAGAAACCTGCATGCATGTTGCACAGTTCTTCCTGAAGAAAGGTCATCTGCTCTCACCTGGAATATCAGCCCTCAGCTCTTTGAACTGGACTTTCACCATTATTTTTCTGAAGAGTTTTCCTGGCCTTTCCATTTTGGACTAGGATTCCATTATTGGTCACTTCTATTCTAAGATTCCAGTGCTTAGACTGGTTGCTCCAGCTCTCCCCATGAAGGTGGCCACTTATTGGTGGAGACTATATTGCTTTGAACTGTATGCTGATTTGATAAATCTCCTTTCACCATATGTATGTGTATGTGTATATAATTATATATATATATATAATTATAACATATATATAATTATACATAATACATATAATTATACATTTAATATATAATATATATATAATTATACTTTTATACTTTTTTTGGTAATACTGGGGTCTCTGGAAACCCTTCTACCTCCAGGCTACACTCCCAAACCTATTTTTTTATATTTTTATTTGGAAACAGGGTCTCTTAAGCCAGCAAGGCTGGCTCCGAACCAGCGTGATCCTCCTGTCTCTGCTTCCCAAGAGCGGGGATTACAAGCGTGCGCCACCACGCCCAGCCTATAATTGTACATTTAAATAAAATATATTACATTTTTATATACTGTGAGTTCTGTTACTTTATTGAACCTTAACCAATATATATGTGAACTGAGAAGCAGTTTGCACAATGAACATCTCTCCCACCCATCCCTGTCCTCTGCAGCATAAGCAGAGGAACCTGGGACAGGAAGGATCCAATTACAAGATCTTAGGTAAAGGCCGGCAGTCATATCTTCATGAAGCTAGTAAGATCCTGCATAGAATTGGACCCACCACAGTGACTAACATAAGGTCAGTTGAGGCCAAATGAATCTGATGAGGTACCTGGAAGGTACTTGACCTCTTGAATTTTCGAAGTCCTCTGATAAACATAAAGTAATTGAAGTTCCAAGTTATAAAAATGTGATGGGAAGCACTAGGTTAATTATCCAGTGTCAGTTTTAAAGTGCACCTTTCAAATCATCTCTCTTGTCAACATCCTAAGCTACCCATGTGTGTTTGTGCACATATACACATATTGATATAAATGCATTTTATTTCCATTTTCAAGATGGCCTTCATTCTTTTTCCACATAAGGTACAAGGTGGCTAATAGTTTAATTTCATGAGATCTGTCTTTTTGAGGGCTATTTGTAAAATGGAAATACCAAGTTGTGTTGATGTCCTTTTGAATTTCTCTAAATATAAGCAAAATAAAATTAACAAAGTGTTGTTCCCAAATATTATTTCTGCAGAAGCTACTAAACATGATAATAACAGGCTGGTGATGTTTGCAGGCCATGGTTCTAGGTGCCAGAATAACTTGGCCTAACTAATGAATACATTTTTTTTTTTTTACTAAATAAGTGTTTAACAATGTGATTGGCTGAGTGTTCAGGAGGGAGAAGTGGTAAACTAAAGCCTTTGAATCTCAATCACTACCATCAGTTATCTTCCTAAACATGTAGTGAATTCCACCACTGCAATAATGAGAGGTATATTAAAGGCTGAACCAGCTAGATACTTCCATTATGCCACTTTATAAGGAATGTTATAATATCATGGGAATCACTTTAACTTGAGGTTTTACAACCTAACAATTGTTTGCACAATGCAAAACTGTCAACTTGCCCCATCTAAGAAAATGCCTATTCTAAATTTAATTATGGAAATTTCTTCATAGTAAATTTGTCAAATTTAATGTCCCATTGTCTTCTAAGAAAAGCAATTTTGGACTCTGGAGGATTCGCTATCTGTTAAATAGAAGCAAAATTTCTTTCTTTGATAAAAGATACTTTGATGCTAAGCAGCTTTAACTAGTGATTAGTAGTACCAAGGTATGAATTTAGAACTATGAACAGAATTACACTGCTCCACCTAAAAAAAGATAAAGAGAGATCAAGATTATCAGGAAAAGGTTAAGAACTTGTGTGTCAGGAGCAAGAAGGCAGCATGTAGATGGGGAGAGAGAGGATAGGATAGAAACCTGGTGGCTATGAGGGTCAGAATGGGGATTTGGAAGATCAGGCAGAGACCACTGAATTTGATTTGCAGTCGATGAAACAGCACTGTTCAATGTGAACACCCTCTTGGTTTCCCCCACCATAAAATTTCTCAGTAAATACTATTTCCTAATGCTTTCATTGGTATGAATTTTTATTGGGGGAAACTATAATAGGAAAATAAGATTAAATTAAAAATGAGACATACAGTTTTTATTAATAAGAAATACATGTTGGACAAATCATTAAAAAATATAGTTTGAGGCAGTGCAATTTATTGATTGACTGATTCATTCATTCATTCATTTTCACAGGACACCACAGATAAAAATCTGTCTATCCCTAGCTTTAGCCCAATTCTCTCATTCAAAGTAAAAAAAAAAAATTTTCCAGGGACATGAGGTAGAGCATACTGATGATGACAGGCTCCTCTGTAGAAGCCAGGACTGATTCTTCCACATGTAAACACCTTCTCTGTAAATTCTGCCATGATAAGGGAGGGATGCAAAGGGAGGTTAGACATGGGCTCTACTTTAAAGGTTTGTAGTGTATGAAAAATAAAGTTAAGTGCCTTTTCTGTCCTCTTCCACCTCCATTCCATCAATGACAAGATTTTAGTACCTATTCATTGAAAAAGTGAAATATACATGATAATCTTATTTTGTAGGACCTAATGATATAACATCCTCTGTAAAGAAAAAAACAAAAAAAAGCTTCGTTCCTCCCACATTCCACTCACTTGCCAGGTAATTTTAATTCATGCTACAAAGAGTAGGATCTCCTAGGATCAGGCAAGCATAATTTCACTTTATAGGTCATGAGATGAATATCAGCTAGCCTAACCCATTCCAATCCAATAGAAATATGTATGCTTTGGATAAAATACTTCAATTTCAGACTGTAGTGCCCAGCAACAGTCTCTGCACTAATATTTATTTCTACTCTGCATCCTTCCTTACCATTCTAATTACAATGACAGATTATTTGCAGAAATGGCCACAATTATGCCCTTCCTTACCTCGATGCCCATCTGTGATGTAGCTTCCCAATGAGCTGAACTTGTGACTTGATTTAATCAGTATCATGAGCTGCAGTCGTGTTGTACTGACTCCAACCTCAAGCCAAAAGAAACCTTACGTGCTTCCTATATTCATTTGCTAGGGCTGCCATAACAAAATATTATGGGCTGGTGCCTTCAGTCATAGAATTTTATTCTCTCACAGCTCTGGAGGCCACAAGCACAAGATCAAGATGTCAGCAGATTAATGTTTTCTAATGTGTCTCTCTTCTTGGCTTGAAGATGGCCTTGTTCTTCCTATGTCCTTACATTGCCTTTCTTCTGAGTATTCAGCCCATAGCATTTCTGTATGGATCCAAACTCCCACTTCTTATAAGGACACCAGTCTGACTGGATTGGAACCACCCTAAATGACCTCATGTTAATCATCTTTTTAGGCTCTTACTCATATGCTGAGGTGCTGAGAGTTGAGGCTTCCACATATAAATTTGGGGACAGGAAGTTCGACATAAACACTTCCTTTATTCTCTTAAACCCCCAGTGTCACCGTTTGAACAAACCCAGTCTTCTTTCCTAGAAGGCCAGCCAACTCCAAGATGTAAAACTGCTCAACTGGCCTGCATCTCACCACATAAAAATGAGAGAATTCTGGTCATACCAGAAGAACCATCCAGCAAACCCAACCTAACCTGCAGACCTGCCTAACTATAAACCAAGTAAAATAACTGCTGTTTTAAGTCACTAAGTTTAGAGGTGGCTTACTGCACAAAAATCACTAAATGAAACACTAAAATTAAAAATGTATTAAAAACTAGCCAGGCATGGGAATGCACACCTGTAATCTCAGTACTCATGAGGCTGAGACAGGAGAGTCACAGGTTCAAGGACAGCCTCAGCATAGCAGGAAGACTCTTGTCAGCCTAGTGAGACCCTGTTTAAAAACAAACAAGAAAAAAGAGTGCTGAAGTGGAGCTCAGCGGTAGAATGCCCCTGGGTTTAATCCCTAGTACCAGAAAAAAATGAAATTTTACTTTATTCATACCTATTATCAATCAGGGTTCTTTGACCTAAGCAGAGAGGAATTCATTGAAGAGATAATGTACTGACAGAATCAGTGGAAAGCTTGGGAAGAGACATAAACAAAAATAGCTCTAAAGTTCAGGGAGCAATACTCTTCTCTATTTTTGTCAGAGTGCTATGCTTCCAATGGAAATGAAAAGCAAAACATCAATTTAGAACATGTGCCACCAACCTAAGCTTTAAAGTCCCAGGAGAAAGTGAAATGTGGGTATGTCTTACAGGGTGTTTGTTTGTTTGTTTGTTTGTTTGTTTTGTTTTGGTTTGGTTTTTTGGTGGTACTGGGGTTCCTGGAAGCCTTTCTCCAGGCTATACTCCCAGACCTATTTCATACTTTTTTATTTGGAAACAGGGTCTCTTAAGTCAGCGCGGCTGGCTTCAAACCTGCACGATCCTCCTGTCTCCGCCTCCCAAGCGCGGGGATTACAAGTGTGCACAACCACGCCCAGCATTTTACAGGGGTTTTATCCAGTGGATTTCAATGAATGAAGTCCAAAGACTAACAAAGGCTATATAAATATGAAAGATGAAAGTTTATTTTAAGTCAAGGAAATATAGAAGACAAAACAGCTCCCTCCTTGGGGGATGGGTCCCCAAAATAGAGCAAACACTAAAGATCTTGGGAGGTGGCCAAGTAAACCTTACTGAGGTTCCACATTTCTCTCTCTCTCTCTCTCTCTCTCTCTCTCCCTCTCCCTCTCCCTCTCCCTCTCCCTCTCCCTCTCCCCCTCCCCCTCCCCCTCCCCCTCCCCCTCCCCCTCCCCCTCCCCCTCCCCCTCCTCCTCCTCCTCCTCCTCCTCCTCCTCCTCCTCCTCTTCTTCTTCTTCTTCTTCTTCTTCTTCTTCTTCTTCTTCTTCTTCCTTATTCTTATTCTTATTCTTATTTCTCTCTCTCTCTCTCTCTCTCTCTCTCTCTCTCTCTCTCTCTCTCTCTCTCTCTTCTTTTTTTGGCGGTACTGGGGATGGAACCCAGAGGCATTCTACCTCCAAACTACACCCTGTTCCTATTTTTGTAGCCGAGCTCAAATGCTGAGACCACAAGCATGTGCCACTACACCTGGCCCGCCACATCTTTTTGTATGACCATTAGAATTGGGTTTGGGGAACCAATGTCTTTTGACCCATTTCATTTCCTAATTTAAATTGTTATCTTGTGGGCTGGTGGGGCCTGATCTCCTGGAGTCCTCAGTCTCTCACCTCTCTGGTCACCTACCCCACCTCACAGAAGGCCTATTTTGATTCTTCCTGTTCCCAGGTCATCTGACCTGCCTCATGTTCCCCATTTGATGAAGTGACCTTAACTGCTGTTAGGGAAACAGAGCAACAACTCCTCTAACTGCTTTGAGCTGGTAGGGGCACTGTTGAGGTGTTGTAGTTAGGGTTCTGGGGGCAGATCATCTAGAGGATGATGGAAGAAGGAATCTTTCATATGAGGTTTTATTCTTATAATTATCGTGGCTGGATGGCTGAAGAAGCCTGGTTTAAAGTCATTTATGGTGGTTCAGTGGGCATCTACATGAAAAACTGATATGTCAGTATATTTTACAATCATCCAGACATCTTGCCATAATGGTATTTTCCTACTTTTTACCTTGGGCCATCCACTTGTTAATATTTTGAAATTTTACAATCCATTTTTAATAGATCATGAGTATATATATAATATTGTGAAAAATAACTGTGGCACAAAGCCTGAAAAAAAACCAAACATGTTGCCTTTAGCTTAGGTTAAACAAGGTTTTGTATATAGAATTTTAAACAGGACTCACAACAAATCCTTCAGGAGCTTACAGGAATAAGAATCTCCCCTTTAGTGTCTGATGGTCCTGGACCTGTAGAACCTCAAGAACAACAGGTTTAACTTTACAGTCTCTTAACTGGAGAGAGATTGGGAGTATCCATGTCATAATTTAATTTTTCCATGAGTCTAGGGGTAGAAGTACTATTATAAATGGCTTCAGTATAACACCTTTTTTGTTACTCCTGAAAAAATCTGCCTCTGGTTATACTCTTATTTTAGGTGTTTAAGCAGGTAGCCCTATGTTGGCAAACATATGTTTTGCTAACATTATTTTGCTGTTAAGATCTCCTCAGTGTTACCTTTAGGGATTTAGTGAGGCTTTACCTCTCCCAGGTGTACCTTCTTCCAGGATGGGTTGTGAAAGCACAGGGAACAATGACCTCTTCAATGACCCTGCCAGTCTCTGGGGTCTTCATGATGCTCCTGTTTGGTGGTCAGATGGCTAGCCAGAATTGCAGGACTCTTAGCAAAGTCTCATTATTCCCTGGATCCTAGTTGACTCTGGAAGGGCCAAAATATTGGCTGTTCTTTCTTTGCTCTTTTATTTCCTGATTGTTCTCAAAGACTCAATGATTGAACACCCAGAAGGTAAGTTTCACTAATTCTTTTTAGATTGTCTTCCAGCTGAAAGCCATCATCTCAAATCACTCTTTGGGTGTTGTACTTCTGTTAAATGTTAACAAAGAGCAGTTATACTGTTTTATACTAAAAACATAAAATTATTACAAATAAAAATTTTTATTATACAAATAAATATTCCATTTGTATCTTTTCATGAGGAAGATGATAATAACACAATTAGGAATATATAGATATAAACCTGAAAAAGCTATTACTATTTCTAGTTTTGTTCAGATGCCATTATCTTAGTAAAGTGTTTTAAGTTTTGTATTTTAAAAGTCCTGTATATTTTGGGAACATAAATGTCTAAAACATTATTGTTGTAGATTAGAAAGTAGAGACAGCAGGGAACATAAATTATCTTAATAAAATGTAAAATGTTTTCCTAGCCTTGTTTTTGTAAAATCTTACAAAAAGCAGATCAATATCTTAATAAAACCTACTTGTTTTAAACATAGAATCAATGGATTTAATGTGATTTATAAAATTCTTTAAATAAATCCTTTTATATCTAATGAGTTTCATCACATACACAATCTCTTTCATAAGTTTTATCCTTTATAAATTATTTGCAACTTCCTGAAAGCCTTTGTGAGTTGCTGAACATTTTGAGTTTTGTTCTCTTGTTTCTTTTCCCATGGGATAACTCAGTTATTTAAACATGCAAAAGCCTTTTCCACCTAAAAGTACTTCCTTCTTCTTTTAACTTTCTTCATTAAAATATCCACTCATGCCTACAAATATTTATTTTTATTTATTGGATTTCCTTTCATCTTTTGGGCTCTGGTGATATGGCAAATTTTCATCTGTCATAGCCACATCTGATTTACCTTACTGGCATAGCTTTTAATTTTCCTTAACATGTTTAAGAAGATTTATGGGTTTTTTTTTTAATTCTTTTCAGAGAGGTGTTAGAAAACAGAGCTCTAGAATCCTATAACTGGCTTTACAGAGTGCAAGAGAACAAACCATATTAAATAATAGAATTATATTACGGGCCTTTACAAGAAACATTTAAACATAGCATCATTTTACCCAGGGCAGTAGGTCTTTGTTTCACCAGCAGAATATGAGATGTTATCAGTCATACCATTGAAGGTAGTAGTAGTTCATTCCTCCACAATTGGCATGTAGCTGGGTACAGAAGGGTCCCTTCCCATACATATTAAATTTGGGGTGGTGAAGAGCTTTGCTTTGTTCTCCTTCCCACCACACCATGGAAGGTAAGAAAACTAGCCAGTGGTTGCTGTCTCAAATTGCTTAGAGTCCTATTAAACCAAGCAGCTTTTCTTTCTCCCAGTTTTGAAGAGCTCTCTAAGCAAAGTGATATTGAAGAATCTGAGCTTAGAAAACAACCTGCAGCAGCCTTCCACTCATATGCAAATTAGTTAAGTTAGAAATGACTTTCTGACAGCTCTTTCTGTTTTTTCCTTTGGTTGGAGAATGTAGCCCATGATTTCCAAAAGCCTCTGATTGTGAATCTTAAGGTCCAGAGCTAGATAGTGGTCCATACACAATTTGACCCTTTCATGTGGCTGCATTTGCTTATCGGCTCCAGAGTCACCCTCTTGTTTTTCTTGTGGGACTGTGAAACACCTGGTCAAATTCCTGTGTGCTTGTGTGTGTCTCAGCTTCTGGTGCTGCACACCAGGAAGTGGGATAGGTTGTGACCTTTATGGCAACAATTCCCCTCACCACTGTGGCATCAGTGCATCAGCTGTCAAGGCAATGCCTTTGCTCTCAGTGTGCAGGTGGCTTGGTGTCCACAGTACCATGGGATCATGTAATCCCAGCATCACTCATGAGCATTTATCCAGCTGGCATCTCAGCACCCACAGCTGTGACCGTGGCAGCTTTGGTGGTAACAAGCAGCACTGCCTTTTTGGTTTCCTCCTCTGTTCACTTGCTATGTTTCCCCTACTACACATGTGAGTTCTTTAGTCCCTGGGCCTTGATATTTCTTATTTCAAGAAGCACAACATAGATTAAGTCTAACTATAAGCCATGTGTATAAGCTATGTGAGATCAAACTACCTTATCTAAGCCTGTAAAAATGCATGGCAGGAGCCCCAGAAGAAACAGCTTTTTACTTACTCTTCCATCTTTTCCAGCCAGTGCACCATGACTGAAATGGTATCTTGACCAGTGGATTTTGAGGAATGAAATCCAAGGACTTACAAAGGGTATAGAAATATGAGAGTTTGCCAGGTGTGGTGGCACATGTTTGTAATCCCAGCATTTGGAGGACTGAGACGGGAGGACCATGGTTTACCAACAGTCTCAGCTACTTAGTAAGGCCCTTTGCAACTCAGTGAGACCCAGTTTCAAAACAAAGAATAAAAATAGGGCTGGGGATGTAGCTCAGAGGTAGAATGACCCTGGTTTCCATGCCCAGTACCACACAAAAAAAGAAAGAAATATGAGAGTTTAAGTCAAGGAACAATAAAAGAAAATAACAGCCCCCCTCCTTAAGGGGAGGGCTCCTGAAAAAGAGTAACCACTGGAGCTCTTTGGAAGTGGGCACGTAAACCTTACAAAGCTTCCCCATCTTTTCTCTTATGATTAGGCATAATTGAGTTTGGGGGAACCATTGTCTTTTGACCAATTTCTATCCTTATTTTGAATTGTTATCTTGTGGGCTGGTAGGCACTGATCCTCTGATGCCCACTGGCCTGCCATCCTGCTTACCTTCCCCCCACCTCACAGAAGGCATTTTTTCTTTCTTTTTTTTTTTTTCAATACTGTGGATGGAACCTAGGGCATTCTACCTCGAAGGTACACCCCCAACCCTATTTTTTATTCTTTATTTTGAAACAGGGTCTCACTGATTTGCAAAGGCCCTCACTAAGTAACTGAGGCTGTCTGAGAACCACAGCCTCCTGTATCAGCCTCCCAACTGCTGGGATAACAAGCATGTACCACCATGCCTGGCACAAAAGGCCATTTGTTTTGTTTTGTTTTGTTTTGTTTTGTTGTTTGTTTGTTTGGTGGTACTGGAGTTCCTGGAAGCACTTTCTGAACCTGCGTTCGACAGGGCTTCCTGTCTCCACCTCCCAAGCAGAGATTACAAGCATGTGCCACCCTGCCCAGCTACAAAAGGCCGTTTTTAACCACTCCTGTTCCCAGGTCCTCCGGCCTGCCTCAAAAGTATCACTGGCTGAGTTATATGTTATAAGTCCCAGGAAGTGGTTTCAGGTCCAGGTTGCCAATCAGGTAGATAAGCTATGATAGAAAGACCCATCCCTACATTTACTAGTCTTTAGAAAGGATACTGAGCAGGCATGGCAGCAACTGCAACAATATCAAAGAAGCCTTGGAAACCCCAGGCATCATGTCCAAAGTGCCAGTTACTACAGGAGATGCATCTTAATCATGAGGAACAAGGACTGGCATGAGTATAAGTCAGGTAAGCAAAAGAAAAATGGCAGTGTCTAGGGTACCTTAGCCTAAATTCCATGCCTAGCTTCCTTTCTCTTGTGCAGCTACAAATCAAAAGTTACAGTTTATATAATACATTATCCTTACAAAAAAGCACAGGGTAAAAGAATATTCATGGATCAGTGATATCTTCACAGCAACTTCAGAAAGACCCTCACAAGTTTTCTATGAATAAATTCCTTCCATTGATATTGTAAGAAATTTGACAATGATCTGCATTTCCTCAATTAATTAGGGTCTAAAGGAGATCACAGTCCACTCTTAACTTATTCCATCCATGGCCCCTTCATTTTGCCATTAGAGGGTAGGACATTTCCATTACCCACAGCTCTTCCTAAATGGAGGTGATATCATTTTCCAGAAAGAACATGGAGTATTATTAGGAAGAGGGAGTGGGAAGGATATCAGTAACAAGTAAGCTGGAAGCAGGAAGGAATCCAGCAGTCAGGACAAAAGGGTACTTGCAGTAGAGGCAGTAGGGATTCTGTAACTAGAGAGAGATGGAGTTGGGTCTGGGTCATGGCTGCCTCAGCAAAGAAAGCAGGTAAGGATTGGTCCCAGTGATCACATACCACAACCTGGAGCTCCACATCTCATCAGGTATCAGCTCAGAGCACATCCAGCTCAGCAGAGGCCCAGAGCTTGTAATTAACCCCAGAAGAAGGAAGAATAGAAATGCTATGATTTGGTGGTTGTTACTTACAATCTCAAATCTGTGAAGCCCCTAAAGGAAGGGATGGTTTTTGGCAGCAGATGGGTGAGTTTTCTGCTATCAGACAGAATGCAGGCTGGGGACAGAGATTAAATACAGTTATGGGCAAATGGGATATTTGTTTTCTGCACACCAGTGAGTGGTCTTTAAAGGCATTGTGCATGTGGGCTTTTACCCTGGGAGAAAGTCGTAATTTTAAACCAGATTTTCAAAAGTCTTCTAAACCAAATCAGGTTTAGAACTGTTAGGTCTGTTTAACAGAGATCCTGTAAGGGCCAGAAAGGACCGAAGCTGGGAGCATATTTCACTGCAACGGCTGCATGTTGCATTTCATGTGGTCACCAGGTCCTTCAGTAGCTTTACTTATCAGAATTCCACTCACTCTCCTGGAGTAAGATTTTTTTTTTCCATTCCTATCAAGATTTATAAATCTAGAGGGGTCAGTTAAAGTTTGCATTATTTGTTCTGCATGTATGCATTTTCACCCAACCAGAGTTCTTACATTAACATGTAAAGGGCACTCCATCTACTAGGAAGAACTTTTAAAGGAAAGCACCATGGTGATGAGAAGATATTAGGGTAGAATTCAATGATATGCATTTTAAATTAGCTTTTCCAAGTATTTAGCTGTGTGGCCCTATACATCTCTGGCTGTTAGTCCCTCAGGTGCAAAATCAGTTTTTTAGATGACTACAAGACAGTCATGGAGCAGGTTTTGAACCAGTTTACTGGAAGAATAAATAAAAACAGATGTAATTCTGATTACTTTTCTACATGTGCCTGCATACAATTCTTCCGGCATTTTTCCATTATGGCCTTAACAATTTTCATGTCATATGGTAGGGGAAAAGGGCTGATTCCTCAGCTCAGGACCATCAAAGTACTTGGCTTACATAAAGGAAATATTCAGTGCAAACTAGTCAGAGAATAGACAGAGATTTATTTAGGAAAATAAGAAATACACATTCAAGAGAGAATATGAGTCACCTAAAAGGCAAGAGAGATTCTTTTAGGATTCATAGCTCTTCTTTCATAAGAGACTTCGGTGAGGGGTGGGCAGGAGGAGGTATATGAGGATGACCTCAGTCCTGGTAGTCACAAGATGATTTAGGATGCTTTGGTAAAATTTAGAGTCCTGATGAGGCCTTCACTAACTTAATAGCTTAAACTCTTTTGTTTAAGCTATTCAAGGACAGCTAACAGTACCCAAGAAATTTACTCTTTTGTTTCAACCATTTACAGGTGAAATGACTAACAGTGCACAAGGAGATTATTATATTGTTTGGCCTCTGTTCTGTGACCAACACATACCCCTCTGCTTAGCTATTACTTGGTTGAATAATTAATAGTGCAGGGTATTTTGTAAGTGAGTTTCCAGAATGTGTTCAGCCATCTAGGCAATTGCTTTCAAAACTCACTAGACATTTACTACTTACTACTTTCTAACATTTAGAAGCATTGTGTGTGTGTGTGTGTGTGTGTGTGTGTGTGTGTGTGTGTGTACGCGTGCTGCTGGGGGTTGAACTTAAGAAGATTCTATCTCTGAGCTATACTTTCAGCCTTTACTTTTTATTTTGAAACAAAGTCTCACTAAATTGCAGAGGGTCTTGCTAAGTTGTTGAGGTTGGCCATGAATCTGTGATCCTCCTATCTCAGCTTCCCAAATACTGGAAAAAAGATAGCCTCTTCAGCAAATGGTGTTGGCAAAACTGACTAACCAAATGCAGAAAAATGAAAATAAACCCCACTTTCTCATCCTGCACAAGAGTTAATTCAAGATGGATCAAAGACTTGGAAATTAGACCACAGACTTTGAGGCTCCTTAAAGAGGGCATGGTTCCAACACTGCAACACATAGACACAGGTAAATACTTTCTCAACAAGACCCCAAAGGCACAAGAAACTAAAAGGCAGATCAATATGTGAGATTGCATTAAACTGAACAGCTTCTGTACAGCAAAGGAAACTATCAAGAACCTCAACCAAGAGCCAACAGAATGGGAGATTTTTCCCACCTACTCCTCCAATAGAGGACTAATATCAAGACTATACATAGATCTCAAGAAACTCAGCACTAAGAAAATAAATAACCCAATAAAAATGGGAAAGTGAACTAAACAGACATTTCATGAAAGAAGAAATTCAAATGGCCAATAAATCATGAAAAAATGCTCAACATCATTGGCAATCAGAGAGATGCAAATCAAAACTACCCTGAGATTTCATCTAACTCTAACTATTAGAGTGGCAATCATTCAAAACACAAACAACAACAAATGCTGGTGAGGATGTGGAGAAGTGGAAACTAATACATTGTTGGTGGGACTGCAAATTAGTGCAACCACTTTGGAAACCAGTATGGGGGAATACTCAGAAAACTGGGAATGAACTTACCATATGATCCAGCAATACCACTTTGGGGTATCTACCCAGAAGAATGGAAACCAAACTACCAAGCTAATGCATGTGTATCTATGTTCATAGCTGCACAATTGACAATTGCCAAACTATGGAACCAGCCAAGATGTTCATCAATAGATGAATGGATTAAAAAAACATGGAATATGTACACAATGGAATTTTACACAGCCATAAAGAAAAACACAATTATGTCATTTACAGGGAAATGGATGGAACTGGAGAACGTTAAGCTAAGTAAAATTAGTCAGTCACAAAAATAAGAAATAGGATGCTCTCCCTAATATGTGAAAGCTAGGGAGAAAACGGGTCATAGTAGGAACTCTAGATGAATAAGGAGATACAATAGATGAGCAAATAAGGTGACCTGAGGTAATAGGAGGGGGGAAGAGAGAGAGTCTTTAATGTTCATGATGTACATTAACAAACATATCAAAGTCAATCACTAAGCCAAAAATGAGGAGGGAGCGGGAGGGAATGGGGTGGAAATGGGGTAAGGACTAATTGGATGATAAGAAAAGAAGAGTAGAACATGAACATGTGTTCTTAGTCAGAAAATGGCAGCATTTGCATAAATCTTTGGCAGTTGAAAGTGAGGATGGGAGGAGAGATCTGAAAGAAAAACAATTAAGAAGATGGCGACCGAGAAAAGTGGGGCTTAAGAGCCCCGCTAACAACCAATCTCCATTACCACAAAATCAGCGCCTTTCATAGCCAGAAAACACCATCACCAAAAACAAAAAAAATCACCAGGCTCCAGAGAGAAAGCAGACTGAGAACAGAGCTCAGAGCCACAGAGGAGATACACCGGCCTCACGCCCGAGGACGCAGCAGCAGTGCCATACTGCCGGCGGCAGCGGCAAGTTCACCGGGCGGCTACAGCAAGCCGAGGTGAGCCGCTGTGGAACAGCCAGGCAGGATATTTCAGCGCAGGGAGCATCTAAAGCTCCCAGTGGCTGAGCTCAGCACACGCTGCAGGGACTCAGAGTGGAACTCAAAACCAAGAAGAAATAAGCCAGCCTCACGGTCGAGGGCGTAGCAGCGGCGCCATATTGCCACCGGCGGCAGCAGCAGAGAATTCACAGAGTCCAGTACAGCTACATCTGTGAACTCAAGAACAGTGAGTCAAATTGCAGGCCACAGAGGAGAAAGCCCAGTACTGTACTCCCTGGGAGTTGACCCAGTGGGTGAGTGGCGGTGGCAGAGATATCACACCATAGGAGAACATGCAACCTGGCACCCCCCATAGTTTAAAGCAGCCTTTATCGACTCCCTGAGTCGGAGAATCTGTGATACAACCCAGTAAAGGAGTAGTGGGGTCTGAGATACTACAGACTCGAGATCCAGAGCACCTTAAGTGAAGTCATAGTGACCCAAGGGAAGAACCCAGAGAAGGCACAAACTTCTGAAATCATGGGAAAGAGGAATAACACTGGAGCAATGAATGCCCACAACCCCACAACATCAGAACCCGATAAAACAGAAAATCAGAGATTTCTAGAAGATCAAATCAGAAAAATAACTGTAGAAATAATAGAGGTTCTTTGAAAAGAACTCAGAGAGAGCTAAAAGAGATAAAGGATGCAATTAATGAAGTAAAATCCTCAATTCAAAGCACAAACAACCGATTAGAACACATGGAGAATAGAATCTCGCTCTTAGAAGATGATCATTCCAAAAATGAACGCATAGTTTCTAATCTAGGAAAAAATATCCGACAGCAGGAATCTGATATTGAAGAAATATGGGCCCATTTTAAGAGAGCTAACCTAAGAATAATTGGAATAGAGGAGGGAAAAGAAAGTGAAACCAAAGGGATCAACAATCTCTTCAAGGAAGTAATAGCAGAAAAGTTTCCAAACATAGAGCAAGAGGTTGATACACAGATCCAGGAAACTTATAGAACTCCCTTTAGACAGGATCAGAGAAGAGGATCCTCACGCCACATAATTGTCAAAATGACCAATGTGGAAGCCAAGCAGAGAATCTTAAAGGCAACAAAAACAAAGGGCCAAGTGACATTCAGAGGCAAACCAATTAGAATCACTCCAGACTTCCCAAACCAAGTCACGAGAGCCAGAAGGGCTTGGAGTAACATATTCCAAACTCTGAAAGAAACAACTTCCAGCCAAAAATTTCCTACCCAGCAAAACTTTCTATCAAATTAGATGGAGAAATAAGAAGCTTCCATGACAAACAGAAACTGAAGGAATTTTTGTCCTCAAAACCAGCGCTAGAGAAAATATACTCAAAGAGATTAACTACAAAGAAGAAATAGGTAACACACACCAGAACCAGAGAAACAAGATTTTCTATCCAACAGACAACTAAGATTGGTTATCTGTGGAGATTCATTACTTATGTTAGTCTTTTACCTATCTCTAAATGGTATTGTTTGCCTTTATTGTTGTTAAGTTTTAGGATTTCTAGTTGGAATATTAATATACCTTCAGATATAGCATTTGGAAATATTTTATCCCATTCTATTAGTAACTGTTAACTCTATTTACATTGTCTTTGGATATACAATATATTTTTTTTATTTTTTAGGGAGTTTGTATACTCTTCTGTTGCCTGTGCCATTGAAATCATATCCAAGAAATCACTGCCAATTTCAGTGTTGTGAGGTTTTATGACCCAGATTTTCTCCTAAAAGTTTATAGTCTTAAGATTTATATTTAGGTCTTTTATCTATTTTGAGTTAATATTTGTATATAGGATTAGGTAAGGGTCCAATTTTATTCTTTTTCATGTAATTATTATTTTTCAACAATATTTAGTTAAAAGATTATTATTTCTACCACCAAATGTTCGTGGAAACCTTGTCAAAAATAACTTGACAATATAGGGAAGAATTTAGCTCTAGGCTTTTATTTAACTCCAATGGTTTATATATCTACCTTTAGAACAGTACTACACTGTTTCAGTTATTGTAGCTTTATATGGTTTGAAATCAGAAAATATATATCTTCTAGCTTTGTTCTTTTTCAAGATCGTTTTGGGTATCTAGAATCCATATTCCATATTAGGATAGATTTTTTTCTGAAAAATAAATATATAAATATATGATAGTTTCACCTAAAAAATAGATAAAAATATTCTCTGGAAAGAAAGAAAGCAAAAAGAAATATTGTAATGTTATCTTTAAGTCATCAAAAGCTTGGTATCAGACAAATGAAACTGTTATGTGAGATTATCATTTTTAATTTTGGATAAATTGCTATAATACTAAATGTCAACCACTAAGCCAAGCATGGGAAGGAGGGATGGGGAGAGAATGGGGTGGGGATCAGGTGGGGGCTGACTGGGTGATGTGTGCATGTATGTCTACAAAAGTTTGCATCCCACTATGATGTATGAATACAGTGCACCAATGAAAAATAAAAAATAAAAAAAGAAAAACAATTAAGATTGAAAGAATAGCAAAGTCAAAGTCATGAGGTAAACACAGCATTCTTGTGTCAAGCACATTGACTGCAATGAAGGATGAGCCCAACCTCGGTGGTGCATGCTGAATCACATGAAATAGCCTGTATTCAACATCTTTTCAGCTACCAAGGAGCAATTATAGGTGTCTCAGGTTATTATTTGCAAAAAAGTATTTAAGACAATACAAGTAGACTCTTCACAATAGTAAGGACAGGGACAAAGGACACTTAACAAGCACTTCCTTCCCAAGAGCTAGATTCGTTATTTCAAGCAATCCTATGGCCACTTGTGAAGCTATCAATACCAATTTTAATATTGTGTATGGGGAGGAGGAGGGAGCAGAGTGGGATCCAGAGGGAAACATAGCAGGTGCTGAGTGCATGTATGTGTCTATCATACCAAACTTCAATATGATGTCTAAAGCCATACTTTAAATGTCTTTAAATGTCTAAATGTTCTTTAAATGTCTAAATGTTCTTTAAATGTCTAAAGCCATACTTCTGTCCAACCAAAACATATGACCTAGCCTCAGTAAGTAAGAGACGGAGCACTGGACCAAGAAACCTGAGTTCCGTCTCAACATGGTTTAGTAATACCATTTAACTTTGAATTGCAGTTTATGCATCTGTAAGAGGGAAATTATCTTCCCAATAGCATCACATTTTGTGAAATCACTCATGATATAGGGTTTATTTAGTCATGTCTAGTGACATGGTAGAATTCTTCTGCCTTAGCCAGCCACCTAGCACTAGTTGAGTTTCACAGACATGTCTGAGCTCAGGCTGCCATAAAAAATACCTTTAGACTGGATGGCTTGAGCAACCAGAATTTTTTTTCTCACTGTTCTGGAGGCTGAAATCCAAGATCAGAGTTCCAAGCATGTTTGATTCTACTGATGGTCCTCTTCCTGGTTTACGGTTGGCAGATGGCTGCCTTCTAACCCTGACCTCACATGGCCTTTCCTCAGTGCACACCCATGGAAAGAGAGAAAGAGAGAGAAAGCAAACTCTCTGTTGTTTCTTCTAATATGGGTACTAATTCTATCATGAGAAACCTATATTTGTGAATTCGTTTAAACCTAGTTATCTCCCAAAGGCCCCATCTCCAATTACTATCACATTTTTGATCAAGCTTCAACATGTGAATTTAGAGAAACAAATTTTAGTGCAGAGCCAGCAAGAAAAGTGTGTGTGTGTGTGTGTGTGTGTGTGTGTGTGTGTGTGTGTACGCACAAGGAGGAAAAAAAGACAAAAGCTTTCACTTTGTTGATGTCCTGAGACAGTGAGGGACTCCCATAAAAAAACTGGACCCCTTTTAATTAAAGGAATATACTTGGGAGGTGAAGAGAGGAGGATCACAGATTCAAGGTTAGCCTCAGCAATTTAGGGAGACCTTCAGCAAAATAGCAAGACCCTGTTTCAAATTTAGAGAATTAAAAAATTAAAAGGGCTAGAGTTATAGCTCAGAGGTAGAAAGCTCCTGGGTTCAAACCCCAGTACCAATAAATAATAAATTAAAAAGTATAAGAGAATAAAGTTTCTTAGGGGGAAATGAGACAAGGACCACCATAGGGACAATGCACTTCTGAGTCTTAGCTCATAGCTTGTTAGAAACCCAAAGCTCTGTGCCTCAAACTATCTTATCAGCTTCCAAGAGCAAGTGCATCATTAGGGCCAGGATGCTAGATATTAGAAATTAACAAACAGCACAGAGGAAGAGGAGTCACCAAACACCAGATTCCCAAAGCCCTTGACTTGTTAATTGCCTTGAGTTTTACTTCCTCGTACTCCCCACCTCCGTGCCCTCTTCACAGCTACAGAATTCTGTCACAAAGAAAAGATGTTTATATAGGATATGGCATCAGTATAGAAAACTAATTTGACTCCAGGCTGACAGACTGACCTGACCTTCCTCAGAAATTAAAATACTCTCATGGGAAAATAAATAAATAAAGCCAGGCGTGGTGGCGCACGCTTGTAATTCCAGCATTATGGAGGCTGATACTGGAAGATCGTGGTTTGCAGACAGGCTCAGCTACTTAGTGAGGCCCTCTGCAACTTAGTGAGACCCTGTTTCAAAATAAGGAATAAATAGGGCAGGGGGTGTAGCTCGGAGGTCAAATGCCCCTGGGTTCCATCCCCAGACCCACCAAAACAAATAAATAAATAAATAAATAAATAAATAAGGACCATCTTTTAAAATATACCTAAAGCCAATTAAAATCTGTAAGCACACCGGGCATGGGGGCACACGCTTGTAATCCTCGCGTTTGGGAGGTAGAGACAGGAGGATCGCGCAGGTTCGAAGCCAGCTGCACTGGCTTTAAGAGATCCTGTTTCCAAATAAAAAGTATAAAATAGGTCTGGGAGTGTACCCTGGAGGTAGAACGGCTTCCAGGAACCCCAGTACCACACACACACACAAAAAAAATCTGTAAGCCCTTTTTTCTGAGAACCAACCTGACTCCCCTAGGCTAGTGTCCTACTTCCCCGCTACTCAAGTGAGAAGCCCCTGTAAAAGTCTAGTTCCCATCACATGTGTGCCTCTGCCCAATTTGTTTGTCTGTTTGTTTGTCTGTTTGTTGTATGTTATTATACTGAAGATTGAACCCAGAGGCAACCTATTTCCTAGCTACACCCCCAGCCCTTTTTATTTTTTGTTTTGAAACACGGTCTTGTTGGGTTGTTGAGGGTCGCACTCTGTTGCTGAGGCTGGCCTCAAATCTTCCTCCTTCCTCAGCTCCCCAAGTACATGCCACCATACCTGGCTTCTGTCCAATTCTCCTGATGGAGAGAACAAGAACCGTCAAGTCTGACATCAGTCCCATTAAAGGACCCCTACCCATCATGAATAAGACTTGATTATGTGGAGGCTAAGAGTCTCCTTAGGTGTTTCTGGCCCAAATCCTACACTAAAACCAAATCAAACAGCCTACTGGGACCTCTCTCAGTTCCTCTCCAAGGAGGTAGTGCTGTCATAAGCAGGAGAAAAGAGCAGCCAAAGAGAGTCAATCCAAGGAGACCACAAGAATATAGCACAAGAATATAAGCACACTTGTGATCCCAGCATTTGTTTTCCATAGAATTCTTAAATTAAATAGTCTTGTTTTAAAATAAATTTCTCTCCTTAAATTTAGTTGTGCCCTGTCTTTAAGTATATCTGTCCTTGGAAAAGGTATAAAAGAGGGGCATTAATGCTAACCATCCAGCACATTTTGCTCTTTTCCCTGTAAGTCACAATAGAATGTCAACCAAAAGAGCTGTTTGATTTTCCCAAATCATAACACTGATTCTTTGCATCTACTAGAACTAATAAAATAGGTAGAACATCTTTTAGTTCAAAAACATCTGAACAGACCAATTTCACAACTTTTAACATTCCACAAACTGATGTCTGATGGTATTGTGAGGGAAATAAAATCCTGACCATCTTATCTGAAGATTGGAGAGGCATTCATGTTCTTGCTCTATTGGCTATCTTTTTTACCCTCGCTTTTCAAAATTTCAGTACTACCTCTAATTTTAAAATTCAAACTTAACAAAGTGTCCTAGAGGGATCATTTGACCCATAGGTAGATATCAGATGAATTTAAAGCTAGAAACCAGATTGTTGCTGATTTGGGTGATCAACAGTTAATAAAAATGTAGAGTGAAATATATATATTATATATAATCAACAGAGAGTTGTAAAATATACAAGGTATGAGATAAAAGGCTGAATAACTAGATGCCACAAGTAGGATGACCTCAGAACATCATTTAGCTCTAGATAAGAATTAGCTAAGAATACTGGAGTTCATGATTCTTTTTCCAATCTAATGAAACAATAGTTTGGAAAATGGAAAGGGATAATATCCATCATTATAATATTTGGAGTAGTGACCCTAGTATAGTCAAGATGTTGTATAATCCCCTGTATTAAGGGCCTTATCCAGGGACTAAGAGGGATAGCTCTCTAAGTAATTTCTTCTTGTTAGATATTTTCCAGAGCAAAAGTTGTCATATGCTAACAGAATTTGAAAAAGAGTAGTAACGTATAATAAAGAAGGGGAATTGTGAGAATATAAATAAATCTTTTCTATAAAAGGATTAGATTAATTTAAAGTAACTCCATTTTGTAAAACCACTATTTTTTAACCTTGGATAAGTCCCTGTTTCTTTGTGAGTTCCATTTTGTTATGCAAATGTTAACCCCTCCCTCAGCTTTCATTCTAGATGAATTAGCCAACAGTGTTAAGATTGTGAAGCCATGCTACCACTAATATGAGCATGGTGCACAATTTGCTTTAGGAATAAAACCTAGGTGAAATTTCTACCACTCTGCACTTGCATACTTGGCTTCCCTGGTGGCAAGATTCTTTTGGTAGAAAATAAAATCACCTCACAGAGCCAGAAATCCAAACAAACGTGTTTTTGTATTGTCTTAGAAACCTATAAAATAAGTCAGTTCCAAATATTAACTCTATTTATCCCAGTGCCCTACTCCACACAGCCTGAGAGGTGACTCTATCTCATTTGCTCAAGCTTACATGAAAGGGTAAAATGTGAACTAAGTCTGAATATAATTCATAAAATACAACTCGGAGAGTTTAAATGTTCAAAATTCATGATATTTGCCCAAATGCCTGAAATTTTAATAATATAAAACTCTTCACATTATCAATTTAATTTTTCTAAAGTAAATTTCTCCTCTATTGACCCACAGAAAATGAAAATCCTAAAATATATATGAAAGCACATTATCTTCCCCCCAGTTCTTTGTATATTTTATTCTGCACAGTTCCATTCATAAGCATTTAACCTACATGACTAACTAGAACCTGGAATCTACCTTCAGCTGATTAAGGCAAGGGCATTTTCTGCCAGAGATAACTTGCCCTGCAGCTCCCCCAGAGTCCAAAATCTTCCATGACCCACTTTCTCAAGTTTGAGCAAGTCAACAAGAAACACATACATGAGTTTATCACACATCAGCTCCAACAAGCCCAAGCAAGTCACTAGAACTAGGCCCATATGTGAAGCTGAAAAAAATTTACAATTAAAGCATAACAAAAATTATTTCCCAAAACAAAGTACATCTTACAACCTACTTCTACATTGGAGTTAAGAGCCATAGGCTGGTAAAGTGAATCTAGTGCTTCAGAAAGAAGATGGTGGAACAAAGGGTATGGGGAGGAGATATGCTGTGGTTTCAGTTTCATTAGTGTGCGACTTCTCAGTTTCTGTAATCGTGTGAGCAATTCGTGTGTGTGTGTGTGTGTGTGTGTGTGTGTGTGTGTGTGTGTGTCTATGTGTGTGTGTATATATGTACTATTTCCAGTGCAGTGCATCACAATTTATAGCAGGAAGAAAAATCACATTCACTTTCAGTATCTCCCTTACACATGGCCAATTAATTCTGTTTAACCTCTTGGCTCGGTGGCATGTTAGGTGAATATCCTCAGAGAACCTTTTACAGTGATTCAGTAAGAATTTACAGTGTCTTTTTCACCAGAGTGCTTACGTAATTATGGTGTATCGTAAGATAGATGAATTATGGGATGGCTAAAGCCAGCTATGATCTCAAATACTTTTCACTTTTTTGTGGTAAGAACAAGATCTGTTCCCTTAACAATTTCCAAAATATGGTATGTTGTTGTGAACTATAGTTATGTCTTACAATAAAATTCAAGAAATCTATTCTCATTTAACTAAAACTGTGTATTCTTTGTCCAGTAATCTCCCAATTCCTGAGTAACCTGTACCTAGCCCCAATAACTACCATTCTACTCTCTGCTCCTGTAATTTTGACATTTTTAGATTCTACATATGAGCAAGACCATGTGGTGTTTGTCTTTCTGTGCCTAGCTTATTTCACTTAAAATAATTTTCTCTAGGTCCATCCTTGTTGCTGCAACAGGATTTTATCTTTTAAGGCAGCACTGTATACCAGGTGTGTGTATCTGCAGCATGTTTCTTATTCATTCATCTGCTGATGGACACTAGTTAATTCCATATCTTGGATATCATGAATAGTGCTGTGTGAGCACAGAAGTGCAGACATCTCCTTCACAAATGAATCTGGTTTCTTTTGGATTCATATCTAGAAGTGAAATTGCAAGATAAAAAATAAATAAAAACTTGTGAATTTTAAAATACCTTGCTCTTTTAAGACCATCTTAGTCAGTGAAGTTATTCTACTTTTAAGGAGTTTGGTGACTTCGAAAGGGTATTGGAGAAATGTTCCAGCCATGCTCTCCTTATATCCTTTCAAATATTACACATGAATGCTTACCAGAGTTTAGAACATGGTATAGTCAGTGACAACAAATACTGAAAGAAAGAAAAAAAATTATAGCAGCATTATATATATAATATATATATTATATATATATAATATATATATATTATATATAATCAATCTGCCATTGATTAGCAGAGAGGTAGGATAGGACAAAAGAAAAGCTTAACTTTTAGATTTAAAGAAATTTTTTTGCATGTGTGGTACTGAAGATTGAACCCAGGGGCATTCTATCTCTGAGGTATACCCTCAGCCCTATTTTATTTTCTATTGTGAAACAGGGTCTCACTAGGTTGCTGAGGGTCTGGCTAAACTGCCACGGCTGGGTTGAACCTGTGATCCTCCTGTCTTAGCCTCCCAAGTACTAGGATTACAGGCATCTACCACCATGCCCAGAAACTTTGAAAATTTTAAAGGATAAAACTACTGAAATTGTGGGAAAATACATGTAAAAATGTACATTTAAGAGATAAGTTGTCTGCTATAAATCATAAGCCCTAGAAAAATCCAAGAGACTAGATGTTCTATAAGGACTAGAAGAAAGAGTGAAATGTCTTGGAGAACAAGGTGCTCAACCTGGGCCTGGATAAAAGGTTCTGTTCGCCTGAATGAAGGCCAACATGGGGAAATAGTGGTGACATTCAAAGGTCACAAAATGTGCCATTTATCTGCTGGGGACCTATCTCAGCATGCTAGGCTGATATGACAAAATACCACAGACTAAGTAGCTTAAACAACAGAAATTTATTTTTCCCAGTCTGTAAGTCTGATTTTCATGGCCTGCAGCATTGGCATCTGCTGGGGGTTCTTTTCTGGCTTACAGACAGCTGTGTCCTCACCATATCCTCACAGGGCCTCTCCCCCATGCATGCTCTCTCCTGGTGTTTCTCTTCTCATGAGGACGCCAGGCCTGTTCAACATGGGCTTTTACCTGTGTGACCTCATTTAACTTTACTACTTAAGTGTCCTATCTCCAAATACAGTTAGGAAATACAACTTCAACATGTGAATTTTGAGGGAATAGAATTGAGTCTGTTCTAAACTTCTTAATCCCCAGGAACTACGACTAATAATGAGAGGATGCCAAACTGGGAATGGCACAAAAATGAGGTTTGTGGGAAATGAGTGTGACATGCTCATCACATCTGTACATTAAGACAGCTCGGCTCTACCCCACATTCTACAGTCAAGTACTTAAGCCAGGACAAAGTCCCTGTGCCCCCATGCCCACACCCGTTTAATGGGTTTGTAAAAAGGGGAAGACAAGCACTTCAGCCTGGAACAGTCAAGAATCTCTTTTCAAAGGAGTTTTTTTTTTCTTTCCACCTTGGGAGAGCCCAAAGATATCTGTCGATGTGGCAGTTCTGGTTGTGCTTTGGAGCTGTAGAGAAGATATAAAGGAAAGGTTTCTGTACTTTGAAATGCCCGCAGAGGGAAGATGAATATGTGCCAAAGATAGCTCTTTGACCTAGATGTATCAACACCCTATACTTGAATTCATCTTAGTGTACAAGCCATTTACCATCTTGACTGGAAGAAATACTGCCTGGTCAAAGAAGGGAAAAGCACAGCTCTGCTATTTTGTTAACTTGTTATTCTCACTTGGGGGAAAATGATTTTTAAATAAATTAGTTGTTCTGAGCCATGAGTTGTGAAATTTTTAATATATACAACGAAAAACCTGTCTATATATTTTGAAGGAAAATGATGGTATGCTACAAAGTATGTCTGATATCTCAGGAAAGATAATAAGTGCCTGCTTAACTACAGAGCTTGTGTTCTTTGCTCTGTTATTATATACCTCCATCTCCCAACATCCTTGTATTCATTAAAACAGTGGTTTCCTATCATGGGCAATTTTGACACTCTGGGAACATATGATAAACATCTCTGACTTTGTTTCTGTCCATGGGTGGAGTTATTACTGGTACCTAGTGGATAGAGATTAGGGATACTGTCAACATCCGACACTACATAGAGCAGCCCCCTCCATGTGATAGTCAGCTTTTCATAACTGTGACCAAAATGCCTGATAAGAACAACTCTGAGAAGGAGACATTCATTTTGGCTCCTGGTTTCAAAGGATTCTGATCCCAAGGGAGAAATAAGATGGCAAAAGGACATAGCAGAGGACAAGGAGAAAGAAACTGCTCAGACTGTGGCAGGGGGGGGGGGGCCAGGGACAGGTATGGTCCCCAAAACCATGCCCCCAGTGAGCCACTTCCTCCATCCACATTCCCGCTTTCTATGTTTTCATCACCTCTCAGTAATCCATTCAAATTATTAACCTGCTGATGAGGTCATGACCTTCACAATCCAATCTTTTACAGCGAGGTTCAGAGGAACCTCGCTGAATCTGCCTAACACATGAGCTTTTGGAGGGAAGGACATTCCAGATTCAAACCATAACACGTCACCAGAAGGAACTATGCAACCCAAAATGTCAATAATATGAAACTGAGAAACCCTGCAATGGGAGAAGAGAAAGCAACTTGAGAAAGACTTGAGAAAGAAGGAAACTCTGCCTGTGGGCCAGTGCCTTTGCAGGAAATCCTGGTTCCCTTTGAAACCCTATATACACAAAAAGTTGACCAAGTCAAATAAAGTGTGTGTGTGTGTGTGTGTGTGTATAAATAATCACCACACAGAGCACTATAAAGCTGATTTGGAAACTGCCATGAGAAACGGGGGCCACATCTGGGCCTCCTTGTTCTCTCCCCTTACTTGGAGGCAGCTGGCCACACATAGCACAACTAGCTCACCGGGGGAACTGAGAAGCTGGCAGCCACCACTTACACTTAAGTATTACTGTAATACTGCTTACTTGTGGGAAGCAAAACTTGACCCCCTCTATTCTATGAAAACTTGGTATGCAGGTACGTAAGTAATAACCCTAATCGCCATACCCCATAAATGTCAAAAGCCTTGTTTGCACTAGAATAACACAGTAGTAGACTCATCCAACTACTGGCACAAGTCAATTGTTCATGGTTCTCCCGATTCTCAATGCATATAACCATCTCTTTGCCTCTATCCCCTGTGTCTCTTTCACTCATTCTGCTTCAGCCATACTGGTCTATTTACTCTTCCTCCAATGTGACAAGCATGACTACAGCACTCCAGCACAAGCTTTGTTACTCATATGACCTTTGTTACAATTCCTCAACATTGCTTCATTTCAGATCTCTGCTCATGGGACACCGCCCACCCTCAGGACTCATTAAGCTCTTTCCTTGATTGACTCTTCTCCCAGCACTTGCCAAAACCTACCATTTGATATCTGTATTTGCTTATTGTCTCTCTCCCCTTCCCACTAGCGTACAAGCTCCCTGAAGGCAAATATCTCGTCTACTTCAAGGCCTAGAATACTGCCTTGCACATCAAAGGCACTCAACATTTGTTAAATAAATGTTTTAAGTGCCCTGCTCTATTCTTGTTCTCTTTGGTCCCTCCCCCCTTAGTTTTTTCTAAAATTCTTAAACTTGCTCTTTGTTTATGTTTATCTAGTTTTATTTCTTTGATTAAGTATCAAACCAGTTTCTGCTTCTAACCACTCTGTTAGTCCTTGGAAGTAAAAAGTTTGCTGAGCTAGTAATAAAGGATTACTGAACAGCTGCTTTGAGTAATAGTTCTAGATGGCATGGGAAATACAAAGCAGAACAAGAGGGAGCCTGGATCTGCCCAGGAAGAGACAAGCAGGAGCGATACAGCATCTACTCCAAGGCTTCCAAGTGAAGACCTGCACTGTGCTGATGAACGGTGTGGTGGGCAGTCACAAGGAGGCCAAGAGACCCTGGATGCAGAGAGAATGGAAGGCTTCTTGGACGATGATGAAGAACGGATGCTTGAAAAGAAAGTAAAAAAACCAAGCAGGTGTTAAATCGAATTAAGGAGAAAAGACAGTCCAAGAAAAATTAGGGGAAGACAAACGATGATTTGACTGAAAGGGGCTGGTGAAAGGGTAGGCAGGGAGATGAAATGGATTAATCAGGCTGGATCTCAATGGATCAGCTGTGATATGATGGGACCATAGATCTAAGCCTTCATAACAGCGTGACCATGATAGCAGTGATCGTAGCACTGTTCTTAACAAAGAATCAGACAGGCCCCCTTAGGGTGAGGAGATTAGTTTGGTTTCTGTCATCCTGTATTTGAGATGTATGTTGAAGCCCTTTTCCTAGTGTGTAACTTTATGACTTTGTTCCGTGGTCTTCCTAGAAATTCTAGAAGCCAAACATTATCACTGGTCAAATCATTTCTCCTCATAAAGAAGACAGCGTGAATCATGTAGTTTGCCAATAAGAACTTCTGATCAATATAAGGCCACCAAACAAAATTTACCCACTTTATTTTTTTTATCAGCCCCTGCTAAAGGTGTTATGTTGGACCATAGGAATTAGCAATTCTTATAAATCAAAAAATGTTAAATATAAGCAATTTTAAATCAGTGCTGTAATGACAAACACACTCTGGAATCAAAGGCACATAGGTTTGACCCTGGGTTAGGTTCAATCAACTGTGTAGCTTGTGCTTTCTGAGCCTCCATTTCCTCTGCCATCAGGACACGTGGAGGATCTGAGTGTCACACATATGTGGTAATAATTAAGTGAAAGTTACACATAAGGCAGCTGCCACATTTTACCTGCCTTCCCTCCTGTTGCAGAGGACATAATTTCCCTCCTTATCTTTGAGGTTACCTCACCTTTTCTCTCCTTTCCTGGTCATTGTTTCCTGCTAGTCACTCCTTCCCACATATCTACCCACTCTTTGCTTTCCCTACACACATACTCAGGTCTCCAGCATCAAGGCAAACTGTACCCTGTTAGCCCCTCCTGGCCACATCACTCCTCATTCCTCCTCCTCCTCCTCTTCCTCCTCCTCCTCTTCCTCCTCCTCCTCCTCCTCCTCTTCCTCCTCCTCCTCCTCCTCTTCCTCCTCCTCCTCCTCCTCCTCCTCCTCCTCCTCCTCCTCCTTCTCCTCTTCTTCTTCTTCTTCTTCTTCTTCTTCTTCTTCTTCTTCTTCTTCATTAATTAATTAACTTGCTACTGGAGATTAAAACTAGGGGTATTCTATCTCTGAGCTACATCCCCAGCCCTTTTTAATTTTTTGTTTAAAAACAGGGCCACATTAGGTTACTGAGGATCTCACTATGTTGCTGAGGCTAGCCTTGAACCTGCAATCCTTTTATGTCAGCCTCACAAGTACTACAGGGATTACAGGGGTGACATTGCACCCACTTCTTCCTCCTCTTTAAACACACTTTGTGAATGTGCAGTTTCTAACCTCTATTCTTTTTTGGGCTCTACCCCACCACAATTCAGAAAAGTACAAAAGCTTCTTCCTAGAACTCTACAAAAATGGTTCCTGCAAATGTGACCAGTCACTTCTACTGAGCAAATTTAGTGGTTCTTCTGGGACTATAGCGCCTTTGGATTTCTTTGAATTATTTGAAACTGACAGCCACCTGGTCTTTGCTAAGACCCCTCCAAGACTTCAGTTGTCATTGGTAGCTCTTCAGGACTGCCTAGATCTCCCAGCCCCAGGTCTCACCTGTCTTATACCCAGCATTTCCACTGTTCTTTTTCTCCTCAGATCATTGAATCTATCTTTACATATTTTCTGAAAGTTGTAACCAAAAGAAGAGCAAATGTAAGCGAATATTTTTTTCAGTTTCCAATTAAATTAGTAAATGGAAAAGGGAAATGACTAACTTAAAGACAACAGGAATGTTTTAGACCAGCTGAATAGGAATCCCAGAAACTAATTATATTGGTGGAATTACTGTGTTCATTTCAAAGTAGTCAGAGCTATGCTGTCCATCTTGGGATCCACGGCTGAGAATCTTTCTCCGGACATATCCCAGACCATGAAAGAGTTCAGAGACCACATGAGGAAGGAAGTAAAAACTGTTTCAAGAAAAGGAGTCCTACAAAGGAGATGTGATTAATCAGCTTCTCCCAGGGTTCCCTTATCAGTTTCATGCATAAGGTCTATCTCCATGGAGCACACACTGAAAAATCAATCCCTAGGGACTTGAACAGCCCTGATAGTGGTGATTACCTTTTCTTTTTAAATGTATTTTTATTAAATAATCTCCTCTGAGTCTTATAAGACATGCTTTGCCAAAAAATATGTTTTCCATAGAATTCTTAAACTAAATAGTCTTGTTTTAAAATAAATTTCTTTCCTCAAATTTAGTTGTGCCCTGTCTTTAAGTATATCTGGAATTAACACCAAAAGAAAATTAGAGAAGATCTGGCTGCATAATTCCTTAAATTCCCAGTTAACCTCTGTTCTTAAAAAAACATTTTTGTGTAACTACATTTTCAAAAGAACAATTTGCACTTGAGTAAAATATTCAAAGCACATTGTATGTTTCTGAAGAGGCTGTTTCTCTATTTGTGAGAGAATGTGATTCTCAAGTGTAATTTTTTATACTTTCATCAAAAATACCCAGGAAGATTTTATTTTTATTTTCCTTAAACAATTCTGATAAGTACTATTACTCTAAGTTGACATGGGGGCATCTATTTTTAAATTTGTGGAGCATTTTAATTTGAAGATGATATATTCAGATATACTTTTGGTGACAGTGATTCTAATTAGTATATTTCTCTGTCTTTTTTAAATATAACTGTTCTCACTTTATTCTACCTTCTTTCCATCTTTCCCAATATAGTAACAATAAATCATTCCTCTAATCTACAAAATGAAAAGTTTTGTGCAGTACTCTACTTTCTTTTTTTCCAGTTAGAGTAGAATTTCCCATCTCTTGAAAGAAAATGAAATAGAAGCCAACAAGAAATGAGGCTAAAATCACCTTGACAAGAATGACTGAAGGCTACAGAGAAAATGAGCAAGAAAAAGGGAAACAAACATTCAAATGAATACAAATGGGTAGAGCCAGGCTGCAAAGAGAAGCAAATAGGTCTCTGAGGAAACACCATGTGAAAAAAATGTTTAAAAATACACAAAATACCTCTGCTCAGCTTTTCCTATGTCTGTGTACTTCCTACCATTTTCTTTCTAAACATTTTTTCCTTACCTTCTTTTCCCTCTTTCTTTTTATACTGGGGATTGAACCCCAGGGTATTCTAACTCTGAAATATACCCCTAGCCTTTTATAGTTTTTATTTTTGAAACAGGGTCTCACTAAGTTGCTGAGGTTGCCTTGAACCTGTGATCTTCCTGTATTGGCCTCCCAAATACTGAAATAATGAAATTACAGGCTACACCACCTTGCCCAGCTTGGTAAGCTTTCTTTTACCCAGTCTACTCACATACCTCTCTTCATCACTATATCTACATTCTGTTTTTCCTAAATGGCAAATAAAATTGGTAAATGTTTGGCATTGTCGTCCCAGGGATGAGGGCCATGCAGAGGCCTGAGAAGTACACTAAGCCAGGAGGGAGGAGCCCAAGATTTATCTGTAGGAAGCAAACTCTTTGTTTCTAAAAACTTACGAGAACAATACATGGTTATGGCAACCCACATAGTGACAGGGACCAAATAATTTGCACTATCAGGTGATGTATGGTAAGAAAAGGTCAAAGCGATGAGTCAGGTCAGAGTTCTTGGCCTGACCTGTCCACAGAGATGTTAAGCACAAATACAATTTAGGTCTAGCATTTAGGTTCTTTTTTTCTTTTTCTTTTTTTTTTGGGGGGGGGGGTACTGGGGTTCCTGGAAGCCCTTCTACCTCCGGGCTACACTCCCAGACCTATTTTATATTTTTGAAACAGGGTCTCTTACACCAGCGCGGCTGGCTTCGAACCTGCGCGATCCTCCTGTCTCCGCCTCCCAAGCGCGGGGATTACAAGCGTGCGCCACCACACCCGGCTTAGCATTTAGGTTCTTAACCTGTATGCTAAGTGCCTTCCAGGGAGCACTTCTCTAGAATGCAATGACTTAGTAAAAGTGATGGAACCATGGGCAGAAATCATCATAGTAACAGTCCAATGTGGTAACTAATATAATTCCTACAGGATGTTTTAAGAATAAAGTACTGACTCTCATAAATTATATAATAAACTCATGTCAAATATTTTATTTAACTCACTAACAATGAATCCAGTAAGATACACAAAATAAGTTCAGAGAAAAATCTAAAGAACAGAGGCATATGTAAGCAATCAGAAATCCTGAAGTAAATTTGCAAATAGATGTAAAACTGATCAATATTTACATGACAAGGACCAATTACATTTTCACTGGACAAATTTTGTTTGTATCTTTATGGACAGGGATAATTTGCATTACTGTCAGTTTTCTAAAACTTGAAGAATTATAAAGTAGTTGAAAGACAATGAAAGATGCAAGCTCTTTTATTTCGTCACCAAAAAGAACTCTAGTCATTTTCTAGCTTTCCACTGAAAAGAGACCCTTCTAATAATATTTTTACCATTTCATTTTTCTCACAAATTATTTTCTGGTTTAGTATAGATGTGATATATTTTTTTTGTTTCTTTGTCTTTTTATTGCAAAACCTCAACCACTCCCTTGCCCAGGGATCTGCTTTCTCTTTTCCTGCACCTGAAGAAATTCCACAATGATAAAAACTATAAACTCATAATGACAACCCTCAAATGAGTCCTTCATGGCTCCAGTGGGAGAAACCAATTCATCACATCTACTCCAAATATCTGACTGCTTTTCTGGGGTCAGTTCACTATCCCACACTATTGAATAATTCCAAACATTTTCTTCCTAATCAAATGCCAAATCATAGTAATCTTCAAATATTTAAATATCTGTAAGGTATGGGTATTCACTGATCACAACAAAGTCTATATTCAGGTTTGATGTCCAAGAGTGCTAGACTCTGAATCATAGGAAAATCCAGGGGTCCTGGACTAGGGCTTGGGGCCACAAAAATAAGGACATATGAAAACTCATAGAACGACTTAGAAGTATTTCAATAGTTTACCCATGAGGATGATCACATTTGGGTATGTGTCCAATTGACCCACTTTCTCAGTCTCAACAGATGGCCTGCCCTCAGACTCCTCAGGGGGAAACTACAGCCATAAGAATGCCTTTAGATATTAACTACAAATGAATTCCCTATCGCTTCTATCCCATCCTCTTCTTGTTCCTGAATGTGGAAAAGTATCTGTTAAACTGGAGAGTATTTGAAGTCAGTTACAGATAGGATAATGGATGAAAAAATAATAGAGAGAAGATCAGGCATAAAAGAATGCAGTGATACGGAGGAAGGAAAGGGATCACTAAAAGGAAGTAGAAGATACTACCAGTCAGTCTGCTTTACATTTCATAAAAACTACAAGGAAGTGTGAACAAGAGTGATCAAATATACATGGGTTCTGTAAGAGGATCCCTTCAAGGAAAATTTGTTTTGAGTCACTTCAAAAGGTTGAGAAAGTCGCTTCCCAGCATGAGTGTATTAGAGAGCCTGATTATAAATTCAATTGAAATGAACCCAAGGGACATTTGTAATACATCAAATCCCTGAAAATAAGAATTTTATGTGTGCTTCAGATGAGTAGAGAAATTGAATTTATTTTGAGGACATCACCAAGATGCGAAGGACCAGAAATGCTAAGAAAACTTTTCATACTTCCACTCAGCAGACAAGGATAAAACTTCTCATCCCATCAGAAAAGAGAGTCATGTACTAAGTATACAGGTGATGTAGTTAAAGAAGTAGAACCACAAGGGATAGAGGATGAGGTAACAAGCTTAGCATCCTCTTAAAGGACCTGAAGAAATTTGGTCTGGAACACTGAAAGTTGACATTCTCAAACATAGTTTTTACATTTGAAACCAATAGTTGTTAAACTTGAGCTCATATCAGTGTGTGTGTGTGTGTGTGTGTGTGTGTGTGTGTGTGTGTTGTTAGGAATTGAACCAAGGAGCATTCTACCTCAGAGCTATACCCCCATCCCTATTTTATTTTTTTATTTGGAAACAGGACCTCAGTAAGTTGCTGAGGGTCTGTTTCTGAGGCTGCCTTTGAACCTGCAATTCTCCTGTCTCAGCCTCCCAAGTACTGATATTACAGGCATGCATCATGACACCTGTCTTATAGCAAACTTTTTCAGATGGTTTGATAATACACTGATTGTTGGACCCCATAACCGGAGTTCTTTGTACAGTAGGCATGGAATATAGCCTGATAATTTGCATTCCCAATAAGGTACCAGATGATACTCATATACCTTTGAGAATCACTGGTCTAAATTTTATCTAAAAATAAAATAAAACAATTCAAAAATATTTCTTCGTGTAGTCTTGTGGGGGTGGGGGTTAAATGCCTCCAGCATCTATGTTCATCTCATTGGCAAGGTTTGGGAAATTTTCTTCCACTATTTCATTGAATAGGGTTTCAGGGTCATTAGCGTTTATCTCTTCTTCAATACCAATAAAACGTTAGTTGGTTCTCTTAAAGAAAAATGCTTATTTGAATGAATGAAGGAGGAATAAATTAACAGCAAGTTTAAAAAAAAACTGCTTCTGAAGACATAATTCCTGGGAGCTTTTAACCAAATGTAATGCTAATTAACTCACTATATTGCAGCTGAAGAAAATGAACTGTCTTTTCTCAAAGTCCCTTGCTTATTTTTCCAGATATAGCATTATTTGTTCTATAGTTTTGTCCCATTTTTTTTAACCTCTTAGGGCTTTTCCCATTCCCCTAGGACCTCTCTTCCTCTCACAGCACTGTCTTCCATCGATTTCCTGACACCCCCCTTAGCCTCCTTTTCCTGACTCTTGGAGTACATTCTTTCTGTACAGTGTGCTGTTCTGACTGACAGCAGTGGATTGTTGATTCCCCTAGTTTCTTGTTTGGTTTTGCCCCCAACTGATTTTAACTTCCCAAAGATCAAGCTAAATAAAACTGAGCATTCTGAGTTAAAATCAGACAACTAAAGCAACAGAGACAAGAGAGTCTCAGCACGGAAGGTGCCCAGTCTTGTTTTTATCAGGTCAACAACATCCACCCATAAAATGTGAATCATTCACATGTGACTGGCTCTGCTGCTGACTAGGAACAACTTGAAGGATGATGAATCCTGTCCAGCCTTCTATTCAAGGAAGCAATGGATTTGGTTGGATAGCACCCCATGGAGGCCTATTGTGGGAAATCTAAAACAATAAAAAGACATTGCAGTTGCTACCATCCATCCTAAGGTAGAATTAACAAAGAATGGAAGTGTATGGGGGGAAAAAAAATATATATATATATATATATATCGGACCTGGGGATGGAACTCAGGGGCACTCTCCATCTGAACTATACCCCCAACCCTATTTTTTATTCTTTATTTTGAAACAGGACCTCACTAAGTTGTGGAGGACCTCACTAAGTAGCTGAGGCTATCTGAGAACCTGGATCTTCCTTTCTCAGCCTGCCAAATGCTAGGATTACAAGCATGCACCACCACACCCTGCAGGAAGATCTTCTTTCAATAAGTGGGAAAAAACAGCTATTTAGAAGCTAGTACAACCAAACATTAATGGATGCCTCTGCTACCTGCCTTAGAATGCTGTACATTGTGTTAGAGGAGGGGATGGTAAGAGAAGAGTAGTGAGTTAGCAGTGAATACATAAATCTAAAATAGCAAAACTCATTAGTAATTTTCAAATTAAAATAGTAAAGTTCAAGTGTGAGGAAACAACTTCCAGTCACTTAAAACTGATTTCTTGAGGACTTCTGGGAAGATGGCGACCGAGAAAAGCGGGGCTTAAGAGCCCCGCTAACAACCAATCTCCATTACCACAAAATCAGCGCCTTTCATAGCCAGAAAACACCATCACCAGAGAAACAAAAAAATCACCAGGCTCCAGAGAGAAAGCGGACTGAGAACAGAGCTCAGAGCCACAGAGGAGGTAACCGGCCTCATGCCCGAGGACGCGGTAGCAGCACCATACTGCCGGTGGCAGCAGCAAATTCACCAGACGGCTACAGCAAGCTGAGGTGAGCCGCTGCGGAACAGCCAGGCAGGATTTCTCGCCGCAGGTAAAATCTAAAGCTCCCAGTGGCTGAGCTCAGCACACGCTGCAGGGATTCAGAGTGGAAATCAAAACCAACAAGAAATACGCAAGCCTGACAGCCGAGGGCGTGGCAGCGATGCCATATTGCCACCGGTGGCAACAGCAGAGAATTCACCGAATCCAGTACAGCTACATCTGCGTACTCAAGAACAGTGAGTCAAATTGCGGGCCACAGAGGAGAAATCCCAGTACTGTACTCCCTGGGACTTGACCCAGTGGGAGAGGGGCGATGGCAGAGAAATCACACCATAGGAGAACGTGCAACCTAGCACCCCCACAGTCTAAATCAGCCTCTATCGACTCTCTGGGTCGGAGACTCTGTGATACAACCCAGTAAAGGAGTAGTGGGGTCTGAGATACTACAGACTCGAGATCCAGAACACCTTAAGTGAAGTCATAGTGACCCAAGGGAAGAACCCAGAGAAGGCACAAACTTCCGAAATCATGGGAAAGAGGAATAATACTGGAGCAATCAATGCCCACAACCCCACAACATCAGAACCCGATAAAACAGAAAATCAGAGATTTCTAGAAGATCAAATCAGGAAAATAACTGTAGAAATAATAGAGGTGCTTCGAAAAGAACTGAGAGAGCCAAAAAGAGATAAAGGATGCAATTAATGAAGTAAAAGCCTCAATTCAAAGCACAAACAACCGATTAGACCACATGGAGAACAGAATCTCTCTCTTAGAAGATGATCATTCCAAAAATGAATGCATAGTTTCTAATCTAGAAAAAAATATCCGACAGCAGGAAGCTGATATTGAAGAAATATGGGCCCATTTGAAGAGAGCTAACCTAAGAATAATTGGAATAGAGGAGGGAAAAGAAGGTGAAACCAAAGGGATCAACAAGCTCTTCAAGGAAGTAATAGCAGAAAATTTTCCAAACATAGAGCAAGAGGTTGATACACAGGTCCAGGAAACTTATAGAACTCCCTTTAGACAGGATCAGAGAAGAGGATCCTCACGCCACATAATTGTCAAAATGACCAATGTGGAAGCCAAGCAGAGAATCTTAAAGGCAACAAAAACAAAGGGCCAAGTGACATTCAGAGGCAAGCCAATTAGAATCACTCCAGACTTCCCAAACCAAGTCATGAGAGCCAGAAGGGCTTGGAGTAACATATTCCAAACTCTGAAAGAAAACAACTTCCAGCCAAAAATTTCCTACCCAGAAAAACTTTCTATCAAATTAGATGGAGAAATAAGAAGCTTCCATGACAAACAGAAACTGAAGGAATTTTTGTCCTCAAAACCAGTACTAGAGAAAATACTCAAAGAGATTAACTACAAAGAAGAAATAGGTAACACACACCAGAACCAGAGAAACAAGAGTTTCCATCCAACAGACAACTAAGATTGGTTATCTGTGGAGATTCATTACTTATGTTAGTCTTTTACCTATCTCTAAATGGTATTGTTTGCCTTTTTTGTTGTTAATTTTTAGGATTTCTAGTTGGAATATTAATATACCTTCAGATATAACATTTGGAAATATTTTATCCCATTCTATTAGTAACTGTTAACTCTGTTTACATTGTCTTTGGATATACTATATATATATATATATATATATATATATATATATATATATATATATATATATACATATATATATATATATATATATATATATATATATTTTTTTTTTTTTTTAGGGCGTTTGTATACTCTTCTGTTGCCTGTGCCATTGAAATCATATCCAAGAAATCACAGCCAATTTCAGTGTTGTGAGGTTTTATGACCCAGATTTTCTCCTAAAAGTTTATAGTCTTAAGATTTATATTTAGGTCTTTTATCTATTTTGAGTTAATATTTGTATATGGGATTAGGTAAGGGTCCAACTTTATTCTTTTCCATGTAATTATTATGTTTCAACAATATTTAGTTAAAAGATTATTATTTCTACCACCAAATGTTTGTGGAAACCTTGTCAAAAATAACTTGACAATATAGAGAAGAATTTAGCTCTAGGCTTTTATTTAACTCCAATGGTTTATATATCTGCCTTTAGAATAGTAGTACACTGTTTCAATTATTGTAGCTTTATATGGTTTGAAATCAGAAAATATATATCTTCTAGCTTTGTTCTTTTTCAAGATCGTTTTGGGTATCTAGAGTCCATATTCCATATTAGGATAGAGTTTTTTTCTGAAAAATAAATATATAAATATATGATAGTTTCACCTAAAATAGAAAAAAAATATTCTCTGGTAAGAAAGAAAGCAAAAAGAAATATTGAAATGTTATCTTTAAGTCATCAAAAGCTTGGTATCAGACAAATGAAACTGTTATGTGAGATTATCATTTTTAATTTTGGATAAATTGCTATAATACTAGATGTCAACCACTAAGCCAAGCATGGGAGTGAGGGATGGGGAGAGAATGGGGTGGGGATTGGGTGGGGGCTGACTGGGCGATGTGTGCATGTATGTCTACAAAAGTTTGTATCCCACTATGATGTATGAATACAGTGCACCAATAAAAATAAAAAAAAAAACTGGGCAAGGGAACTAAATGGACACTTCTTCAAAAAAGAAGAAATTCAAATGGCCAATAAATGCATGAAAAAATGCTCAACTTCATCAGCAATCAAAGAGATAGAAATCAAAACTACCCTGAGATTTCACCTAACTCCAACTAGAATGGCAATCATTCAAAACACAAACAATAAGAAATGCTGGTGAGGATGTGGGGAAGTGGTAACTCTACTACATTGTTGGTGGGGCTGCAAATTAGTACAAATACTTTGGAAAACTGTATGGAGGATTCTTAGAAGAATGGGATCAAACTTACCATATAGCCGAGCGTGGTGGCGCACGCTTGGGAGGCGGAGACAGGAGAATCGCGCAGGTTCGAAGCCAGCCACGCTGGCTTAAGAGACCCTGTTTCCAAATAAAAATATAAAAAATAGGTCTGGGAGTGTAGCCCGGAGGTTGAAGGGCTTCCAGGAACCCCAGTACCACCAAAAAAAAAAAAAAAAAAAAATCTTGCCATATGATCTAGCAATACCACTTCTAGGTATCTACCCAAAAGAATTAAAACCAAACTACCAAATTAATGCTTCTGTATATATTTTCATAGCTACACAATTCATAATTGACAAACTATGGAACAAGCCAAGATGTCCATCAACAGATGAATGCATTACACAATTATGGGATATGTACACAATGGAATTTTACTCAGGAATACGGAGGAGTAGGTGACAAAAGTCTTCTCTCATTCTGTTGGCTCTCAGTTGAGGTTCTTGATAGTTTCCTTTGCTGTATGGAAAGAAATGTTACATCATTTACAGGGAAATGTATGGAACTGGAGAACATTATGCTAAGTGAGATTAGTCAGTCACAAAAAATAAGTGATCAGATGCTCTCCCTAATATGTGAAAGCTAGGGAGAAAAGTGGGTCATAGAAAGAACTCTAGACAAAGAAGGGGATACCATAGATGAGCAAACAAGGCAACCTGAGGGGATGAGAGGGGAGAAAAGGGAAATTCTCTAATGTTCATGAAGTACATTAATAGACATATCAAAGTCAATCACTAAGCCAAACATGAGAATGAGGGCGGGGGAGGGAAAAAAAAGAAAAAATAAATAAATTAATTTAAAAAAAACCTGATTTCTCAAAGATTTTATCTCTAAGTCATATACCCTTCCCAAAACAGACAAAGCTAGTTTCTCAAAGATTTGTGGTATTATTTTCTGGGTCAGTTTCATGTGTCAACTTGAGTAGGCTACAGTTCTCCATTACTCAGTCAACCACTAATCTAGATGTTGCTGATGATATATTGTTGAAATGATTAAATTTGACCTTAAGTAAAAGAGATGAATTTAGATAATTCAGGTAGTCCCTGCTTGATCATCCAATAGTCCTTAGGAGCAGAACTGATAGATACTCCCCTGAGGAAGATACCCTGCCTGCGCACTGCAACAGCAGCTTGCGCCTGAGAATTTCAGCCCCAGTGTCCTTCCCAATGGCCTTTTCTCTAGAGGTTGCATCTGTCTGTTTACCCCACACAGATCACATAGCCAGTTTCTTACAATGAATCTCTTTCTAGATCTCCCACTGGCTTTGTTTCCCTGGTTAGACCTATGGCTGGCACATTTCCTTTTATAACTATTCATTATATCACTCACACATCTGCATCCTGCTGATGCCCACAGGCCAACTTCTTACATATACTACATCAACTCTACACCATGTAATAAATGAATGTGCCAGAAAGACATGACTTAGCAATCACTAAGAATTGTAACTTCTGTTTAAGGTAAAGGTCATAGCTCAATTTCCCAATTAGGTGAATAAATAATTTTTTAATAGAGGAGAAAGAAGCCTTGGGTATAAATTATAAATCAAAATGAAAAAAATTTAAATGTATGAAATAAATGATACACATATAGAATATATATGTGTGTGTGTGTATATATATATATATATATATATATATATATATATATATATCATGTGTGTTTATATATGTATATTCTGGAGAAAAGATTCACTATAATATTGATTGCCAGCAAAGTATATAGGTAAGATTTCCAGATCCCCAGTTACCAGAAAATCAGAGTAATCATGTAACAAACCAAGAATCATGTTGTGCTAAGCACAGTTTCAAGTATTTATAAATAGTAATTCACAACAGCTCACTGGAGTAGATGTTAGAATTAGCCTCATTTTACAAATATGAAAACTAAAGCTAGAATGATTAAGCAGTTTGTCCCCCAAAACAGTGTGACAGTGAGTGGCTGAAGCAAAACCCAAACCCAGGTCAGCTCTAGAATCTGAACTCTCCATCTCGCCTCACCTCCTATGTCCTGGGATTAGAATCTGGTGGAGGGATAACTGGGATGTTCAGAACCTGCCACGCAGTTCACTAAGTAGAATGAAGAGAGGAGCCCACTCTTAGTCTCCTTCCTACCTAAAGTAGGTGTTGTGCTAAGTGAGGTCACTGCTCTTAAGGCAACAAACCAGAGCCAGAAGGGGGCTGCCAGATAACTCAAGGCTACTGCCACAAATAAAGGAATTGAAATCCTTTCTCAGCCCACAATGAATCAGCCATCCACTCCTCATCATAATCCTGCCCCACCTAATATATTATGCTCACTTTGTTCCATCTCCATTACAAAGTGTCTGGTCACGGTTATAATCATGTCTTTCTTGCCTGGATGCTACAGAGCATTCCGATACGCTCTCATATCCACTTGGCCTCTATAATCTGTCCTCCACAGTGAAAGCTAGAGTGAGCCTCTAAGAACACTAAATATGTGGGGCATGGAAGTACATGTCTATAATCCCAGTTCTTGGGAGGTGGCGACAGGAAAGTCGCAGGTTCTAAGCCAGCCTCAGCAACTTAGTGAGACCCTCAGCAACTTAGCAAGAACCTGTTTCGAAACTAAAATAGAAAATAGGGCTGGAAGGTATAGCTTAGAGGCAGAATATCCCTGGGTTCAATACCCAGTAACACACACACACACACACACACACACACACACACACACACACAACCTAAATATATCATTCACCCATTTACTATTTGTCAGGAGCTTTTTATTACTTTTGGATTATTCTCGGTATCCTTAAAAGGGCCTGAAGCACCCCCTGCATGATCTGGTCCCTTCTACCTCCATTAAACTCTCTTCTCTATCCTCACTGCAATCTCAACAATATTTTTGTGTCATCCCTCCAATTCCTCAGAATCCCAGTAAGTTTTACAACTTTTATTACTATCAGTAATTAAATAAATTGTATGTAATTATTTAGTATACAACTTCTCTAAGAGTTTGTAAACTGTACAGATGGTTGCTGGCTTACAATGGTTCCACTTAGGATTTTTTGACTTTACGATGGTGTGAAAGTGATAGACATTCAGTAGAAATTATATATCAAAAAAAGAAATTATATATCAAGTGTTTGCATTTTTATCTTTTCCTGAACCATTCTCTTGCAATGATGGGCACAGCAGTAAGCCCCAGCTCCTGGGCAAAGGCATAATCATGCAGACAGACAACCTATCTCCTATAGTGTGCTGTGTTACTAAGCTGTGTGTTTGGTAGTTTAGGTGTATTAACACATTTTTTATTTATGGTATGTCCAACTTGCAATGGGTTTATCTGGATGTGATCTCATGGAAAGTCACGCACAAGAGCTAGAATCTCGCCTGTCACATTTCTTGTCATATCTCCTGTGCCCAGCTGTGTCTGACAGAGCGCTAGTCCTCAATAAGTAATTGTTGAACAGATGAATTCTTTTCTACAGTAACAGATTTCCAGACACAGAAGTACTTCTCTGCTTCTCTCCAAAATGAAACCATTGGGGAAAAAAAAAAAACAGACCCTACTTTCTTTGTTATCAGGGACTAAAAGATCTAAAGCAAGTCTCTGATGAAACACAGCTCAACTTCAATACTAGACATAAAAAGCATCCACCAGTATGGATGAAAAAACAAAACAAAACTACTAGATGATGAAAAAATTTTCATACTTTTTTAAAAAAAAAAAAGTAAAAAAGTGAACAATTTGAGGAATCATAATGAATGCCTGCAATATACTAGGACAAATCAGTAAAGTTTGCAAAAAGTAGCTTATTCATATTTTCAATTGTATCTGCATGTATGAAAAGTAAATGACAAAAGTTTGGAAACATTGTTTTCAGTGGAAAACCAATGAAATGAATTTTGTGAGGGGAGGAGAGTTAGATTAATTAGATAACACTAAAAACAAACAAATGTATTAGAAGACATGTTGAACAAATGCTCTCAGAATTCAGTAGAAAATTTCAAAGACAGACAGATAAGTAAGCCTAACACTGAAACCATAGGTGATATTCAGAATATCCACTGTGAAGTATGTTAAGAGGAGAAAGGAGCCTGAAGATAAGCAATAATCAGATAGATATACAAGAAACTATCCATGATCTGAAAGAAGAAAGAAAGGATGTAATAAGGTTTCAGATAGAAAGTCCATTTTGCACTCTTATAAATTTAATTATTAAAAATTTTCAAGCGGGCGTGGTGGCACACGCTTGTAATCCCCACGCTTGGGAGGTGTAGACAGGAGGATCGCGCAGGTTCAAAGTCAGACGCACTGGCTTAAGAGACCCTATTTCCAAATAAAAAGTATAAAATAGGTCTGGGAGTGTAGCCCGGAGGTAGAAGGGCTTCCAGGAACCCCAGTACCACACACAAAAAAAAAATCAGTGCACATTTCATTGTCTTTTCTTTTATATTAAGAGAAAAGATTATTTCTGATGTACTAAACTAATTTTGGAGGTAAATTAACAGCATAACTATTTTAGCCATTGCTATCAGTCACCTACAGACAAATAAAATAAATTTCAAGTATACAAATATACAGATTCTGATTAAAATTTAAAATTTTAAGAAGCTAGAAATGCCTCTCAAGGATAGTAAGATGAGGTAACTGCAAAGAAAAAAACAAGAATATACCTGAAAAATGTCAAGTTCTGCTTCAGTAGTCACACCAACATTACTGTGAAATTTATTACAAATATTAGAAACTCTTAAAAAGTAAAATTCATACTTAAAAAATAAAATCTTAGATAAGAGAGAAAAAGAAAGAAAAACATTTTAAAGTAGGAAGATGTTAGAACTCTATGGCTTAAAGTAGCTGCAGAGGCCTGGTTTCAAATCCTACCCTTCTCAATTACTAACTTTGTGCTCCGAGCAGGTCACTTAACTTCATGAAGTCCATTTTCTCCTTAGCAAATGAGGATAATAATATCTACAGGGCTGCTGGAACTACTACACAATGTATAGAAAGCTCCCACTTTGCTAATGAATGCAGTAAGCATTCAAGTTGCTATAAAGTGCTATTTTAATGCACAGAGAAAATTATGAATTCAAATAACCACTTGTAATGTTGAATAAAAATTGCCAATTTCAGGTAAAAAGTGAAAGCTTCAAAGAAATCCTAATGAATAGAAAAGTGTAATGGAGACATTAAAAAGTCAGAAGGCTGAATAAAATAGGATATATTTTATTATATATGTATATGCATATATTCCAGATTGTCAAAAAAACCAGTAAGTTTATAAATTCATACAGACAAAATTAAAATAGATTTTCTATTCCTTTGTTTTTAACAGAGAAATGAATATGATAGTAGAATTATTAAGAAGTATATGGCAAACTTTGTACTTGATAATAAAAACATATGTATTAGTTTTAAAATGTCAGGAAAAGCCGGGCATGGTGGTGCACGCTTGTAATCCCAGCATTTAGGAGGGAGGATCTTGATTCACTGAATGCCCCAGCTACTTAATGAGGCTCCTTGCAACTCAGTGAGACCCTTTTTCAAAATAAAGAATAAAAAATATGACTGGGGGTGTATCTCAAAGGTAGAATGCCCCTGGGTTCCATCCCCACTACCACAAAAAATAAAAATAAATAAAAACTCAGGAAATATTGATCAAAAAGACCATATTTTATGTCATAAATAAATTCTCAAATAATTATTCTACAAATAATGTCCTCAAGAATGTTTAGAATCAAAGGGTCAATAAAGCATCCCAGGTAGGAAACTCAATTAGTAAGCCCTTTGCTTCTGGCCTTAAGCATAACAGACGCACATGGTTTACACTTGGGAATTTTTTCAGATTAAACAACAACAAAAACATACATTTGTACTGTGGCCCTACAGAAGCCTATCTTCTGTGACGAATCAGCCCTTGCTAGATGAAAACCATGTCCCCAAGAGGAACCGTGAACACTTACCCATCAGTAGGGTGACATTTCCTACATCAAGGCTTCCCTTCCATTTCTTAATTGCCCTCCAGTTTCAGCATCCCTGGAGGCTGTTGGGAGAAGGCCCAGAGCTACAGCCATTTTAAGTGTCTGTCCAGAATTCTCAAATACACGCATCGACTTTCCCAGCACTATTAGATCAGTGAGACACTTCAAACTCTGGTGTCCCACTTAAAAAGAAAAAGAAAAAATGACCAACCAAGAGGAAAAAATCCTTAAGACATTTGCAATTGGGACAGCCTCCCTCTCATACCAAGTTAAGAATCCTGCATACAATTCAAACATATTTGGATGCAATTGGCCCTTCAAAGCAGATGACTAAATGAGATTCTCTCTGAGGATGAGTGGATGTGAAGAAAATTCCTGTGCCATACTGAACACCTCATCTTCTCTGTTCCCCTCGCTGCGTCCCTCCTTTTCCCATGTGCCTCTTCCTAACTTCCTAACTTCTCCAACTCACGCTAACCCCTCTTACCCCGAATCTTGCTGTTCTCATCAGCCCCAGTTCTGCACTGGGTTATTTCCTATGGTTCTAAGTTGCACAGAAGTGGAAACAATGGTAGATACAGAACTATGGAGGATTGAATTGAGTGTTCTTTAATATTTTTATTGAATCTACATTTGAAATACTTTCATTTGCAGTTCCTTTAAAATTATTTTAGATCTGTGGTTCTACTGAGTTGATTATTACTTGTGGTTTGATTATTTCTGCTGTATTCTTTAATATTTCAAATTGTTACAATGGAAGTTTTTAAATATAACATGTTACTGGGACAGTGTATGCCAAAAAGTCAACCAATTTTTGTTTCAGCCGAAGAACCAAGAATTAGAGTAATTAGCTTAAAGAAATCTAATTTGGGCATTTAGCATCGATATATTTAAATTTTTTAAATATTTTTCTAACAATTAGAAAGCCCTACATAAGAATTTGGTGAGTATATGTATTAAATCATAAACATATAATTTTTACAGTAAATTATTCCAAAGGCTATGAAATTAGGGAGACTTTACATTAGATCAAGAGAGCAGTCCATACAATGGCAAAATGTTATTGTGCAATGTGAAAAAAGAAGAAAATTGATTAACCTCTTATTTAAAAAAATAAGCTAATATCTATTTCAACAATGTAGTTATTTTCAAGCTGGTCATGCAAAGAGGCTTGAAAAAAATTATTTTCCTGATCAAAATAGTGTGTTATATGAGAAATTCAAAGATGTTTCTTTTTATATATGGGAAGGAATTCTCGAACCTCATTTGGTTATTTTATCCCACTGTCTTCACTCCTCTGAGCTTCTTATTATAGAGAGCATCAACAAGTATGAAAGCAATAACAGAAGTTTAGAAAATAACAGAAAGTATAAGTTCAGTTTTGCACAGCAAAAAGCAGGTGAGATTTCAAAATACTCTTTACCACCAGGAACTCCAGAAACTAACAGTATGCCTGGATCTCAAGGAGGACTCTAGTCCCATTCTCCCCCTCACCTTCCCACAAATAAGTTCTTCCCTTTAATCTAACATTTCACACTGTCTTCAATAAGAAATCAGTCTATGCTTCCCTGCTTAACAGAAGCAAGTATTAAGAAACGGACAATTATATAAAAAGCTTGGCTCCTTTATGTCATCATTACATGAGATTCTTTGCTAAGTACTAAAATGAGGTCAGAAAATTTGTCTTTAAAATTTGTTGAAATATGCTTTGTGGCCTAGAACATATTCATTTTCTGTAAGAATTTCATGAGCCAGGGAAAACTTATATATATTTTTTCTAGTTACTAAGAACAGTGTTCAAAAGATCTAGTCATTAGATCAAGGTGGCTGGTTATATTTTTCATTCTTCTCTATCCTTGTTGATTTTTGTCTGTTTGACTTAGTTGCTGAGAGAAGTAAGTTAAATTCTTGTATTACAGTAGTTAATTTGTCAATTTCAACTTATTTTACTTTTATTTTTGCTTTTTACATTTTGAAGCTTGATCCAGCAATACCACTTCTGGGTATCTACCCAAAAGAAAGGAAATCAAACTACCAAACTAATTCATGTGTATCTATGTTCATAGCCGCACAATTCACCACAGCCAAACTATGGAACCAGCCAAGATGTCCATCAAAAGATGAATGGGTTACAAAACTGTGGGATATGTACACAATGGAATTATACTCGTCCATAAAAAATATACAATTGCAGTATTTTCAGGGAAATGGATGGATCTTGAGGACATTATGCCGAGCGAGATTAGTCAGTCACAAAAAGTAAGGAATCAGATGCTTTCCCTAATATGTGAAAGCTAGGGTGAAAGGGGTCATAAGAGAAGCTCCAGGTGAAAAAGGAGATCCGATAGAGCAGCAAATAAGGAAACCTAACTGTGGGGATGGGAGGAGGCAAGAAGGAAACTCTTTAAAGTGCATGATGTACTTATTCATATCGAAGTCAACCGCTAAACCAAGCATGGGAGGGAGGGAAGGGGAGGGAGTGAGGTGGGGACTGAGTGGGTGCTGACTGGATGATGTGTGCATTTAAGTCTACACAAGTCTTTTTACCCCATTATAATGTATAAATACAAGGCACCAATAAAAAACTATAAAAATGTAAATAAATAAATAAATAAATAGGAAATTATTACTATCTTACTGAAAAAACTTTTATCAACATGTAATAACTTCATTTCTAGTAATACTTTCTACATTTAAATCTACTTCTTCTAGTTAATATTCCTAAATCATCTTTCTTTTTTGTTTTATATTTCCTAGTATATCTTTTATATCCTTTTACTTTTAATCTTTTGTAGTCCTTATAAATGGTACAAAACATTGTCTCTGCAAATTGTGGATTCATTTTTTAAAATTCAGCCTAAAAATATTTGTATTCTAATAAGGAATTTGACCCATACATTTAAGTGATTATTAATATAACTATTGTTTTCTATCATCTTATTTCATTCTTCCTCTTAGCACTGATTTTTTATTTTCATGTTTTTCTCCTACCTCTTTTGTGTTTCTTTAGAATTTATTGAGATTTAGTTCTTATTTTTCCCCTTTTATTTTTCCAATCATAGGTTAGAAAATATATGACATACTTTCATTCTTTGGTGATTACCTTGGAAATTATAACATGCATATTTAACTTACTAAACTAAGCCTGTATCTTTACAATCTTCTAAAACAACAACAACAACAACAACAACAGAAGGGCAGAAGGGTTTACAACACTTCTATTCCCATCATCCCCCTTCATGGTTTAAATTTCCAGTAACTTAATTCAATCCTTATTCTTAATTCAACAAATTATACTTATTACTGGGATTCCAGTATGTAGATTCCCTTTGTTTCTCCAAAGGACATTCTGAGCAATTTCTTTAGATACCCTTAAGTGTACTAACTGGTTTACCATCTTCAATTATTATGTAGTCTGCTATTTAACTTGCATAGAGCTTCCAATTTTAGTTATCGCATTTTTTATTTCTAAAACTTCTATTTTGACTTCTTTTCAAATATCACTTTAAGAAATATATGTTCCTTAGCATACTTTCAGTGCCTTTTCTTATCTTTTGAAAGTTTGATTCAATTGTTTGTTTTTTCACTGGTTCTTGTTTATGATGGCTTGTTTTTATATGTTTTGTGACTTTTTTTTTAATTGTTGCTCATGTTCTTCAAAATTTTATTTGTAAGAATTCTTTTTTTTTTTTTTTTTTTGCGAGTCTGGGGATGGAACCCAGGGGCATTTGACCTCCAAACTACACCCCCTGCCCTATTTTTTATTCTTTATTTTGAAACCAACTCTCACTGAGTTGCAGAGGGCCTCACTAAGTAGCTGAGGCTGTCCGCGAACTGCGATCCTCTAGTCTTAGCCTCCCGAATGCTGGGATTACAAGCGTGCACCATTACACCTGGCTTTGTAAGAATTCTTTGAAGGCCGGGCGTGGTGGCGCACGCATGTAATCCCCGCGCTTGGGAGGCAGAGACAGGAGGATCACGCAGGTTCGAAGCCAGCCGTGTGCCCTGGCTTAGGAGACCCTGTTTCCAAATAAAAATGTAAAAATAGGTCTGGGAGTGTAGCCCGGAGGTAGAAGGGCTTCCAGGAACCCCAGTACCACCAGAAAAAAAAAAAAGGAAAAAAAAAAAAGAATTCTTTGAAGTCTTGGTTTAAAGTGTTTTCCTCCAGAGAGGTGCATGTTTCTTTCTGCTGGGTGTCTGGAGACACAACCTATCCAGGGACATATCAGATTTTCTACTTATATGTGTTTTTTTCCTCCCAGAAGTCATGTGACTGTGGGATTAAAATTAGAAATTAGACATGAGAAGAAGGAGGGGGAATTGAATGGGTTGGGAAATGGGAAAGGGCTAAATGAGTAATGTGTGCACATGTGTCTCTACCATCTTTTACCCCATTAAGATGTATGGCTACCATGCACAAATAAAATATAAAAATAATAAAAATTAGCCAGGCGTGGTGGCACATGCTTATAATCCCCACTCTTGGGAGGTAGAGACAGGATTGCACAGGTTCAAAGCCAGCCTTGCTGGCTTAAGAGACTGTTTCCTTCGGTAAGAGTGGCCCATTAAAGTGTGGCCAACAAGTACCCCCAGCAAAGGCCAGCTCCAGCACTCACATTCTCATCTGTGATCATATTTTCATTGTTTCTAGCCTTCTATAATTTCTCTTATTTTTCTGCCAGTTTAGCCATCTTAAAACCCTGTGTGTGAGCGCACATGAATGATCGCATGCACACACACAAGTACTGCTAGAGATTGAACACATGTGCATTCTACCTCTAAACTGATACTTCAGCCCTTTTATTTTATATTTTGAAACGAGGTCTCACTAAGTTATAGCACACTAGACCCAAACCTATGATCTTACTGTTTCTGCTCCCCAGATCCTAAGATTACAAACATGTGCTACCAAATATGGCTAAAATTCAAGTTATTAAGTCATTTTCTTTGATAAGCTATATTTTCCATATAACTGACATATTATATAATAAAAAACTAATGCCAATTCTGTTGGCTTATAAAACTGAATTGGAAATGGCCTTGAATACTCCACTGTAAAGCAAATATACACAAATAACTTTGAACACTTTGCCTGTTTTAAGAAGAAAATTCTAGAATTTCAATCGCTTTTTCAAAGATTGACTGGATGGAATGCAGGAATCCACTGGGTTGGCTTTGTTCTTTATCTATGAAAATTAATTACTAGACACTGCCAAGACATCCTGCTGCCTCGGCATCTATGTGTTGAGACCCCACTCCACATAGTTATCGGCAGAACGCCCCGAGAAAGAGGTATCGTCTCTGGCCAAAATATCCCCCACTTTTACCCTTCATGACTATTAATATTTCCTTTAACTTTCTACACGAATTGCTCCAGTGATGTGAAATTAGGACTATAAATAGAAACTGAGTCCGTGGAAATAAACGTCCTTGGCTTTGTTCAATAATAATAAAAACTGGCCAGAATTCAGATGCTGTGATAAGCATTCCAGCTGTAGCAATTACAAAGGGTCTCTGACCCTCACTATCACTAACTTAGGTTAAGCTATTAACTCAGGTAAGGTAGTTCAGTTTAAGGAAACTTTGTTTACCCTTGAGATCCTGCCTAGAGACAGAGAAGATAAAAACCTTGTGAGTGACCTTAAAGCAATTTAGTTGATAAACAACTTAGTTGCCCAAATACAATAGACTCAAGGAGAAAAGATTGGTGACTTTTACGCCCAGTGTAAATATTCCTGAAGACAGAGAGGCTGATCGCATGGTTAATGAATATGACAAAATAAAGGACAGACGTTCTAAATATATATGTATGAAGGAAAGGAAATACCGTGTAAGAGTAAGAAAAGCATTTTTGCATGAAGAAGAGCTTATCATAAAAAAGTCCCAACTGGGAAAGAAAGGAATTAAAAAGTTAGAAGCAGGTTGCAGAGGGTTTGTGACAGAGAAATGGATTATTAAAGATGGTTAGACTTTTAATAGGCTTATTGTCTAAAGAAAAGTGTTCAGCAGTTAAGGAAATATATCTGACAATTATAACCAAGAACTTTGTGGTGTTGTTTGTGGTATTTTGTCTGCAAAACTGTGTTGTGAGTTTGCTTAAGCTTTCAGATTTAGGAGATAAAATGCCAACACCTGGAGAAACTTTATCACATCCACCTGAATCACCACGTCTCCCCACACTTGTTATATGAACTGAGCCCAAAAGATGGAAAGTTCCAAGAAAGCCAAAGAAGATTCCCCGAGAAACCCCCAAGCCTTGGCCATGCTTGTTTATTTTGGGAAGTGGCCCCCTGGGACTGCTTATCTGCAAAGACCTTGGAAAAGAATCAGGAGTCAGGAGTCAGGAGTCAATCTCTCGAAGATCAACAGCCAGCTGAAGGACTAGTTTTATTACCTTTGTTTACATGTCATTCATTATTACTTCACAATGATTACACCCACCTCCCTCTCCTCTTACTATTAACTTTACTGGTAAAAGGTATAAATTTCTTGGAGTTTTTGTAATAAAGTGTCATTGGCTCAAGAAGCCTTTGTCCACCTCAGATTTCTTTCCCAAGCGTCGTACCCAAAAACTTAGGGAATTCATAGAGGGAAAGGAATCGCTGCAGATAAGTTTCTGCAGGACACCACCTGCCTTTTGCCCCATCTTTCTGAGGCTCCCGGTCGCGAGTGGACTTGCCCCCACAGGACTGAGCCAGTCGGTAACAAGACACCTCACTTTCAAGAAAATTGTGTACAGTAGCATTACTTGTCCTATTTACAAATATGAATAACTGAAATAATAGGACATGGAACTTGTTAGACACCTTGAGGTGGGTCAAAAACTGAGGACAGAGCAGGAGCTCTGGCCACTTCCTTCACAGTACTTTGACCTCCTTATGTAAGCTTTGCCATTTTCCCTAGGCAAACTGGAACTGGTTAGCTTGAGAAGAAAAAAGACACTCAATATATCACATAAGTGACTAGTAAAAATTATAGAGGGAGTTCTGGAAAAATATTTTACTATAAATGTGAAGATGAATGTTCCTTCTTAAAAAGTAAAAAAAGGCTTTGATTAATGCTGATGTCAGTGATAAGGTTAAGAAAAATCTGCTGGTCCTCAACACTTTCACTGATACTCCTAAGTTATGAGCAACAGCACACCAGCTGCTTAGACCTCTCCATCTTGAACCTGTCACAGATCCATTACAGCTCTTACTGCACCAACACGATAGCATCTCCTAAAGGATTCATCTGTCTTAGCTAAAGGACAAACAGGCTGGTTGGCTGAGAAAAGGCACATTTTAATCAAAGTCTTAGACTCATACTCTAAGACAACGGCAGCAATATGAAAAAAGAAAAATCAGTGTAAGTTTCTGGTTGACATGCCAGGAATTTAACAAACTGCCACCACCATTTTCCTAGCTTAGTTCCAAAGGCGTCCTCAATCCAGTGTCCGGTGACTATTCTGAGGGTTGTTCTGGGGAAAAATGTTAAAATTGGATAGGCACTCATAAAGATGAACAAAATTATGTCATTTGCAGGAAAATGGGTGGAGCTAGAGATTAGTGTGCTTAGTAAGATCAGCTAGTCTCAGAAAGTCAAGAGTAATGTGTTTTTTCTCATCTGTGGAAGCTAGAGAGAAAATAGGAGACATAAAGGACTTCACATAAATGGGAGAGTGATCAGTAGAATAGTGGGAGGAAGTTGGGATAGGGGTGGGGACAGGGAAAAAGAGGATTGAGGGAAGAAACAGCTCAAATTATGCCATATTTATATATGAAGGTATCACTACCAATCTAACATGTTTGTGGAGGGAGAAGGAATGAGAGAGGAGGGCTGCAGAAGGAAACATATCAGATGCTGTTTACATGTATGTATCACTTTGAACCTCACTATAATGTGTAATTATAATATACTAATCAAGGTATAAAAATCAGGCAAGTAAGAGATTAACAACTAGTAAAATTAGAACAATGATTAAAAATATATTGTAATAAAATTTTCAGCATTGCTACCTGTGTGTTTTAAGTCCATAATTAAATAAAATAAAGCTATCTGAACACACACACACACACACACACAAAATGGGCAGGTGCTATGGGCTCACAATATGGGCTTTTTAGCAAAGCCACAAGATATACCTCCTCTCTATAACTCCCTACAACACCTTTCTATACCTCTTTACTCTGGGCTCATATGTGAGATGATACTCTTTCTCAGTGTTGCAGCATCTTAATCAGAGCCCCAAATACCCCAAAGGGGGTATAGTCTCAAACCAGAAAGGTCAAAATCTTGCTAAAAGCTGATCAGACACAAGATTCAGCAATAAGATAAAGATAATATTTGCACATCTCTACTTTTCTCAAGTTGGCTATCATCAGTTTGTATAAAACCAAGCCTGAGCCAGCCTGAAAATCCTTCTCTCCAAATGGCTGGTTTCAGGTCCTTGTCCTGACACTGCCTCTGTAATAAGATAAAGAATGCCAGCCTCTCTGCCTGTATTCCTGGCTCTGCCCTTGGATTTTTCACAGTGAGATCTGCAAAACTAAAAACCTTTCTCTTGCTTAATACCGAGTGCCTCACCCAGCACAATTTGGCTCGTTACACTGAAGGATCACCCTTTTCATCATGGGTGAGGATGCAAAGGATCGAATGGGGTGAAAAGAACAAAGAAACTTATCATCTTGCAGCAGACTCACCACGCTCGGACAGGATGCCAAATGTAATGCTATAGCTGGGCATAGCACAATGAATCCTTAAGGTGAGGAACCGCTAAGACCGCCAAGCCAGATCTGTAGGGAAACAGAGGAAACGAAATCAGGATATTATGATAATATCTGCATATCCATGTTCATAGCAGCATAATTTACAATAGCTGAATTATGAAACCAGACTAGCTATCTATCAACAGATCAATGGGTCAGAAAACTTTGGTATATACTGACAGTAGAATTTTACTCATCCATAAAAAACAAAATCATGGCATTTGCAAAAAAAATGGATGAAACTCAAAAATATATTGAGTACAGCCAGTTTCAAAAATGAGTGGATATATGTTTCTCTTATATGTGGAAGCTAGAGAGATATATAAAGGCAACATCAGATAGATGTTCAGTGAGACTCCAGGGGAGTGACTGAGGGGGATTAAGAAAGGAAGACAAAGTTATAAATAGTACAACAATTGAAATAATGCTCTGAATGTATACAAAACTACCAATGCCAATATCAAAAGCGTGCACTGGTAGAGGGAGTAACGGAGGCGGGACCTTGTGGAAAGGACACCAAGAGCTATGTGCTACACCCTACGTCCCAATATGATGTAAAATTACAATGCACCAAATAAAAAATAAGTCGAATTTTACTTTGCCATTGCTAAGTCAAATATTTCTGATTTACCTACATGCAATGCCTAAAATTCTGGGATCCAGAAGCCTTAAAGTATCTCTATGAATTCCTTTCAGTTGCTGGACTCCCGTCACCACTGTAGTTACAGGAGCTGGGCAGATGGGTAGAGGTTCAGGAAGGGAAGGGACTAAAAGGCAGCCGGAACTTCCTCAATTGATAAGCTCGTGAAGCTGAGCTAACTTGCTGCACCATCCTACACCTTCTTCTCTAGAGATTAGCTGTGAACCCAACATCATCCACTTGGGAAGGGCTCCAGCTTTTAGAATGAATTAAAACTTCCCCAGTGCTTTTTTTCTGCATCCTGCTAGGTAACGACAACCCACAGAGATTTGCATTTATTACTGTTCAGCTTCTGCATCGCTTTTTTTTCATCCCATTATTCCACCAGACATTTGAGAGTGGGAAGCACAGATTGGATATTTGCAAATGCCTAGGCAGATTGGCAAAACACACGAATAAGCATCTGATAATGTCCACACCGAGGATTCTGTGAAGCTTGCACTGTGCAATCTAAGACTGCTGAAATGAGCTTCTCTCCAGAAAAGATTCCATGTGACTACAGGGTAAAAGCGGATTCAGCAGCTTGGTAATTGGCTGTAAAGACTTTACTGACAGAGGAAAGGAGACAGAGAAATAGAAGAATAAGGAAGGGCTGTCCATAGATTTCCAAATCAATTTTTTAAATTACATAAACAATTTCAGAATATTGGCAAAGAAGACAACAGTCATCCATAATACCACAGCTTAATAAAATGTTCTTGCTGAATTCGTGTTTTGGACTTTGTTCCTGTGGATCCAGTTTGTCACTTAGTTGCTATCAGCAGGGACATTTGCTATGTCTAAGCCTTACTGTCCCATCTGTCTCTTCCAACATATGATCTTAAGTTTTGCTGGCCATTGTCTTTTAAAATTTTCCCTCTGAGCAATTTTCTTCAGACTCAGTGTGCACCTTAGTACCTGCTTCATGGCCGTGGGCTTCCTGTGAACTGGAGTGACCCAGTCAAAGAGCTCTAGACCTGCCAACAAGGGGGGCTGTCACTCTTGTTAGAAGTGCCACTGAGTCTGTCTCCTCTGCTCGCTTTGCCTCTGCGCCCCTCCCCTCCGCACAGTGCCTTTAGTGCTTACTCCTGGAGGAGGAAAACAGTAATTCTCTCTCCCTGGCAGTAGAAAGGGCTATTTTTGTGGTTTTTTTCTCACCCTCCAGATGTGCTTTTGAAAAGACTTTCCTATCTCTTTCCTAGAAAATGAAATAAACCTTCTAAATGGTCCTCTTTTTCCATTTCCAGTACCTTGTAGCAATTGTACAGCAGAGCAAGAAAGCTTTCTGTCCCTAAGGGTATGGCTATATCTATTAGACATTTCAGTGTTGTAATTAGTCAAACATTTCTTACCAATATATATATAGGCTAAACTTGACATGTATATATATATATATATATATATATATATATATATATATTTTTTTTTTTTTTTTTTTTTTTTTTTTTTTGGTGGTGGTGGTGGTGGTACTGGGGTTTCTAGAAGCCCTTCTACCTCCGGGCTATACTCCCAGACATATTTTTATATTTTTATTTGGAAACAGGGTCTCTTAAGTCAATGAGGCTGGCTTTGAACCTGTGCAATCCTCCTGTCTCCACCTCCCAAGCACGGGGATTACAAGCCTGCGCCACCACGCCCGGCTGACATGTAGATAAATTTTAAGAAAATAAGAATTCTGTTTTTAGGCATTTGCTTTGAATCTCAAAAGTCAAAATAATCATGCAGAGTGAGATGTGTATATGAGTCACAATGACCTGATGCACAAAATATCACTTTATTTTTCTTTAAAATTTTTTGTGGGGTTGGGGATTGAACCTAGGGGCATTCTACCTCTGAGCTACACCCCCAGGTGATTTTTTTATTCTTTATTTTGAAACACCATCTCACTAAGTTGTGAATGGCTTCACTAAGTAGCTCAGGCTGGCAATGAACCCGTATCCTCCTTTCTCAGCCTCCCAAGCACTGGGATTATAAGTATGAACCCAGCTCTTTCTTTAAAATTTTTAAATAATTCTCTTAAAATTATATCAATTCTAGGCTCCAGACATTAGAATAATAAGATCTGATCACTACATTTTGTTTGTTTGTTTGTTTGTTTTTCTGGAAGGGTGTTTGTGTGTTTGTTTTTTTATTTTTTTTAGGGGGGTATCTCTTCTTTCTCTTAGGGAAAACACAAACTTAGAAGAACCTTTGTGGAGCCTGCATGATGAGGGAAGAGCCTCACCTAATGGTTCATTATGCATCTATTAATTTCTAATTCCCATAAAACTTAGTGGCTTAAAACATCTAAATTTATTTTTAAACTTCTGGAGGTCAGAAGTCTGGAATGAATCTCATGGGCTAAAATCAAGGTATCGGCACGTCTGCATTCCTTCTGCAGATGCTAGTGAAGGATCTGTTTCCTGGCCTCTGCGGCTTTTGGAGAGGACTGGCTTGTCTTAGCTCATCACCCTCTTCTGTCTTCAGAACAACCAATCACATTGCTCCAATCTCAGCTTCTACCTTCACACCTCCTCCACATCCCTCCTGCTTCCTATTTTCCTTAAGAGGATTCTCCTCATTACATTGGATCCACCCAGATAATTCAAGACCATCTCCCCATCACTAGGTCCTTAACTAAATCACATCTGCAAAGCCCCCTTTGCTGTGTTAGGCATCCCGCAGGTTTCTGGGATTGGATGTGGACATCTCTGAGAAGCCATTAACCTGCTTATCACAGCCATCATGGACACCTTCTACTAAGATGCCACTGCCATCCATATCTACTACTGTTTGTCAGGCACTGCTGCTCCAGGAGCACACAGCAGACTCTCATTATGATTCTTTCCACTAAAAACAGGCTCAGCCACAAGCCCGGCCACTGTTTCCACGGGCCCACCTTGGGATCTCGAACCATTCTGAAGCCATTGGCTCAGTGGAGCCCTGCACCACACAGGGTCTAGAGCTCTACTGTGCTCCACTTGAGCCTGTGCCTCCCTCTCCCTTCCCTTCCACACCCTTACACCCTGGCTCCACTGCCCTCCTTCTCCAAATCCCTTCATGTCCTCCAAATCCTGACTGTCGGATTGTCTTCAAATGCTTAACAATTTGATTTGGGTTATAAAGCAGAAATTTCTTAAAAGTCTCCAAGACAGTAAGCACAGCTTAAGATCCACCATGCTTTGAGCTTTTGTTGAAAGGATTAAAAACTATTTCCCTTTGCTTTAAATTTCCTGTAGAAAAAAAAGAAAATATATACTTATATGATTATTTTAATAAAATTTCTTATCAATAAGGAAAGAATTTCTGAGATAAAGGTGAACAAGGACAAAGTATTAGAAATATATGTCATGAAAGAGCAAGAGAATCTATAACAGATTCAGCAGAATTTAATTCAGTCTCCCTTCTGGATGAACCCCACTATAACGCTGATATCAGAGTCAGGCAGAGGGCACCTCCAATGTATGAATATTTTCTAGAATGTGTAACTGTAATTGCAAAGTCATATCTTGACCAATAGTTCTTATCTATTGAATTACTGGTTTTTAAAATTAGGGTTCTATTTCTATTGAAAATACTGTGAAAAGAATAAGAACAAAATTGGGAAAAAAGAAGTAATTAAACAGAAAGTAAAACCATCTTAGGATAGGAAGGACAAAATTGAATGAAAGCATACCATGTCTTTGGAATGTGCTTTTTCTTTTTAAAAATATAGAAACTAAAATATGTATGTCAACTAGAAACTAGTGGCACAGGGGAAAAAACAGAGGTATATTTATTTGTCTATTTATTATAGTTTAAATAAGTAAACAGCCTTTTTTTCTTGGCTCTGGAGACCGAACCCAGAGGCATTCTATCTCTAAGCCACATACCTACAGCCTTTTTTATTTTGTATTTTGTAACAGTATCTAAGTTACTGAAGCTGGCCTCAAACTTGTGATCCTCCTGTTTTAGCCTCCCAAGTATTGGGATTACAGGTGTGCACCTCTACACATGTCAAATAAGCAGTTCCTAACAGTACACAATGACCATTAAAGAAAAAAGCTGTTGTTTCTATTATAAGTCACAAAGCAAATATTTACCAACATATATTCTAAGTTTAACCACATTCAAATAGATTTTCAGTTCTTTGAGTACCTTGAAGATGTTTAAAAAATAGTTTAGGCTGGGTGTGGTGTCACTCGCTTGTAATCCCTGTGCTTGGGAAGCAGAGACAGGAGGATCGCGCAGGTTGGAAGCCAGCCATGCGGGCTGGCTTAGGAGACCCTGTTTCCAAATAAAAATCTAAAAATAGGTCTGGGAGTGTAGCCCAGAGGTAGAAGGGCTTCCTGGAACCCCAGTACCACCAAAAAAAAATAGTTTAATGTATATACCTCAAAGAAGATATTGAAATTGTTGAAATTATACAAGATCTACTTCCAAGTAAAGTTTTAAATGATTAATGACTAATGTATTTGACTAATGTATAGAACAAATCTTTTACATCCTAGAAATAATTTTTTCTACTCTGAGAAGTTTACTCTGATGAAAGTAAAACAATAAGATATGTATCCACAGACTCAAACAAGATGCCCACTGAGGGGAAAAAAAAGGAAAAAACTGTGTTCTCCATTATTTTGCCAGTTCTAGAAAGAAACTCATATGAATTGGAGAAAGGCAAAAAGTTACATGTCATTGCCCCTGCATAGAAACTCCTCAGTGCTCAAGGTAGTAGAAACTTTTTAAAGCAAAGATTTTATATTTTTTTAAGGAAATAAAACTAAGCTAAAAGGCTATAGATACTGAAATAAAATGTTTTTAATGTTTGGTTTTTGGTTTTGGTTTTGCTTTTGGTTTGTTTGGTTGGTTGGTTTTATTTTGTTTTGTTTTGGGTGTTGGGGATTAGACCAAGGAGCATTTTATCTCTGAGCTATAAGCCATGCCCTATTTTATTTTTTTATTTTGAAACAAGGTCTTGCTAAGTTCCTGAGGCTAGCCTCAAACCTGCAATCCTCCTGTCACTGTCTTCCAAGTGCTAGAATTACAGATGTGCACCAACATGCTCAGCTGTATGTTTACTTTTATATTGAAGTTACAGGCATCAAAATTCTTTTGCCCAGGCTCTTTCAAGACTTTGTTATAATGTTTTCTATTGTTCTTTTCTTCTGCTGTGTCAGTGTCAATTTCCCTAGGTAAAAAGCTTTCCTAGTGGTGTACTAACCTCGCAATAATCTATAATGTTACTATGAATCTAAGAAAAGATCTTTACACAGAGCAGTTCACAATAGCCAAATTATAGAACCAACCTAGGTGTCCATCAACAAATGAATGGTTTACAAAACTATGGTATATGCACACACGGAACTCTACTCAGCAATAAAGAAAAACAAAATTATGTCATATGCAGGAAAATGGATTGACCTGGAGTACATTATGTTAAGTGAAAGTGAGATTAGACAGTCACGGAAAGTGAAATATATGTTTTCTCTATATATGGAAGCTAAGGAGTAATTGGAATGCTAGAATAACTAGATAATGGAGGAGAATGCTAGATAATGGAGGAGAAACTTCAGTGGAGCCAGGCAGGTGGTCTAGGAGAAGGATGTGGAGAGAAGCGTCAATGAAGGAATCACTTCGATTGATATAATGTACATATGTGAGAATACCAATGTCAGTCTCAGTACCTTGTATAGAGAAGGAAGGGGGTAGGGAGAGAGGTGGGGGCAAGCTCGCCAAGTGCTATGGGCATGTATGTCACTATCATTGTGAACTACATCGTGATGTGAGACTACAATGCACCAATAAAAATATAAAAAAACAAGGTTTGACTATTCCTTTTAGTTTACCTAACATCTTTTTTTAGCTTTTTTATGTCTTCTATTACCTTCATCTTCATAAACCTTTTCCTTAGTAAACCTTTTAACAAACATCCCCAACTTAGAACTTTCTCACATTTATCATTGATACCATTTAATTTATTGCTTTGACTCTGATACAAACATAATGATTCAAACATTACCATCTTTACAAATTCCTCTATCCTATTTCCCCCAATAAAATGTGTGCTGCTTTATTTACATCTGGGCTTTGGGGGATTGCTATTGTTGTTGTTTTGTTGTTGTTGTTGCATTTGCAATAAGTATAACAGTTCTCTGCTCACCAAAACTTTACTATGAAAATTTTATAAGGAGAAGAGTAATAAAGAAGGAGGAAGAGAGGGTAGAGAGATAGTTGTTTGATTAGTAATGTCTATGGTTATATAAAGGCTGCAAAAAGAAGAAAGCATTTTACATACTCGAAGCTTAAGGTCTTAGAGAAAACACATCATTTCTATCAAAATTCAAAGAACCAAGCAGTGACAAGTGACCTGTGTTAGTTACTTATCAAGAGAGGATGTTTCAGCAATGACTCCTGGTACATATCCATATGAATCAATTCCATTTAATTAACCACACTCTGTTCTCTCAAAAAATTTGAATTAGCCATCATAGATATTTTCAGGCAATAAATCTGGCCACAGAATGCTGGGTAGTTTCTGGACTCTTGTGAATTGGCTATGTTCTGGCATCTTGTGAAAGTTATTGTTAAAAATTTTATTAAACACTTCCGGGAAGATGGCGACCGAAAAAAGCGGGGCCTAAGAGCCCCGCTAACAACCAATCTCCATTACCACAAAATCAGCGCCTTTCATAGCCAGAAAACACAATCACCAGTGAAACAAAAAATCACCAGGCTCCAGAGAGAAAGTGGACTGAGAACAGAGCCACAGAGGAGATAATCCGCCTCACGCCTGAGGACGCGGCAGATGCGGCAGCAGCGCCATACTGCCGGCGGCACCGGCGAATTCACGGGAAGGCTACAGCAAGCCGAGGTGAGCCGCTGCGGAACAGCCAGGAGGGATTTCTCCGCGCAGAGAGCATCTAAAGCTCCCAGTGGCCGAGCTCAGCACACGCTGCAGGGATTCAGAGTGGAAATCAAAACCAAGAAGAAAAACACCAGCCCCACAGCCGAGGGCGTAGCAGCGGCGCCATATTGCCACCGGCGGCAGCAGCACCGAATTCAGCGAGGCCAGTACAGCTACATCTGCGCACTCAAGAACAGTGAGTCAAATTGCGGGCCACAGAGGAGAAATCCCAGTACTGTACTCCCTGGGACTTGACCCAGTGGGGGAGGGGCGGTGGCAGAGATATCACACTATAGGAGAACGTGCAACCTGGCACCACCCACAGTCTAAAGCAGCCTCTATCGATTCTCTGGGTTGGAGACTCTGTGATAAAACCCAGTAAAGGAGTAGTGGGGTCTGAGATACTACTGACTTGAGCTCCAGAACACCTTAAGTGAAGTCATAGTGACCCAAGGGAAGAACCCAGAGAAGGCACAAACTTCCTAAATCATGGGAAAGAGGAATAATACTGGAGCAATAAATGCCCACAACCCCACACATCAGAACCCGATAAAACAGAAAATCAGAGATTTCTAGAAGATCAAATCAGGAAAATAACTGTAGAAATAATAGAGGTACTTTGAAAAGAACTCAGAGAGAGCCAAAAAGAGATAAAGGATGCAATTAATGAAGTAAAGGCCTCAATTCAAAGCACAAACAACCGATTAGAACACATGGAGAACAGAATCTCGCTATTAGAAGATGAGCAATCCAAAAATGAACGCATAGTTTCTAATCTAGAAAAAAATATCCGACAGCAGGAAGCTGATATTGAAGAAATATGGGCCCATTTTAAGAGAGCTAACCTAAGAATAATTGGAATAGAGGAGGGAAAAGAAAGTGAAACCAAAGGGATCAACAAGCTCTTCAAGGAAGTAATAGCAGAAAATTTTCCAGACATAGAGCAAGAGGTCTATACACAGGTCCAGGAAACTTATAGAACTCCCTTTAGACAGGATCGGAGAAAAGGATCCTCACGCCACATAATTGTCAAAATGACCAATGTGGAAGCCAAGCAGAGAATCTTAAGGCAACAAAAGCAAAGGGCCAAGTGACATTCAGAGGCAAACCAATTAGAATCACTCCAGACTTCCCAAACCAAGTCATGAGAGCCAGAAGGGCTTGGAGTAACATATTCCAAACTCTGAAAGAAAACAACTTCCAGCCAAAAATTTCCTACCCAGCAAAACTTTCTATCAAATTAGATGGAGAAATAAGAAGCTTCCATGACAAACAGAAACTGAAGGAATTTATGTCTTCAAAACCAGCACTAGAGAAAATACTCAAAGAGATTAACTACAAAGAAGAAATAGGTAACACACTCCAGAACTAGAGAAACAAGAGTTTCCATCCAACAGACAACTAAGATTGGTTATCTGTGGAGATTCATTATTTATTTTAGTCTTTACCTATCTCTAAAGGGTATTGTTTGCCTTTATTGTTGTTAATTTCTAGGATTTCTAGTTGGAATATTAATATACCTTCAGATATAGCATTTGGAAATATTTTATCCCATTCTATTAGTAACTGTTAACTCTGTTTACATTGTCTTTGGATATACAATTTTTTTTTATTTTTTAGGGAGTTTATATATTCCTCTGTTGCCTGTGCCATTGAAATCATAACCAAGAAATCACTGCCAATTTCAATGTTGTGAGGTTTAATGACCCAGATTTTCTCCTAAAAGTTTATAGTCTTAAGATTTATATTTAGAATAGTACTACACTGTTTCAATTATTGTAGCTTTTTATGGTTTGAAATCAGAAAATATATATCTTCTAGCTTTGTTCTTTTTCAAGATCGTTTTGGGTACCTAGAGTCCATATTCCATATTAGGATAGATTTTTTTCTGAAAAATAAATATATAAATATATGATAGTTTCACCTAAAAAATAGAAAAAAATATTCTCTGGTAAGAGAGAAAGCAAAAAGAAATATTGAAATGTTATCTTTAAGTCATCAAAAGCTTGGTATCAGACAAATGAAACTGTTATGTGAGATTATCATTTTTAATTTTAGATAAATTGCCATAATACTAGATGTCAACTACTAAGCCAAGCATGGGAGGGAGGGATAGGGAGAGAATGGGGTGGGGATTGGGTGGGGGCTGACTGGGAAAAGTGTGCATGTATGTCTACAAAAGTATGTATCCTACTATGATGTATGAATACAGTGCACCAATAAAAATAAATAAATAAATAAAGTAAAAAAAAGTTTATTAAAGGTTGCATTTTAGTTTCAAAATCATATGTTCTCCCTAATGTGTCAAAGCTAGGGAGAAAATGGGTCCTAGGAGGCATTCTAGACTAAGAAGGAGGAAATATAGATGAGTAAATAAGGTGACCTAACTGGGGGTCATGAGAGGGGGGAGAGAGAAATTCCCTAATGTACATGATGTACATTTACAAATACATCAAAGTCAATCACTAAGCAAAACATGAGAATGAGGAAAGAGAGAGAATGGGGAGGGAGGTGGGGAAGGGCTAAATGAGTGACATGTACATGTATGCCTCTACCATCTTGTACTCCATTAAGATGTATAATTATAATGTGCCAATTAAAAATTTTAAAAGAATGACAACATTTTTAAAAAAATTAAAGCCATGTTTTTTTTCTAGAACTATGATTAAATACATATCATACACATGTCAAGATTATTAGGTTCTTATCTAGTTTCAAGTAAATTATCCTGGGATGAAAACTATGAGTAATAACTTGATCTTCAGGGTCTCTATATTTCCTCAGCTTAACAACCAAAACAGGATATAGAAAAATTAAGTAGTGTTCAAATAAGAGCCACAGAAATAATGGAAGGAGCTGAAAACAGATCTCTAAGGAGGAAGTAGATTATTCAACAGGAAAGAAGGCAGAGACAGAATTTAAAAGGGGAATTCAAGGCCAAAAGTGTAGTTAATAATAAAAACAAAATCAGTTGTTCTTCCTGACTAGAGACAGCCAAATACAAAGAAGGTTCTCTAGAGAAACAATTGTAGATATATATGAGGGAGATTTCTTAATACTTTTGTTAGTGCATTGTAATTATACATCCTAGTGAGTTTGAAGTGAGACAAACATAAATTCAAACAGGTGTTGGTGTGTTTCCCTTCAGATCCCATCCCACTCTCCACTCCTCCCAGCATATGTTAGTAGATGGTAGAGATGTCTTCTTATATGAACATAGAATTATTTGAACTTTTTCCTTTCAACAGTTCTTTCTTTCCTCCTTTTCCCTCCCCCTTTTCTCCTCCACTATTCTCTGGTCATTCTCCTCAATTATCCAAAGTTCCTTTTATTTCCTATTTTCTCTCTAGCTTCCACATATTATATGAGAAAACATTTGACCCTTGACTTTCTGACACTGGCTAATCTTAGCATAACATTTGCTAATTATATCCATTTTCCTGCAACTGACATAATTATGTTCTTCTTCATGACTGAGTGAAATTCCCTGTGTGCATTGTATCACATCATTATCCATTCATCTGCTAACAAACACATAAATTGGTTCATTTTTAATCTTCAAATTCAACAACCTGTCCTAGGACCTATCTATATGGAAGATAAAAAATACATCATTAAGTCTTGGTAAATACAATCTTTTCTCAGATTCTAAAACATTATCACCAAGAAGTATGAAAATGCTTAATTTAATGTTATTGTTTAACTAGCAATAACAAAACACCAGCAATGGAATTCCCAACAGAGTAAGAGAAACATATCTCACCTTTTAACTATATTTAGAGTGGCGTATTAGAGCCAACTCATACCTATTCAAAAGAGATGATTTTTAAATTTGGGTGAATTTTATAAGCCAGTGAATACCAAATCAGTATTTCTAAATAAGCCACAGCGGGAGTATTTACACAACAGAAGTCAGCAAAGGTGACAAGTTAGGGATCATTTTCCAAGGAGGTCATACTTAAATATTTACCAGTGTACCATCAGATATCCACTGAAATAGTTATGTGGTTCTCCCCTGGTAGTGGAACTACAAGTAGGCAGGAAGAAAACCAGAAGAGTACAATGTCAAAAAGGTCAAGAAAGGAGTATTGCAGTATTTTGAGTGCTCAGCTGCATCAAATGAGATTAAGACATGGTTTTTAGTGCACTCACTTCAGCTGTGTATGTATGTATGTGTGTGTATATATATATATAGCACTGCTGACTCTTAGGACATATCCAATGTCATTGCACCAATTGAATCTAATGTAAAAGAGTTTTTCTTATGTATTTACTAAAATTATTTATATATTCTCCATATGAACCCTTTTTCAAATATATTTTTGCAAATACCTAACCCCTCTGTGGCTAGGGTTAGGCATTTATTTATTTATTTACCATTCTAATTATGTATTTTGCTGAACTAAAATATTTAATTTTAATAAAATCTAAATAATCATTCACTTATTTTATGATCAGTGCAGTTTATATCCTACATAAGAAATATTTACCTAATCTAAGGAATAAAGATATATTTAGGCCAGGATAAGAGCCTGCCGAGGGATTAGGCCAGTGCCAGGGCCAGCGGCTGGCATCGGAACCTTCCGTGAGGCAAGGCTGCTACTGAGGCCTCTGAGGCCCGGATCGGAGCCTGCCAAGGGGTTAGGCCAGTGCTGGGGCCAGCGAAGCTGGCATCGGAGCCTGCCGTGAGGCAAGGCTGGTGCTGGGGCCTCCGAGGCCAGGATAAGAGCCAGCTGAGGGGTTAGGCTGGTGCCAGGGCCAATGGCCAGCATCGGAGCCTGCCGTGAGGCAAGGCCACTACTGGGGCCTCCGAGGCTTGGATCGGAGCCTGCCAAGGGGTTAGGCCGATGCCGGGGCCAGCGGCTAGCATTGGAGCCTGCCATGAGGCAAGGCCAGTGCTGGGGCTTCCGAAACCGGGATCGGAGCCTGCCAAGGAGTTAGGCTGGTGCCAGGGTCAATGGCCAGCATTGGAGCCTGCCATGAGGCAAGGCCGGTTCTGGAGCCCCTGAGGCTGGGATCAAAGACTGCTGAGGGGTTAAGTCGGTGCCGGGGCCAGCAAGGCCAGGATCGGAGCACACCATGAGGCAAGGCCGGTCCTGGGGCCTCCAAGGTACGGATCGGAGCCTGCCGAGGGGTTAGGCTGATGCTGGGGTCAGTGAAGCTGGCATCGGAGCCTGCCGTGAGGCAAGGCTGGTGCTGGGGCCTCCGAGGCCAGGATAAGAGCCAGCTGAGGGGTTAGGCTGGTGCCAGGGCCAATGGCCAGCATCGGAGCCTGCCGTGAGGCAAGGCCACTACTGGGGCCTCTGAGGCTTGGATCGGAGCCTGCCAAGGGGTTAGGCCGATGCCGGGGCCAGTGGCTAGCATCGGAGCCTGCCGTGAGGCAAGGCCGGTGCTGGGGCCTCTGAAACCGGGATCGGAGCCTGCCAAGGAGTTAGGCTGGTGCCAGGGTCAATGGCCAGCATTGGAGCCTGCCATGAGGCAAGGCCGGTGCTGGGGCCCCTGAGGCTGGGATTGAAGACTGCTGAGGGGTTAGGCTGATGCCAGGGCCAGCAAGGCCGGGATCGGAGCTCACCATGAGGCAAGGCCGCCACTGAGGCCTCCGAGGCCAGATCGGAGCCTGCCGGGGTGTTAGACCGGGGCTCTGGCCAGCGAGGTCGTCATCGGAGCCTGCCGTGAGGCAAGGCCGGTGCTGGGGCCTCCGAGGCCAGGATAAGAGCCAGCCGAGGGGTTAGACTGGTGCAGGGGCCAATGGCAGGCATCGGAGCCTGCCATGAGGCAAGGCCGGTCCTGGGGCCCCTGAGTCCCGGATCGGAGCCTGCTGAGGGGTTAGGCCAATGCCGGGGCCAATGGCCAGCATCGGAGCCTGACAGGAGGCAAGGCTGCTACTGGGGCCTTCGAGGCTGGGATCGGAGCCTGCTGAGGGGTTAGGCCAGTGCTGGGGCCAGCGAGGCCAGGATCAGAGCCTGCCGTGAGGCTAGGCTGGTGCTGGGGCCTCTGAAGACAGGATCGGAGCCTGCCGAGGGGTTAGGCCGGTGCTGGGGCCAGCGAGGCCGGGATCGGAGCCTGCCATGAGGCTAGGCTGGTGCTGGGGCCTCTGAGGACGGGATTGGAGCCTGCCAAGGGGTTAGGCCAGTGCTGGGGCCAATGGCCAGCATCGGAGCCTGCCATGAGGCAAGGCCACTACTGGGGCCTCCGAGGATGAGATCGGAGCCAGTTGAGGGTTTAGGCTGGTGTTGGGGCCAGCGAGACCAGAATCAGGGCCTCCCATGAGGCAAGGCCGCTGCTTGAGCCAGCGAGGTCTGGATCAGTCCACCGGGTAGCCAGGCCACTACTGGGGCCGTCAAGAGTGGGATCAGTACTTGCAACGCGGCATGCACAGAGAAATATTGCAGAAAATAAAAATCAGATGCTTCCCCTAATCAGCAATAACTAGGAGGAAAGGGGCAACAGGAAGAGGTCAAGCTATAGAAAGGGCCCTATAGTGAAGCAACTAAGGTGACCAATTAGAGGGTATGGAATAGGGGAGGATGGAGCCTTTTTAAAACGCAGGAGGTACATAAACAAATGTATCAAAGTTAATCACCAAACAAGCATGGGATCTAGGGAGGGGGAGGGAATGGGATGGGGGCTGAATGAGGGCTAATTGGATGATGTGTGCTTGTATATCCTCTCAAGTCTTGTATTCCAATGTGATTGATATATGACTACAATGCACCAATTAAAAAATAAAATAAAATAAAAAATAAATAAAAAAGATACATTTATCCATGATTCTCAAAGTGTTATTGTTTTACTTGTCAGATTCGATCTGGGATTGATTTTAAGTATGGAATGAGTTAAGGGTCAAGATTTAACTTTTGGCTATCCAGATGTTCAGTCCCATTAGAGCAGCTCTATTTGTGGTAGCCCAGAATTGAAAAAATCTTCCACATCAATCAACAATATGTAATAAATTTGTGGGATTTCCATACAAATGCTATTCAACAATGAAAATAAAATACATTATTGCTCTGTGTCACAGTATGGGTGGTTCTCTTAGACATGTTGAACTAGAGAAGCCAGACTCTGAGGAATGCATCCTGGAAACAAGTGAGACATCTATATAGTAGATATATAGAAACACAATCTTCTTAGGAAAGAAATGACTAAACCATGTACTAGAAGGAAAAATTTAATATAGAAAAGTCTTTAAAGATAGAGTAGAGAAAGATTTGATTATGAATACCATTAAATACCTATACCATGGGAAGGGATAAGACTCAGAGGAAAGATGAAGAATTTGATATATGATAGCAGAGGCACTGCCTTCACTCTATCAAGAGAAAAGGGTAAAATGATGCAGGAGTACACATAAATTAATGTATTGTTCATTGTGTCTTTTGTTCATTTCTTTGGGTTATTTAGTATAATTTTATTTTGGCTGTGTATTATACAGAAACTAATGCAGATTAATTAGAAGCATAAACAAATATGTGAAAATGATTAACATCCTGTTTGGAAACAGTTTACCTCTGGGAGAGAAAGGAAGGGTGTGATAACATGTAGAATCATAAGAGAAACTTCAACTATATTTGAAATGTTTATTCTTTCAAACAAAAAGAAACACATGACTCGAACTTGAAAAATGCCAAACAAAAAGATTTTTGGGTAATAGTTGTATAAGTAGGGAATCTTCTTACTCTGCTATATTTAACACTTTTAAATATCAGTAGAGTAATAATTCAGAGCACTGATTTAATATCAGTAGAGTAATAATTCAGAGCACTGAGTTCTGAGGTCAATTTCACTGGCCCTGTTTGATCTACTGCCTTTACTATCTTCCATTTCTTTTGTCACTGGAATGAATATATCAATATCTGTCCTTTCTTACTTTACGCAGATAGTAGCTGATGAAAAGGAAAAATAACTATAAAATACATCAAGTTCTATGTAGAATTAAAACTCTTAAATCAAGAAAAAGGACTTTTTCCTCTCCAGTAAAGACACTTTCATCTAGAGGAAGGTGAGAGGGGGAGAATCAACACATAAGTAAAAGTAATTCAGTTTAGTTTTTGTTACTGTCCTCTTTGTTAAACAGAGTGAAAAAAACAATTTGCTTATTGATTTTTCTTAATTAACAAGAAGTATAAAATTGGTGTCCAATAAATGCAACAAGAAATAAACTTTCATTTTGCAATATAGGTAAAAAAAAAAAAACACAGCAAGACAAGAAAAAGAAAAGCAATGATTTGGAACTGATGGGAGACGTGAATATAGCAAACAGGGGCAAAGAAAGACCAGAAGTAGGAGACTCGAAGACAGTGGCCTTGAAAAAGAGATACACAGAACTATGCAGAGAAGATCATGTGCATGTGCACATAGCAGCACCTAAAAGCAGAGTAGGCGCAGGGCAGCATGCAGAGAAGCCCACTGCTGTGAAGGATGCAAAGTTGGATTCACAGAAATCCTTCAGGCTTGTTTGCAGCTTCTATGTGCCTAAAACTGACCCAGACCAGCTCCATTACCCAGGACCAGCGCTGGCTGGGAGCAGGAGGAAGTAAGCAGTTTTGTTAGATATGCATTCATATAAGTAATTAGTAGTGGTGTCCCATCTTTACCATATCTTCATTTAACTCCACTGAGAGTCTGCCCTTTTGAATGGCCCACTTATTATTTTAACAAGACTCTGCTTTGACACTTCTTCTTGAGCCCATATTTTGACAACCTGGCTGTTTTTCTTGCCAATTATGATTCATCTGAATTTCTAATTTCTGCTTCTATTCTTCTAAGACTTCATTATTTATTTATTTAGTTAGTTAGTTAGTTAGTTAGTTAGTTAGTTGGTATTTAGAATTGAATCCAGAGGAATTCTATTTCTGATCTACACCTCCAGGCCTTTTTTTCTTTTCTTTTTTTTTTTTAATTGGTGCACTATAGTCTCACATCATAATGTAAATCAAGTTGACAATGGCATGTATTCAGACAGTACTTGGTGCCCTCCCCCCCACTGCTTCCCCTTTGCTCTCCCTCCCAATACTCAGGCTGTTGCTGCACAAAACTTCTAAATTCATGTTTCAACTTTACAATTATAAGTAGGATATCAATTTGTAGCTGTATTTTAATAGTAGATTAAAGTAACCAATTTCAATGCTTAGTGTGATCATTGACTAAGGATTATTGCTTTAGTTTTAAAATGACATAAGAAAATTAGGCTACCAAACAAGGGCAAATCAGTAGATATTACTGAAATCAGAAGGTAGAATTTCTCTATACAAAAATGAGTAAGGAAAGAAACCTAACATGCAAGTCATGATTTGATTGTGACTCATTTAATAAGGTACCAACATGTTTATCTCATTGGTTACACTTACATCAGTATCTTACTTCTGTCTTACCCCTGACTTGAAGATTCTGACAAAATCTCATTCATATGGGTGTTTGGGGGAATATCCTACAGTGTCTTAAATGAGCTCATAATCAATTCTATCAGCTCTCAAAAGGCATCAGCCTGGACCTGTCCCAGGCCACTTGGAGATGGCTCCTTGTCCCTATATGGTACACTCTTGATAGCATTCATGTTCCACTCAAGGGCTCTATCTCCCAGAGCCCAGCGCTGCAAACCCCAACTCTCCAAGTGTTGCTGTATCCTCCAGATTCACCAATAACTCCATGCTATATTTTGAGCAAATAAATTTGGGAAAAATATTTCCTTTTACCATACCTCATTTGAAAATTATTTGTCAATAGCACTGGACTGAACACTAGGCTTCTAATGGTTTGCAAATAGAAACATGGTAACTTCTCACAGTTTGCAGTTTAGTGAGAAAGAGGATATAACACACACTGATGTTTACAATATGCGAGAAGTTTTTCCAAATACTTTCTATATTTTCTCCTCATTACCAGAACAAGACTAGAAGGTGGGCATTTCTCTAGTCACCATTTTATAGGATGTCATGGTAGGCTGAAAAATGGCCACTCGAGGACATCGGTTCCTAATCCCTAGAAACTGTAAAGGTTACTTTAATGAAGGAAAAGAATTTTTGAATCCTAGATCCTAAATGGGTCCTAAGTACATCACAAGTGTTTCTTCATCAGAAAAAGGCAGAAGGAAGAGGGATGGAGGCAGAAGAAGAGGGAGAGATCAGAGTGAAGGAGTTACAAGCTACAGAACTCCAAAAACTGCCAAGCAGCCACCAACACTAGAAGTGACAAGAAGCAAATTCTCATACACAGCCTTCCAGAGTAAGGCAGACCAACTGACACTTGCTGTCAGACTCTGGTCTCCAGAACTATGAAGCAACACATGTCTGCTGTTAAGCCACCACAAATTTTGTGGTAATTTTTTATGGCAATTATAAGGAACAAATATAGCTTGGAAACAGAAGCTTAGAGAAGTAGGTATTCAGAATGTTTCATTTAAAAAGCTGATTCCAGAGTCTTTTTTTCTTCTTCAGGTAGAAAGCCCTATGATAAGCTACAATGTAGGGGCAGATACTTCAATATTCCCTGTGGTTTTTCCTTTCCCTGGCCTCTGGGCCTTTCTGCTTCCTCTGTCTGCTCTCCTTCTCTGCAAGGAAAGAAAAATCCATGCAAATATCTTTGCAAATCAATTCCTACTGACTCCACCAGCAATCTCATAATTAGGTAAAAGAAGTTCAAAGAATAATACCCTGCTGATCATGGTGCCACATATCAGTAATCCCAGTACTTAGGAGGCTGAGACAGAAGTGTTGTAGGTTTGAGGGCAGCCTCGGCAATTTAATGAGATTCACAGCAACCTAGCAAGACTCTACTTTAAAACAAAAAGTTAAAAAGGGTTGGAGGTCTAGATTGGAGTCTGAATTCTCCTGGGTTCAATTCCTAATAGTACAAAATTAATAATAATAATAACAATGATAATAATAATATCCTAAATTATATTAGTGGTCAAAAAATATCTGAAATAATAAATAAATACTAAATAAATAGGTAAATATTAGATTAAAAAAGAAAATAAAAAGTTTTTTTTTCTTACAGGAAACTAAGCTATTCTCTTACTCTTTCCTCAACATTTTATTTCATGGGGTTAAGTGCGACCAGTATATGTAAGATCTCACTTGTGATGTGATTTTTCTGCTATCTTCATCTACACTTTCAATTAAATGAACTGATAATTTCTTTTAGGAACATCACATATGCTACATACATAAACATTTCTGAAGGAACTTTGTGCAGCTGAGGATTTTTTTTTTTTTTTTTTTTTTTTTTTTTTTGCTATTAACCAAGAATTGGTGTAAGGTGTCTCTACAGTGTAACAAGATTTGATTTTGTAAAACATTAGGGAAACAACACCGGGTTCAATGTTTCAAAATGAGAAAAAGAGGGTTTCATTTTACTTCATCTTGAGCTTTGAGTTGAAAAGATCTGACTCATTGGCTCTGAATGCAATGTTGCTGAAAATAAGAGATAAGTTCTGATTTCATGCATCATTTCTAACTTCTATAGCAGTGCTATAGAGCTAATATACACTATTCTTCCAAACCAAAGAAGCAATATTCTGATTTTGTTATTTCTACTCAGCACTGGGACTTCTGCTCAGGCACAGAGAGTTTGCACTTCCACTGTTAGTACTTTCCCAATTACAAAGCACCAGCAGACAGTTTATGCTTGATCTGGTTCTCTTCTGACTCTACTTCTATGTCCTTTATCCTCTCACCCTCTAAATACAGATGGTTCATCAGGCTTAATCCAGGATGCCTTCCTTTCTCTATCTACACACTTGCTCCTCCTTGAACCACAATGAAATTCATGGCCTCAGATATCTTCTGAACTCAAAAGTCTTTCCTCTACCTGTTTAGAAAAAATACATAGATACAACACAAGATTAAGAATCTACTGAAAAAAATTTTTTCTTTGTTTAACTTTTTATTGGTCCATTATAGTCATAAGTCTTAATGGAGTACAAGATGGTAGAGGCATACATGCACACATCACTTAATTAGCCCTTTAAATGATGTAAGAATTTAGTAAGATGATTAGGATAAATCAATATACAAACAGACCACTTTTGGTAGATGAGACCATCTCAGAAAATCAAGGGCCATATAAATATAATACAATAGTATTTAGACTATATTACAGGAAAAAAATACCCAATTTTCACTACTGATTTTAAAATAATAAATGCCTAGGAATAAACCTAGTGTGAAAAGATAAATATGAGATTTCTAGTTTCTAGTCTAGTATATAAAGGGCTTAGAAGTTGTCATGCTATTCTAACAAATAAAAAGCTAAATGACCTGAAAAAATCAAAAGTTATTCTTAAATTTGTAAGTGTTGTAAGGTTACAAGGAAAATCGCTCCTCAAAAATTGTAGAGAAGACATACAGAAACAGATTCACAAAACACAGCAAGAGAAACACACAAGCAGAAATCTCCCAAGGGACTGGTACCCGAGTAGGAAAATCTGCACTGTGATTGACAAACTGCTGGAGGCTCAGCATGGGCAAGTCTGAGATGCGATATTCCAGGGAGTCCAGGAATTGGGAGGACCTCACACCTTTGTTTTACCTTCAGGTGGCCTACCAGGATCTCACAATTTTCCATATGCTTACAGCAGGAAGAAAAGAAAAGTAATGATTTTGAAACACACAAAACATTCTGTTCTTTATAATTAGGTCTGCTCTCAGTGGAAACTATTTTAACAAAGCTTAAGATACTATGTTTTATCAGAACCTAACTTACCTGGACATGAGAAATAACCAACTCTAGCCCCATCTAGTAATTTCATAGTTTCTGGCCTAATTTCAAGATCATTGATTCATGTTGAGTTGACTTTTGTGCAAGGTGAGAGATAGGAATCCAATTTCATCCTTCTATATATGGATGTTCAGTTTTTCCAACACCATTTGTTGAAAAGACTGCCTCTTCTCCCTCATATGTTTTTGACATCTTCTTCAAAAATCAGCTGGCTATAAGTATAAACGATTTGTCTTTGTACCTTCTATTTTATTCCATTCATCTATGCATGCTGTTTTGGTTACTAGGTAGACTTGAGTATAATTTGAAATCAGATATTGTAATTCTTCCAGCATAGTTCTCATTGCTCAAAATTGCTTTAACGATCCTGGGTCTTTGCACCCAAAATTTTAGAACAGTTTTTTCTAGCTCTGCAAAGAATTGCATTGGTGTTTTCATATGGACTGCATTGCATATGAAGATCACTTTTGATAGATTAGCCAGATCTCAGAAAATCAAGGATCATGTGTCTTTTTTTATATGAAACCTAGAGAAAAAATAAGAAAGAAAAGGGACTACATGAAAATGGAGAGAGAGACATTAGAATAGTAAGTAGGAGAGGACTGAGGTGAGGAGGAAGAAAGGAAGAGGCTTGAGGAAAGAAATAGTCCAAATAATTTTATATTTGTTTATGAAGGTATCATGACCAAGTTCACTAGGATGCACAGGGAGTAGGAGGCAGTAAGGAGGTAAGATGCAGAGGAAAACACACCCAAAGATGTTGTGTGCATATATGCGTCTGTCACTTTGAGTCTCATTACAATGTGTAGTTAAATGCGCCAATTAAAATTTTAATTTTCTTGAAAATTAAAAAATAGAAAATCAATTAAATCAAAAGCCAGTTTTTTTAAAAGATCAATAAAATTAATAAGTCTCCAATAGGACTAAGAAAAAAAAGAAGTCACAGATAAATAATATCAGAAATGAGAAGACGACATCACCACAGATCTTATAGAAATTAAAAGGATTTAATAAAAGAATATGATTAAAACAAACTTTGTGACCCTAAAATCCATAACCCAGATTAAATGAACAATCCCTTCATAGACATAACTGGCCAAAATTCACATAAGGAGAAATTAGTAATCTAAATAAGACTAGTATCTACTTAAGGAATTGAATCAGTGATTAATAACCTTCCAAAATGGAAAATATCAGGCCTAAATAGGAAAAATTTCCCAAACATTTAAGAAAGAAATTTATACCAGTTCCATAAATTTCAGAAGAGAGAAGGAAGACTTCCTAATTCATTTTATGAGATCAGCATTATCTTGATCTCATAAAACCAGACATTGAAAGAAAACCACAGACAATACCTTTCTCAAACAAAAATCCAAAAAGTCCTCAGAATATTAGTACATCAAGTGAACAATGTATAAAAAGAATTATAAGCATATAGTTACCAAGTAGGATTTACTACAGTTATGCAAGTCTAGTTCAACATTTAAAAATTAATTAATGTATCATAAACAGACTAAAAATAAAATCACATAATAAAATCAATAGATACAAATAGTATTTCACAAAATTAAACACCCATTCATGAAAAAAAAAACCTCTCAGAAAACTAGGAATGAGGAAGAATTCTTCAACTTGATATAAAAATCTATAAATAACCTACAGATAACATAATATTTAATGGGAAGAAAGTAGAAACCTTCTCACTAAGACCAAGAACAAGTCAAGGTTATTTCCAGTCACAACCCCTTTTCAACATTACACTGGAAGTCTTAGCTTATGTAAAAAGACAACAATAGAAAATAAAACAATAGAAAAATTAAAAGCCCAAACTAAAAATAGGCAAGAGATTTGAATAGACACACCATCAAAGAAGATATACTGATGGCAAATGAGTATATGAAAATATGCTCAACATCATATGTCACTAGAAGATTGCAAATTTAATTCACAATAAGGTACCACACTCAATAGAGTGGAAAAAATTCAAAATACTGGCATTAAATGTTTTCATGTATGCTGAAAGATAGGAGCTCTCTTTATTGCCTGCAATTCAAAATGATACAAACACACTGGAAGAAAGTATAGTGCCTTGAGTTTCTTGAGTTCTTTGTATATTCTAGATATAAGTCCTCCATCAGAGGACAACAAAGGTCCAGAATAGCCAAAGGGGTTCTCAGCAACAAAAACCATACAGGAGATATCACAATACCTAACTTCAAACTATACTACAAAGCCATAGTAATAAAAAAATATCATGGAATGAGCATAAAAACAGACACATAGGCCAATGGAGCAGAATAGAAGACTCAGAAACAAATCTGCACACTTACAGTCTATTGATTTTTTACAAATGGGTGAAAAACATATACTGAAAAGAAAGATAGCCTCTTCAACAAATGGTGTGGGCAAAACTGGTTAACCATATGTAGAAAAATGAACATAAACCCCACTCCCTCACCCTACACAAGAGTCAATTCAAGATGGATCAAAGACTTGGAAATCAGACTAAAGACCTTGAGGCTCCTTGAAGAGGGCATAGGTCCAACAATGCAATACATAGGCATAAGTAAAACTTTTCTCAACAAGACCTCAAAGGCACAAGAAACTAAAAGGAAGATCAATTAGTGGGATTGCATTAATCTGAAGAGCTTCTGTACAGCGAAGGAAACCTCAACCAAGAGCCAACAGATTGGGAGAAGATTTGCCAACTACTTCTTCAATGAAAGACTAATATCTAGACTATACAAAGAACTCAACAAATTTGGCACTAAGAAAAAAATAACCCAATTTTAAAAATGGGCAAGTGAGATAAATAGACATTTTATGAAAGAAGAAATTCAAATGGCCAATAAATGTATGAAAAAATTCTCAACACCATCAGCAATCAGAGAGATGCAAATCAAAACTATCCTGAGATTTCACTTAATTCCAACTAGGATGGCAATCATTATTGCTGGCAATTCAAAATAAATTGAATAGAACTGAGAACAAAGAACACATGATTATATCAATAGATGCTGAAAAAAGCATTAGACAAAATTTAACACCAATTCGTGTTAAAAACACTGCAGAAAATTGGAACAGAAGGAACATATTTCAACATCATTTAGGCAATATATAATAAACCCAAAGCCAATATCATGTCAAATGGGGAGAAATTGCCAGAATTTCCTCTAAAATCAGGGACAAGACAAGAATGCCCACTATCACCACTCCTTTTCATTACAGTCTTCAAGTCTCTTGCCACAGCAATAAAACAAGAAAAGGATATCAAACGAATTCAAATAGGAAAAGAGGAATTAAAATTATCCTTGTTTGCAAATGACATGATCCTTTATCTAGAAGACCCAAAAAACAACCAAAAGACTACTGGAGCTGATTAACCAATTCAGCAAAGTTGCAGGATACAAAATCAACCTAAAGAAATCAGTTGATTTTCTGTATTCCAACAATGAATCCATAATGAAAGAAATAAAGGAAACAATCCCATTCACAATAACCTCAAAACCAATAAAATACCTAGGAATAAACCTAACCAAAGACACAAAAGACCTCTAAAATGAAAACTATAAAAATTTAAAGAAAAAGTTGAAGAAGACCTTAGAAAATGGAAAGATCTCCCTTGCTCATGAATAGGCAGAATAAATATCATCAAAATGGCTAGTCTGCCAAAGTGATCCACAAATTCAATGCAATTCTTATCAAAATACCAACAACATTCTTCATAAACCTAGAAAAATCAGTCACGTATTTTATATGGAGAAAGAAAAGACCCAGAATAGTCAAAGCAGTTTTCAGCGATAAGAATCATGCAGGAGGCATCACAGTCCGACTTCAAATTATACAAGAAATCAATGGTAAAAAAAAAAAACAGCATGGTATTGGCATAACATCAGGCATACAGACTAATGAACAGAATAGAAGATACAGAAACAAACCCACATACTTATAGTCAATTGATCTTTGACAAAAGGGCCAAACTCGTACCCTGAGAAAAGACCACCTTTTCAACAAATGGTGCTGGAGAACTGGCTATCCATTTATAGAAAGATGGAACTAAATCCTTACCTCTCACTGTGCACAGGAATCAACTCGAGATGGATCAAAGACTTAGAAATTAGACCAGAGACTGTGAAGCATAGGGCATAGGGTTAACACTCCAACATATAGGCACAGACAATAACTCTCTCAACAAGCCCTCCAAAGCACATGAAATTAAAGCAAGAATTAATTAACAAGTGGGATGGCATCAAACTAAAAAGTTTCTGCTCATTAAAGGAAACCATCAAAAACCTAAAGAGAAAGCCTACAGAATGGGAGATGATCTTTACCAGCCACCATTCTGATAGAAGGCTAATATCCAGAATATACAAAGAGCTCAAAAGACTCACTAGCAAAACAAATAACCCAATCCAGAAATGGGCAACTGAATTGAATACACACTTCACAAAAGTAGAGATACAAATGGCCAATAGATACATTTAAAAATGTTCAATATCATTAGCCATCAGGAAGATGCAAATCAAAACTACACTGAGATTCCATCTAACCCCAACGAGAATGGCAAAAGCATAAATAAATCAACTAACAAAAAATGTTGGCAAGGATGTGGGGAAAGAGGAACTCTTTTACACTATTGGTGGGAGTGCAAACTAGTTCAGCCACTATGGAGATCAGTGTGGAGATTCCTTAGAAAACTGGGAATGGATCCACCATATGATCCAGCTATACCACTCCTGTGTATCTTTCCAAAGGGCTTGAAATCAGAGAATTACAGTAAAATGCATACCCATGTTCATAGCAGCACAATTCATAATAGCCAAAATATGGAACCAACCTAGATCTACATCAACAGATAAATGGATTGCAAAATTATGGGAAATACACACAATGGAATTCTACTCAGCAATAAGGAAGAACAAAATCACATCATTCTCAAGAAGATGGAAAAAACTGGAGAACATTATGTTAAGTGAGATCAGCAAAGCACAAAAAGAAAAGAGAAGTATGTTTTCTCTACTATGCCCAAACTAGGGAATATTAGGAATATCAGAGGGACTCCAGATAATGGCAGAGAACCCTCAGCAAAGCTAGAAACGAAAGGTAGGTAAGGAAGACGGCTGAGGTTGATTAATGGAGAAGCTACATTCAAATGTGTGCATAAGTGTGAATATAGCATGGTCAACCTGGACACTCATTGTTGGGAGGGGGAAAGGGAAGTGGGGTGAGGGGAGGGCAACAAGCATTGTGTGAATGTGTGCCTTTTCCAATAGGATCCACATAAAAATTTTAAAAAAACAAATGCTGGTGAGGATATGGAGAAGTAGGAACTCTAATACATTGTTGGTGATTGCAAATTAGTGTAACCACCTTGAAAAACAGTATGGAAGATCCTCAGAAATGGGAATGAACCCAACATATTATCCAGCAATACCACTTCTGGGTATCTACCCAAAAGAATTGAAACCAAACTACCAAACTAATGCATGTGTATCTATGTTCATAACCGAACATTTTCACAATTTCCAAACTATGGAACTAACCAAGGTGTCCATCAATAAATGAATGGATTACAAACTATGAGATATGATGTACACAATGGAATTTTACTCAGCCATAAAGAAGAACAAGCCGGGCGTGGTGGCGCACGCTTGTAATCCCCGCGCTTGGGAGGCGGAGACAGGAGGATCGCGCAGGTTCGAAGCCAGCTGTGCTGGCGTAAGAGACCCTGTTTCAAAAATATAAAAAAAAATAGGTCTGGGAGTGTAGCCTGGAGGAAGAAGGGCTTCCAGGAACCCCAGTACCACCAAAAAAAAAAAAGAACAAAATTATGTAATTTACAGGGAAATAGAACTGGAGAACATTATGCTACATGAGATTAGTCAGTCACAAAAAAATAAGAAATTGGCTGCTCTCCCTAATATGTGAAAGCTAGGGAGAAAAGAGCGATAGAAGGAACTCTAGACAAAGGAGAAACCATAGATGAGTAAATAAGGCAACCTAACTGAGGGTGATGGGTGGGGTTAAGAGAGAAGTTCTCTAATGTACATGATGTACATTTATAAACATATTAAAATCAATCACTAAGCCAAACATGAGAAGGAGGGAAGGGGAGGAAATGTGGTAGGTTTGAGGGAAGGGCTAAATGAGTCGTGTATGTATGTATGTATGCCTCTACCATTTTGTACACCATTAAGATATATGACTATAATGCACCAATAAATTTTTTAATTAACTTTAGTAAGAAAAGAAAGTATGGTGTTTTCTTTTTTAAAACATACAAGTCTTTTACCCCAATATGATGTATGACTATAATGCACCAATAAAAACTTTAAAAAATACACTCACCATACAATCTAGCAAATCAGAGACTTGTTATTTACCAAAATTAGCAGAAAACTAATGTCCACAAAAAATTATATACATATATGTATGGCTTTATGCTAAAACTTGGAGCCTGGCATTATGGCTCACCTGTAATCCAAGTACTTGGGAGGCTAAGACAGGAGGATCGCAGGTTCGACACCAGCCTCAATAGCTCAGTGAAGCTTGTATCAACTTAGCTAAACCCGATTTCCAATAAAAAATAAAAACAAGACTGGGGTGTAGCTTGGAATTAGAATGTTCTTGGATCCAATCCATGCACTGCAAAAATTAAATAAATAAATAAATAAATAAATAAATAAATAAATCTTGGAAGCAACCAAGATTTTTTCCAATAAGTAAATGGATAAATTAACTCTGGCACAATAAAATGATGGATCATTATTCAGTGTTCTCAATCCATAAAAAGATATAAAAGGATTTTAAGTACAGATTATTAAATGATGGACCATTATTTACTGCTCTCAAGCATGAAAAGACATAAAAGATTATAAGTACATATTATTAAATCAAAGAAAACAGCAAGAAAAGGCTACATACTATATGATTTCAACTATATGACATTATAAAACAGGCAAAATTATGAATATGATAAAAGATCAATAGTTTCCAGGAACTTTAGGGTAATAAAGAATAAATAGTAGCCGGGCGTGGTGACCAGAGACAGGAGGATTGTGCAGGTTCGGAGCCAGCCGCGCATGCTGCCTTAGGAGATCCTGTTTCCAAATAAAAATGTAAAAATAGGTCTGGGAGTGTAGCCCAGAGGTAGAAGGGCTTCCAGGAACCCCAGTACCACCAAAAAATAATAATAATAATAAATAGTTAGCACAAAAGATTTTTAGAGCAATGAACTTGCTCTATTTGATACTGTAGTGCAAACACATGTCATTTTTCATGTCAAAATCTATAAAATGTACAAAACCATGAGTGAACTATGACGTGAACTATGGATTTGGGGTGATAATGTCATGTTGAAATAGGTTTAACAATTATAATAAATTGTCATTCTGGTGTGGGATATTGATAGTGTAAGAGGATGTACACACGTGGGAGCAGAAATGTATGGAGACTCTGTACTTTCTTCTCAGTTTTGTTGTGAACCAAAAAATTCTCTGAAATAATATATATTTTTAAAATAGGGCAATATGGGAAATCAAGTGGATGAAGAAGGGCCAAAATTCAAGTTGAGACTATAAAGAGTTCAAGGAATGTTAACTTCTTAGGAATATGCAGTAAAATAAAATAATTTCATTCTCTGTAAGTTATATTATAAATATAACAAAATCATCATGTAAAATTTCAACATACTTTTCAGATTACACAGGCTGCTTTTTGCATATTAAAAAGAAAGGAAACAATATCCAGGAGAAAAATAGAGCAACTTGAATCTTCTTGTAAGGTAAAATAACAGACCACCATAGAAATAACTGCATGGACAAATTTAAAATCAATAGGAGAAAATAAAAAGAGTAGAAATAAATGCAAATTCATAGAAAAGTTAGTATATGATAAACATTGCATCCAAATTAGTGGGGACATGGTGATTTTGTTTTCAAAAACTGAAATAGAGAAAAATATTAAAATCTGGAAATTTTATAAAGTTGGGTCTGTATTTCAAATGTTATTTGATAATAAATTTAAATTAGATAAAATAACAAAAGTAAATCTAAGATAATAAAGGCAATAAATAAAATAATATGAGGCTTCTTTCCTAATCTTTAAATAGCACAAACATTTCTTAGTATGAGCCAAAACTTAGGAACTATAAAATAAAATAATAAGTTCTATAGTAAAAGTATTAAAGATTTCTTCAAAGCAAAATCCATCACAAAGTAAAAATATATAATTGATTTTAAAAACCAGGGAAATATACAATCAAAGCAATATCCTTTTTTCTTTTATTTACACACACACACTCACACAAACACTTACACACACACTTCTATTGTGTGAACAGTGACTACTATTCTTTTCTCAACTTTTCTACCTTTCATATATGAGTGAGAATATGAAGTATTTGTCTTTCTCTGCCAGGATTATCTAATTAATATTATATTAAGAGCTATAGACTTTTAATAGACCTTAATATATGTATCTTTTTCAATATATTTTGATACATAAAAACATATAAATAACAATTTTATGAATAAAGTTTAATAATGTAACAAATATCCATGAAGGCACAATCCAACCCAAGGATAAAATCATTACAAAATCATTTTCAAATTGTGGCAAAGAACACATGATATACAATTCACCATCTTAACCATTTTTGAGTGAGCTGTTTACTGGGATTCAGTACATTTATACTACTATGTGACCATTCCCGCCATCGACTTCAGAACTCCTGCCATCTTGCAAAACTAAAACCTGTTCCCATTAAACAATCACTCCCCCTTTCCAAAACCTTCTCCCTGCCCTAGGAACCACTTTTCAACTTTCTGGGTTGGTTTTTTGTTTGTTTGTTTGTTTGTTTGTTTGTTTTTGTTTTGTTTTTTGACTGCTCTAAATACCTCCTATAAGTGGAATTCTACTGTATTTGTCATTTTGTGATTTACTTTTTTCACTTACTGTAATGTCCTCAAGTTTTATCCATGTTGTAACAAAACCATGAAGTTTGGGAACAAAGCCAAAATAGTTAAATAAATAAATAAATAAATAAATAAATAAATAAATAAATAAATAAATAAAAAGGAGGGTCAAGAGATTGTGACTTTTTTTTTGGGGGGGGGGTACTGGAGGTAGAACCCAGGGGCTTTCAACCTCCAAGCTGTACTTCTGGACCTATTTTATACTTTATTTGGAAACAGGGTCTCACTAAGTTGCCAAGAGCCTCACTAAGTAGCTGAGGCTGGCCTCAAGCCTGTGCAATCCCCCTGTCTCAGCCTCCCAACCACAAGGATTACAAGCGTGCACCACCATGTCCAGCAAGAATGTGGTTTTATTTAAAAATAAAAGCATTTCAGGCTTCTGACCCAAAATAAGTTCACACTCTTCTCCACAAACTACTTATTGCTGATATTTCTTTTGTTGATACCTTGAATCCCGTGTACCCATGTTGTCCACACAGTAAAGTCCAAATCTGATAAATACTCCGTCATTTACAGAAATGTCATCACCTTTTTCTAACATATTTTAAAATGAAGAGCCCTTTCTTTTCTGGATTAAAATATCTGTTTGTGGTTTGAAAGTCAGTTACCTATGCAGATGATAATTTCAGAAATGGTTTAGGCTCTGATCTGTCCAGCTGTGAAGAGTTTAAACAATTCTCCATAATGAAGCATTCCTTGAGCTCAAATTCTTTCTAGAATTATCTCTAAACTGACCTCAGAGCAAGTGAAAATACTTGTACATAGAAAATTTGCAGATCTGCAGGTGCAATCTTTTCTCTTTTACTTTCCTCAGTAATCGTACTCCGTGAAAGGCTTACACTGACTAGCTTTTATTAATAAGAACATGGGGATGATGGGGTACAGCAGAAATGTTATGTTGTATACTCTACCATAGAAGATTAGATTTTTTATTTTGTATTTTCAACAGAGGGGAAACTGCCTAACAGCAAACATATAATATTATATGTGAAGTATAAGTATTTTGAAAGAAAATATTAAGAATCCTTGGCTTTTTGATCAGAAAGAATAATACCATTATCAAGTCGTCTACTGCTGTAGAGACATACAGGTTTATTTTGCCTGCCTATAAAGTTCAAAAATAGAAAGGCTAAGGGATCTATTTTTTCCAATATTATAAATTGCAAGACATAAGAACAATTGTAAAATAAGATTATTCCAGGGAATTAAAAAGATCAAATGATTAATTTAAATTCATTTTATAAAATGATACCTTTCATAGATACTAACTTCTGAGTAATTTAAAATCCTGTTGAGATCACAATTATTTCTAGGCTAGGAGAGAGATGGAATAATTCTATATCAAAAAGTATGACCTTTTAAGATTTTAAATGCAATTTATTTTTTCATATCAGTTAAATGAAATTTTTTGATCTGGTGAGCAAATGTATAATTCAATCTCTAGATAATATTTTGTCTCAAGCAATATTTTAATAATACTTATACCTAATTCAACAGTTAAGTCTGCTTGTTTTATTTTTAAGTGTCTTTGGTACCTAATGCCCACAAACTTACTAGCTTTCCCATTAAAGTGGACAATACCAGCAATGTATAATAAGTGAAAATGGGAAAAAGCATTTCTTATAGATGATTGATTTAAAATATATTAAAATGCAGAGAGAGAGAAGAAATCTATTTTTCTCTGAATAGAGTGACTTCATTTTATTGCTTTTAAACAGACATAATTTCCTGGTGACTTCCATCATGATTTAAGCTAATTTCACTGCACAGTGGTTCTACCAACTTGAATCAGAAAAGAATGCCACAGGCTATTCCATCCTTTTCCTAAACTCTTTTCCTACATGTTACTGTGTTAGAAAACAATAACAATATTTTTAAAGTTAGAAATTTGTAATAAAATGATAAGTTAGAAAAATAAAAAAATGAAAATCATAATGGATATTAGTATATACTAATTTCTGAAATCAGAATATGATTTTCAGTAAAATGCAAAATTGATGAAGTTTCCTGTTATTCCCTCTTCCTCAAAAAGAGTTGCTATTGATTTTATGATGCATTTGAGAATCCAAGAGCTATAGACGTTCAAGTTTATGACCTCGGCAAACCTTTTCCTTCTCTACCATCATCATTATCATCAAATTACCATTGCCTTTAGTTGAACGGCTACCTCTGCCAGCTTTTCTTTTTAACATATGATCTAAATGAAATTGTTCTCAGGCTTAGCTGCACCTGAGAATCTTGGCAGTTTTTTTTTTAATTCAGCTGAACAAATCCACTATAGAATTGTTTCAGAATCTTTACTGGCAAGGTTTGGACGTCTGAAGTTTTGAAGTCTCCCCAAGGGGTTCTGGTGGACAGTGAAGAATGACTGAAAGTTCAATCCTCACACACACAAAAAAGTTGGGAGCAGATATTGTTATTATCTCCAGCCACCTTTCAAACTCAGGTCAGCTTTATCCTAAATATAGTTTTTAAAAATATTTTTCTATACTTCTGCCAAACAACATCAAGTACTTGGGATGGAAGCTACAATGATTTATGTCATATTCTTCCTAATTAAGAGAGAAGATGCTTCCAAAATTTATAAAGCATAGGGAAAAATAACTATAATGACAAGAGTAATTTTTCTAGGTTTTTTAAGTGAGAAAGGGAATAGCCACAGAATGAATAGGCTTTAGATTAGTTCATCTGAAAACCAGCTAATAACATTAGTAATTACCTGGACTTCAAGCAGTCAGGCCTGGACTCCAATTTTCAGTGTGCTTGTCATTCATTATAATTAGTGTCAAATTTTCTTCACATTCAGCAGTTAAAAAAACATAAGCTGCAGGGACCTAATTGCCACGATGAAACCAAGTACCTATTTGGAATGTTGATATTCTAGGCTACATAACCCAAGGTATTTCTGCAAGTATATGTCCCTCCAATGGCTCCCTTTGCCATAAGACCCTCTGTTAAAATAATGTGTCACCTCTTATTGGAGTCTCTGCTCACTGGGGAGGCCTCCTTGATGTCCTACAACTCACACAGCTGTTTGTCTCTGTTTTCTCCAGCAACATCTCTTTCCCTAGGGAAAAAAAAAACTAATAAATTCACCCAGGCTGACATTGAGGTGTCTGAAGTAACTTCACACAGACACACACACACACACACACACACACACACACACACACACACACCTGGATTCTAAAAGAATATGTTCTGTTTTCTTCTTTCTCTCATGTTAGATGTTGAGTTTGTACACATAGTTTGTTAGACCCCGTTAGAGACCACTTTGTAGGCATTCTGCTAGAAAATGGAGAGAGAAAATATACTTTCTTATTCTGCCTATTTTCAGAACAGAATAGTCTTAGCAACATGAGCACTGGCAACACCAAGAATCTTACAGCAGCTCCCCCCATGTGTGAAGTGCGTGATGACACTCACTAATGAGCTACTTACCCACACAGGCTCCTTATGCCTGCTGAGCACTGGCAGTGTGCTTACTACCACACATAGAGACATTCTCTGTTCTAAATAGCTACCATTTTATCTATTTTTAATTAGCACTTTTTTGTATGGTGGTTTCACTAAGTCACTGAAGCTGGCTTCGAACCTGGAATTCTCCTCTCTCAGCCCCCCAAGTAGTGGGATTACAACCATGCCAACCTGTAATCAGCACTTTTTCATAGGGCAGAATCGTGAAATTCTTAGAATTGTTTGGTCTTTCTACACACACAGACACATACATACACAGGTTCACAATGGCAGGAGTGGTTGCATATGGACACACAACAGACAGCTCCCCTTAAAAGTTGCATTTCACTTCTACCAAGAATAGTAACGGGCTTAGTAAGACAAGACATAACAACAATTGTATAGTTTTTCCTTCCACAATTTACTGAATGCAAATCCCACTTACCTACTTTTATAATTTTACCTATGCTTAATAAGAGATATTTAGAAAAATGGTTCAAATAAAACTGAGTTAGATAAGATTTGAATACTTATTTGTAATTAGATTTGTGTACATTTTTGAGGGAGTCTTTAATCAAGAACATTTGGGGCATCCACTAGGTCAAAAGAGAATGCATTAGGGAATCCAAATGGATTTCAGTTACAGTTCTCTTTAAGGAATTTATGAGGAAGTAAAAGAGATTTTTATCCTGAAAATAACTGCTTTCACAGAAGTAGTTTGTTAAGAAAAAATCAGTAAGCTGAGTACCCAAGTAAATCTCTCATAACTAGCCCTTTTCCATTATTATTAAAATGAAATATCTCCTTTTCCATTATTATTAAAATGAAATATTATTAAAATAAAACATCTCAAATGAAAGAAGAGAATAATTTTTATGGTCAAATGTAAAATCACCTTACATGGGATTGTAAATGAAGGCGTGATACTGGGATTGCATGGACGTTATAGTGGTTTGTACATGAAGTCTTTAGTGCATTTTCTTGGCATGGTTGTGCTGCTAAGCATAAAATTATTCTTTTGTTATAATTGTTATAATAATTATTTAAAATTATTATTTTTTCAATATACTCAGAGTTCATCACATTCTAAGGGACTAACATCATTTCCTATATTAATCAAGCTCTCAAAATATTGTTGTGTCCTCCAAAATGCCAATGAGAAAAATTAGACCAGACCACAATAACCAAGGTCACTCATTAATGCATAAATTTTGTTTAAAATCCATTAAGGAAACAAAGCATAATCAGAAAATTGTGCAGTGTGTGCAAAAACAAAACAAAGGGAATTATCTGAATGACTTTAAAGCCCATGTCAGTGACAGCCTTAGGCATCCAAACGCAAATCGATGGAGACCAGCCAAATAGGCAAAAATCGTTTTTTCACTGGTTAGAGCTGCAGTGACTAGTTTTAATGAAATAGCTTTATAAAATGCTTTGTAAAAATAAAACTTGAATTAAATTTTGAGCAATTATAAAGTGGAGTACAGTTAGAATCTTTATGCGATATGTAAGTTAAAAATATCAAAGCAAAATTGTACTTTGCTGAAAGCTCATGTTGTGAAAACTATTCTGTGAACTCTTTCCAGGTAATTTCAGATTAATTTGATAACACCTACTAATTATACTATGAAGGAAATTAGTGAATTAATTGTGGTTATCTTGGAACAACACTCTTTCAGGAGACTGGGATGAAAGAAAGACGCTTAAAATTGCTTGCTTTGGAATGGTTTAAAAAATAAAACAGTAAAATAAACAGAAAGTATGGAGAGAAGGAAATAATACAACATTGTCAGAGCATTTACTACTGCCTATAAATTTGATTTACAGAAGAATATTAGATTACAACAAAACATATGTTTTATTCAGCTGAATTTATTTGAAGTATACTGTTAAAAATTAATGGCACAAAAATATAACTCAAACTAAAATCTTATCATCTAAGCAAAATCTCATAATTTTTCTATTTGACCAAATGTTCCCATCATTGCTCCAAGCCTACATCTTTTAAATGTTTTCAAATTTTTTATCTTTCTTATTAAAATGTATTTACCCTTACTAAATCTACAACAATGTTTAAGATAAATCAGTATAAGGTAAAGAGTTCTGCTACCTGCTAATATTGCCAGGATACCCACGATACCACTATTCTTGTTTTCATAGATAAAGAAAGAGAAGAATTTTAAATATATATTAAAACCTGCTGGAATTTTTCACTTTTGTACCATTAAAATTACTAACCATTGTTCCAGCTGCCAATTGTTCATTGTCAATAAGGCCTAAATCATATTCCCAAACTTTTTGTAGTACTAGCAATTTTATTTTATAAAGAGATGCCATTTTAGACCAATAAGTAAAAGTCACTTTTTCAGTTTTTGTGTTTTTTGGGGGGGCAGGAAATGTTTGGCTATTTATTTTAGGCAAATTTTGCAGAATTTAACAGAGGCCATTTTAGAAAATCACTGCATTATTAGCCCATCATAAATTCAGAATTTAATTACTTATGTTTCATTTTGTTCTGAAAGTAGCTTGTCAGAAGGCAATTCTTTGTGCCTTAGAACCTACATTTTTGCCTCAAGAGAGAATGAGTAAAAAAGCCGTATTTGTTAAATCTGAAGCACTTCAATTGGTGGTTTGTTGTTTTTTTTCCAGTATTTTAGATGAATGTTAGATTTTGAAATGTCATCTCTTCATTGCCAAATAGCCAATCCTCTCCCCAGAAAATTGCTAGTTCTGCTTTCACTGATTGTATCTTTGCAATTGCATCACATTCCAAAAGGAAATTTTAGCAATTGTTAGTTAGCCAGAATTAAATAGGAAGTCCCAAATTCAGACACTTTATAAATAGGACATGTTTTATGCTTTAATAAAAAAGTCTCTCTTCCCATGCTTGAAACACAAAATATCACAAAGTTTATTCCTAATTATAAACTTTTTTCAATACAGGATAAGTTTTTTTAAAAGATAGATCATAGCAGAGTATGGTGGCACACACCTGTTATCCCAGTACTTGCGAGGCTTAGATAGAAAGATTACAAGTTCAAAAGCCTCAACAATGTAGTAAGATTCTCAGAAACCTAGTAGACTCTGTTTCAAAAAAATTAAAAAGAACTAGGGGTATAGCTTGAACTTATAATGCTTCTGAGTCCAATCCCCAATACCATTCACATACACAAAAAGTATACATCAGGTATTCATTATACCTAACATAGTTTATTCACGTTCTAATAATTTATGATTAAAATTACACACATCCCCAAAAATATTCCTGTGAGTAATAATTTAGCTCCTTAAGTTAAAATTCTATGAGCAGTTAAAAGAAACATAGAAGAAAAGCTTTATTACAATGGATTTTCCAGAAACTTCTTGGCCATGACACCAAAAGCAATTAATTAAAACAAAACTAGATGAACAGAACTATGTCAAGCGTTAAAACTTGTGTAGTTCAAAGGACATGATTAGAGTGAAATGGCAACCTGTGGGCTGGGATACAATATTTACAAATCATATTTGATAATATATAATTTTGTACATTACAGCTCAGCCACAAAAAAACTCATTATCTTGATTAAAAATTAGTTAATACTGCCGGCAGTGGTGGCACACGCTTGTAATCCCCGCGCTTGGGAGGCAAAGACAGGAGGATCGCGCAGGTTCGAAGCCAGCCACGCTGGCTTAAGAGACCCTGTTTCCAATTTTTTTTTAAGTATAAAATAGGTCTGGGAGTGTAGCCCAGAATTAAGGGCTTCCAGGAACCCCCGTACCACCAAAAAAATTTTTTTAATTAGTTAATAGACTTGAATAAACATTTTTCCAAAGATGATATACAAATGGCCAACACACATGTCAAAGATGCTCCACTAGTCAACAGAGAAATGCAAATCAAAACCATAATGAGATAACACCTCACAACCATTAGGATGGCTTGTCTCAGAAAAACAGAAAATGGCAAATGCCAGTGATGACACAGACTAGGTGAAATCTTAGTGCATTGTTGTTGGGATTGTAGAAGAGTTTGACTGCAGTGGGAAATAATATGGAAGTTGCTCAAAAAGATTTTTGGATATAAATATTATGTGGTAAAGCAATCTAGCTTTTTAGATAATTGCTAATAAACCATTGAATAATTTTAAAGAGATATTTGCATTACCATGTTTATATCTGTATTATTCACAAAAATAGCTAGGAGGTAGAAGAAGCCCAAATGTCTAACAAGAGGTGGATAAATAAACAACATGTAGAATATTATTCAGCCTTTAAAGAAAAGGAATTCTGTCCCATACCACAGCACAGATGCACCTTGAGGACATCATTGAGAAAGGATGGAAAGTTTGGCTCAGTGGAGGCCTCAGCTGAAGGTCAGCCCTGGTGAAGTGAGAAGCTCAGATGCTGGAAGCCTTGTACAGTAAAAAGCACTACAGAGACAGGCAGACAGCTCAGGTCAGCTAATGAATTGTCCAAATGGATATTCAGAAATTACTAAGCCTATTTATTCTTTATCCAATAATTGGGAAATTTGAAACACTGAGTTTGATTCCATTTAAATAAATCAAAGGCTAATAAGATGGTACAGGTTTGAAATAAAAATGGGCTGTTTTTATTGCCTGCCTTTTGTGAAAATATATCAGTTTTTTTCATAAGACAAAGGCTGACTGGCAAAACATTCTTAAGGATGTGGATATTAAAGAGTGTTACTACAAATTAGTAAAATGAAATTTCTATGAACAAAACAATCAAACATATTTATCTAGATTTTTTGAAATAGTATTGATCTTTCTAAGGCTTGGGTTTTCTTTTCTGTGAAATTTACTGTGCCACCAAACTCTATAGGTCAGTGACTATCAAACTTGAATGGGCATCAGAATTGCATACAGAGTATTATAAAATACAGATCACTGGGCCCAAAAGAAGGCCTAAAACATAGCCCAGAGATATATACTTCTAGCATATTTGCAAGCAATCCTTATGCTACCAGTAGGGAACCCGAATTTGAGAACCCTTGTTAAATAAAAATTATTATTTACCTATAACAAGCTAAGTAAATGCTGTGAGAGAACATTCTGAGTGAAATATATTTCTCATTAAAATATTCTTTAGTGCAAGTAAATTCATTGTTTATAGATTACATGGGTGATCAGTTGTCTGGAATTATAGTTCAGTAGATAGCCCATGTATCAGACATTCTCAGCATAAAAATATAATTTCCTGAATGGCTCTTCTACTGTGTGATATTCTAATCTGTAGCATGTGGGAATATTGGATTTTCAAGTTGACAGCTCTTTATTATGAAGAATGTATAGAATTACCAAAAAAATCTTGTTTCATTTTTAAAGTTCACAAATGAATTAATAAGACTCACAGAAACCACATAAACATGTGGAGACTGAACACCACACTGCTGAATGAAGAATGGGTCATAGAATAAGTAAGGGGTGAAATCAATAAATTTCTAGAAACAAATGAAAATAGAGATACAACATATCAAAACCCTGGGGCACTTTGAAGACAGTAATGAATTAATGATAAAAACAGACCTAAGAACATTTTGTTTGAGTGTGAACCAAGACCATACTGCTAATAAGTGCTCTGCTCAACGTTTCTTGAAACAAATCAAAATGAAATTTGCATTTATTTCTAAAGTCATAGAGAAGTTCTCTGTATTTCTTATTATTTGGTATGAAGTGATTTATTGGAAATAGAGTCCAGAAAATCTGGTGTTATTCATAAACAAGATACAAAGGTAACACTAATTAACATGATTCTTAGCAAAAGAATTTGATAGCATGAATACATGTCCATACTATATTAAGAAAACATACTTATATAGCACTTGTTTTTTAAAAAGGGAATGTTTTAACATGTGATATTTTATTTTAATTTATTCTAACAAGGTTAAAAATAAAGTATCTGAGGATATGCAGATCATAACTCAACACCCTTCTAAGCTAGACGTCCCAGCTTTCCCTGTATCAACAAGATTAGTAACAAGCACCTCTGTGGGTCTGAGTTAGATGACTTCTCAAGGATCTCCCTGACACTCTTTCTGTCCTCTCTTTCACAGTGAAGCCTGGCTTTCATCACAACACAGGCCCTTGAATGGCTATGCTTTTCTTATTGGAAATAATCTAAAATAAAGAATTAAAGACTTATTCATTACTAATTAGCCTATCAGTATGCTAAGTATTGGGGTCAGGTGCTGAATAAACAGGGTCTCTGCCCTCATGTGCTAGTGTGCAAGGGCAGGGTGGACAATGAGCCCACAGGGGAAATACTTCTCCACCTGAAGCTGATCCAGTCATACTATACCTAACATTTAACATGTTCTAGAGTTGAGTACAAATATCTTCAAAAATACTCACTGATAGATGTGGTTTTGTGATTATCAGAAGGAAATTTAAAATGTGCCAGACATAGTCCTCTGGAGTCATTATGTGAATTGCCAAGAACTTTATTCAAATGATTATGATTTTCTCATGAGTCTAAAACTTTCTAAGAAGAGAAGCATTTTAGATGCCAAGTTTCTGCTTTTCCTCATGATCCAGAGGCATTTCCTTTAACATAAAATGTATGAAATAAAGATATATGCAATTTACATTTTCTTTTTAATTTTATTCAATCAGATAATCAATTCAACTCACATTTCCAAGAAAGAGAATAAACCAATTGGCATTAACTGAAAATTTGACTAACTTGCCCTAAATATCAATTATAAAATGAGCCAATAATTTCAAGAGGATTCATGTTTCTCTGTGTAGCTCCAAAAGCACTTTTAATACTATAAAGACTCATTTGATGAAATTTTTGTTCAAATTAATTCAAGTAAACACTTAGGTATGAACTGATTTTCAGTCCATCCCTTCAAAGGAAAATTGGAAATACAGCTGCCATATATTTCCTGTTCTGTAACAAAACACTGTGAAATTACTGTTCTGAGTCTCTGCTCACTCCCATTGGTCTTGGACTCATTCACTGATTCATCCATTTGACATTAGTGAACAAAACTGTGTGCCAGGCACAGCATTATGCATTGCAGGTATAATGGCGAATGATAAAAATAAAGACACAATCTCTGCCCTCATCATAGAAAAGTATTGATCAAATTGTCACCAAGCAATATCAAATCATAACTATAACCAGTAGCACAGAAGAGAAGGGTGTGGTTTTATGAGAGAATGTGCTAAGGTGAGTTTTTTGTGACAGTATGAGTGAACCTAGAAAACATTGTGGTAAATCAAATAATCTAGACAAAGAAAGGTCAGTCGGGCATGGTGGCACTTGCTTGTAATGCCAGCATTTGGGAGGCTGAGACTGGATGATTGGGGTTCATAGACAGCCTCTGCTACTTAGTGAGGCCCTTTGCAACTCAGTGAGACCCTGTTTCAAAATTTAGAATACAAAGTAGGGCAGTGGGTATAGCTCAGAGGTCAAATGCCCCTGGGTTCCATTCCCAGACCCACAAAAAAAGAGAAAGGCACATGAAATGTGATTCAATGTGTATGTAGAATCTTAAACAGTGAAATTAATAGAAACAGAATGTATGAGGGTGGTTGCCAGAACCTGAGAGAGAAAAAAAGAGATGTTGGTCAAAGAGTACAGAATTTTAGTCATTTGAGATAAGCAGGTTCTGGACATCTAACATGTAGTAACATGAGTAAAGCTCATGATATTGTGCTATATACTTGAACTTTGCTGAGAGGGTAAATATTAAGTTTTCTTACAAAAAAGAAGGTAAGGAAGGAAGGAAGGAAGGAAGGAAGGAAGGAAGGAAGGAAGAGAAGAAGAAAGGCAGGAAGAAAATAAATGAGTTGATAGATATCTTAGACTGATTTTTCTTTCACAATGCCTACATATATCAAAACATCAAGATGTACATCTTTAATATATGTGTAAATGGTTGTCAATTATACCTTGATAAAAATGAAAAAAGGTATAAAATATACATCATGCTATAGTTGATACAAAAAGTCATTACATTAATATAAACCATTCAGAGACCTGAAAAGAAATGTTTCCTAGGCTCAAGACATTTTGTCAGTATTGTGCATTGAACCAAGGCCACATTACCACTGTGCTTCATTCCCCACCCCACTTTATGTAGATACATATTATTTTGAGACAGAGTCTTACTAAATTTTCCAGGTTGACCTTGAACTTGTGATCTTCCTTGCCTCCAGGGTAGCTGGGATTATAGGTATGTGCCACTGCAACAGCTGGGATCAATATTACATGACAAAGATCATGATCAAGAGATTATAATTTTATAATTTTGTTCATATGAAGTTCTAGAAAACATAAGATTGTAGTGACAAGAAGGAGACCAGTGGTTTCCAGAGATCAGAGGGTCAAAATAGGATATTGGATGCAATAAGGCATACAAGATCTTTTAAGGATAATAGATATAGCCTATATTATGATTGGTCATTATCCTAAACATTTGTTTAAATTCATCATATTATACACCTAAATTTGATAATTATCATCAGAAAGTTTTTTTCCCAAAAGATACACTAAAGTATGCTAGAAAAAATGTCAAGCCTAAACTTTAAAATTTTAAAAAGTAGTCAAAGGTGTTTAGGTAAAAAAAAACAAAAACTATTTTCAAGTATTATTCCTGGAATCCCTAGCCCCTTCCCCTTCAAAACAGCTTTCTTAGATTAAGATACACATAGTTTAAATCCTATGAGAAAGAGAAGAAAATCAGTGGATATTAGTAACTAACAAATAAGAGCTTTCCCTGAAAAGATGTGAAAACAGCCTCTACTGGGTCTTCTTCCCTAGAGAAGGAACAGCCCATTGCTCAAAATATCAGAGAGGAAGATCTTAAGAGTATGCTGATGGGTTGTTTACAGCAGCTGTATCCAAAATATGGTTGGGAATATTACTAAGAGAAGTATATTTTACTATATAATTTAAAAACTAAGAGATATGTACATTGCTATTTCTCAAATTCAAAAGAGTCACTTAATTAGAACTTAAAGTTACATTTTGTCAGACTAAAGCACTGAGCATATCTGAAGCTAGAATGCCTGAAAGATGGCCTATTATTCTCTGAAGATGTGTGCAAAGACCAACAATCATCTTTTCCAGTAGCAAAGCATATGAATTAAACAGTCATATTTTCCAGACCTTTCAACCCAGTTCTGAACTCCATGTCATTTGAAAAAAGAATATCTGAAAAAAAAATCAACTATAAAAAAATTTAAAGGAAGAACCAGAGTTTCAAGGACAAGCAATATGTGTATATTTTTAATGGCATGTCAAGCATGCAAGTAAAAATGAGTTAGATAAAAGAAAATGTTTATAAATTCATAAATGCGAGTCTCTGGTAGAGATGCTGTGTAACAAAGCTAATATGCAGTCAGTAAAGACCAGTACAACCACAAGTGGGGACCTAAATTGTGAAAGAACCCTACACAATAGAAGAATCTAAGGCAGCTCACTGCTTAAAATCAGAACTGAAGTTGGTCACCCTCCCTCTGAAAGGAAGCTGAAAAATATAAGCCAGGATGGCTGCCTGAGATTGTCTGCACATTTGAGACACAAAAAAACAAAAACAACTTCCCAACCCGGACCTGAGTCCTGTGCCCACAGGCTCAGTGATACTGATTATCAGAATGAGACAGAAAATTTAATATGAGACATGGAGGTGATCAAAAAAGTGCTAGGTAGGAAAGACTGAGTGCAAAGAGAGGTGAAGGGGAAAAGTACAAGTTGAGGTTGAAAGCCAAAATTTGGATGCATTAAAAATGGCAAACAATTCAATAACTGGAAAAAATGAATTGGCTTCAACTAATTAAATTTTTTTAATGAGCAATCTGAGTTTGATAGAGAGTAGGAATAGAGAGTATTTATTTTTATTATTCTGTGGAGTAGATACACAGGCCCATAAATGTCTGAGAATTCTTTTTATTTTATTGAAACATTGTAGTCATACATCTTAATGAGGTACAAGATGGTAGAGTCATACTCACACACATCACTCATTTAGCCCTTCCCCAGATCCCACCCCATTACCTCTTCCTCCCTCTTTCTCATGTTTGACTTAGTGATTGACTTTGATATGTTTAAGTACATCATGTACATTAGGAAATTTCCCTCTCCCCCCCTCCCATCATCCTCAGTTAGGTCAACTTATTTGCTAATCTGTGGTTTCTCCTCTTTTGCCTAGAGTTCCTCCTAGGACACTTTTTCTCTCTAGCTTCTGAATATTAGGGAGAGAATTTGACATCTTATTTTTTGTGACTAATCTCACTTAGCATAATGTTCTCCAGTTCCATCCATTTCCCAGCAAATGATGTAATTTTATTCTTTTTATGGCTGAGTAAAATTCCATTGTGAACATATCCCATAACATTGTAATCCATTCATCAGTTGATCAACATCTTGGCTGGTTCCATAGTTTGGCAATTGTGAATTATGCAGCTATGAACATAGATATGCATACATTAGTCTGGTAGTTTGGTTTCCACTCTTTTGAGTAAATACCCAGAAGTTGTATTGCTGGATCATATGGTAGGTTCATTCCCATTCTTCTGAGGATCCTCCATACAGTTTCCAAAATAGTTGCATTAATTTTCAATCTCACCAATAAAGTTTTAGAGTTCAGTCCTTAAGTTCATTTGGAACAACAACAAAAAAAGCCAGAATAGCCATAACAGTTCTCACCAACACAAACCATGCAAGAAGCATCACAATACCTGACTTCAAACTATACTACAAAGCCATAGTAAGAAAAACAGCATGGTATTGGCACAAAAACAGACCATACAGACCAATGGAACTGAATATATGACTCAGAAACAAGTCCGCACACTGACAGCCAATTGATTTTTGACAAAGGGGACAAAAACATACACTGGAAAAAAACATAGCCTCTTTAACAAATGGTGTTGGGAAAACTAGTTAACCATATGAAGAAAAATGGACATAAAACCCACTTTCTCACCCTGCACAAGAGTCAATTCAGGATGAATCAAAGACTTGGAAATCAGACTAGAGTCCTTGCAGCTCCTTGAAGAGGGCATAGATTCAACACTTAACATAAGGCACAGGTAAAAACTTTCTCCACAATACCACAAAGGCACAAGAAATTAAAAGGAAGATCAATCAACAGATAAAATTGCCTTACACTGAAGAGCTACTGTACGGAAAGATAACTATCAGGAACCTCAACAGAGAGCTGGCAGAAATTTTTGCCAACGACTTCTCTGATGGAGAACTAAAATCTAAAATATACAGAGAACTCAAGAAACTCACTGCTAAGAAAACAAATAGCCCAATCGAAAAATGAACAAGTCTGAGAATGTTTTTTTTTTTAATTTTTTATTGGTGCACTGTATTCATACATCATAATGGGATTAAAAAAAAACTTTTGTAGACATACATGCACACATCACCCAGTTAGCTCCTACCCAATCCTCACCCCATTCTCTCCCCATCCCTCCTTCCCATGCTTGGCTTAGTGGTTGACATCTAGTATTATAGCAATTTATCCAAAATTAACAATGATAATCTCACATAACAAATTCATTTGGCTGATACTAAGCTTTTGATGACTTAGAGATAACATTTCAATATTTCTTTTTGCTTTCTTTCTTACCAGAGGATATTTTTCTCTTTTTTTTAAGGTGAAACTATCATACATTTATTTCTTTGTTTTTCAGAAAAAAATCTATCCTAATATGAAATATGAACTCTAAATACCCAAAACAATCTTGAAAAACAACAAAGCTAGAAGATGTATATTTTCTGATTTCAAACCTTATAAAGCTACAATAATTGAAATAGTGTAGTACTGCTATAAAGGCAGATATATAAACCAGTGGAATAAAATAAAAAGCCTAGAAATAAATTCTTCTATAAATGGTCAAGTTATTTTTAACAAGGTTTCCAAGAACATTTGGTGAAGGAAATAATAACCTTTTAACTAAATATTATTGAAAAATAATAATTACATGAAAAAGAATCAAATTGGACCCTTACCTAGCACCATATACAAATATTAACTCAAAATAGATAAAAGACCTAAATATAAATCTAAAGACTATAAACTTTTAGAAGAAAATATGGGTCATAAAACTTCACAACATTGAAATTGGCAGTGACTTCTTGGATATGATTTCAAAGGCACAGGCAACAAAAGGGTAAACAAACAAACTTCCTAAAAATAAAAAATGTACATCCAAATACAATGTAAACAGAGTTAAAAGTTATTGATAGAATGGGATAAAATATTTCCAAATGCTATATCTGAAGGTATATTAAATATTCCAGATAAGAATCCTAAAATTAGCAACAATAAAAGTAAACAATACAATTTAGAAATAGGTAAAAGACTAAAATAAATAATGAATCTCCAAAGATAACCAATCTTAGTTGTCTGCTGGATGGAAAATCTTGTTTCTCTGGTTCTGGTGTGTATTACCTATTTCTTCTTTGTAGTTAATCTCTTTGACCATTTGCTCTAGCACTGGTTTTAAAGACATAAATTCCTTCCATTTCTGTTTGTCATGGAAGCTTCTCATTTCCCTTGCTGGGTAGGAAATTTTTGGCTGGAAGTTGTTTTCTTTCAGAGTTTGGAATATGTTACTCCAAGCCCTTCTGGCTCTCATGACTTGGTTTGGGAAGTCTGGAGTGATTCTAATTGGTTTGCCTCTGAATGTCACTTGGCCCTTTGTTTTTGTTGCCTTTAAGATTCTCTGCTTGGCTTCCACATTGGTCATTTTGACAATTATGTGGCATGGGGAACCTCTTCTCTGATCCTGTCTAAAGGGAGTTCTATAAGTTTCCTGGACCTGTGTATCGACCTCTTGCTCTATGCTTGGAAAATTTTCTGCTATTACTTCTTTGAAGAGATTATTGATCCCTTAGGTTAGCTCTCTTAAAATGGGCCCATATTTCTTCAATGTCAGATTCCTGCTGTTGGATGTTTTTAAGTTAGAAATTATCCATTCGTTTTTGGAGTGATCATCTTCTAGGAGCAAGATTCTATTCTCCATGTGGTCTAATCTATTGTTTATACTTTGAATTGAGGCCTTTACCTCAATGATTGCATCCTTTATGTCTTTTAGACTCTCTCTAAATTCTTTTCGAAGGTCCTGTATTATTTCAACAGTTATATTCCTGATTTGATCTTCTGGAGATCTCTGAATTTCTGTGTTATCGGGTTCTGATAATATGGAGTTGTGGGCATTCATTACTCTATTGTTGTTCCTCTTTCCCATGATTTCAGAATTTTGTGCCTTCCTGGGTCACTACAACTTCACTTAGGGTGCTCTGTATCTCAAGTCTGTGGTAATCTCAGTCACCACACTCCTTTACTGGGTTGTATCGCAAAGTCTCTGACCCAGGGAGTTAATCGAGGCTGCGCTAGACTGTGGGGGTGCCAGGCTGGATGTTTTTGCTGGGAGCTGCAACTAGGGTGTGGTATCTCTGCCACCACTAGTCTTTCATTGGGTTGGACTGCAAAATCTCAGACCCAGGGAGATTATCAAAGTCCCTGGGTATGCAGTACAGGGATTTCTCCTTTAGGGACCACAATTTCACTCACGGTTATTGTGTGTGTGTTGATCAGGAGCTGTCCAGATCGCGGGAACTCGCTTCCGCTGCTGGCAATATGGCGCCGCTGCCACACCCTCGGCCATGAGGCTGGCACTGCTGGCAATATGGCGGCACTGCCATGCTCTCGGCTGTGAGGCTGGTGTATTTCTTTTCAGGTTTTGAGCTCTGTTCTGAGTCCCTGGAAGCCATGATGAGCTTGACCACTGGGAGTTTTAGACATTCATTGCGCTGAAAGAACTGCTGAATTACACCCAAATTGATCTGCAGCTGCTCACTTCAGCTCCTTGTTTACCTTTCCTCTCTGGATCCTGGTGCTGTGAGGGAAGATGGTGCTGGCGCAGCCCCACTGCTACATTGCGGGCTTGATTTCTGGTCTCTGGTTGTTCTTCTAGTCTTTTTTTTCTCTGTCCCTTGTGTTTACATTTTTTACTTCTCTGCTGATGGGATTTTCTAGCTATGAAAAGCACTGATTTTGTGGCAATAGAGATCAAGTTTTAGCAGGGCTTATAAACGCTGCTTTTCTCAGTCACCATCTTCTGAGAATGTTTATTGAACTATTATTTGCAGAAGGAAAGAGCTAAAATCCATGTGACCACTAATTTGGAATAAAAAGGGAAAATGTGTCTCTGTATATGATGGAAAACTATCAGTCAGAAGTACTGTATGGCAATATATGAGCTCAATAACAATGTTTAGTGAAAATTAATGAAACTGACATAACAATGTAATCATAGGTCATATGTAATCATGTACATTATAAAACACAAACCGACACTAAATTTTCAAAAGCACACTCAAATATGTAAGTAAACAAAATGTGCAAAGGCTTGGGGGCAAGAATGACTGCATGTGAGGAGAGACAAAAGGATAAAATTAATCAGCAAAGAAAGAAAAAGCCAAGTGTGGTGGTGCACAGCTGTAATTCCAGTATTTGGGAAGCTGCGATAGGAGGATCACAGGTTCAAGATCAGTCTTAGCAACATAACAAAGGTCTCAGTAATTTAGTGAAACCCTGTTTCAAGATAAAATAACAAACTAAAATGAAATAGGTCTAGGAGTGTACCTCAGAGGTAGAAAATCCCTAGGTTGAGTTCCCCAGTACCCCCTAATAAAAGAAATAAAAATGAAGATAGGATTTGCATCATTAATAATATTTTGTACCATGACCTAAGAAGTACTTGCAGGTGATCTCACTCATCTGAGGCACTTGAAATAGAAAAGAGAATATGAATTACCCAGTCATAGTTTACCATTATAAATGCTCTCTTCTTCTGTAAAATTTCAACTGAGAATAAATGAAACACACACTTTGGGCAACACTTTATTTTTTGTTTGTTTGTTTGTTTGTTTTTGTTTTGGGGTTTTTTTTTTGCTACTTGAGTACTTTATTGTATAGTAACTTTAGAAAATATTATGACATTCCTTATAAGCTTAATATTATTTATTGACAATTCTACTCTTTTTTTAATTTTTTATTGAACATAAATGGTATACATTTTAACTATACTTGATGCCCTCTCCCCCCTCCCACCCCTGTTTTCCCTTCCCCCCTCCCAGCAATAAAACAATGATTGTCCCGGGCAACCATGCCATATTCATAATTTTACATATATTCAGATGTGGACCCTCATTAATCAAGTTTAGCCTTACTCCTCCTCTATCTTTCCATTCAAGCTTTGCTGGTATTTCCCCTCCATTATCTGGAGTACCACTGGTATCCTCTGGATTCCCTAGTTTGGGCATATTAGCGGAAACATATGTATCTTCTCCTTCTGTTCTTGACTGGTCTCACTTAACATAATGCTCTCCAGGACTTTCCATCTTCTCGCAAAAGGTATGATTTTGTTCTTCTTTATGGCTGAGTAGAATTCCATTGTGTGTATTTCCCAGAGTTTTGCAATCCATTCATCTGTTGATGGGGACCTGGATTGGTTCCATATTTTGGCTATTACAAATTGTGCTGCTATGAACATAGGTATGCATATGTTGCTATAGTTCTCTGTTTTCAACCCCTTTGGGAAAATACCCAGGAGTGGTAGAGCTGCATCGAATGATGGATCTATTCCTAGCTTTCTTAGGAATCTCCACATAGATCTCCATAGTGGCTGAACTAGTTTGCACTCCCACCAATAGTGTAAAAGAGTTCCTCTCTCCCCACATCCTCACCAGCATTTGTTGTTATTTGATTTCTTTATGCTTGCCACTCTGACTGGGGTTAGATGGAATCTCAGTGTAGTTTTGATTTGCATCCCCCTGATGGCCAATGATGTAGAACATCTTTCCATTTATCTATTGACCCTGTGTATCTCTTCTTTTGTGAAGTGTCTATTTAGTTCACTTTTAGTTTGCTTTGCTAGTGTAGTCTTTTGAGCTCTTTGTATATTCTGGATATTAGTCCCCTATCAGAGTGGTGGCTGGTAAAGATCTTTTCCCATTCTTTAGGCTTCCTCTTTAAGTTGTTGACGGTTTCCTTTAATGAGAAGAAACTTTTAAGTTTGCTGTTATCCCACATGTTAATTCTTGCTTTAATTTCCTGAGCCTTGGAGGTTTTGTTGAGAAAGTTACTGCCTGTGCCAATATTTGGTAGTGTTGAACCTATGCTTTCCTCTACTAACTTCACAGTCTCAGGTCTAATTTCTAAGTCTGTGATCTATCTTGAGTTGATTCCTGTGCATGGTGAGATATAGGGGTTTAGATTCATCTTTTTACAAATGGATAGCCAGTTCTCCCAGCACCATTTTTGAAAAGGCTGTCTTTTCTCCAGCGTATGAGTTTGGCCCCTTTGTCAAAGATTGACTAAAGATGTCTGGGTTTGTTTCTGTATCTTCTATTCTAATCCACTGGTCAGTATATCTGTTATTGTGCCAGGACCATGCTGTTTTACTACTATTGCTCTATAGTATAATTTGAAGTCTGGGATTGTGATGCCTCCTGCATGTTTCTTATTGCTGAGAATTGCTTTGGATATTCTGGGTCTTTTCTTTCTCCATATTAAGTTCACGATTGATTTTTCTAGGTCTCTGAAGAATGTCGTTGATATTTTAATGGGAATTGCATTGAATCTATAGATCAGTTTTGGTAGAATGGCCATTTTGATAATATTTATTCTGCCTATCCATGAGCACGGGAGATCTTTCCATCTTCCAAGGTCTTCTTCAATTTCTTTCTTTAATGTTTTATAGTTTTGGTTGTAGAGGTCTTTTACATCTTGGGTTAGGTTTATTCCTAGATATTTTATTGGTTTTGAGGTTATAGTGAATGGAATTGTTTTCTTTGTTTCTTTCATTGTGGATTCATTGTTGGCGTAAAGAAAAGCCATTGATTTCTTTAGGTTGATTTTGTATCCTGCAACTTTGCTGAATTTGTCAATCAGCTCCAGAAGTCTGTTGGTTGAGTTCTTTGGGTCTTCCAGATAAAGGATCATGTCATCTGCAAATAAGGATAATTTTAATTCCTCTCTTCCTATGTGAATTCCTTTGATTTCCTTCTCTTGTCTTATTGCTGCAGCAAGCGTCTCAAGAACTATATTGAAAAGGAGTGGTGATAGTGGGCATCCTTGTCTTGTTCCTGACTTTAGAGGAAATTCTTGCAGTTTTTCCCCATTCAATATAATGTTGGCTTGGGTTTACAGTATATTGACTTAATGATGAAGTATGTTCCTTCTATCCCAATTTTCTGCAGTGTTTTTAACATAAATGGGTGTTGGATTTTGTCTAATGCTTTTTCAGCATCTATTGCTATGATGATGTGGTTTTTGTTCTTGGTTCTATTTATGTGGTGGATAACATGTACTGATTTGCATATGTTGAACCAGCCTTGTTTTCCTGGGATGAACCCAACTTGGTCATGATGTATTATTCTCTTGATAGAGTTTTGAATGCATATAGCTAGTATTTTGTGTAGAATTTTTGCATCTATGTTCATTAAGGATATTGGTCTGTAGTTTTCCTTTCTTGAGGTATCTTTATTTGGTTTGGGGATTAATGTGATACTGGCCTCATAGAAGGAATTTGGAAGAGTTCCTTCTCTTTCAATTTCCCGGAACATGTTATGAAGTATTGGTATTAGTTGTTCACTGAAGGTTTTGTAGAATTCAGCTGGGAACCCATCTGGGCCTGGGCTTTTCTTTGGTGGAAGAATTTTTATTGCCATTTCTATTTCTTTGGTTGTTATTGGTTGGTTTAGGCTTGCTATGTCCTCTTGGTTGAGTGTAGGAACTGTGCTTAGAAATCTGTCAATTTCATCCAGGTTTTCAGATCTATTGGAGTATAAATTTTTAAAGTAGTTTCTGATAATATTTTGAATTTCTTCACTATCAGTGGTGATATCTCCTTTTTCATTTCTAATTTTGATAATTTGAGTTGATTCTCTTTTTCTTTTGGTTAGGTTGGCCAGGGGTTTATCAATTCTATTAATCTTTTCAAAGAACCAACTTTTTGTTTTGTTGATTCTTTGAATTGTTTTTTTGTTCTCTATTTCATTTATTTCTGCCCTAATTTTGATGATTTCTTGCCTTCTGCTGGCTTTGGGAATAGACTGTTGCAGTCTTTCTAGGTCCTTTAGTTGTGTCATTAGGTTCTTTACTTGGAGGTTCTCTGTTCTTCTTATGTGGGCACTCAATGCAATAAACTTTCCTCTTAGAACTGCCTTCATGGTGTCCCATAGGTTTTGGTAAGTTGTGTCTCTGTTTTCGTTTGTTTCCATAAATTTCTTTATTTCTTCCCTAATTTCTGCCCTTACCCATTCGTCATTCAATAGTGTATCATTCATTCTCCATGAATTTGAGTACTTTCTTTCGAGTTTCCTGTTGTTGATTTCTACTTTGATTCCATTGTGGTCTGAAAAGATGCATGGAATTATATTACATTTTTTGAATTTGCTGGTATTTTCTTTGTGTCCCAGGATGTGATCTATTTTGGAGAAGGTTCCATGGGCTGCTGAGAAGAAAGTGTATTCTGTAGTTCCTGGTTGAAATACTCTGAAAACGTCTATTAGGTCCATTTGGTTTATGGTTTTCTTTAGTTCTAAAGCATCTTTACTCATCTTTTGCCTTGAAGATCGATCCAGTGGTGTGAGAGGCGTATTAAAATCTCCCAGAATTATTGTATTTGGGTCTACTTGGGATCTTATGTCCAGTAGGGTTTGTTTTACAAATGTGGTTGCACCCACATTTGGGGCATAAATATTTACTATCATTATATCTTCTTGGTGTATTGTTCCTTTTAATAAGAGGAAGTGCCCTGATTTGTCTCTTTTGATGTGTTTTAGTTTAAAGTCTGTTTTGTTGGATATCAGGGTTGCTACCCCTGCTCTTTTTTGGTCACTGGTGGCATGGTATATCTTTTTCCATCCTTTCACCTTCAGCCTGTGAATGTCTTTGGCTGTGAGGTGAGTTTCTTGCAGACAGCATATATTTGGATTATGTTTCCTAATCCACATTGCCAGTCTATGTCTTTTGATTGGTGAGTTAAGTCCTTTGACATTAAGAGATATTATTGAAATATGATTTTTGTTTTCTGTCATTTTGTGTTCTGTCTATTCTTGGGTGGTGTGATCTTTCTTCTTTACTTAAATGGCCCACTTATTAACTTCCTCTCTTCTCTGATTCTGAAGTCTGCTTCTTTTTTCTTCCTTATGATTTATTTCTTTAAGAATTTTCTCTAGTGTTGGCTTTGAATTCATGAATTTTTTGAGATTCTGTTTATCCTGGAAGACTTTGACTTCCCCATTGATCTTGAATAATAGTTTTGCTGGATAGATGAGCCTTGGCTGGAAGTTATTTTTTTCCAGGGTCTGAATCACGTCGTACCAATCTCTCCTAGCATTCCTAACCTGGGTTGTATAGTCTGGGGTGATTCTTATTGTTTTGCCTCTATATGTCACCAGTCCTTTTTTTCTCACTGCTTTTAAGATTCCTTCCTTGGCCTCTATGCTGGTCAATTTGGTTATTATGTGGCGTGGAGTGGTTTTTCTTTGGTCCTGTCTCAGTGGAGTTCTGTATGCCTCCTGGACTTGAAGATTCAAGTCTCTTTCCATATTTGGAAAATTCTCTGAGATTATTTCCTTGAAGATATTACAGATGCCCTTGGTCTGTACCTCTATCCCTTCCTCGATGCCTATTATCCGTAAATTTGGGCGCTTCATATTATCCCGTAATTGCTGGATGTTTAGGTTTTGTTGCTGTAAAGATTTCTGTATATCGCTGACTGTGTTTTCGGTTTGGGATGTACTGTCTTCTAATGTTGATATTCTGTTTTCCATTTCATCTAATCTTCCAGAATTTCTTTCTATTGCTGTCTTCATTTCACTTATTGCCTCTTTCATTTCATTCCAGACCTCTTTCTGATTCTTTTTTAGTGTTTCTAGTTCACCTTTAACCTCCTCTATACTCGTTTTAAATCCTTTCATCATATTGAACATCAAGATTCTGAACTCCCCTTCTTGCATCTCTAGTAGGTCAGTATTCGTGATTTCTGATGTCTCTTCATAATTCCTGGTTCTCATATTTATAGCGTTCTCTGTCTTGTTTTTCTGATTTCTACCCATTGTTCGTGAGTACTGTGCTTAGTCAAATTTTAATATTAGGAGTTTGGGGGTATTGATTAGTCAGCAGAGCCTTTCCAGTGTTGAGGGTGGGTGATGTGCAAGGAGCTGGGGTGATTGGTAAAGGAGTCGGGTTACGTAGAGGATATGTTAGGTTGAGAAAGACTTTAAGTATGATAAGGTAATAACTTGTTAGGAATGAGAGAGAGTTAACTACTAGGACTCTTGTCGTTGGTAGAGTAATTATGGATATAAGAGATACTTTGAGTATTAAACCAGGAGGTATATTATGGGGAAAAGTTTTGGGGGAGAAAAGTATGTAGGTTAGTGTGGGTAGGTTTGTAAATAGGGATGATGGGAGGAGCAGACAGACATAAATTTTTAAAGTAGTTTCTGATAATATTTTGAATTTCTTCACTATCAGTGGTGATATCTCCTTTTTCATTTCTAATTTTGATAATTTGAGTTGATTCTCTTTTTCTTTTGGTTAGGTTGGCCAGGGGTTTATCAATTCTATTGATCTTCTCAAAGAACCAACTTTTTGTTTTATTGATTCTTTGAATTGTTCTTTTTATTCTCTATTTCATTTATTTCTGCTCTAATTTTAATAATTTATTGCCTTCTGCTGGCTCTGGGAGTAGACTGTTGCAGACTTTCCAGGTCCTTGAGTTGTGTCATTAGGTTCTTTACTTGGCGGTTCTCTGTCCTTCTTATGTGGGTACTCAATGCAATAAACTTTCCTCTTAATACTGCCTTTATAGTGTCCCATAGATTTTGGTAGGTTGTGTCTCTGCTTTTGTTTGTTTCCATAAATATTTTTATTTCTTCCCTAATTTCTGCTCTTACCCATTCATCATTCAATAGTGTATCATTCATTCTCCATGTATTTGAATAATTTCTTTTGAGTTTCCTGTTGTTGATTTCTACTTTTATTCCATTATGGTCTGAAAAGATGCAAGGAATTATATTACATCTTTTGAATTTGCTGGCACTTTCTTTGTGTCCCAGTATGTGGTCTATTTTGGAGAAGGTTCCATAGGCTGCTGAGAAAAATGTGTATTCTGTAATTCCTGATTGAAATATTCTGTAAATGTCTATGAGGTCCATTTGTTTTATGGTTTTCTTTAGTTCTAAAGCATCTTTACTCATCTTTTGCCTTGAAGATCGATCTAGTGGTGTGAGAGGTGTATTAAAGTCTCTCAGAATTATTGTATTTGGGTCTATTTGGGATCTGATGTCCAGAAGGGTTTGTTTTACAAATGTGGTTGCACCCACATTTGGGGCATAAATATTTACTATCATTATATCTTCTTGGTGTATTGTTCCTTTTAGTAAAAGGAGGTGCCCTGATTTGTCTCTTCTGATGTGTTTTAGTTTAAAGTCTGTTTTGTTGGATATCAGGGTTGCTACCCCTGATCTTTTTTGGTCTCCAGTAGCATGATATATCTTTTTCCATCCTTTCACTTTCAGTCTGTGAATGTCTTTGGCTGTGAGGTGAGTTTCTTGCAGACAGCATATATTTGGATTATGTTTCCTAATCCAAATTGCCAGTCTATGTCTTTTGATTGGTGAGTTAAGTCCTTTGACATTAAGAGATATTATTGAAATATGATTTTTGTTTTCTGCCATTTTAAGTTCTGTCTACTATTGGATGGATTGGTCATTCTTCTTTACTTAAATGGCCCACTTATTGACTTCCTCTCTTATCTGGTTCTGGAGTCTGCTTCTTTTTTTTTCTTTATGGTTTATTTCTTTAAGAATTTTCTCTAGTGTAGGCTTTGAATTCATGAATTTTTTAATATTCTGTTTATCCTGAAACACTTTTGTTTCCCCATTTATTATGAATAGTACTTTTGCTGGATAGATTAGTTTTGGTTGCAAGTTATTTTCTTCCAGGGTCTGAATCACTTCATACCAGTCTCTCCTAGCATTCATGACCTGGGTTGTATAGTCTGGAGTGATTCTTATTGTTTTGCCTCTATATGTCACCTGTCCTTTTGTTCTCACTGCTTTTAAGATTCCTTCCTTGACCTCTATGTTGGTCATTTTGGTTATTATGTGGTTTGGCATGGTCCTTCTTTGGTCCTGTCTCAATGGAGCTCTGTATGCCTCCTGGACATGAAGATCCAAGTCTCTTTCCATGTTTGGAAAATTCTCTGAGATTATTTCTTTGAAGAGATTACAGATGCCCTTGGTCTGTACCTCTATCCCTTCTTCAATGCCTATTATCTATAAGTTAGGGCACTTCATATTATCCCATATTTGCTGGATGTTTAGGTTTTGTTGCTGTAAAGATTTCTGTATATCGCTGACCGTGTTTTCGGTTTTGGATATACTGTCTTCTAACAGTGATATTCTGTTTTCCATTTCATCTAATCTTCCAGAATTTCTTTCTATTGCTTTCTTCATTTCATTTATTGACTTTCATTTCATTCCAGACCTCTTTCTGATTCTTTCTTAGTGTTTCTATCTCATCTTTCATTTCCACTAGACTTGTTTTAAATCCTTTCATCATATTGTAAATCAAGATTCAGAACTCCCCTTCTTGCATTTCTAGAAGGTCAGTATTCGTGAATTCTGTCATTTCTCCACTATTCCTGGTTCTCATATTTTCACCTGTTTCTCAGGCCTGTTCTTCTGTTGTCTTCCCATTGAATTGGTATGGATTGGATGATGGTGGAGTAGCTGACAGCCCAATCAGTAGCTCTGACAGGCTGGTAGTTCTTCCGTATCTGGTTCTCCGGAGGCTGTAGGTCCGGCGCAGAGGTGACTCCTAGGTCTCTGTGCTTCCTGGGTCTCCGAAGGAGCGGTGGCTGTAGGTCCGGCACAGTCTCCATGCTTCCTGGGTCTCCGAAGGAGCTTTCGGATTTTGTTGCCACATTGGTGTAAGTCGGGTCCCAGTGCTGTGGTTTGGGCTGTAGCTCTGCTGGTGCTGGGCGGGGGTTGTGCTAGAGCCTGGTGCTGCAGCTCCTGAGAAGCTGCTGGCTGGTGCTGGGCCCTGGCTGGGCTAGTGCTGGCTTGGGCTGGGCCAGGGCCGGAGATGGTAGCAGCCCAGGTGGGCAACACTTTAGAAAACAAATTTGGATTCTACAACTGAGTGAAAAATACAAAGAAGAAATAAATAGTGCTCTTCAATACATGGGATGAGTTATTTCCATATCACTTACTAGTGAATGGGGACACATTACTCAATAAGGGCTTAATTCATTAACTCCAAATAGCTGTAAATCCCAATTAGAATTTAAAAACTAAAATTTTGCTGTAAGAAAAAATAGAAAAATTTTCTTCACAAAAAGTATTATCTCAGACATTTTTTTAAAAAGACTCTTATTTTAATCCTACAAATATGAGGGACCTAACTACATTTACTCACTACTCAGCTCCTCTCTAGAAAAATGGATATTCATCCTGTGAGTTTAAAAAAATTTTGTTCGCTTTAAAAAGTAAAAAATGGAATCCCTGAGTAGCAGAGCACCTTTTATTCCAGAATATCTTTCATGATTATTGTGCTCAAAATGACATGCTTCACAGAAAAAAATCCATTGCCCATCCCTCCATCAGTTTCCAATGTGAATATCTAAATATCTCACGAGAGAAAGAAACTCAGTCTGAGGTTATAATCTGACAAACCCATCACACAGCCTAGCAGGATCTGTTTAAAAATGATCTCATGAATCACTGAAGTACCTCAGTAAGTGTGTGTCTGTGCTACTGCCCAGAAATAGCAGAAATTGTGTCTGATTTTCCAGACTGACTGTGAAATTTATCACCAAAAACTGGAAAAATATTTTGACAGGGAATAATCTAATGACGATGTTGTTGAACAATATGGCTCTGGACTGAGACAGCGCATGAAATTGCTTCTACTGTTTTGGCTTAATTGAAGTTGATTTAATTATATCCTAATACTGATAACAAAAGTAACAGGTAATTTTTTTTCAATAATGGAAGTCATTTCTTAAAATTAATCTCAATGACAAGAGTTTGAATAAATTATTCTGACACTATAAATATAGGCCAAACCATTGAACCAATTAGGCATATACATGTAGTAACTACTCCCACCATTATTGGCAACTTTTAAAAAATCTTTTTCAAACAAAAGCCTCTCCAAAATATTAATAAGCTACTCAAATTCCCCTGGATAATGTACCTCCTAACATTAAATTAGGCTCCCATCTTGTTTCCTTTTAAATACTTTTTTTAATTAAAAAAAAACTATATTTTTTCACAAGTATAAACTCCACCCTCTGTGTTATATCTTCTGGAGCATCTTATCCTTATCCTCTCAATTTCAGTAACAAGTGGTTTGACCTTCATACTTTTAGCCTGAGACGAACATATTCTCTTGTTGACCAAATCAGTTATAGCAGTTTGGTAGCTTAAAACCAACTCCCCACAACTGGAAATATAACTAAAGTAATGGCTTCATGAAAATCATTCACAAGCCAAAGTTATCTCTCTATTCTCTGACTCTGTCCATGATACCATGTCCTGACCCTACATTTATCACTAAGTAGGTATGGCAAGCCCAACCCATGCCTTGGGTGTGCTGTTTTATACCTTGCAAAGCATGGTTATACCAACTACTCTATAGAGTCTTTCATCTAACTCTGAAAGTAGATGAAATATATATTTTATATTCACATTTGTTAGGTAAAGAAACAGAAAAGGAGATAATGTATTCATTTGTTCAACAAATACTGAAATCCACAAAGGAATAAAGTGACTATGCTAAGCTTCAGAAACAAATATTCATAAAACATAATCCACACTGTCTATGGGTTTATGGTGAAGAAAGAGGAAGCAGATAAGCATACAAAAAAGAAAAACTACCATTTGCAGTGTGTCCCTTTATACAATGTGTCAAATGTGCCAAGTGCTCACATATACCATCTCTGTTAAATTTCACAATCCAGTGAAAGAAAAATTGAAATTTGGAGAGGTTAGCAATTAACTTTAAGTCTTAGAGCTCAAGATCATATTTGAACCCTCGCTGCATGATTCCAAAGTCTGCCTTTCAGAATAATAATTAGTACCATAATGAATTCTGCTTATTCTCATAAAACAACAGAGTACAATAGGGACTCATAAGCAAGAGTATCAATTATGCTTCAGGTATGGTAGAAAAGTAAACAAGGAAGGTAGAAAATATATTACAGAAAAAGGAGCTTTTATCGGTGTGGTAGATAGAAATCTAAAAATGCCCCCTGCCCCCAATTCTATATCCCAGTCCCTACAACCTATAAATTTGACAAGGTACCACTCCTGTGATTAGGTTATATTTTACGGCTCTGCTACCCCTGATATCCAGGGGTTTGCAGATAGGCCAGATCTAATCACCAGCATCCTGAAAAGCAAAGAGCTTTCTCTGGCAGGTGGCAAAAGAGAAAGTCAGAGGTATTCCAAACGTGAGAAAGACCCAATATGTCCTTGCTGGCTTGATACGGGAGATGGAAGCCATGTGGGAAGGAACGTGGGCTGCTTGTAGAAACTGAGGACAGCCTCCCACTGACACCCAGCAAGAAAAGAGGGCTTCAGTCCCAGAACCACATAGAAATGGATGCTGCCACAACTTAAAGAACCCTGCTGTGAATTCTTTCCCAGAGCCTCCCACACACCTTGATTTCAGCATTTGGATATCCCATGCATAGACCCTGGTAGTGCTCACTTCTTGTCTACCAACTATGAGCTAAGAAATGTGTTTACTTTTAAGCCATCAAGTTCACTCATCCTGTGACACAGCAGCAAAATTTAACATATCCAGGAAATAACTCCTTCCCCCCTTCAAAAGCATTATGAAATTCAGTGGATGTTCCCCAAACCAGCAGAAATGATAAAAGGGTATTTAAAAGTGAAGATGGGAGAGCAGATGTGGCAAAACCCACCCAAGCCCTAGGTCCTTCTACCCCATGGTTCCCAATGGCCCAATCTGAGTCTTTCTATTTGAAGGCTCTCTCAGAAATCCTGGAAGCCTGTTCTGCCCAGGCTTGGAAGATCTGAAGGACCTAGTAATTAATAGTGCCAGGAGACAGCCCTCAACAAATGTCTGCAGTGGTTGGCTTACAGACATCTTCAGCTTCTTTCGTTTTCATGAGGTAACCCCAAGTGTGCCCCCCACACTAGTAAGCTCCCATTGCCCGTGGTGGCAGCTGGCTTCATCATGTAACCTTCATCAGCTGCCTTTGCTTCTTGGCATGATTCCCTGCTTTCCTACTGTATCTCTCCAACAAGCCACTTTCACACAAAACCTTTTCTCAAGGGTTGTTGCTCCTAGAACAACCCAAACTAAAACAAGGATAACACAAACAAAGGCAGGGATGCCTGAATTGAGGGGCTGAGGCATAGTGTGCTGGAGACTAGGACAGAATATAAAACCCACTTAGAGTCTTGGTGGCCACTTTGGAAAGCAATCAATATGGCTAAGAATTTCTGATAATGTATTTCTTATTAGCAGAACCCTGGGATATATGTCCAGTTGAAAAACTCATTTCCCAATATCCTTTGGAAAGAGGATGCACCATTAAATAAAAGCAAAATCTCTAAGTAGAGCTTCTGAGAAAGCCCTTCATGCCCCTTTCCCCCCTCCTTTCCTGTTCACTAAAAGTCAGATGTAACAACTGAGGCTCCAGCAACCACTATAACCAGGAGGGAAAGACCAAAAGAACTGCAGAGACTTTGGCCAACCTCTAAACCAATTCCAGTGGTTACCTATTTGAAATTTCTGGTCACAAAGGAAGAAAAATAAATCCTTTCAGGCTGCTGAAATCTAGTCTCTTGCTACTACTAGTGGATGAACACAAATCATAACTGATAAAGTGACAGATCTAAAAAAGAACCTTGGATCATGATGTTTTAGTTTGTCTCTCTGACATGAAAAAGTCAGAGAGAGTTATCTCCACTTTTCATACAACTATGATTATGATGTGTGACTACAATGTACCAATAAAAGTATATAAATAGTAATCTAGAGATAAAAAAAAATAAATGCCACCATGAAATCTCAGTATATAGTTTAGAAAGAGTAGCAAACCTACCAAATAAATCTCAGGGCATAATGATGAAGTATCAGCAAAGCCTTTCAGATTTCAATTATGAAAATTTCATGCCAAATTTATACTGCTATTTCCGTTTTATTTTTAAGGAACCTTTTGTTTTTTCAAAGTCATTGCCAAGGTATTAAAGAGACACCAAAAGACAACACTAGGTGCCCTCTGCATTGTTTGATAATGCCAACAGCACACATGTCATTTCAACATCATTGTAAAACCTTTCTCCGACCAAGTATTAAGATCTCTAATTTTACTGAAAAGACATTTCCAACAACAAAAAACAAAAGAATACTACTTTGTACTGTTATTAAAAAATGTAAATATAGTTCACTATTTTCTACTGCAGTAACTTACTAGCTCCATCATTAGAAGAGTTGCAGTAAGACATAAATATCAGCACAAGTTATACCTGATAGAGAGCTGGAGTTTATTCTATGGTCTACCATTAAGGCAAACAATGCCACTATTTCAGCAACACTTGCTCAAGGAATCGTTCTGCTGCATCAGTGTCATCAAATAAAATGAATGGCTCCAACAATTGGGTTGTTGTTCTCCTTGGTGTATTTGTGTTTTTGTTAGTTTAGAGGATCAGATATTAAAAGGAAGAAGAAAAAATGAGCAGAGGGGCCTTGTACCACCCAGAGCAGATATTTGTAGTTCCTTAATATTAAGAGATATTTATCAAATATATTGCAAGTTTAGAAGCATGCTGATGTAAATATGCTATCTGTTGATCTAAAAGCATTCCTCATGTGTATGGGATCGTTTGTATAAATGACACTTGGAGTGGCATAAACATATTTCCTCTATGCTTCCCATATTTATTCAATTTAGAAAACCCAACAAGCCTTTATTCTTTCCAACCTTGCAACATTAATATTGATATGGAAAGACATGATGATATTTCTGCTTCATGCTTCAGTCCTAAGAAATTGTTCCCGAGTTATAGGAGCTAACTTTATATTGTTACTTCAGATGGCATAAAAGACACAATGCCAGAGACATTTCAACCTTTTGGCTTCTGTAATTCTGTACCTGCTCCAAACTAAAGAAAATCCCCTGGTAAGTAGTGATATTCTCTAAAGCACAAAGAGTTGGTAATGAAATTAAAGAGAGGGAGGAAATAAAAGGAATTCAAGAAGAGATATGGGAAATGAAATCAAGCCTAAAGGATTAAATTCATCCCAAGAACCTTTTTATTATTTCTTTAATTCAAAAACCAGAAAAATTTAAAAAGCTATTAACAATACAGTAGCACTTTGGAGGAAGTGAAAACCACTCTATTTAATTGTAAAATGCACCCTGGGTTTTTTTTTTGGGGGGGGGAGAAGATGTGAGGGGGAAAAAACTAAGAAGAAATCTGTTACTTGTCAGGTTTTGTCTTCCCAGGCAGTGCTCAATTTCAGGCACTGATGCATCCAACCTGCTCTCTCAGCTGCTTGCTGCCTCTGGTAGCTATTAGAGTCCTACATCCTTACCTCAAAGCCTAAGGTGCCCGCTGAGCTGTGCATTCCTTCCTCCCAGCTCCTGTAATTGTTCTCTCAAAATCTACCCTCCAGTTCCTCCATGTAAAACAGAGACCTGCTCTGAATTCCAGCACAGTTGGCTGAGACCTACGAACAACCTACCTACCTCCTGCCTCCCTGCATTCCTGTATTCTAAGCTGCTGGCAAATGTGATTGTGACCAATAATACAATAATTCACCAGGAACTTGCTATAAATGCAAATTCTCACAATGCCCCCTCAATTCTACCCAGCTCTACTGGATGAGAATCTCTGAGAGTACCGCCCAACAATCTGGCTGCAGCAAGCCCTCCAGGGGATTCTGAAGCACACTCACGTTGAAAACCATTGACCTGAATCATTTCACTATTTTCCAATTTTGCTATGAGATGGGAAATTCTCTCTGTGAAATAAAGCAAATAGGCAGATATATACTAGCAATAGTCCTTGACACTCTACTGAGGGATTGCTGTAAGCCAGGGACTGTCCTGAGCTTTTTGCAAGTGTTATAGTTAGGATTTACAATGTCCCCCAAAAGGCTCTATGTTAAAAGCATGTTCCCAGTGCAGGAGGGTTCAGAGGTGAGATATGGCTGGAGGAGTGGGTCAGGTCAGTGGGGGCATGATCTTGGGGAATATATATATATATATATATATATATATATATATATATATATATATATATATCCCTACTCCCTCTTATGTTCTCTGTTTCCGACCACCACAACTCAGGGCGGCTTCTCTCCACATGTGCTGGCCACCAAGGCTTCTGCCTGGAGCTGGCTGACCATGGACAGAACCTCTTACACTGTGAGCCAAATAAACCTTTCCTCCTCTAAGTTCTGCTTGTCCCATAGTTTGGTCATAATTATGGAGAAACTGACTAAAACAAGTTTTAAACTCATTCAGCTCACAAGAACCCTATGAGGTAGGTAATATTATTATCCCCATTCACATGCTGAATGCTGAGGCACCGAGGTTAAGTTGTTCAAAGACATAAAGATATGATCTAGAGAATCAGGACCCCAGCACAGGTATCTGTCCTGAGACTGGGCTCTCACCACCTTTGCAGCATGGCCTTTGAATATTCACACTTTAGATTTTCATCAAAGTTTACATAAAGGAGATTGGGCACTCCAGTAGGAAGGAGCACCTCATTGCCCATATGGAAAATGATATAAAGTCATATTGGCACATGAATTAACATATACTATATCAACCCTCCAAACAAACATTTGAGGTAGATATTAATGGCCTAATTTCCCAATGAATAAAACCAAGGTAAAGCTCATTCATCTAAACTTTGTTGATTCAGAATTAATATCTTGGTTATATTATTATTCCGTACTTAATAGATGGGAGGTAATATTTTTGTTTATAAATTTTCAGACTTCTGTTTATGATTAAGGGTATCTAATCTGAAAATCAATTATGGCCAGGAGTGGTGGTGCACGTTTGTAATCCCAGCATTCGGGAGTTGGAGTTGGGAGGCAGAAATGGGAGGTTTGCGGTTAGAGGACAGCTTCAGCTACTTAGCGACTTAAAAATAGGGCTGGGGGTGTATCTCGGAGGTACAGCACCCCTGGGTTCCATTCCTGATACCGCAAAAAAAAAATTAAAAAGTCAATTACATTTTGCAAAGCCAGGATTCTCCAAATAGACATTCTTATATTAATTATCTGCTATCCGTCCTGCCCTCGGTCAAAAGAAGTCATATTAGAAATAGTAATGGGTGTGGGAGGGTTCAGGAGACACCACCCATAGATAAGAAGCTTCTGGTAACTTTGTGTTAGAGATCTATTGCAGGTGGGCTGAGCATTGGGAAGCAGTCTGAGCAGAAAAGCTGATGGTACCTTTGCAGTTAAAGTTTGTAAGAAACTTGAAACCAACCCTGATGACCTCAGCACCAGGAGACACACTCCGCATTTCTGCATGGAACGGAGTGCAGGGTTCCGGAAACACCATGCTTGGGCACAGTGCTCATGGGCACTGCAGCTCTGAGCAGCAGCAGTGCTGCCTGGCAGATGCAACTGTTCCCTGTGGGAGACGGTAGCATCCCAGGGAAGCTGGTCCTCTGTGGGCTCAGCCAGGCAGCTTAGTAAACAGCGGACACCTGAGCAGCAGGTGTAGCCTAGCATGCTTAGGATTTAAAAATAACTAAATGGTAGATGGGGTGCCTGAGCTCAGTGACGATTCCTTTCCCATAAGTGGACCAATTTGGCAACTTCCAGAAAATTGATGTGGGAGGGGGAGAGGAGAAACTGAATTGATTCAAAAAGCCCTGCATTTGTAAGAAAAGATTATGATTCAGGAAATTTCAAGTTATATGTTTATATTCAACTATTCTATTACTTCTGTAAAGGATGTGTCATAACCTTCTGGTTTAGAATTCTGTTTTAAGCCATTTTAAATGGTTGTCATAAAATAATTGTGACTTTTAACTTTCTGATTAGTGATTAATTGTTATAAAGTATGGCATTGCTCTTTGACATTATCTACTTGTCGACCTGGTTTCATATCTGCCTTATGAAGTGATTATTTTTAGAAAATGTTTTAAGCTCTATTTCCTTAAAAAGGGAAAATGAAAATCTAGATATTTCTCAATGACCCATTCTTCTTTCCCCCATTGTGTTGAATTTTTCACTGAGTAAACTTTATAGGTTTCAAATTCTTATTCTGCTCCCGGAAAGACTGTGAATTATTTAAAACAAAGAAAATATGTTAATTGGTAATATACTTGATATATCCCATACTTGTCAAAAAAAAATCCAAGAACTTAAAAAAAAAAAAAAGCTGTTTCACTTATTTCAAAAGACACATGAAAAAAACCAATGCTACAAAAAGAAAGTAAAATTGGTAACTAAAGAGTAGTAGTAGTATTTTGTGGCAAAGAGCTATGGAAATTGATTTAAGCATAAAATATTTCTTTTTACATCCTCTGACCAAGCAAGAAAGTTGGAACTCTATAGTGTTTCAAGTTAATTTAAGTTTCAAAATAATTACAAAAATTATATTACCATGACATTTCCAATTATTTAGAAATAACTCCAAAGAATATTGCCTAAATAAGACAGTTTTAATCACACAGAAGCATGTCTTCTACAAGACAGTATAGATTCTGAAATGTTGCTTTAATTAAATCTATAGTTTGTAACTTCAAAAGAAGAGAAATTTAAATTTGTGATTCCCAAATGATGAATTTCCTCAAAGACTACAAATTAGTCCTTTAAAGCACTAAAGCCAGCCATATCTTTATACTCCTTAATTATATATATATATATATGTATATATATATTCATAATTGATTATATATATTCATAATTGACCATTTTCTTCTACTTTGAAAGTCTGTCAGGACAGTTTTGCAAAATAACCTGCTGGTGCCTTCTATGGGTATGCTAATTAATTCCTGTTATTTTAAGGGTGGTATAAAACAGAATGAATGGTGTTTTAACTGAAAAAGGCTTATTTCATACAGAATAAAACAACTTTTTATCAGCAGCTCTTCCCTGTGCTCAGACAGTCTTGGAGCCCCTCAAATTTAGCTGCCAGACAGCAGGCACTGTGCTGACAGCCTCACATGCTTTGGGGACTTATAAGCTTTGATACAAGCAGCCCTTCCAAGCCCACTCAAATTCAGGTGTGTGTGTGTGTGTGTGTGTGTGTGTGTGTGTGTGTGTGTGTGTGTTTATTGGAGCACCATAGTCTCACATCATAATGTACACAGTACTTGGTGCCCTTTCCCCTGCCCCCACTTCCCCTTTTCCCTTCCTCCCAATACTGAGTGTCCAGGTTAACTATGTTGTATTCACATGTATACACATATTTAAATATAGCTTTTCCATTAATTAACCTCAGCCTTCTTCCTCCTCTATCCCTCCTTTTTGGCTTTGCTGAGGTTTCCCTACCATTATCTTGAGACCCTGTGATATCCCTAATACTCCCTAGCTTGGGCATATTAGAGAAAACATATGTTTTTCTCTTTCTGTACTTGGCTAATCTCACTTAACAAAATGTTCACCAGGTCTTTCCACCTTCTTAAGAATGACATGATTTTGTTCCTATTTATTGCTGAGTAGAATTCCATTGTGTGTATTTCCCATAATTTTGCAATCCATTCATTCATCTGTTGATGGAGACCTAGGTTGGTTCCATATTTTGGCTATTATGAATTGTGCTGCTATGTACATGAATATGCATATTACTGTAATCCTCTGATTTCAATCCCTTTGGAAAGATACCCAGGAGTGGTATAGCTGGATCATATGGTGGATCCATTCCCAGTTCTCTAAGGAATCTCCACACTGATCTCCATAGCAGGTGCACTAGTTTGCACTCCCACCAATAGTGTAAAAGAGTTCCTCTTTCTCCACATCCTTCCCAGCATTTGTTGTTATTTGACTTCTTTATGCTTGACACTCTGATTGAGGTTAGATGGAATCTCAGTGTAGTTTTGATTTGCATCTCCCTGATGGTTAATGATGTTGAACATTTTTTACATGGATATATTGGCCATTTATATTTCTTCTTTTGTGAAATGTCTATTTAATTCAGTTGCTCATTTCTTGATTGAGTTATTTGTTTTGCTAGTGTCAAGTCTTTTGGCTCTTTGTATATTCTGGATATTAGCCCTCTATCAGAGTGGTAGCTGGTAAAGATCTTCTCCCATTCTGTCAACTTTCTGTTTAGATTCTTGATGATTTCCTTTGATGAGCAGAAACTTTTTAGTTTGATTCCATCCCACCTGTTAATTCTTGTTTTAATTTCCTGTGCTTTGGAGGTCATGTTGAGGAAGTTATTCCCTGTGCTTATATGTTGAAGTGTTGAACCTATGCCCTCCTTTAATAGCTTCACAGTCTCTCGTATGATTTCCAGGTCTTTGATCCATCTCAAGTTGATTTCTGTGCACTGAGAGGTAAAGATTTAGTTCCCTCTTTCTGCAAATATATAGACAGTTCTCCCAGCACCATTTGTCTAAAAGACTGTCTTTTCTCCAGCACATGAATTTGGCCCTTTTGTCAAAGATCAATTGACTATAAGTGTGTGGATTTGTTTCTGTATCTTCTATTCTTTTCAGTTGTGTTTTTTAACACTGCTCTGGATTAGTCTTAGTTTCCAGGTTTCACTTTCTACAATCAAACCACACATAAATTTTTAGGTTATTTGTTCACTTGCCTTTGTTTCTTTTTTATATATTTTTATCACTGCATTGTAATTACATATCATAGATACTCAAAGTGACATTTAATACAGGCACACACCACTTGATGTATTTCCACGTTGGCTTTGGTTCTAAAAGATGTCACATGTTCTTCCTGTTATATGAGTTAGACTTTGCCCTTCTAGATCACTCTTGCAGTTGAAGAATTCAGCTCATAGGCATCTACAATTTACATTATTTTTTACATGTTTTACACTTTTCTCCACTTGAGTATTGGTCATAATCCCAAACTTCATACCAGGGATTTTAACACTAATAATTGTTGTACTTTTTGGACATGAGAGAATTAATGTTTCACCTTACCTCAAAACAAATCCATACAAAGCAAATGATGAGCGTCAAAAAAAAAAAAAAAAAAATTCAGCAACCACAAACTAAAATCACTGTTGATGACTGGAAAAGCTAATGCACTTTTTTCCTGGCACAAAAGTTTGTTCACATCTCTGGATATTATCCAACAGAAATCAACACCATTCTAACAATTAAAGGTTTACTAAGTTGTTATGTGATAGATATACCATGACTTTACCTAAATTTCACAAGTACTTCTATTGTCAATACTTTACAGAATTGGAAAATGAGGCACAAATCCAGTCATTAGCCTTACTAAATCACATGGCTAAAAATGGCATTTGATTTAAAGCAGGTATCAAAAGTAAGACCTTGTACTTTAAATCTCCACTAGTAATTTGTGATGTTTATCATGAATCTCAGAAGGACTTTATTTTTATGGAAAAAAGTCACTACTTTTGTCTTCATTTCAAAAAAGAACTCAAAATTCTCAAATACATAGTTTAATATTATAAAAGTCTAGATTCAATACAAAAATTTACATAAAGCATCTTATTTAGTAAATGAAATATGTAATGCAAAAATCTATATATAAAATTTTTATGTTGTCATAGGAAATAATTAGAAACTATAACTTGGAAAAAACATTATAACTTATTGATGACATTCACATTAAGATGAGAATGGATCCATTAAAATATTAGATAAAAAATAAATGGATTTTATAATGATGTATTATATTTCAATGAAGAGTGAGTCAACATAATAAAAATATGAAGCCTAAATAAATAGGTAAAATCAATTTCAAAGAAAAAATTTTAAATATAATATAATGTATAAAGCTAAAAACATTTAGTCTTTTATGTGCATACAAAAGATTATGTTGTTTAGTTTTATGTTTTATGAAACTAGCAAGTATAATCTTTGGCTCTATTTTCCACAAGATCAGAAATCATAATGATAATGAGAAGATAACACTGAATCCTATGAGTTTATCAGGAAAGTCTTTATCAAAATATTCATGTATAATATAGTATAAGAATAAATGTATAATAAAATGTAACTCAGAAAAAATTCTTCTTTATATTTAGCTGAAACTTACTTCTTTAAGACATCTTCCTATCCATCCTTGTCTTGCCCTTAGGAGCATCAGAGTTAGGGTGCTGGGCAGAAAAGAACCACCTCATGGTGAGGAAGGGAAAACAGAGCCAGATGAGTGAAAATTCCTCCCCTGCAGGTTGGCTGGACCCCAGCACATGGTGAGGGCAGAACCTCACCCCCTACTGCAGAAGTAGGTATCCAAAGTACAACAGGACAATTCCTAATCATACACTACACATCAGATTCTTCTGTGACCCAAGCCGAATAATCAAAATATGCCATCCTGCAGTGCAAGTTCTTTATGGATACAGAACCTGTTCCATTCTGGGATTGGAAGCTGTATGTAAAAAGGACTGGGTGCAGAGCCCACATCTGAGTACAGCAGCCTGAGAACCTAACCCCAAATGTTTGAAACTCTGGATGCATCTGCCCTACCCTCAGCTATACCATCCTTTGGGTTTTCTGGTTAAATGAACCAAGAAATTCCCTTTTTAATTTAGAATAAGTTACAAGTTTCAATCACCTACAGCCATAATAATTTTGGTAAATATATCCAAAAGGAAAAAAATTAGCCGGGCACGGTGGTGCACTTTTGTAATCCTTGTGCTTGGGAGGCGGAGACAGGAGGATCACGCAGGTTCGAAGCCAGCCGCACTGGCTTAAGAGACCCTGTTTCCAAATAAAATATAAAATAGGTCTGGGAGTGTAGCCAAAGGTATAAGGGCTTCAAGGAACCCCAGTACCACCAAAAAAAAGAAAAGAAAAAATTATACTTCTTCACAAGTTTTTCTGGGGCTGACTAAAATGGAAGAGAAAGGCTAACAGGAGCATTTGTGGGCAAAGCAAGGTACAAACAAACTAGGAGTTGAATGATTGGCACGAGAGAAAATTGGAAAGGGGAGGTAGGAAACCACAGACCTTAATTGATGCAGGAATTAGGCTGTATAATATGGTTTCCAAAATGTTAAGAGCACTCCTTGTCCCCAAAAAAGACCCTGCATTAATGATCTAAGGCATTCCAAAGTGCCTCTAGATAGATGAAGATATTTATTCCATCACTGAGAAGATAATCATATCTCTGACATCTCAGAAAAAGATGAGAATCACAAAAACATTAGAAAGGCAGCTGTTATCAAGATCCCTCAATGACAATCTCTACCACTTCAGGATTTTCCTGAGAACAGGCCGCACTGTCACAGTCCAACTCTGTAGAGCAGGCAGATCTCTGCCCCCAGCTTATCTCCCCAAGAGCATTTATTTCTGGCTAATGATACAGTGTTAATTAAAAATTCCCATGAAGATTCCTAGAGAGCCTTTGGGGACAAAAGTCAAGTCCCCAAATATTTAATTTGCTAGCCCCAGAAAATTGCACTATTCTATTTAATAGAGATAAATCTGATCCACTGGCAACAATTAAACTCAAATGAAAGGTAACTAAAAATATGAGTATTTCCACCCCCTTGCCAAATGCTGTGTCTCGCCTGGTGTTATCAGTCTCATTACAACTTTACTCTTTCCCTGTGGTTCTGCATAGTTTCTGTGTTTCTTTCATAAGAACAGCTAATGAATAAGCTACTAAATATGTGCTGGTAATAAATTGCCTTCCCCTTCTCAGACACTTCCATTTCCCTTCTCACCTTCTGTGCTGAAAAGTCATTTCTACAAATATTCTCCATGAAAGGCAGCAAGAAATTGAAATGACATTTCACTCGCAGTGAATCAGCACCTCCTCTCATTGAAACAGCTTAAGCTCTTCAGAAGTATGGCATAAGTGCTGCATCTATGGGAGAGTGTGAGAGACTCCAGGAAACAGTGGTCCCAAGTGCGGGAAACACGTGACACCTGCCTGGACGAAGTGACCTGCTGCTAAACACTTCAGTGTGTTTTCTAAAGGAGAAACTTTTGTGGCAAGGTTTACTATTATATATGTGTATATATATATCAACCCCCAAATCTTTATACTCTTGAAGATTCTGGATTTAGGAAGTAGTTTGAGTCCATCTATTTTTTTAAAATGAGGGTTAATTATGTTACAATCTGTGGAAGAATATAGAGAATGGTTAAAGTAACTATTGGACACTACCAGATTCTAGGAACCACACAGGTATTGAAGATATTGGGGTGAGCAGTCAAGAAAGGGTCCCCTCCCCCACGTAGAATAATATCCCCAGGGGGATATTCTTGCAAAGGTAATATTCAGCCATCACAAATTCCTGTGGATGCTATCAGAACATAAACTAGTTAAAGAGATCAGGAAGGTTTCAAAGAGAAAGTAATCATTGAGCATAATCTTGAAGAATCAGGAATTAAATCAGTAAGGGACAGAGATGTAGGTAGAGCGTTCTTGTCATAGGTGGAAAAGTGTGTAGGACCACCACAAGATGGAAAAGGGGAGATCAGTCATTCAAGAAAATGAATGAACTCAGCAAGACTAAAAACAGCATGTAGAAAGCATGGAGTTAAGGATTATGGATATGGTGAGGTAAACATGGCTTTTGGATTAGTCAGGGTTTTCCAGAGAAACAGAACTAATAGGAGATAGATTATAAATAGATAGTTGGATACATAGATAGACAACTAGTAGCATAAGTAATTTACTAGGCAAATTGGCTCATATGATTATGATGGCCAAAAAAATCCCATATGCCATTTACAAGCCAGAAACCCAAAGCAACTGATAATATGATTTAAATCCAAGTCCAAAGGCCTAAGAATGAGTAAATGCAACAGTATGACTCTTAGTACAAGTCTAAAGCCTTAAGAGCTTGAGAAAGGACATTGGAGCTTGTCCCACAGTCTGCAGGCCAAAGAACCTGAATCCAGTGCAAAGGTAGAAGTTAGGGGACCCATCTCAAGAGGAGAGAGAGCAAGTTCACCATCCCTCTGTCGTTTTGTTTCCTCTTGGCCCTCAGTCCATTGGAGGGTGCCCGCCCACATATGGTAAAGGTGGATCCTCCCTACTCAGTCCACTAATTCAGATATCAGTGTCTTAACAGACAAACTCATAGACACATCCCACATTATGATTTACCAGTTCTGACTATACCTGAATCCAATCAAGCTGATGCATAAAATTAACCTTCCTAACATTCAGGGCCATGTTCAACATTTTTTTAACATGTCCAAACTGAAGTCTCCCAAGTCTGTTCTACTGCCAGATCCACCCAAAATAAATGGAAACTCTATCTCTATAGCTGCTAGACATCATCTGTGACTCTTCACTTTCTTTTAGATCCTATACTGAATTTATCAACAGAACTGAACAAGTCTATCTTCAAAATACATATTTTACTAGACCCCTTCCTATCATTTTTACCATACCACTCTGATCTAAGCCACCATCTCCTCTCTCCTAGATTACTGTCATTGCCATGTAAATGATCTTCCTGTTTCTACTTCTGCAGGAGCAATTCTATTAAAAAATGAATCAGGCCATATCACTGCCCTCCTTCTAAGTCTCCAAAGGTTCAGTATCTCACTCCGAGGGTTAGATCAAGCCCTTACCATGGTCCCAATGTCCAGGACATAGTCTTGTCTGCTATTATTCTCAGCTTTTACCTCCCATTACTCGGGTCTTTACTTTCCATGCTTCAAACCCAACTCCTGGCTCTTCCTGAGGTGGAAAAGGCTCCCAACACAGAGCCTTTATCCTTGTGCTCCACCCCAGCCACTTGATCTTCCTCCAGAGAACCCCTTGCCTCACACCCTGGCCTATTTTGAGTCTTAACTCCAGCAAGGCTTTCTCCAACTACCTTTTGAAAATTGCAACCTGAACTTCTCCTTCCCTTTCCCCAGTTTATTTCTACCCCAACACTTCACTATAAATACTTGCACTGGCTTACTTTGTTACACAGCGTGCAAGCTCCACAAAGACTGACCTTGCTGTCATTTTTACTCACTGTGGTATCTCGAGAACTCAAATCGTGCTTGGGACATAGTGAACCTTCAGTAGGCATTGGTTAGATGAAGCTCTTCATCCTGAGAGTAATCACAGTCCAACTGTAAATATGAGAGTCATAACCCAATAGAAATGTTTCAAAGTCTCTCCAGCTGTTCATCCCAAGAATGTTACATTCCTTTTGGGGGTAAGTGCTAGAGGAAAGAGCAGGTGCCTGGAGGAAACAAGTTTGTCTTCATTGCTGAGAGTCAATGCAGTGACCTGAAGAATTGAGGCCCACCAGCACCGATGCTGACTCAGTGTAAGAGCCCTGTACATGCCCTGTCCTCAGCTCAGCAGCCCACATCACCCAGTATTCAGGTCCTTGGTTTCTGCCTCTCTTGTGCCACAGAAAGGCTGGCCCTAAGGGACCAAGTGAATATGACCCAGTAACGCTGCATGCCTTGGCAGACCAGGTCATAAAAGGCCATGGTGTTTGGGAACACTCACTCTTAAAGCCCTGAGCTGCTGTCACAAGTCCTGCTACTCCACCACCAGCCTACTAGAGAGATCACATGAGGAGCCACATGGGGAAGCCCAAGACTATGTGAGGAGGGAGATGACTGCCAGGCCCAGCTGTTCCAGTCTGCTGCCATTGGGATCACCCCACCCAGGCCACAGACCTGGGAGAGAGGTCTTCACCACTGTGCCATGTCTGAATTCCTGCCCCCACAAAACCAAAAGAAAAGCATTTTGTTTCACTATGTTGGAGGGTAGTGTGCTACGTGGCCCTAGATAACAGACATGCAGTGAAGAGAATTCTGTACAGTGGGACTTCACCAATAAGGCACAGGTTCAGGGTCTACCAGCTTGAAGGGCAGAATATATCAAGGTGTCTTCTGTGTTTCAGAGCCTGGTTAGGAGAAGCAAAATGGATCACTTTAATAAAAGAAAAATACAGCTGCTTTTAGGTAGCTCTTAATCTATACTGCCAAAGATTTACCTGCCTGACTTTTGCTAAGACAGATTTTCATTACACCTAAGCCTTCAAGAAGATGCAAATTTGCTTTAATAGCTGTGGGAGCTGTGGCTTACCATGGCACCTTCCTTCAGCAGAATCTCTGGTTAATGCATAAACTGGAATCAGCATGATCTCTCAAGGACAATGAGTTCATCATTTTCTCGGAGATTCATCAAAGAACTAGTTGGAACTGGTATTTCAAGAATATTTAATGCTTGTGATCTTTATGCTTTTCTATACAAAGCCAAGATTAAATTATGATATCAGAGACCTTAAATTATAAATGGGAATGGTAGCAAATTAAGTCCCCTTTCAAGCCATGAACAGAGTGTACAAAATAGTTTACAGTAAATGTTTTTTAAAAAGCTAGTGAAGGAAGGTTCACTGAAATAGGAAGACAGAAATAGGCCAGAAGATTTCTATAAGGACCTGCCAAGTCTTACATAGAATTCAATCACTGTTATTCTAAGAGTATTAATTAAGGTGGCATTTTAAAATTCCTACAGTTCTTCAGTAAACCCCACCTTTTGATAAGCTTCTTACAAGGTACCATCCTGCTTCAAACTTTTAACCCTATGAAATAAGAAATCATGCCAAGATTCTCGAAAGCCTAAACTTCAACTATATCTAACACCCCCAAAGAAATACTGATGTAGATGCACTAGTCTATCTCTTGCTTTGAAAATTGTGAGCTCTCCAAAGATATTTCAGGCCTTTAAACTCATAAAGGTGCTTGGGATACTGATGAAAGCCCATGACAAAAATAGTGTAAGAATAGGAAAGCAACATCCAAAAATAGTGTAATATTAGGAAGCAAACATCCAAACGTTCTTCATCATGTACAGAATAAGGTTTTATTTTCTTAGTAGATACACAAAGCCCTCTGTGACCCTACTCTTTTTTCCATATGTATCATCATTATTTCTCTTCCCCCCCTTCCTCCTCCTCCTTCTTGTGTGTGTGTGTGTGTGTGTGTGTTACTGATTGAACTCAATTATTGATTGAACCCAGGAGCATTCTGCTTCTGAACTATACCCTCAGCTTATTTATTTATTTATTTATTTATTTATTTATTTATTTATTGGTGGTACTGGGGTTCTTGGAAGCCCTTCTACATCCAGGCTACACTCCCAGACCTATTTTATACTTTTTTTATTTTTGGAAACAGGGTCTCTTAAGCCAGCGAGGCTGGCTTTGAACCAGCGTGATCCTCCTGTCTCCACCTCCCAAGTGCAGGGATTACAAGCGTGCGCCACCACACCCGGCTCTTTTTATTTTTTATTTTGAAACAAGGTTACTGACGTTGCCCTCAAATCTGCAATCCTAATGTCTTAGCCTCCCAAGTACTGTTGTACACCACCAGGCCTAGCTATCATTTCTTATTATAACTTCTTTAATCATCACCCTTATTTTACCTTCAACAACACCCATCCATGCATGTAGGTAGATGTCATGCACACACACACACACACACACACACACACACACACACTCTTATCCTTTATCAGTACAGAAACTATCTAAAGTTCCCTAAATGTACTCTACTGTTTCAGATCTCCCTCAACTTTGTTGATATCCCTGTCTCTATCTAGCATGCACTTTTCCCTTCTTAAAGACCCAATTTAAACAGTGCCTCCTCTGTAAAACTCTTCCTCACTCCTTCCCTCTGGACAGACTCCAGCTGCTCTCTCTTGGAGCCCTCAGCAAGCTCTGAGGTTGCTCCTTCATTTTGTTTTCTTACCCATACTTTTCTGAGAGCAAACAGCCTTGTTCCATCACTTCTCTGCCAGAACCCAGGCTGGTCTTATATATGAAAAAAATGGAAGTGTTGAGGTGAGTTCTCAGCTCAGGAACTCGGGGTCTGCAGGGTCCTTGGCTGACGTGATGGAAAAGAATTTCAGCACGCACCAGTTAGAGACATAGACAGAGGTTTATTGGGGAAAAGGGGAGGAAATACACATTCAAGAGAGAATGCAGGCCCCTCAAGATGAGGAAGGCATTTTAGGGAGTTCAGCATTCTCTTCTTATAGGGGACTTTGTGAGGGGTGGGCTAGAGACGGTATGTGAGGATGAGCTCAGTCCAGTAGTCCCAAGGTGGTTTATGGTGGGTAGGTGGTCTGGTTGGCCTTAGGGTGGATGATCTCAGTCCAGTAGTCCCGAGACACTTCCTGATGGTCTGTGGTCTGGTCAGCCTTAGGGTGGATGATCTTGGGTTGATTGGGGTCCTCATTAGTTGACTATGGATAAGCTGGGATATCCTAAATTATAGGTTTCTCAGAAATATTGTTAACTCTAGGATCTACAGGTTTCCCAAGAATTTATGGAAGAGTCAGGCCTGGAAAAGAGAACTGGTTTGTGGACTAGAGGCAGAAGCACTTCAGCTCCAGGTCCTTACATCAAAGTTATATTTTTACTTTTCCTTCCTGTCTGTCTTCTTTCTGCCTATTTATTCCTTCTATCCTACATAGAAGGAAGAGTGCTAGCCCTTCAAATTCAAGGAAAATATTTGGGAACTTCAGCTTTCAGTCACAATGCTGTTGACTCCATCTTTATACACACAAAAAAATGTTATTTCCCATTTCTGCCATCAATATCACTTTTAAATGAAGCCAATCTAAAGTAGTTCCATGAGTTCTGTTCAAATCATAACATGACATTTATTAAACAAAATTTTGATTGACAAGTAAATAACACCATTCCTGGGGCCCACAGAAATACCCAGTCTATTTTACAAAAGCTCCCACAAAACTGCAAAAGAGACAATTCACAAAATAGAAATGAACCACTGTTCATTTTTCTATTCAGCATGCAGTCTACAGCACAGAATTCTGCTCTCAGATACTCTGTGGGTGAACACATACAGAACATTTCATAGAGAAAGCGTCCTTGAATTATTAAGAATCTTTAAGGTGGCCAGAACAGCTGAAAAGGATTAGAAACCAAAAATGCCAATCTGATGAATAAGTAAAGAGAGAAGGTCAGATTCACATTTTGTAAGGAGAAATGGACAACAATTATTCACCTCTGTCTCTGGGTGCAAAACTGAGGCTAAAAATAGCCCAAGAGGGAATGTTAATACTTAGGATTGACTGTCAGTCTTCAACCATTTTAGGCAGAGACTATTACCCCAGTTCCATGGGGATTTTAAAAACTTGAACATTTATAGAAAATTTGATCCTGAGTGGAAAATGCCATAAAATGTTTAATTCCACAGAAATTTCCAAGGTAATATTGTGCCCATCAAATTGTCACATTGCCCTTGAAATGTTGAATATAATAGCCACCATAAAATAATTAGTTATAGTCTACATCATAATGTATTCAATTATTTCAATAAATGATTTTATATTTTGATGGACACATAACCTTGAAGAAATGAACAAGGCAGAAAACAGATAAAGGTTTACATTTTAACTACTGGAAGCCCTTCTCATTTATCCCATAAAGGCCATATTAAATAGAGATTGAGTATAAATATCTGGGATTATTGAACAGATTTCAGAAAACAGGCCTAATTATGCTTCACAGTTTGGAAATATGAGTGAGTATCTTGTATTTGTTTGTTTGTTTGTTTGTTTGTTTGTTTTATTGTGGGGCTGAACCTAGGAGCCCTCTACCTCCAATCTACACTCCCAGGCCTTTCTTTTTTTTTCTTGCTTTGAAACAAGATCTCACTAAGTTGCTGAGGTAAGTCTTGAGCCTGTAATTCTCCTGTCTCGGCCTCCCAAGTACTAGGATTGCGGGTGTGCACCACCATAACTTTCATTTTAAATAATGGGTGATGGTGCCCTGCTGAGGTAATGAAAGGAAAAGCACATACACGATGGGAAACAAATGTAATGTTTACTTTTTAAAAGTTGTGTAAACTTCCCAAATATATTCAAAAGTAAAAAAAAAATGAGAAGCACCATAGATTCGTCACACAAATTTAAGAATTAGCAACAATCTGTTGTTTTTTTATTCATCTATCAAACTTCCAATCTTTTTCTTCTGGATCAAATACAAAAATTCATTTCATTCTAACCCTAAATGCTTTAAAACTATCCCTAAATACTTTTAAAACACTTTTATCTCTCACTGATAAGAACATTTAAGAATAACCATTGTACCATTTCATAAGCAACAAATTTATAATTATTATTTAATATCTTTCAATTCCCAAACTTTTCTCAGTTTTCTATGATTATCTCAAAAGCATCTTCTGGCCTGGCATTTTTTGAATGATGAGCCCAACAAAACTCATGTATTGTTTTTGGTTTGTTCTGTAAACCCCTTTACTTTATAGTGCCTTCCTTGTTTTTGTGTTTCATGCTGTTGATTTACAGAAGATTCTAGATTTGTTTGGGTGCACCCTCATGGTGTTATTGAAGATAAATCCTTACACTGACTTGTTAAGTTATAGGTATATTCATGGCTATCTATGTCTTGAGGAACATTGGAAAGAGAGAAGGGGAACATTTGATCTGCATGGTTAGCATGAAATAGAGGCTACACAAAAATTGGTTATTCACCTTTAACTATCACTACTCAAAAGCATGACTTTATGCCCTGGCCACCTACATAGAATACCTGAATTCACAGATTTTTATTATTTCAACTAATGGTAGCCTTTTCTGATGCTCAAATTTTATTTTTTGCAGTACTGGGGATGGAACCCAGGATCATTATATCTCCAAGCTATACCCTCAGCCCGATTTTTATTCTTTATTTTGAAACAGGGTCTCACTGAGTTGCAAAGGCCTCACTAAGTAGCTGAGGCTCTCCGCGAACCGTGATTCTTTCATCTCAGCCTCCCAAATGCAAAGGTGAGCCGCCACGCCCGGGCTGCTCAAATTTTTATCTTTGACCAGTACAAGTCGTTTAAAGTTGATTTTTGTGTCCTACTGGCATGACCCAAAAAGTTGTTGATAGCTTTTACTTCCAGGCACAAGTATATGCCCCTGAATTATTCTTCTAAGATGACAAATATTTAGGGTATGGGTAGGAGGGACAAGAGAGATTTACTATAAGAAATTAGGTGTCTTCTATTTAAGCCTCCAACAAATTGGTTGGACTATGTAATTTACTCAACTACCAATTCAAATGCTAATATCATCAAGATATACTCCCACAACCATATCCAGAAAAATATTTCATTATTCCTTCAACAGGCCTCCTAAAGCTTCTAAAGATGAGGGGAAATAAAGGAGTGAAAAAGGGAAGAAAACAGACAAAATAATGTTATGTGCAAATATGAATGTATTGTTATGAATCTCACTATTATGTACAATTATAATGCACCAATAAAAATTTATATTAAAAAAGACAAAACTTCTGTGAATAAAAGATGAAAAATGTAAGTTACTGACAGAAACTCCAGTATATTTAGCATACTATTTTAATTTTGCATAAGAGTATTTTTACTATAAAAATATGCAGCAGTGTAGATCCAAAAACTATAACTATGAAATATTATAATAAAATGCAACATTCCTCTAAATTAAAAAGTAAGTACACTTTTTAAAAAGAAAGAATATTTGCCAAAGATCTGGACAACTGTTGATTCAGTCAATTTGACCCAAAAGTAACCACCATAAGAAGTTACCTTTTTCTCAACAATATTCTCTTTAAACAAAAAATTAGATTGATGATATCTAATCTGTAGATGATCTTTGTACTACCCGAAGACATAGACCAGTATAAGAACAAAATAGTTTGTTTCAGTTGCCATACCTACATGATAATGTTGCAGTAAAGATTCCAGGAAAAGCTGTAAAAAGTGATTACAAATAGAAAAAAGATTCAGAGAAGAAATATTAAGAAACTTGCCTGGAAAAGAGAAAGCTAAGCAATGATTTAAGTATTGACTTCAAAAAAGAAAGGTTTTTAAAAATACGGTGCAGTCAGCATCATTCTATGAAACCCTCTGCTGGAAGAAAGAGAGCAAAGCAAAGACACTGGGCAATACCTACAGAGTATCCTAATTAACCATCTTAGATGTCTAATAGGAGTCCATTCAAGTCTGGAGTTGGAACATAGACTAGATAGAAATTTTTCTACATGTTAACATCATACACCTTCTTGGGATATTTTTGGGGATGTAATTCTCCATAATTGCATTTAAATAGATATTTTCCACTTAAACTGTGGAAAGTAGACAAGTATCTCTAATCTATTCCAAAGGGTCCACTGCAAGCTGGTCTACATCTGGTTCTAAGCAGAGAAGAGGTGGCAGGACATGTGGCCTATAGCTCCCTGTCAGCAGGTCTAGAGACTACTCTGAAGATGGAAAAGAGAAATTAACTCCTCAGCTGGCTACAAAGCCCAAGATAAGGTCCCCCATCTTGGGCCCTCCTTCAGATAGTCATTATAGCCAGTCACCTTCTCATGGGCTTGGTCATTGTAAATACTGCTGAACACCACAGAATGCAGAGTAAACTGCTTAATTTCAAGTCAAATCAGGTAGACTAGATATGAACTGAAGGATAGTGCTTCTCAAAGGCGGTAACCCTGGATGGGGCTAGTCATCCATGAGGAGAATGTCATTAACAGAACACAGAATAATTCCTCTTTTTTATTTTATTGATGCACTATAGTCTCACATCATAATGTGGTTCATGTTGACAATGACATATATTCACAGAGCACTCAGTGCTCCCCCCCCCCATTTCCCTTTTCCTTCCTTCCCAATACTTAGTGTCCAGGTTAATGATGTTATATTCACATGTATACACATATTTAAATATAGCTTTTCCATTAATTAACCTCAGCCTTCTTTCTCCCCTAAACCTCCTTTCCAGCTTTGCTGAGGTTTCCCCTTCATTATCTGGAGTCCCTCTGGTATCCCTAATACTCCCTAGCTTGAGCATATTAGAGAAAACATATGTTCCTTCTCTTTCTGTGCTTGGATAATCTCACTTAACATAATTTCCTCCATGTCTTTTCATCTTCTTGCAAATGACATGATTTTGTTCTTCTTTATTACTTAGTAGAATTCCATTGTGTGTATTTCTCATAATTTTGCAATCCATTCATCTGTTGATGGAGGTCTAGATTGGTCCATATTTTGAATTTTGCAGATTGTGCTGCTATGAACATAGCAATGTATATGGTAATGTAGTTCTCTGATTTTGACCCCTTTTGAAAGATATCCAGGAGTGATATAGCTGGATCATATGGTTAATCCATTCCCACTTTTCTAAGGAATCTCCACACTGATCTCCCACCAAGAATGTAAAAGAGTTCCTCTTTCCCTACATCCTCAACAACATTTGTTGTTATTTGACTTCTTTTCTAATTTAGTAGTTAGGACTGGTTGGATGGCTGGAAGAAAAGCCACTAACAAGAACAACTGTCCAAGAGGGGGATTTCCTCAGAAATGTTGACTGAAAGACAGCAGTGTGTGGGGTGAGAGCTGGGGAGAAACTCTCAAAGCGATGTGCATTTGTATGTCTCCATCATTCTGAATTTCTTATAATATATGATTACAATGCACCAATAAAAACTAAAAACAAAAAAGCAAGCAATATATCTGAGCTTTTCCAGACAAGATGGCAGAATGAGAGAATTTCATAAAGAACACACAATACCACAGAAGAAATAACTCCAACAAACTTAGTAAAACTTCAAATATTTTTCTTATCCTCTTCTAACCCCAGAAGCTACTTTCTAATTTTATACTTTTTTTTTCCTTTTGACCAGCAAGAAAGGACATCAAGATAAAAGCATCAAGATAAAAGCAGAATACTTTTGTAGTAAATTGTTTGACTACACTTTGCAAAGCTTAGATTAAATAGAAAAATGTTTGGATACTCAATTTCTCTCTCACAATTGTCTGTTGCTTTCATTCTATATTCATAGATTTTTCAACCAAAAGAAAAGAGATTTTGGTGCAAATGTGTTCTATCATCACATAACCAAATGATGCCAATTAGAGCAATTTCTCTAAGATAAGTCAGTACATTTCAATTACTACAAATGCTTTTGATGAGATGGTTATCTATCCTTAGACTTACTTATCCAAAATAATGAGTCTTATATTTGCATCATTTATCTTAATTCTTGGTCTTTAGAAAATTTATAACAAAGGTAAAGCCCTGAAAAATATCTTTAAGTTTACACACACACACACACACACACACACACACACACATTTTATATATATATATATATTGGTTTTCTTTCTGCATTTCTTTTACACAAGCAAAGTCTTGCTTCAGGACCACCTCACTTACTGATCATTATAATAGGAAGTGTCTTCTTCAGATGTGCCCTGATGCCTTTCCTCTCATCTCCTCATGTCCTCAGAGCCATCTTTCCTGATTACTTTAGCCAAAGTGGAACCCCCTTCCCATCACTATTACATTTCTCTATTTTGTTTTTTTCACAACTTATTCATATTTAAAATTATCCGATTCGATTACTCCTTGTACATGTTTACTGTCCAAATTCTCCACCTTCAGTGGCAGTTCCCTGAGACAATGACTTTGAGTTTTTTGCTTCAGTGTCCCCAAGTAACTGACCTAGAACAGGTGCTCAGTAAAATATTGGTTGATAATTGGGCCATCTGAGGGTTCTTTCATTCCAATCCCACTTAGGCTTGATAACACATCATTTCCTGTCCTTGAATATATGGGACTTAATTGTCATAATTTCCTTTAATTTATACAAGTCTTGATTTTCTCATCTTTGCAGCCAAATAACCTTGATGAAAATGTTGAAATTATTCTATATCCTGAATTCTAACAGCCATTAAAGATCCATGAGAGTAAGGCTAAGAATGTGAGGTTCAAACCCATTTCAGTTCTAGCAATACTTTGCCTAACCTAACCCTGGTTTTTCTAAAGCAGGTATAAAATCTGACTTCCAAGTCCTATTTTGGGAGTTAAAAGTGAAATCTCCACAAGTCTCCATTTCTCCCTGCTAGGATCACCTGAATAGACTTCTCTCCCAGAGAAAGAGATAAAACCTTAGGAATGAATAATCTCATTTTCTGAATTTCCAAGGACATTGAACATAAACCAGGTATAAGAGTTTAATCACTAAGTATAAGACAAGATGAAAATAGCACTGGCCTACAATATGGTAGGCCTGAATTCCATTTTGAGGTCTGCCCTTATTTAGTTCAATGACTTTGGCAGGGCACTTAGCCCCTCTGAGGCATTCTCCTATATAACATAAGGAAATTAGACTAGTTGGTCCCAACTCTCTCTTCCATAACTAATAATCTATAATTATTTGTGCACCTGTTTCTTTTTTGTTGGTTCTATTTTAAAAGCTGCTTTTTCCTTTCACTTTCCTGAGAGAGTTATGGCTTTGGAACAGCAGCTGGCTAAAGTTTCACTTGCACTGCATTGCTGATCACACAGGAATGCATGCTGCTCCCCCAACAGAGCAATGTGTGATGATTGGTTAGCACCTTGCTAGTTGGATACAAGCAATGGCAATTCAGGGTCTTATTGAAATCATGACATTAAAGAATAGCAGGCATTCAATTCCTTTTAGCTCAGAGGTGTTTTTGTTTGCTTGTTTACTCTGACGAAGAAACACATTTATTCGAGTGCTCAGTTAGAAAGTGAAATGTGGCTCCCCAGAATTAAATTGTATGCCACAAGATTCAAACTGTAAACTATATCCCCCCCATACATTTAGTCTAAGTAAGCCAACTTTTTTTTTTTTTTTTTTTTTTGCAGGTATAGAGATGGAACCCAGGGGCATTCAACCTCCAAGCTACACCCTCTGCCCTATTTTTTATTCTTTATTTTAAAACCAGGTCTCACTAAGTTGTGGAGGGCCTCACTAAGTAGCTTAGGCTGTCTATGAACCACAATCCTCCAGCCTCAGCCTCCTGAATGCTGGGATTACAAGCATGCACCACCATGCCCAGCTGTAAGCCAACTTCTTAAGAGAGATTTTCAAAGGGGAGATACAATGCAGATTTCCAATATCAGTCTTTGTATACATTCAGCAACATAGAAATGTTTGAACTAATCTTGCCATATCTGCAAGTTAAATTAGGGCCTCCACAGTGAATTTCTGAGTACCAAGGCCTCACTGGATACTTTTGATTATCATTAACCTATTTTATTTCCACAATATTTCAGAGAAGTATAGAGGCCAGAAGGAGATACTCCCTATACACATTCAAACTTTCCTGTTGCCCAGTACATAACCTGAACTTAGAAAAATATATCCTCCCAACAAAATAATTCAACTGCCTATTAAGCTGATTGGAAGCATAATAGTCTATGCAAGTCATTTTGTGATCCTCAGATCAGCAACATAACATCTACTATTATGGTTACATATAGAATGTCCCTTAAAGAGCTCATGCATTAAGATTCAAAGTCTATATAATTAAGTTGTGAGAGTTATAATCTCTCATCAGTAGATAAATTTATTATAATGAATTTACAGAATGGTACTCTAGACTAGTGGGATGTGGCTAAAGAAGGTGAGTTTCTAGCAGGTGTGGCTTTTGATATTGTGCTTTTGTCTCTGAATACTCTTGCTTGTTTGCACTCTCTGGGCTCCATGATGAAAGAGCAGAGCCTTATTATCTTGTTTTCTTTCTCTCTCTCTCTCTCTCTCTCTCTCTCTCTCTCTCTCTCTCTCTTCTCTCCTCTCTCTCTCTCTCTCCTCTCTCTCTCCCTCCCTCCATCCCTTCCTCCCTCCTCTTTCTCTTCTTCCTGCTGCCATGCTCTGAGCTTTACAAACCCCAGCCTTACATGGTCTGTACTCAAAATCTACAAAAAACTGTGAGCAAGTGAATTGGCCTTTCTCTAAGTTCTATGGTCAGTTGTTTTGGATTATATCAGTGACAATGTTGACAAAGACATCTGAAAACTATACGAAAATGATCATTATACGCCAATCCATGGAGCATGAATCAGAAATTCTATGGGCAGGACCAAGCAATTGTATTTGAATAAATCACCCTGGTGACTTATACACATTAAAGTTCAAGAAACAATAACCTAACATTGATAACATTTTATAGATATAAAAATGGTTTATTGTTCTCTGTGAATTGATACCCACAATCAACAGATAGTGGCAGCTCTCTTAGCAGTGCAGGTCCATTAGAACAAACAGCTAAGTTCTGATCATCATTGTTTTACATATTTTTAGGGGTACTTGGGAAATTTTCCCACTACCAATTCAACAACTATTTGTGGAACCCCTAATATGTGGCAAGCACAATATGAGACACTGAGAGGTTGGTAGAAGAGACAGGTACTTTTTACTAGTAGAAAAGACAAATTTTAAGCCCAAAATTATTTGGGGCTTAAATGGGCAAAGTCATTTTGGGCTAAAATGTACAATTAAGAGGAAAATTAGTTGGAATAAAAGCATAAAATCACTAGATCTCCCTAGATCTAAACTATTCTGAAATGTTTGGAAAGGCTTCCCCAACAAAGTAAAGCAAGAAAGGGGTTTGTCAGAGGAAGGAAAATTCCAGACAGAGGATACCGCAGGGGAAAGGGCTAAGGCAGGAAAGATCTTATGGGCACTTTCTTGGGACTAAAGAGGAGGCACAGTTAGGTGAGGTTGTAAAAGCAGGCAGAGGCCCTCTAAAAGAGGCCCTTTATAAGTAGTGTTGTGTTTTTGTTTTGTTCTTGTCTATGTTTTTCCTCTAAGTGCAACAAAAACTTATGGAAATGTTTTGAGCAGAAAAGTAGAATAATTAGATTTGTGTTTTCAAAGTATCACTTTGCATGATGGAGAGTGCCTTGCAGGGGAGCTAAGAACAAATGTAGAGAAACAATATAGCAAGATACTATAGGATCTAAAAGAGGGGAATTGTTGACTTGACTTGGATATTGGCATAAGAAATAGAAATAAGTACAAATTGTTGTTTGGGAAGCTAAATCAACCTAACTCAGAAGTTGGTAGAAACTGAATTTAAATTTGAGTTTTGGGTTTGGGAGATAGAATAATTAATCAAATGTGGCTCCATTTACTAGAGAAGAAGCAGGTTTGGAGGTAAGGGAGACTAAAATGGTGCCTAACATATAGTAGATGATGAATAAATATTTGTTGGATTAAAAACTGATTAATTTAATTTTCTGCAAGCAAAAGCTGAAGAAGGACATGCTTTTTTCATGCCCATTTCTGTAATTCTATTTAAACACAAACATTTGTTGATTAAATAGTAATTTCTATAGCCCTCAGTAATGAAGGCTAATATGATTGAAAGACTTACAGTAGATTTGAGACCTCAAGAGAATAGTTTCTATAGTATATTTGCCCTAAATAGGCCCATGTCCTATTCCCTGGAATCAGTAATTTGGGGCCATAGGACAGAGGATTATTTGAGTGTTTGTCATGCCATAGAAATGAAAAAGAAAAAAGAAAAGGGATTTTTCAGATGTTATCAAGTTAAAGATCTTGAGATAAAAATACTCTCCTGTGCTATCTAGATAGAACCAATGTAATCCAACTGTCCTCATAAGATGGATATGGAAGAGTCAAGGTCAGGGAAGAAGGCAATATAGGGGCTTGTAATTATACACATTGAAAATAGAAGAACAACAACAAGCCAAGGAATGCAAGTACATGCTAGAAACCGAAAAGAACAAAGGAATGGATTCTACCTCATAGTCTCCAAAAAGAACCAGCCTTTCTGTCATCTTGATTTTATCTCAATGAAGCTAATTTCAGACTTCTGACCTCCAAAACTCTAGCACACACTCCCTCTCAGATAGTTTATTTATTCATTTATTCAGCATAGCAATGTGTCAAGCTAAAAGTGACAATTCACAGACTCCTTTGCAGCTAGCATTTGTTGATGATGTTCACATGGAGTATTCTGAAAGCTCCCTAATGAGAGCTGATATATCTGGGAGGTAAGCCTTTTCATCCTTGTGATTGTTCTGAATAGGAGCACCCAGGCTGACCCAAATTGACCATGGTACCCTGGGGAGTAGCAGCATGAATCCTGGAAGACACTATGGATGGAGCCACCAAATCAGCCCTCAACTGCCTCCCTCTGTTACATGAGAGAGAAATAAACCTCCACCTTGTTTACACTATTGTTAGTTTAGGTTTTCTATTTATGTAACAAAACCTATTCCTAACTGACACATGAAATGTGCTTCTTTGGGAAGTCAATAAATTTTTAGACCACTTACTAAAAAAATGCAAACCAACACACAAAATTTTGCATTCAATTTTAGGTTGAATACTACTCCACTCTCATACAAAGTCTGAGACATGAACCTTCCAAAGGTCCAGGAAACTTAAGTTAAAAATTCTTGCCTAAGAAGCAAATAGAATATCTAATCAATGTATCTGGGAACAAAATCAAATAACTTACAGTGTGAAATAACTCAGGAAAACAGTTGTCATTAATTCATGCATTATCTATGACTACTTTTCTAGTAGAATGATAAAGTAGAAACATGGTTGTCCACAAAACCTAAAATAACCTAAAATATATACTATTGTTTATTTGCAGAAAAACTTTCCAAGCCAGGGCGTGGTGGCGCACGTTTGTAATCCCCGTGCTTGGGAGGCAGAGACAGGAGGATCGCGCAAGTTCATAGCCAGCCTTGCTGGCTTAAGAGACCCTGTTTCCAAATAAAAATATAAAAATGGGTCTGGGAGTGTAGCTGGGAGGTAGAAGGGTTTTCAGGAACTCTAATACCACAAAAAAAAACTTGCCAATTCTGATGTATTTGTTTGTTTTCTCATTATATGAGGATGATGTTTTAAAAAGTTGTCTAAATGAACATTTTAAGTAAGTCTTGTTTGTCTGAAAAAAGGTAAGTTATTTTACTCCTGAATAAAATTATGAGGTTTCATTATATATCTTTCCCTATACCATTAAAACCTTTCTGGCACCTAGTGCCCAAATCTTGGTTTATAATACTATTCTACAATAAATAAAACCAGTACTCTTGGGAGAAATGACAGATTCCAGAACTGAGGTGGAAAACATACAAGATGAGCCTAGAGCATCTTGTGCCAGAAGAAGTTCTAGAAAAAAATTAAAGCTGTGTTAATGTGAGTTGTCAGGAGCCAACTGAAAGAACCCCCATGGCCAAACCTGGAATAATTTGAGCAACAATATAAATAAAATATTACTGATTTATAATCTAGAGTAAAAAATAAATACCCATGAGTCCATATCAATGTAAATATGTGGTTGATTAATCAACTGGTTGATTGGTTAAATAGAAGACAGCAAATGTATTTCTTATGTGAAATTATTCTAAATACTTTATGTAAATATTCTACCCTCGAGGAGGTGGGGGAGTAACTCATCAGCCCTTAAGTGTGGACTCAATGATGATTTCTTTCTGAAGAGTATGAAAAGACTTCCTTCCAAAGAGTATGGGAGAGAGGAGGAGAGTCACTTGATAGTAAGTGAACATAACAAGCAATAACTCAGCCAGATGACAGAGATTCCCACCAGCAGTGATCAGTCATGTTAATAATATGTACTCTTGACATGAAGTGATGAAATGGTACTTTATCTGTTGTCATGAGAAAAACACTGGACAAATCCCAGTTGAGAGATGTATTGCAAAACAGGGAAGTCCGAGAAACTGTCACAACCAAGAAGAGTTTAAGGAAGACATAACAACTCAATATTATAGGATCCTGGATGGGACACTGGAACAGAGAAAGGACATCAGGGGAAAGCATTAAAAATATGAATAAAGTAATATGACTTTAGTTAGCAATAATGTATCAACATTAGTTCATTAATTATGATAAATGCACCCTACTAATGTAAAATGTTAATAATAGAGGCAACTGTGAAATATGTGATAACTGCCCTGTCATTTTGCTTTAGATCTAAAACTATTTTAAAATTAAGCACTTAATTAAAATAAAATCCTACTAGTTCAAATTATTTTCAAAAATATATGTAAAAAATTATTATTTCTTCTTCAATAATAACTTGCTTTATATCTGCCATATTAGTCACCAATACCTGAAATCTACTTCCTTACCATTTCTTACTATTTTATCTCTCACTCTCACTATCATACCATTGTATTTCATAACAAATATTTGACCTTTTTTCCTTAGGTCTTAACTTTTCTCCCCTCTCCCTTGTTAAGATCTGAAAATCACATGATTTGTTCTAGCATTAATGTGATTCCATTTTAAAAAATCTGACAGCAAATGTAGATCTACAACATCTTCATTTCTCTTTCAACATTGACTCTCAGGTGCTTCCCAAAACCATTTATTTCCCCTCTTCAGCTTCTGATTGATTTACTGCCTTGTTCCTTCCTCCAGCAGTCCAGAATTTCTCTAGGCTCTCCCTAAGCACTGTGAGGGGTTGAGGTCCTTTATTTCTTCAAATCTCCATGAATAGAAAGGTCAGTTCTCAATAATAAACACAGACTGTGTAATTAAGGATTTCCCCTGCTGGAAAAAGCATCTGATAACACCATCTTTTGGTGAGAATGGCAGAAAAAAAAAGACCTGGCATTTGTCTTTTCTTAATCACTCCATCCTTGACATTTAACACATTTTTTGGAACCTCTCTGGGACTAGGTTGAGATTTCCATCAATTATTTGCTAATTTTGGAGAAGAATAATCATTTAGTCATATTACAAATTACAGATGCAAAATTGTATTTCAGGAAAATTCCCCCTTAAACTATACCTCTACAAGGAGACATTTTCTTGTATATAGTATATAAACATGCATGAGGATAGGGAAAGGTATATATTAATAACTACTAGAAGCTGCTAATATAATATGCTTTAAGACTATATCAAATCCCTGCTGCCTTTCAAAACCTCCCTACATGCCAGAGATAATACTGCCTACTGAAATCTTCACCATTAGGGCCTTTACTTTAAATAATTCTCCTACTCTGGGATCTTGTCTTCCTGAGATCCTCAAATGATTTCAATATCAAAATTCTCTTTGAATCTCACAAATATCTGAAATGCCAATGCACAGGATAAAATACCAAGGGTCTTCCCTTAGGACTGGAATCATATCAGCTCAATGTGCTAAGACTTATTTAAAGCTAAAAAAAGAAGTGTTAATTAATAGAAAAAAATACATCCTTGGATGTATTTGTTCAGTAGACAAAAACCTTATAAAATTTGAGGCCAAAGGAATAAAATTATAAGAGATTTTCAGTGGTAGAAAGGTTAGGAAGCCCAGGTACACAGACCAATAAAACAGAAACTAACCCATGCACTTATAGCCAACTGATCTTTGACAAAGTTTCCAAGTACATATGCTGAAGAAAAGGCAGCCTTTTCAATAAATAGTATTGGGAAAACTGGCTATCCACTTGTAGAAAAATGGAACTCAATCCTTATCTCCCAACCTACACAGAAATCAACTCAAGATGAATCAAAGACCTGGAAATTAGACCAGAGTCTATGAAGCTGTCAGAGGAGGGCATAGGTTCAACACTCCAACATATAGGCACAGGTAGAAACTTCCTCAACAAGACCCCCCAAAGCTCAGGAAATTAAAAGAAGAATGAAAAAGTGGGATGGCATCAAACTGAAAAGTTTCTGCTCATCAAAGAAAGCCATCAAAGTCTGAAAAGAAAGTCTACAGAATGGGAGAAGATTTTTACCAGCTATTCCTCTGACAAAGGTCTAATACCTAGAATATACAAAGAACTTAAAAAACTTTACACTAGAAAAACAAATAACCCAAACAAGAATTGGGCAACTGAATTGAATAGACATTTCACAAAAGAGGAGATACAAATGGCCAATAGCAGATTGAGGAAGAAGATGGCAACTGAGAGAAGCAGCACTCCCAGGTCCTGCTGACACTCATTCTCCATTGCATGAAAACAGCATTCTACAAAGTCAGAAAATACTATCAGTAGAGGAATAAAAATGATAAACACAAGATATAGAGAAAAAGATTAGAAGACCGACCAGAGCATAACAACAACAACAACAAAAACCCACCTGCCATGCCAACGCAGTCTTCCCTCACAGCTCCACACACCAGAGATGAAAAGGAAGACAAGGATTTGAAGTGAGCAGCTGCAGATACATGGGTTGTAAGTCATCGGACATTCCTGCACAAAGCTCTGATACATGCCCTCCAGGGATCCAGTGTGGAGCTCAACACCAGAATAGAAATCTGCCAGTCTTGCCAGGTATGGTGGCACATGCTTGTAATCCCCACGCTTGGGAGGCAGAGACAGGAGGATCACACAGGTTCAAAGCCAGCCGCACTGGCTTAAGAGACCCTGTTTCCAAATAACAATATATTTTTTTAAAAAAAATAGGTCTGGGAGTGTAGCCCGGAAGTAGAAGGGCTTCCAGGAACCCCAGTACCACAAGAAAGAAAGAAAGAAAGAAAGAAAGAAAGAAAGAAAGAAAGAAAGAAAGAAAGAAAGAAAGAGAAGAAATCTGCCAGTCTTGTCACTGAGAGTTCCACACATCTGCCATCATGCCAGCTCACGCCAGCGGCAGCACTCACCACACCACCCAGAGTCCCAGCAAATTGTAAATTAAGCTGTAGTCTCCGCAGGAGAACCTCCAACTCAGCGCCCCTAGGGACTCGCACAACTGAGATAAACTCCTCGGGTCTGAGATTTTGTGGTTCAATCTAGTGAAGGAGGAGTAGTGGCAGAAATAACCACACCCTCCAGAGACTCAGAGTGGTGCTCAACAATACTATAAGCGAGGTCATGATCCCTGTGGGAAAACACCCAGCAGAGCACCCATAGGGACTTACATATCCCTGATAAACACTCCAGGTCTGACACTTTCCAATATGGCCTGGAGGAAGTGGGAGTGGGGGCCACTGTTTAACATAACAGAAGCTCAGACATGCTCAAGCTTTGGTCAATGGAAAGTGTGGGAGGAAAGTCTAACTTATCACTAGACCAAACTAATAGAATCCCCAGGATCACCACAGACCCCCCAGTCATGGTGAATGTGGAGAAATCAGACCAGACTAGCCCTAGCTGCTGAGAACAGAGACTCCTACATTGAGTTAGGTCTCAGAGGCATATGCCACCAACAGTGGCAGGGAGAGATTGAGACTCCAAATTTGTAGAAAGCGTGGCCAGTGCCATGTACTTAATAGTAAATCCAACCCCAATGATATCGCATTAATTTGTTGGTGAAGTTGCTTTGGTTTTCTGTTCTTTGTTCATATGTGAGTGTGTATACCTGGTTTGTTTGTTTGTTTGTTTGTTTGTTCCCAAACCCTCTCTCAAGCTTCTTCCTTTGTACATACCAACTCTCTTCTCACTATCCCTTTCCTATCTGTTTTCTGCTTTTTATCTTTTCTTTGTCTTGTATCAAATCCACCTCATATCAGTGTTCCAAAAACTCTACACTGGTTACTAGACTACTGCTACATTTTTACTATATCTAATCTCTAGTATATACTATGTTACCAAACTCATATTCTCATTATATTCAACACTATCTGAGACTTCAACCTATTATACCATTAACTACTTCACTTCCCTCCTTCCTCAACCTTCACTGTTGAACACAATACAAACTGCCCTTGAATATACCAGCTGACACTTAAAGACTGAGGAAAATTTATCAAAAGCAACAGAGGCAAACTTTTGAAATCATGAAAAGGAAAAACAACAAGGGAAAAATGAGCTCCCACAACTCCACAAGTACAGAATTTGATAACATAGAAATGCAGAGATCTCCAGAAGGTCAAATCAGGAATGTAACTGTAGAAATAATACAGGAATTTCAAAAAGAATTTACAGAAAGTCTGAAAGAAATAAAGGATACAATCATTGAAGTAAAGTCCTCAATTCAAAGTATAAACAATCAGTCCACATGAAGAGTAGAATATCACTCCTAGAGGATGATCACTGCAAAAATGAACACATACTATGTAACATAGAAAAAACAATTTGACAGGAGGAATTGGACATTGAAGAAATATGGGCCTATCTTAAAAGAGCTAACCTAAGAATAAGTGTCATAGAGGAGGGAAAAGAAGGTGAAACCAAGGGGCTCAACAGTATTTTCAAAGAATTAATAGCAGAAAATTTTCCAAACATAGATCAAGAGATCAACACACAGGTACAGGAAATTTATAGAACCCCCTTTAGACAAGATCAGAGAAAAGGCTCCCCATGCCACATAATAGTCAAAATGACCAATGTAGAAGCCAAGGAGAGAATCTTAAAGGCAACAAAAACAAAATACAAAGTGAAATTTAGAGGAAAACAAATTAAAATCATTCCAGACTTCCCAAACCAAGTCATGAAATCCAAAAGGGCCTGGAGTAACATATTCCAAACTATAAAAGAAAACAACTTGTAGCCAAAAATTTCCTACTCAGCAAAACTATCTCTCAAATTAGATGGGGAAATAAAAATCTTCCATGACAAAGAGAAGCTGAAGGAGTTTATGTCTTCAAAACCAGTGCTAGAAAAATACTCAAAGAGATTAACTACAAAAAAGAAACAAGTAATAAACTCCAGAACCAAAGAAACAAGAACTTCCATCCAGCAGACAACTAAGCAAATAACAAACAGTATTTCAAACTTAAATAAAATCCCAACATGTTAGGAATTAAAAATCATCTCTCAATAATCACACTGAATGTAAATGGCCTCAACTCCCAAATAAAAAGACATAAAGTGGCAAAATGGATTAAAAATCAGAACCCATCTATAAGCTGCTTTCAAGAAACACACCTTACAAGTAAAGATAGTAAAATAAACTTACAAGTAAAGATAGTAAAATAAACTTAAGGTAAAGGGATGGAGCAAGGTAATTCATGCCAATGGAACTTGAAGATAAGCAGGAGTTGTAACTGTGATATCAGATAAGTTAGACTTCAAGCCCACACTTATTAGAAGAGAAAAAGGTCGTTTTTTACTGGTAAAAGGAACAATCCAGCATGAGGAAATAACAATAATCAACATTTATGCCCCAAACTTAGGTGCAGCTACTTTCATAAAACAAATACTTTGTGACATTAAGTCACATGTAAATCCCAATATAATAATACTGGAAGACTTCAACATATCTCTCACACCATTAGATCGATCTTCTAGACAAAAGATCAGTAAAGATGCCTCAGACCTGAACAACACCATCAACCAAATGGACCTATTAGACACATATACAATATTCCACCCAACTACAAAAGAGTTCACATTTTTCTCAGCTGCTCATGGAACCATCTCCAAAATAGATCACATCCTGGAACATAAAGTGAGCACAGGCAAATTCAAAAAATATTTCATACTTCCCTGTGCCTTTTCATACCATAATGGAATGAAACTAGAAATCAACTATAAGAAGACTCAGAGAAACAACATAAATATGTGGGCACTTAACACCATACATCTAAATGAAGAAAAGGTCATAGAAGAAGTAAGGGATAAAATTAAGAAATTCCTAGAAACAAAAAAATATAGATGCAATATATCAAAACCTCTGGGACAATTTGAAGGCATTATTAGAGGAAAATTTATAGCACTGAGTGTTCACATAAGAAAAACAGAAAATCATCTAATAAATAACTCAAAGACACACCTATAAGCCCTTGAGAAACAGGAACAATCTAACCCCAAAGCCAGTAGAAGACAGGTAATTGTTAAAAGCAGAGCAGAAATAAACAAAGTAGAGAATTTTAAAAAAATAAAAAAAATCAACAAAACCAAAAGCTGGTTCCTTGAAAAAATTAACAAGATAGATAAGCCACTAGCCAACTTTACTAAAGAGAGAGAGAGAGAGAGAGAGAGAGAGAGAGAGAGAGAGAATCTACCCATTACAAAGATAAGAAATTAAAAAGGAGATATTACTACTGACAGTGCAGAAATCCAGAGGATTATCAGAAACTACTTTGAAAAACTATACTTCAACAAAATGGAAAATCTGGAGGAAATCAAAGACTTTCTAGATAAATACAACCTTCCTAAACTGAGTCAAGAAGACATAGAAAATTTAAACCAACCAGTAGCAATCAAAGAGCAATAAAGAGCTTACCATCAAAGAAAAGCCCAGGACCAGATGGCTTTCCAAGTGAATTTTTATAAAACCCTTATAGAAGAGCTAATTCCAATATTCCTCAATCTATTTCATGAAATAGAGAGAAATGAGACTCTCCCAAATACACTCTATGAAGCCAACATCACACTAATACAAAAACCAAATAAAGACAGTTCAAGGAAGGAAAACTACAGGTTTATATCTTTTATGAACTTGGATGCAAAACTGCCAAACTAAACACTATCAACACACATTCAAAACCACATCAAGAAAATCATACACCATGACCAGGTAGAATTTCCCACAAAAAAATAAAATACTTAAGAATAAACTTAACCAAGGATATAAAACACCTCTACAAAGAAAATTATAAAACACTGAAAAAAATCAAAGAAGATCTTAGGATATGGACAGACCTTCCATGTTCATGGACAGGCAAAATAAATATCATCAAAATGGCCATACTTTCAAAAGTGATCTACAGATTCAGTGCAATACACATTATATTACAAAGATCATTCCTCACAGATATAGAAAAATCAGTCCTTAAATTCATTTGGAACAATAAACCTAGAATAGCTAAAGTAGTTCTCAGCAACAAAAACCATGCAGATGCAGGAAGAATTACAATACCTGACTTTAAACTATACTATAAAACCATTATAATAAAAACAACATGGTACTGGCACAAAAACAACTACACAGACTAATGGAGCAGAATAAAAGACTCAGAAACAAATCCATACACTTACAGTCAATTGATTTTTTACAAAAGGCCCCCAAAAAATACACTGAAAGATAGTCTGTTCAACAAATGGTGCTGGCAAAACTGGTTAACCATATGAAGAAAATGGAAATAAATCCCACTTTCTCACCCTGCACAAGAGTCAATTCAAGATGGATCAAAGACTTGGAAATTAGACCAGAGACCTTGAGGCTCCTCAAAGAGGGCATAGGTCTAACACTGCAACACAAAGGCACAGATAAAAACTTTCTCAACAAGACCCAAAAGCACAACAAACTAAAAGGCAAATCAATAAATGGGATAGCATTAAGCTGAAGAGCTTCTGTTTAGCAAAGGAAACTGTCAAGAACCTCAATCGAGAGCCAACAGAATAAGAGAAGATTTTTGTTAAATACCCCTCCAATAAAGGACTAACATCTAGAATATATGGAGAACTCAAGAAGCTCAACACAAAAACAAATAATCCAATCAAAAAATGGGAAAGTGAACTAAATAGACTGCACAAAAGAAGAAATTCAGATGAACAATAAATGCATGAAAAAACACTCAAGCATCACAGGGAATCAGAGAGATGCAAATCAAAACTATCCTGAGATTTCACCTAACTTCAACTGGAATGGCAATCATTCAGAATACAAACAATAACAAATGCTGGTGAAGATATGGAGAAGTGAAAAATCTAAAACATTATTGGTGGGATTGCAAATTATTGCAACCACCTTGCAAAACAGTATGGAGGATCCTCAGAAGAATGGGAACACACTTACCATTTGATTGAGCAATACCACTTTTTTGCTATCCAAAAAGAAAAACCCAAACTACCAAACCAATGCATGCATATTTATGTTCATAGCTAGACAATTCACCATTCCCAAACTATGGGACCAGCCAAGATGCTCATCAACAGATGAATGGATTACAAAACTGTGGGATATGTACACAATGGAATTTTACTCAGCCATAAAAATAACACAATTACATCATTCTCAGGAAAATGTATAGAACTGAAGGACATTATGCTAAGTGAGATTAGTCAGTCATAAAAAATAAGAAATCAAATGCTTTCCCTAATATGTGAAAGCTAAGGAGAAATAGGTCATAGGAGGAACTTTAGATGAAAAAGGTGATCCTATAGAGGAGCAAATAAGGCAACCTAACTGAGGGGATGGGAGGGGGAGAAGATGGAAACTCTCTAAAGCACAGGATATACTTAAACAAATATACTGATGTCAACCACTAAGCCAAGCATGGGAAGGAGGAATGAGGAGGGAATGGGATGGGGGTTGGGTGGGGGCTAACTGGGTGATGCATGCATGTATGTCTACACAAGTTTTCTTCAATCCCAATATAATGCCTGAATACAATGCACCAATAATAAATAAGTAAATAAATAAATATAGCTTATAAAAATTAAAAAATGGCCAATAGATACATAAAAATGTTCAATATCATTAACAATCAAGGGGATACAAATCAAAATTACACTGAGATTTCATCTAACCCAAATCAGAATGCCAAGTCAAATAGCAATAAATGTTGGTGAGGCTGTGGGGAAGCAGGCACTTTTCTACATTGTTGGTGGAATTTCAAAATAGTTCATCCACTATGGAGATCAGTATGGAGAGTCCTTAGAAAACTGGGAATGGATACACCATATGATTTGGCCATACCACTACTGGGTATCTTTCCAGAGGGATTGAAATCAGAAAACTACAGTAATATATGCATATCCATGTTTATAACAGCATAATTCATAGTAGCAAAACTATGGAATCAACCTAAGTTTACATTAACAGATGAATGGATTAAAAATGATGGGAGATACACACAGTGGAATTCCACTCAGCAATGAAAAAAATTACATCATTTTTAAGAAAATTTGTAAGAAAATACCTGAAGAACATTATATTAAGTGAGATTAGCCAATCACAAAACGTGAAAAAACAGTTTCCTTTAATATGTACAGGATAGGGAGTAATTGGGATACAATAGGGACTCCAGATGATGAGGAGAAACCTCAGGAGAACCAAGGAAAAGATTTAAGGGTAGGGGTAGGGAAAGACTTAGGTTCATTAATAGAAATACTACCATAGACTATGTATATACATGTGAATGTATACCAGCATCAATCTGGGTACTCCATATTGAGAGAGAAGGAAAAGAAGGGGGCATCAAGAGAGTATGCATGTATGTCATTGTCAACATGATTTACATTACGATGTGAGACTATAATGCACCAATAAAATTACAAAAAAAGAAAGGTTAGAAAGCACTAAGTTTTAGTCCTCTGTGAGAACTTTGGCCTTCAGAAAACCCCAAGCAAATTTTACAGAACTGGGAGAACTGAAAAAAGAACACCCCTGGTCTCCTCTAAGCTCCTCCATGAACATGAAGCTAAGTTTATGCCTTCAACAAAGGAAGAGAGAGAAAAGACCCAGAATATATGTTTTGCTGGTGTAAGCTCAAACATCTGGAAAGGCAATACAGTGGTCCATCTAAGAGGAAATGGAAGGAGAGAGACCCCTGGTGGCCTGGATGAGGGCAACATGAAGACAGACTCAGGTGACTTACTGAAACATAAAACTTGAAAGATGGTGGAGGAGATAGTAGGAAGGAGGTTCGTGGTGTATTGTTTGAGAAACAATGAACAATGTCATCATGCACACAAAAATCACTTCTAAATATATTTAAACCTTCACAAGCTTCCCAGGTTGCTGTTTTATTCTAAAATGTTCGTGGTTTTAGATAACCATTTTGTGCCTATTCCTTGCTTGGTAAGAGCTTTCAATTCATGCAACTACCAAAAATGTTTGATCAATCTCACAGGATTAGAATAAGAAACATGGAATACAGAATTACTAAAAAAAAAAATCCTCAAAAAGTTGAAAATCTTAGAACACACCCTTGGGGAGGCTTTATCCAGCTTTTCAAGCACTGCCTACACACTAGATTTTTCTTCTCATTCTAATTATTATGTTACTATAATTTGTATGCCTCCATAGGATAATACTTGTGTCCTGCTTACTACACAACAAAATAGAACTGATCTCATGCTCTCACCCCTTCCCATAGCTCCCTTCTTACCTCCTTTGCTATCTAAATCAGGCACATCTCTAGGTTCAATGTGAGTTTAACATGGTGGAGTAAAGCCAGCAAAAGAATGAGACCTTCAATGAAAATTTCCTTTTTTCCCCAAAGTCTAAGAAAGTGTATATGCCACTGATTTGAATCAGCATGTTTTTACTGATCCCCTAATATGTTACCAGAACTGTCAAAGACTTTCTTAGATTGTTATACTTTACATTCTCAAGGGCAAGGCCTAGAAATGCCCTGCAGGGAGAACACCTGTTTCATTTGGTCTACCCCAATGTTTGCCAATTTTGCCTTGTAGCCCTGGGTTCCAAACACTTAATATTCCATAAAAACACTGATTTACACCAATATTTTTAACCTGACTTCACAAATCTGTTTAATTTCTGTGGTGAACTTAGATTGATAGATAAACATTATCTCCATTGTTATAAACCCTCTAGCATCAAACTCCAAGCCATGCTAACAGTCTGTAATACCAAGGGCCTCTATAACCAGCCTGAGGTCGAGGGCAAAGCTAGCTCACTGTCCTGATCTCCAGTACCTCATGAGTGCTAGGCACACAGTGGGAACTCAAAAAGAGTGATTGAAGTGAAGACATGAAGAAATGTAGGAAATATTGAGCATTTACCAAGGATCAGTTGTATGTCAAGCACTGAGCTGAGAGCTCTTCATAGATTATTGTATTTAATTCTTGAAACAAATCTATGAGATGAATACTGTTACCACTACTTCACAAAAAACAAATTCAAAAAAGTTAAGTAATTCTTTCAAATTTCACATAACTAAGGAGTAATGAAGTCAAGATATTTCTATTTTACATATTGAAGTTCTAGAATATTTTACTTGAAAAATGTTTCCGCTGCTTTCAAATAATTTATAAACCAGACTTTGGACTTCCAGGAAGATGAAGACCAAGGAAAGCAGCACATACCAGTCCTCATGACACCTGATCTCCATTGCCTCAAAAGGAGCATTCTACAAAGCCTTAATTCCTGTCAGTAGAGGAATAAAATGATAGTCACAAGGGACAGGTTAAAAGAAGTTTAGAAGACCGATCAGAGAGTAGAAAAGAAACTCGCCCACCTTGTGGCAGCAGGTACCACAAGAGCACCATCTTGCCTTACAGCACCCAACTCCAGAGATGAAAAAGAAAACAAAGACCTGAAGTGAGCAGTTGCAGACCATCAGGGTTGTAAACCATCAGTTCTTCCTGGGCAAACACCAGCTACAACTTCCAGCAGTGGCAGCCGAGCTCACCACGCCCTCCAGGGATCCAGAACAGAGCTCAACACCAGGAAAGAAACCCACCCACTTCATGGCCAAGGGTGCCACAGTGGCGCCATCTTGGTTCACTGCATCTGACTCCAGGGATGATCAGGAAAACATCCAAGGATCTGAAATAAGCAGCTGCAAATCATCAGAATTGTAAATCATCATTTTCTCCTGCACAAACACTGGCTACAATTTACAACAGTGACAGCCAAGCCCACCATGCCCTCCAGAGATCCATACCTGCATGCACCAAAACTATAAGTGAAGCCGTGATCCCCACAGGAGAACACCCAGCATGGCACCTCTAGGGACTTGTGCAGGCATGAAAAATGCCATGGGTCTAAGACTTTACAGTTCAGCCCGGCAAAGGAGGAGATAGAGTCTACAACTTGTAGCAATGGCAATTGAGCTTAACACACCCTCCAGAGATCCAGAGGTGTGCTCAATATCACCATAAGTAGCCAGGCATGGTGGCTCACGCTTGTAATCCCCACACTTGGGAGGTGGAGACAGGAGGACCGCACTGGTTCGAAGCCAGCCTTGCTTAAGAGACCCTGTTTCCAAATAAAATATGAAATAGGTCTGGGAGTGTAGCCCGGATATAGAAGGGTTTCCAGGAACCCCGGTACCATCAAAAATAATAATAATAATTAATAATAATAATAATAATAATAATACCATAAGTGAAGTTGCGGTTCCCATGGGAAAAGACTCAGCATGGTGACACCCAGGACTCAAGAAGCCATGATAAATTCCCTGGGTCTTAGAATTTATGGTTCAACACAGAGAAGGTAGAGATAGAGTCTACAGTTGGACATAGCAGAGGTTCAGACAGACTCAGGCTCTGATCAGTCAAAAGTATAGGGGGAGACCTATGCTTAATACTAGACTCAACTAGTATAATCACCAGGATCACCACATACCATTCAGTCATAATGAATGGAGAGAAGTCAGACAAGACCAGCCCTAGCTGTGGAGAACAGAAACTCTTACATTGAGTTTGGTCTCAGAGGCATCTGCTACCTACAGATGCAGGGAGAGAATAAGACTCCAAATCTGTGGAAAGCATGGAGGATGACCTGCACTTAACACTAGATCCAGCACCATCAATACCAACCATCTGCATAGACTGAGAAAGACTTAGAGAACCAGGCAGAAAAGTTACCGGTGGCACTCATTATCAGCACAGAGAGAGACTACAAAGGCCTTGTCTGCTGAATAGTCATTTATTTGTAGAGTTGCATTAATTCATCATTGGGGTTGTTTTGGTTTTTCCTGTGAGTGTGTATGCCTGTTTATATACCCTCTCCCCAAACCCTCTCCCAAGCTTCTTCCCTTGTACATACCTACTCTCTTCTCTCCCTTTTCTCTCTTTTTCCTTTTTTTCTTTTCTTCTTCCATTCTTTCTGTTTTATATTAAATACTTCATAATACTATACCAGAAACTCTGTACTGGTTACTAGAATACTACTAAAATTTTACTATCTCTAATCTCTAGTATATACTACCTTACCAAACTCATACTCTCATTCTTTTCAATCCTACTTGAGGCTTTAGTCTATTCTTCCATTTACTACTTCACTTCCCTCCTCACTCAACATGCACTGTTGAATACAATACAACTTGCCCTTGGATATATCAGGTGACACCTAGAGACTGAGAGAAATCTATCAAAAGCAACAGATAAAAACTTCTAAAATCATGAGAAGAAGGAATAACAAGCAAGCAATGAGATCCACATCACAATAACAGAACCTGAAAACACAGAATTGCATAGATCTCCAGAAGGTTAAATCAGGAATGTAACTGTAGAAATAATACAGGACTTCCAAAAAGGATTTAAAGAGAAAGAAAGAAAGGATGCAAAGCCAGGCATGGTGGCACACGCTTGTAATGCCAGCATTTGGGAGGCTGAATCCAAAGCATTGCGGTTCGCAGACAGCCTCAGCTACTTAGTGAGGCCCTGTTTCAAAATAAAGAATAAGCCAGGCATGGTGACACACGCTTGTAATCTCTGAGCTTTGGAGGCAGAGACAGGAGGATCATGCAGGTTCAAAGCCAGCCTTGCTGGCTTAAGAGACCCTGTTTCCAAATAAAATAAATTCGCACATGTCACCATCTACTGCAGAGTGGTTAAGAGCAGGGGATTTGAATCTGATTGCCTTCAGTGAATCACTGTGACCCTGGGTAAGTCACTCTCTTCCCCATACCTCAGTTTCTTCATCTATAGACAAAGTAAAATGATAGAAATAGGTGTCTGGGAGTGTAACCCTGAGGTAGAAGGTACCCCAGTACCACCAAAAAATAAATATATAAAATAAAGAATAAAAATAGGGCAGGGGGTAGCTCAGAGATCAAATGCCTCTGGGTTCCATCCCCAGACCAAAAAAAAAAATTTTTTAAAGAAAGAAAGGATGCAATCATTGAAGTGAAGGCATCAATTCAAACTATAAACAATCAATTAGACCACATGGAGAATAGAATCTTATTCCTAGAAGATGATCACTCCAAAATTGAATGCATAGTATATAACCTAGAAAAAAATTCAACAGCATGAATTGGACATTGAAGAAATATGAGCTCATTTTAAAAGAACTAACCTAAGAATAATTGGGATAGAAGAGGGAAAATAAGGTGAAACCAAAGGGATTAACAATATTTTCAATGAAGTAATATCAGAAAATTTTTTGAACAGAGCAAGAGGTCAATACACAAGTATAGGAAACTTATAGAAACCCTTTAAATAAGACCAGAGAAAAGGTTCCCCACCCCACATAATAGTCAAAGTGACTAATGTAGAAGCCAAGCATAGAATATTAAAGCATCAAAAACAAAAGGCCAAGGGACATTCAGAGGCAAAACAATTAGAAATACTCCAGACTTCTCAAACCAAGTCATGAAAGCCAGAAGAGCTTGAAGTAGCATATCCCAAACTCTGAAAGAAATAACTTGCAGCCAAAAATTTTCTTCCCAGCAAAACTATCACCCAAATTAGACAGGGAAATAAAAAGACTTCCATGACAAACAGAAGCTGAAGGAATTTTGTATGTGTTTTGTGTCTTCAAAACACATACAAGAGAAAATACTCAAAAAGATTAACTGCAAAGAAGTAAGTAATGCATGCTAGAACCAGAAAAACAAGAATTTCCATCCAGCAAACAACTAAGCAAAGAACAACAACTCCCAATAAAAGACATAACGTGGCCAAATGGATTAAAAACCAAAATCCATCTATCTGTTACCTGCAAGAAACACACCTTACAAGGAAAGATAGTAACAAACTTAAAGTAAAGGGCTGGAGCAAGGTAATCCATGCCAATGGAACTCGAACACAAGCAGAAGTAGCAACTATGACATCAGACAAGTTAGACTTCAAGCCTAAGCTTATTAGAAGAGACAAAACAGGTCAATTTTAATGATAAAGGAACAATCCAATGAGAGAAAATAACAGTAATCAACATTTATGGATAGGCAGTATAAATATCATCAAAATGGCCATACTTCCAAAAGTGATCTACAGATTCAGTGCAATACCCATTAAATTACCAAGATCATTCCTCACAGACATAGAAAAATCAGTCCTTGGACTTCCGGGAAGATGGCGACCGAGAAAAGCGGGGCTTAAGAGCCCCGCTAACAACCAATCTCCATTACCACAAAATCAGCGCCTTTCATAGCCAGAAAACACGATCACCAGAGAAACAAAAAAATCACCAGGCTCCAGAGAGAAAGCAGACTGAGAACAGAGCTCAGAGCCACAGAGGAGATACACCGGCCTCACGCCCGAGGACGCGGCAGCAGCGACATACTGACAGCGGCAGCGGCAAATTCACCAGACGCTACAGCAAGCCAAGGTGAGCCGCTGCGGAACAGCCAGGTGGGATTTCTCGCCACAGGTAAAATCTAAAGCTCCCAGTGGCTGAGCTCAGCACACGCCGCAGGGATTCAGAGTGGAAATCAAAACCAAGAAGAAATACGCCAGCCTCACAGCCGAGGGCGTGGCTGCGGCGCCATATTGCCACCGGTGGCAGCAGCAGAGAATTCACCGAATCCAGTACAGCTACATCTGCGTACTCAAGAACAGTTAGTCAAATTGCGGGCCACAGAGGAGAAATCCCAGTACTGTACTCCCTGGGACTTGACCCAGTGGGGGAGGGGCAGTGGCAGAGATATCACACCATAGGAGAACGTGCAACCTGGCACCCCCCACAGTCTAAAGCAGCCTCTATCGACTCTCTGGGTCAGAGACTCTGTGATACAACCCAGTAAAGGAGTAGTGGGGTCTGAGATACTACTGACTCGAGATCCAGAACACCTTAAGTGAAGTCATAGTGACCCAAGGGAAGAACCCAGAGAAGGCACAAACTTCCAAAATCATGGGAAAGAGGAATAACACTGGACCAATGAATGCCCACAACCCCACAACATCAGAACCCGATAAAACTGAAAATCAGAGATTTCTAGAAGATCAAATCAGGAAAATAACTGTAGAAATAATACAGGTGCTTCGAAAAGAACTCAGAGAGAGCCAAAAAGAGATAAAGGATGCAATTAATGAAGTAAAGGCCTCAATTCAAAGCACAAACAACCGATTAGACCACATAGAGAACAGAATCTCGCTCTTAGAAGATGATCATTCCAAAAATGAAGACATAGTTTCTAATCTAGGAAAAAATATCCGACAGCAGGAATCTGATATTGAAGAAATAAGGGCCCATTTTAAGAGAGCTAACCTAAGAATAATTGGAATAGAGGAGGGAAAAGAAAGTGAAACCAAAGGGATAAACAATCTCTTCAAGGAAGTAATAGCAGAAAATTTTCCAAACATAGAGCAAGAGGTTGATACGCAGGTCCAGGAAATGTATAGAACTCCCTTTAGACAGGATCGGAGAAGAGGATCCCCACGCCACATAATTGTCAAAATGACCAATGTGGAAGCCAAGCAGAGAATCTTAAAGGCAACAGAAGCAAAGGGCCAAGTGACATTCAGAGGCAAACCAATTAGAATCACTCCAGACTTCCCAAACCAAGTTATGAGAGCCAGAAGGGCTTGGAGTAACATATTCCAAATTCTGAAAGAAAACAACTTCCAGCCAAAAATTTCCTACCCAGCAAAACTTTCTATCAAATTAGATGGAGAAATAAGAAGCTTCCATGACAAACAGAAACTGAAGGAATTTTTGTCTTCAAAACCAGCACTAGAGAAAATACTCAAAGAGATTAACTACAAAGAAGAATTAGGTAACACACACCAGAACCAGAGAAACAAGAGTTTCCATCCAACAGTCAACTAAGATTGGTTATCTGTGGAGATTCATTACTTATGTTAGTCTTTTACCTATCTCTAAATGGTATTGTTTGTCTTTATTGTTGTTAATTTTTAGGATTTCTAGTTGGAATATTAATATACCTTCAGATATAGCATTTGGAAATATTTTATCCCATTCTATTAGTAACTGTTAACTCTGTTTACATTGTCTTTGGATATACAATATTTTTTTTTATTTTTTAGGGAGTTTGTATACTCTTCTGTTGCCTGTGCCATTGAAATCATATCCAAGAAATCACTGCCAATTTCAATGTTGTGAGGTTTTATGACCCAGATTTTCTCCTAAAAGTTTATAGTCTTAAGATTTATATTTAGGTCTTTTATCTATTTTGAGTTAATATTTGTATATGGGATGAGGTAAGGGTCCAACTTTATTCTTTTCCATGTAATTATTATGTTTCAACAATATTTAGTTAAAATATTATTATTTCTACCACCAAATGTTCGTGGAAACCTTGTCAAAAATAACTTGACAATATAGGGAAGAATTTATCTCTAGGCTTTTATTTAACTCCAATGGTTTATATATCTGCCTTTAGAACAGTACTACACTGTTTCAATTATTGTAGCTTTATATGGTTTGAAATCAGAAAATATACATCTTCTAGCTTTGTTCTTCTTTGAGATTGTTTTGGGTATCTAGAGTCCATATTCCATATTAGGATAAAGTTTTTTTCTGAAAAATAAATATATAAATATATGATAGTTTCACCTAAAATAGAAAAAAATATTCTCTGGTAAGAAAGAAAGGAAAAAGAAATATTGAAATGTTATCTTTAAGTCATCAAAAGCTTGGTATCAGACAAATTAAACTGTTATGTGAGATTATCATTTTTAATTTTGGATAAATTTCTATAATACTAGATGCCAACCACTAAGCCAAGCATGGGAGGGAGGGATGGGGAGAGAATGGGGTGGGTATCGGGTGGGGGCTGACTGGGCGATGTGTGCATGTATGTCTACAAAAGTTTGTATCCCACTCTGATGTATGAATACAGTGCACCAATAAAAAAAAGAAAAGAAAAGAAAAATCAGTCCTTAATTTCATTTTGAAAACAAAATTACCCAGAATAGCCAAAGTAGTTCTCAGCAACAAAAACCATGCAGGAGGAATTTACAATACCTGACTTTAAACTATACTACAAAGCCATAGTAATACAAACAGCATGCTACTGGCACAAAAATAGATACATAGACCAATGGAACAGAATAGAAGATTCAGAAACAAATCCACACATTACAGACAATTTTTTTTTAGTGGTACTGGGGTTCCTGGAAGCCCTTCTACCACCAGGCTACACTCCCAGACCTATTTTATATTTTTTTTATTTGGAAACAGGGTCTCTTAAGCCAGCAAGTCTGGCTCCGAACCAGTGTGATCCTCCTGTCTCCGCCTCCCAGGCACGGGGATTATAAGTGTGCACCACCATGCCCAGCAGACAATTGATTTTTGACAAAAGTCCCAAAAACATACATTGGAATAAAAGATAGCCTGTTCAACAAATGGTGTTGGTAAAACTGGTTAACTATATGAAGAAAGTGGAAATAAATCCCACTTTCTCACCCTGCACAAGAGTTAATTCAAAATGAATCAACAACTTAGAAATTAGACCAGAGACCTTGAGGCTCCTTGAAGAGGGCATAGGTCCAACACTGCAACACATAAGCACAGATAAAAACTTTCTCAACAAGACCCCAAAGGCACAACAAACTAAAAGGCAAATCAATACATGTATTGCATAAAACTGAAGAGCTCTGGACAGCAAAGGAAACTATCAAGAACCTCAATTGAGAGCCAACAGAATAGGAGAAGATTTTTGCCACCTACTCTTCCAGTAGAGGAATAATATCTAGAATATAGAGAGAAATCAAGAAACTCAACATTAAGAAAACAAATAACAATAAAAAGGACACGTGAATTAAATAGACATTTCACTAAAGAAGAAATTCAAATGGCCAGTAAATGCATGAAAAAATGCTCAACATCATTAGCAGAGAAATGCAAATCAAAACTACCCTGAGATTTCACCTAATTCCAACTAGAATGGCAATTATTCAAAACACAAACAACAACAAATGTTGGCAAGGATGTGGAGAAGTGGGACCTCTAATACATTGTTTGTGGTATTGCAAATTAGTGCAACTACTTTGGAAAACAGTATATAGGATTCTCAGAATAATGGGAACAAATTTACCATATGATCCAGCAATACCACTTCTAGGTATCTACCCAAAAGAAAGGAAACCATTTCCAGACTATGGAACCAGCCAAGATGTCCATCAACAGATGAATGAATTACAAAACCTTGGGATATGTGCACAATAGAATTTTACTCAGCCATAAAGAAAAACACAGTTACATCATTTGCATGGAAATGTATGGAACTGGAGGACATTATGCTAGATAAGATTAGTCATTAATAAAAAATAAGAAATGGGATGTTTTCCCTAATATGTGAAAGCCATGGAGAAATAAGTCATAGGAGGAACTCTAGATGAAGAAGGTGATTCTATAGATGAGCAAATAAGGCAACTTGACGGTATTGGAGGGTGGAAAAGGGAAATTCTCTAATGCATAAGATGTACTTTAAGAAACATAACAAAGTCAACCACCAAATCAAGCATGAGAAGGAGGGAGTAGGAGGGAATAGAGTGGTAACTGGGTAAAGGCTAATTGGGTGATGTGTGCATGTCTCTACCATGGTATGTCTCTACCATCTTTTATCCCATTAAGATATATGAGGACAATGCACCAATAAAAAAATTTTTTTAAGATTTCATGTAGGAAACAATCTAGTATAAAAGAAAGAACATTGAAATATTACTAAACTGATTTCTGATCAACAAAAGGGTTTTTCTAACTTCAATTAAAATTTGGCACCATTTGATAAAAAATTTTATGCACCCATCCTAAAATGTTTGAAAAATGTATTTTAATCTGATATTCACTCTTTAGCCTTTGTTTGGGGTTTAAAATAAACAAAAATTTTTATATGTGATATGTAAACAAATGAATTTACATGTAACATATATATACATACACACACATATATATCTATATATACACACACACATTATATATATATAATTTGAAGGTAAAACATAAGAGAGGACTTTTGTGTAATGCATGATGTTTAAAAGCTACTACAGAGCCCAAGAAAAGCATTTAACTCAAGAGCTAGAATTATTTTTATAACATTTCTTATCCAGTTTTATTGTCATGGTGACCAAAATATTCTTCCTTATTTGAAATTTTAAAATTGCTACCAAGTGAATGAAACAATTTAATTTTACAAGTTTCATCTAAAAATATCATTACACAAAAAGAAAAGTGATGCTTCCCTTTATAGCTAAAGGGAATCTTAAAAGAACTAGTAATCATAAATGTTATTTTGAGCTAAGTGCAGTGCCTCACATCTGTAATCCCAGCTACTAGGGAGCCTGGGGCATGAGGTCTACAAGTTCAAAGCCAGCATGGTCAACATAGTGAGACCTTATCTCAAAAGAGAAATATAAATCACTGGGGTGTAGCTCAGTGATAGAGTGCTTGCCTAACAAGCTTGAAGCCCTGAATTCAATCCCAAGTAGATAGGGGTGTGTGTGTGTGTGTGTGTGTGTGTGTGTGTGTGTGTGTGTGTGACTTTTTTTTTTCCTATTGACTGCAAACTAGAGTTTAGGGGGAAAAAACTTTAACAATTCAGTACCATCTTTGGGCCAAAAACAAGAACCTGGCCTTCAACACTACTTGGGTGCAGAATGGCCATCCAGGTGGAAAATTTGTAGAGAGCTAAACAAACTCCTAGCAGAAAAATCAAGTCCCATGTACCCAAGTCTAAACAGTAACGGGATTGGTGGTATAGTGGCTTCTCAAACACAGTTGAGGAATAGGTGTATTCCTCCACAGCCCTCCCATCTGCACACACACACACACACACACACACACACACACACACAAACACACACCTTCTCCTCCTCATGGGTCATTCAGAGACCCTCTCATTCCAATACTCTTCAGTTCTCAGAAATCCTCTCCGCCTCTGCCCCAGCCCCTGCAACAGCTCAAACTGCCAACCCTCTGCTCATCATATCCCACTGCCCAAAGTCTTCATCCTTCAGAGACAGCCTTTTGCTAGGTGGTCAGCAGGGCAGGGAATAATTCATGCTGAAATGACTAGCCAATAAAGGTTTAATCTGTTTTGCTCCAAAATAGTATGTTTTCATTAAAACAAGAGGCTTCAATATCCTAGTTCAAACAAGTGATAAGGGCATGTATTTCAAAAGGCAAAATACAGTTTGGATCCCTCACACGATAAACCCTAATATGTAAAAATGGTCTTAGTACTATCTTTAATCAGAAATGTTCAGTACACAATGTGTTTCTCAAAATGTAATCAATAAGACACCAGTGTCTTGTGAATGGATATTTCACAAAACCTTATTCTGTGGTCAAACAAAACAGGGAAATACCTTTCTATAGCTATATCTACTTAGAGATTATCTGCACATTATTAGTGTTTTTAAGTCTGTGTCAGGCATAACATCTGCTATTACTTAGTATTTCCTCCATTCATACAATAAGTATTTGAAAGCCTGCGAGATGCTGGGTGATGTTTGGGCACTTGGTGATCAAACAATGTCCCTGATTTCAAAAGACTGACATTTCAAACAGAGTAGGAACAAGTAATAAACCAATAAAACAATTTCTGATCAAGACATGGCCTTCAAAAGCAAAGTAACATAAAACAGAGATACGATACAGCACTTAAAGGTAAGTGGTCTGAGAAGGTGACTCCAAAGAGAACTTCTGAAAGGAGCCAGCCAAAGGGCTAAGACACAAGTGAGACTGTCCTAGCCAAGGACAGAAACAAGGTCCATGGGGCCTGAATGGAATAAATGGATAGTGACAAGAGACAAGGTCAAGGAATACAGTTGGGCTTAGTCTAAATGCAGTGGGAAGCCAGGAGCCACTGAAGCAGGGGTGAAGTAGTGGGGTGGGTTGCTTAGGCTCAGTCTGCATCTGCTACAGAGAACAAGACACTGGAGCAGACAGGGAGGTTGCATTGGGAACCTGGATAAGCTGTAAGGGTGGATAGTAGAGAAGAGAGAGAGAACAGAAGAGGGCCATCTGAGAAGCAGAAAGGAGACCTGCTGGTAGAATTGATGCTGTGGGGTAAGAAAGAATCAAAGTCAAAATGAAGTATTGTATATGTGGATTCCAAATTTCTTTTGATGAGCTATGTATTAACACACATATACACACACGTATGTGTGTATGTATATGTAGATATAGATAAACACATATACACTAAATGAGTGATTGCTCTTTTAAGTACTGGGAATTGAACTCAGGTGCCTCCGCATCTCACCACTCCTAGTCGTGTGTGTGTATGTGTGTGTGACTAAGTTGCTGAGAGTCCTCAAATCTGCCAGCTTCTTGTCTCAACCTACCAAGTGCTGGAATAACAGACATTCACCATCACACCAACCTTAGTTGGATATTATTTTAATCTGTCTCTTTTTGCTAAGACTATAATTCCAAGTATTTCTGGCTACATGGACCCATTACCAAGTAATAATGACTGCCATTTAAGGAGCCCTTACTATGTCACATTTACATAGATCAGACAATCAGCATTTTAGTATTGCAAGACCAGCAATTGTCATCATTATATTAACATTACAGAGGGGGAAGTCGTCCAAAGTCACCCAAGGGGGTAGGAATGGATATCTATATATATTTAAGTCTGGGTTTGTTTTACCTCCAAAATGTGAAAATATTCATGAAGACACTAAAAAACTCCAACAAGAAAGCGAGGTATGTGTGTTGTAGGGGTGTTTCTAGATAATAAGTTCTCTAGTCTGTGGGTGGAAGGAGAGAAATAATGGCTTGAGAGAATTCCAGAGGTCACACAGCAAGGAAAGTTCTAGAACTCAAACTGAATGGGACTGGCATGTCCTAGAGATGAACAAAGTAAGCCTCTCCTCTGACAGATGTGCTCTCTCTGGTCCTTTGCCAGGGTGGCCATGCCGAAGACGCCCTCTCACCTTAGTCTGGTTTTCTGACAGTTGGTCATCCTCTCCACTCCTGAGCATCATATATATCAAAAATTCAAAGGGTTCCCTCCATCTCAACTATGTTCACAGTAGGAGGAGAGAGGAAGAGTGGCCCAGCATTACTAAGAGAACCCAGTGTTTTCCTGAGAGTGGAGGGAACATTTTGTAAGCAATGAATGGGAACCAGAACCAGTACAATCAGTCTAAAATCTAAATTAAAAGTTTTATCAGAAGCTCTTCTAAATACAACATCATCTTGGGAGACATGAGAAAATTAAGGATGAGAAAAGTTTGGCTCCTGGATTGTACTCGGTCTTTTTCCCACCCTTTGGGGTAAATTTGTGCTGTTATTTTGATGGGTGGGGTTTTTTTGTTTGTTTGTTTGTTTGTATGTTTGTTTGTTTTTAAGCAGTTAGCACTGAAGAAACCTGAAATATACCAAGTTTATGTGGCATCTTAATTTCAGATGCCTTTGTGAACCAGGTCACTGGAAGAATGGGCTGATCATTAGAGTCTTTGTCAGGTTAATCTAAGCCAATATTTACCTAGTGATTACTCTCTTACTCTGTGCCAAGCATCACTAGGTAGAGTAAATATTGTGATCCCAGTATCTACCTATTTCCCTCTCCCTCCCTCCTGCTCTCCCTCCTTCTTTCACTCCCTTCTTCCTTCCCTCCCTCTCTGGGACTTTCTCTCTTTGTCTCTATCTATATATACAAAATCATTCTGCACCTTCCTCCACCTGCATCTGATCCATTCTCTAAGATTATTTTGAAACTCAGTCTTTCTCTTCCAAATACTCAGGCCAAGTCACTTAACATGATGTATCTTGCACATCTAATGGATGTTCTCTAGTCCACCATGTAAATCAAGCTATGGAATGAGACCAGGATGGGTGACCCTCTCTGATGACACATGCTACCCAGAGGCCTTCAAATCCCAGCTGCATGCTCTAGCTCAGAGAGCTCTGATTTCCACAAACAGTGCTGAAATTCAAATCGCTCCTATTTCCAGGGAAACTCGACAGAAGGCCTGTACTGCTGTTCCATGCCTCCCAAGGGGGATTTGTTCCTAGAAGACTGATTTAGCTCAGCAGGCCCCATGACCCCTAACCTGACCAGAGCTGCACAAGAGACCTACACTCAGAGAGAAAAGAAAGAAAAACACAGCCAAGATGAAAAAAGTAGAGAGAGCATACCTACATAGCTATGCACATGAAAAAGGCCCAGGCTGTTTTCTGAAGTACCCAGATATGTGGACATAATGCAGGGTTGACTGTACAAGTCAAGGTCAGCCAGAAGTTTCTGAGCCTTTAAATTATAAGCCTTCATTACCTGCTTTTAATATGCATTGTCCAGATATGCACATTAGTACTTGCCTATTAACCAAGGGCATTAACTAAAGCACTCCTCCTGAAAAATCTTCATTTTAATTAAATTTAGACATAAAGCTACACAGGTCTCTGGTGCATTTCTTTAAGCTCTGTCTGCTCTTTTCTATCAGATACTAGCCTAGGGAGGGCCTTTGGAAAGCCTGGTGAGGCTTCTGTTGGTCTGAAGTATTTTTGTTTTATTTCATTTTGTTTTGCATCTTCCCTCATGGACTTGTGATGCTCAAGTGTGTGTCCTAGTTATCAGCAAAAAGAAAAAACTCTTCTAGGATTATACTAAAAATACTCAAAATTAAATCAAGCACTGTAAACACTATACTGAATCCCAAGTAGGAACAAATTCTAGCAGTATATGCTAATATAATGAAATGGGTTTTAATATAAATTGTTTATTTTTAATTGTCACATAATACTTATATGTAACCACAATCATAAAGAAGAAAAGGGATTCCTCTGCAGTTTATACAATAGTTCAGAGTATGGGTCACAATACCAGGAAAAACATATGCTTTTCCTGGGCAACAGGTATGCTTCTGTGGCTATTGTGAGCCTCAGACTGACATGTTTCCCTTTTTACCTTGAAATTAAGAAGATTAAGACCAAGCCTAGAAGCTGAATATGAAGCTTCTCAGAACATTAGTGTATAATAATTCTGTACTAGTGGTTTCCCAGGCTGAATTTTACCTCCATGCCCTTTTCTCACTACTTCAATTTTTTCTCTCCTATGATAACTTATGATAGGCACTTTTGTCATGCTTTCCAACTTGTATTTGGAATACAGTATGCCCTTCTCTATTTTTGCGATAGAATCCCCACATTGTCATTTGGAGCCAATAAATACCCCCCATTAGACTGAGCTTCTCACAGGCTGGGAAGATGTGGCTCATCTGCATATCTTCAGCACAAACGCTCTACCTGACATACAGTCAGCACTTGATAAGCACGGATTAAAGAGAACTCCCAGAGAGTGCCTGGGAGACTTAACAGCTATTTAGAACTTTGAACTACTGTCTCAGCATTTCAGTCACTGTTCGATGAGGGAGCTTTTTGTTTATGTTCTGATGCTTGTCAAAAATAAAGAGAGAAAAGATTCTCCCAGAATAAAATGCCAGTGAGTCTAATAGAATATACAACACGGAGCCGGGCGTGGTGGCACATGCTTGTAATCCCAGCATTTGGGAGGTGGAGATCAGAGGATCGCAGTTCTTGGACAGCCTCAGCTACTTAGTGAGGCCCTTCTCAACTCAGTGAGACTCTGTTTCAAAAAATTAAAAGACTAAAAATTAGGGCTGGGAGTGTAGCTAGAGGTAGAATGCCCCTGGGTTCCATCGCTACTACCACACACAAAAAAAAAATATACACAATACAGTTCACTCTACAGCACACTCCCCTCAACAATGCCCCATGGATCCTGGGGCCTGACTCCGTGCTTGCTGGACAGAGGCTGACGACTGAGGATTTTCATGTCTTTTGTGTCTGGAAGGAAGAAAATGCTTTCCTCTGATTCCCTACAGTATTCTCTGTTGAGGAGATGGAGTATCACTTGGGCCACAGACTAAGATGTGGATTGAGACACACTTGGGTTCAAATCCTAGTTATGTCACCAACCAGCTTTGCTAAGGAAGAATTATCCAGACCCCCATTTGCTCACCTTTATATGGTGAATAGTCAGCGTGCTTACTCGTGGCATTATTATACCAATTTAATGACAATGCGCTCGGTGCATTTCGTCCAAAGGTTTGCACATGTGAATACTAAGTGAATGACTACTCATTTTTATCTAGTCATTCCAAAGTCAAACATCACTTAGGAAACCCAATTTCAGGTAGCATATTTATAACTCAAATACCCTCCATTCAATTTCTAACATCAATTCAAACTTACCCAGGCCACCCTCCTTTTCCAAATCTAAGGCCGTGTAAGTTTTCACCCTCCCCCTTCCATGGAAAGTTACTGTGAGGAGGATGAGAGGATCTGGGCTCATTATAGATAGCTTCGAAATCCTCTTAACATACTAGGAATAATTGAAAAATGTCAGGGCTTCTTGACTATTTCAGGGATACTGAGAAATGGGATTTGAATTTAAAGCAAGCATCATTAACAAGATTGAAATATTTGGGAACCTCATGACTAACTTCTGAGGATTAGATTTAGAAAAACAAACACTCTTCTGAGTGAAGCCTGGAGCAAATATATTTGTTGAAAATAATTATTTGCTTTGAAAGGTAAATCTTTTTAAAGTGGTGACAACATAAAAATACATCTGCATTTAATTTAGTGTTTATGAAAGGAAGTCTTTGCTTACCTACATAGAACTCAAGCTTCCAAGACAACGAATTGATGGTTAATATAATCTTCTACCAAAGCTTTGTCCTTAAGTCACCATACACCCATCTGGGTTCTCTGTAGGCTCCATCTGTATGCAGAGGAAAGAGAATGACATTAACATCATGTCTACACAAAGACCAACTTTGCATTTACAGACAGGACAAAAGGATTGCTGAATGCACAATTACCCAAATAGGCTGGGGGCTTTCTGAGTCCAGAGATGTGCATCCCTGGGAATTTTGACTTAAAGGTCACTAGCAACTCTACAGCCAGCCATAGTAGAGAACAAAGAACTCACATTCAGGCAGCCAAATTGTCTTCAGAATCTATCTCCCTACCCCGCACATTCAAATGGAGGTCTGTTCTCTGGGCTCAGAAACAACACATCCGTTGTTTTGCACCCTGTACTTATAATTGAGCTTATCAGGAGACCAGCAGCTGCACTACCCAGGTGTCTACAAGGAGCTGTTATATGAAACATGAGGGCAGCTCACTGGGCTAGCCTCACCGCTCCCTGGTCCTGAGTTTGTCCACACTAACGACCGAGGGATTCTATTTGAGAATTCACACATGTCCCCATCTACTGCAGAGTGGTTAAGAGCATGGGATTTGAATCTGACTGCCTGCAGTGAATCACTGTGACCTTGGGTAAGTCACTCTCTTCCCCATACCTCAGTTTCTCCATCTATTAGATAAAGTATAATAGAAATTACTTCAGAAGGTTATTGTGATGGTTAAATGAATTAATATGTGTATTAGTCTGCTTGGGCTTCCATAACAAAATACCATATCCTATAAGGCTTAACCAACAGGAATTTATTATCTTATAACTCTGTAAGCTGGAAATCAAGTCAAGGTGCCATCAGGGTGGATACCCAGCCAGGCTCTCTTCCTGCTTTGTACATGGTCACCTTCTGTCTATGTCCTCACATGGGTGGAGAGAGACTGATCATGTGCTCTTTTCCTCTTCTTATAAAGCTACTAATGCTGTCATAGGACCCCATCCTCATTATCACATTTAACCCTAATTATCATCCAAAGGCCCCATCCCCAAATATAGTCACACTGGGGTTAGGGCTACATGTGAAGGGAAGAGTAGGGGACAGTTCAACTCATAGAAATATATATATAAAGGGCTTATAGACCAGTGCCTTCCATGCACCAAGCACTGAATAAATGTCAGCTACTCATTTCTGTGCTGGACGCTTCACTGATATCCTCTCTTAATCACAGCGGTGCAGATATGGGTATATCCTCTTTGGTTGAAGACACTGAGCTCAAAGTTGTCCGCCTTGACCTTGGGTGACAAAACTGACTTGACTAGTCTGACTCTAAAGCCAATATGCTTTCTGTTTTACTCTACTATATTACCTTATTATATCTTTATTTTTTTAACAGAAGGTTACAAACCTTCTCTACGTGTGTGTGTGTGTGTGTGTGTGTGTGTGTGTGTACATGTGTGTTACTGAGGATTGAATCCAGAGGCATTTTACCTCCAACCCACAAACCCAGCCCCTATTTTTTTAAATAGGGTTTCACTAGGTTGCTGAGAGTCACACTACATTGCTAAGGCTGTCCTCACACCTATAATTACCCTGTCTCAGCCTCTCAGATACTGGGTTTGCTGATGTGCACCACCACACCTGGCCCTATCATTTTTATTTATTAGAATGTTCATATTTTAAAAATATCTTAGCTGGGAATGGTGGTGCATACATGTAATCCCAGTACTTGGGAGGCTGAGACAGGAAGATTGTGGGTTCACGGCCAGCCTCAGCTACTTAATGAGGCCCTCCACAACTTAGTGAGACCCTGTTTCCAAATAAAGAATAAAAAAATAGGGCTAGGGATGTAACTTAGAGGTAGACTGTTCCTGGGTTCAATCCCAGTATGGCGGGAAAAAAATGCATGCAGCCACTGTCTCTAAAGACAAAGGGCTCTATACCAGGAATGAAGAGGATTCAAATCACCTCACATCAATGCCTAAAAATTCCAGCCCAGAAATACTACACACTACTTCTCACCACCCACTTGCCAGAACTCACCCGACCAAAGAGTGTCTAAGAACTGCAACCCTGTCATGGATGAGGAAGGAAAGAAATCAGAAGTGTCTGGGGAAACACACTGAAGACTCTCACAAGATAACATTTGAAGTGAGATTAAGGACATATCTATAATACTACAACAACCATTTACCTAACTTACTTTTAGCTGATTAATTAGGTGGGTTTTGTTTTGTCTTCCCTTCTTGACTATTAGCTAAAAGTAGCATAATTATCCTTTTCACTCATAGCCAAACCACCAAGGGAGCAAGGGAAAGTAACTACTGCCTCATGGCATAGTATGGGTCACAGGTCGGGGACTGGGAAGAAGGCCAGGGGATGGGCAGGAGCTTTATCCCCTGTGTTCATGTCCCCTGTGACATGAGGAAATCCCTTACCCCAGATCCCAAGTGACAGCAAGGACTGCCACTTAGAAATTAGGAAATTAGAGTTTCCACAGATAGAATAAAGAACCTAAACATTAGCCAAGATCTGACCACTAATAATGTATATGACATAAAAATAAGTCACACACACACCACACAAAGTGTCAAGTACAGCCAGAGAATGTGACTGTTCCTGGGGAGAAGTGGTTCTGACACAAACATTCCGAAGTCTTTCAGACTCTTAGTGTTCAGACAGGAGTTTCTTTTTATCTGATTCATCATCTCTTTAATAGCATGCTGAATTTTCTCAAGTTACAGGAACAACTTTAATCCTTTGGGTTTGGCCTTTTGTTGAGGGGGCAGATACTTAAGGAATAAAAAGAAAGAAAAAAGAGGAATAAAAAATACTATGAAAATGCCTAGGCCCCAAAATACCTGGGACATTTAAGTATCGACTCTAATAAGTGTTTTGTAAGGTTACTGTGAGCACTAACCCTAATTAAGTATTAAATTAATTTCACTGTGCCTCATTTTATTTTAAATAAGCACTGGGAAATGAACATGTGAAGTACTACCAGGAGATAAGAGTACAACTGAGGAGGATTCAGTTGATTTTTACAACTTGTTCCTTGATTCTATTTCACAGAATCAAATTTGCCTTCCACTCCTTCATTAGGCCATTTTTTGCAAAAAACAAAAAAAAAGCAAATCTGTACTGCTTCACAAATTTTGTAATCCTACAACTCAATTAACTAACAAGTCATCAAAAACAGATGCTGTGGTATCAAGTTTATGTGCAAAGCGCTAGGTACTGCCTAATTTTATCTCACTCCAAAGGCCCCAGTTAGTGGTGATGTTATGGCTGAGGAAAATTTAATATGTTTATAGGTTTGATAAACATATGGGTCTTATTAAGTCCTACAAATAGTTATAGCCTCACAAAATTATCTGTATTACCCAAAAGTTGGCTGCAGAAGTTGGCTGTTTCAATAATGTTTGTTACAGTTCTGGGAATTATTTCCTACATCCCTAGAACAAAATGTATTTTGATATCATTGGACATAGGGTTATCTGAGAAAGACAATCTGTGGTGTTTCAAACACCAGAATAAGATTGTTCCCCCATCTTTAACTGATGTTGTCTAATTTGTTCAAAATGTTCTGGCTCAAAGAAAGAATCTTGGGCAATTCTTTCAAGTTAAATTCATACCAAACTTTTACCTCTAAAATAAAGCACTTGACAAAAGCAAACCCAGGAACTATGAACATTTGAAAGAGGATGAAATAGATCTGAACACAATTAAATCAGAGATCTTGAGTTGTGATCTTTCTACCCGCCATCTGACTCAACCTCCTGCCTTCGGAATTCATCTTCCAATTTTCTCCTTTCCTATACATAAAACCAATAACTCCTTAGTTGTAATTTGATGTGTATATTTCTTCATCCTCAGTGTATTCCAATATCTTGTCCTATGCAGAAGCACTGGGACTCAGACTGGGGCTCACAGGCTGAGCCTGGGGTAGGAGCTTTTTCTCAGTCTCTTCCTCAGCAACCTCTGTCAAGTAAGTCCCTTCAGAAGTCCTTTTATGCCAGTGCTCAGGTACTGACATTCTGAAGCCTTTTAGACTTTCAGAGGTCAGACAGAGGTTTCTGAACTCTAAAAGTCTAAAAGATGAACTGCACACATCCAGAGCGTGTGTGTGTGTGTGTGTGTGTGTGTGTGTGTGTGTGTGCGTTTTATTATTGGGGACTGAACCCAGAGCATTCTACCTCTGAGCTACACACCCAGCCCTATTTTATTTTTTATTTTGAAACAGTGCCTTGCAAAGTTGCTAAAAATTGGTCTCAAATCTGAGATCCTTCAGTCTCAGCCTAGATGTGTGCCACCACACCCAGCCCAGATTTTTTAATGACTCACCTATGTGCACGGTGGTGAAAAGTCTTTGAATCAATCCTCCAACTGGAAGCCCGGGACCTGTAATGGATCCATGCAATCAGGCCACTCCATCTTTCCTAGTCATTTTATTAGTTGGTACAATAAGCACCTTAGTACATAGGTACTCTTGGCAGGCAGAACTGAGAACAAATCATTTTGCAATAAGTGGTTTAAAATTAATGGCTAAAAAGGGGGCTGATTGCACACTCAAGACCTATTCATAAAGTCCTGTGTAAAATCTGCAGTCTTTAGTTCTCTTAAAATAAAGATCGAATGGTCTATTATATTAGGGCTTCCATAGGCACAGTTTTTAAATGGGCTGATTAGAGCTGGAGACTGAGCTTTTCAGTCTTTGCCAAATGTATATATATAAACATGGCCTTTATGGAGTCCCTCTTGCAGTTATAATTTTACAGTTCATTTAGGAATTCTCAGCTGGGTCAGAATTAGCTCTGCTGAAGCTTATCCTTCTTTCTGTAAGATGACAGCTTAACTTGATTCCACAGTCATGAAAATTTGGTATTGATCTAATGGGCTTTGTGCTGAGCCATCTGTTCAAAAGTTACACCAACTCTCTTCCCATAGCTTTTTTCTTTTTCTTTATGGTATTAGAAATTGAACCCAGAGGCATTCTACCACCAAGCTATACCCCTAGACCTTTTTTTATTTTTATTTTGAAATAGAATCTCACTAAGTTGCTGGTGCCAGCTCTGAACTTGCAGTCCCCTTGTCTCCTCCTCCCAAGTACTGGGATGACAGGTGTGCACCACCACCCAACACCTCCTCAATCTTTATAAGTTCTGAGATTTGGGTGAAAAGGCAAAGGCCTGATTCTGGTAGCATCTATTCCTCTTACCTCTCACTTTCCCATTCTCCTGACCTCCTCCCTTTGTACAGCCAACATAAACGGGGCCTTCCCAAATGGAAGGATTCATGTTTCACCCATGTACATTGATGGACTCGCTTACTCCCCTTCACTCTATCACCCCAACCCCAGGAAGGTCAGTCGTAGGAAGTCAGCTGCAACAGCAAACAGGAGGAAAGAGCAAGCTGCCCACAGCTCCCTGTGCTGTTTCACCAGCTGTTCCCACCGTGCTGTCCCTCTCATCTTTCAGAAACATCTAAGTCAGTATATTTGGAACGCATCAAAAATCACATCGGAGCTAAGTGTGGTGGCGCACACCTGTAGTCTCAGTACTTGGAAGGATGGGACAGGAGAATCACAGGTTCTTGGCAGACTCTGCAATCTAGCAAGGCATTCAGCAACCTAGCAAGACCCTGTTTCAAAATAAAAAATAAAATAGGACTGGAGGTGTAGCTGAAAGGTAAAATGTCCTTGGGTTCAATCCCCAGCACCATAAAAATAAGGGTCTTGTACGATTAATTTCTTTTTATGTCACACTATTATATTATTAACAAAGATACATTTATTTTTCAGCATTGTGGCAAATATACAACATATAATTATAGTATTGAATAATACATAATTATATTCTATATTATCATCAGGCCTACTATCTGCCCTTAAAACATTATTATTATAATTATTTTTATAATTAACAGTTTCAGATAGTAAATCAGAATTCATCTCCACTGTACAATATTGTACTTTCTTCAACAAGCACAGTGTCAAAGCTTGTGAACTTTATTGTTTGTTTAAAGGATTAACTAAATTGAATTTAGAACATTGTGTCTTATTGTGGGTGGTTGAATAGTCAAAAAACTATTTCTCTAAAAGCTGTTCATAAAGTAGCTGCATGCTTTGGTACTTCAATAAATGAGCATTGCCAATGTGTTAAAATGCTTAAAGTACAGTGAACAAATGCCGATCCTCATCCTGAACTAGCAGCCACACTTACCTTCCACAACCATTAAAAAGAAAAAAAGCGCTGCAGAGCAATTGACATATGTTGGGCAAACTGTTATGCTAATTTTGATATTTCTTTAATGGTACTAATTGAAATGTTGGCTTACTGTTACTGAAAGCAATGTACAGGTGATGTTCTTAGGGAATCTGGCAATCCCAGATTATATACACATTTGAAATGATAATTTATAATTCTCTCTATCATAGAAGTCACACAAAAAGTTTATAAAATTAGAAAGATGACAGAGTGAGATGTAGTGATGTATTCTTGTAATTCCAGTACTGGGGAGGCTAAGATAGGAGGATCACAGGTTCACAACCAGCCTCAGCAATGGGGGTGTAGCTAAGAGCTAGAATGCCCCTGGGTTCAATCTCTGGTACCATACGGGGAAGAAAAAGATAAAAGAATTCACTCAAACACATGACCTCTGATTCTTTCTTTTCTTTTTTCTTTTTTTTTTTTCTTTACGTCTTTAGATGAGAGTAATAAAACCAAAACTACTTGGTAGAAAAATAAATATATTCACATTTAATTTAAGAAAAATGAAAGCCAAGCATGGTGGCACATGCTGATAATCCCAGTACTTGGGAGGCTGAGAGAGGAGGATCACAGATTGGAGGCCAGCGTCAGCAATTTAGCAAGCCCTCAGCAACTTAATGAGACCTTGTTTTAAAATAAAAATAAATAAATTTTTAGAAAGGACAGTGGATGTGTAGCTCAGAAGTAAAATGACCAGAGTTCCATCTTCATTATAAAAAAAAATTGCCCTTAGAACTTGAAGAAAATAAGCCCCAGCATCCTTTAAAAAAAAAAAAAAATTAGTATGCCTGATGTGGTTGGCGCACGCTTATACTCCCAGTGCTGGGGAGGCTGAGACCAGGGGATAGCAGGTTCTCGGCCAGCCTTTGCTACTTAGTGAGGCGTTCCGAAACTTAGTGAGACCCTGTTTTAAAATAAAGAATAAAAATAGGACTGGGGGTGTAGCTTGGTGGTACAATTCCCCTGGGTTTAAGCCCCATTATCACAAAAAAGTTAAAATAAAAATGGTTAAAAAGGATAAATGAAGAAAATAAAAAATATTTTGATTACCCAGTGTTTTCAAACTACTCAATGATAATCACAGTTAATATTTTGGTGACTATTGTTACAACCTTTTTATAACACAGTTTAATATATTTGTATAAGAGATTATTCATTTTAATTATTTTTCAACTACTTCTCTTGAGTTTTCCAAGTGGGCAACTATATCATTTGAAAAAAATATTTTTTATCTTCTCGTATTTATAATTATATATCTTTTTATTTAACCTTCTATAATTGTGTCAAATAAGAATAATGAGTATCCTTTGGTATCCTTAGGATATTTTTATTTTTTACAATTTCAAAGAAATTATTCTATTGGGCTAAGGATAGCATTCAGTGGTAGAGTTCTTGCCTAGCAAGTTCCGGGTCTTGGGTTCAATGTTCAAGACCACAAGAAAAGAAAGAGAAAAAAAGAAAAGAAGAGAAGAGAAAAGAAACCATTCTAGAACCTTCTATTAAGTATTATTTTGGCTACTTACAGATGTTCTTAATTATTCAAAATTGATATTCATCTCATCTTTTTTAATGTATAAAATTTTTTATTCTTCTCATTTAACTTTCTTTTTTTTGTGTGTGTGTGTGTGTATGGTACTGGGTATGGAACCCAGGGGCCTTCCACCTCCGAGCTACACTCCCAGACCTATTTTATATTTATTTGGAAACAGGGTCTCTTAAGCCAGCAAGGCTTGCTTCAAACCTGCGTGATCCTTCTGTCTCAGCCTCCCAAGCGTGGGGATTACAAGTGTGCGCCACCACGCCCGGCTTCCTTTAACTTTCTAATAAATTATAAATATATTCTAATATTAAACCATCCTGGATTGCTTTTTTTTTTTTTTTTTTTTTTTTTGGTGGTACTGGGGGTAGAACCCAGAGGCTTTCTACCTCCGGGCTATACTCCCAGACCTTTTTTATATTTTATTTGGAAACAGGGTCTCACTAAGTTGCCGAAAGCCTCACTAAGTAGCTGAGGCTGGCTTCGAACCCGTGTGATCCTCCTGTCTCAGCCTCCCAAGCGCGGAGATTACAAGCATGCGCCACCACGCCCGGCAATCATTAGAAATTTATCATCATTTTTAATATAGCACTGGTATCAATTTGTAAGTATTTACCTAGTATTATTAGTCTGTTTAAATAATTGCAAAGTTTTCCTCAAAATAGCTTTTCAAAAGACCTTTAACGCTGGGTGTGGTGGCACACGCTTATAATCCCCAGCTTGGGATGTTGAGACAGTAGGATCGCACAGGTTCAAAGCCAGCCTCAGCTATTAGTGAGGCTCTCAGCAACTTAGTGAGACCCTGTTTCCAAATAAAATATAAAAAAATGTCTGGGAGTATACCCTGGAGGTAGAGAGCCTCTGGGTTCCACCCCCAGTACCACCAAAAAAAACCAAATAACTTTAACAATTTTTTACTGTGAATGCACTACTTTAATTTTGCAAACCATCAAAATGAAAGAAGATACAAAGGGAAATTAAATACATCTCAAATGTAGGAAAGTTTTGTCAAAAGTTTTGTAAATGTCATATTTTAATATATATTACTGTTATACTTCAATATATTGTACAAATATAAACTGCAATTAAGAAATAATATATAAAAGAGAAATTGTTTCTCCATACTTTGTGCATATTAGTATTATCAATATTTTAATCACAGACAGTGTAATAATTGAAAAAGCTATCTCAGCTGGGCGTGGTGGCGCACGCTTGTAATCCCCATGCTTGGGAGGTGGAGACAGGAGGATCGCACAGGTTCAAAGCCAACCTCGCGGCTTAAGAGACCTGTTTCCAAATTCCAAATAAAAGAAGTATAAAAATAGATCTGGGAGTGTAGCCCAGAGGTAGAAGGGCTTCCAGGAACCCCAGTACCAGAAGAAGAAGAAGAAGAAGAAGAAGAAGAAGAAGAAGAAGAAGAAGAAGAAGAAGAAGAAGAAGAAGAAGAAGAAGAAGAAGAAGATGATGGCGACCAAGAAAAGCGGTGCTTAAGAGCCCCGCTAACAACCAATCTCCATTACCAAAAATCAGCACCTTTCATAGCCAGAAAACACCATCACCAGTGAAACAAAAAATCACCAGGCTCCAGAGAGAAAGCGGACTGAAAACAGAGCCACAGAGGAGATAACTGGCCTCACGCCCGAGGACGCAGCAGACGCGGCAGCAGCGCCATACTGCCGGCGGCGGACCCGGAGAATTCACGGGATGGCTACAGCAAGCCGAGGTGAGCCACTGTGGAAAGCCAGGTGGGATTTCTCCGCACAGAGAGCATCTAAAGCTCCCAGTAGCCGAGCTCAGCACACGCTGCAGGGATTCAGAGTGGAAATCAAAACCAAGAAGAAAAACACCAGCCCCACAGCTGAGGGCGTAGCAGCAGCGCCATATTGCCACCAGCGACAGCAGCACCGAATTCAGCGAGGCCAGTACAGCTACATCTGCGAACTCAAGAACAGTGAGCCAAATTGCAGGCCACAGAGGAGAAATCCCAGTACTGTACTCCCTGGGACTTGACCCAGCGGGGGAGGGGCGGTGGCAGAGATATCACACCATAGGAGAACGTGCAACCTGGAACCCCCCACAGTCTAAAGCAACCTCTATCGACTCTCTGGGTCGGAGACTCTGTGATAAAACCCAGTAAAGGAGTAGTGGGGTCTGAGATACTACTGACTCGAGATCCAGAACACCTTAAGGGAAGTCATAGTGACCCAAGGGAAGAACCCAGAGAAGGCACAAACATCCGAAATCATGGGAAAGAGGAATAATACTGGAGCAATAAATGCCCACAACCCCACAACATCAGAACCCGATAAAACAGAAAATCAGAGATTTCTAGAAGATCAAATCAGGAAAATAACTGTAGAAATAATAGAGGTGCTTCGAAAAGAACTCAGAGAGAGCCAAAAAGAGATAAAGGATGCAATTAATGAAGTAAAGGCCTCAATTCAAAGCATGAACAACTGATTAGACCACATGGAGAACAGAATCTCACTCTTAGAAGATGAGCAATCCAAAAATGAACGCATAGTTTCTAATCTAGAAAAAAATATCCGACAGCAGGAAGCTGATATTGAAGAAACATGGGCCCATTTTAAGAGAGCTAACCTAAGAATAATTGGAATAGAGGAGGGAAAAGAAAGTGAAACCAAAGGGATCAACAATCTCTTCAAGGAAGTAATAGCAGAAAATTTTCCAGACATAGAGCAAGAGGTCGATACACAGGTCCAGGAAACGTATAGAACTCCCTTTAGACAGGATCGGAGAAGAGGATCCCCACGCCACATAATTGTCAAAATGACCAATGTGGAAGCCAAGCAGAGAATCTTAAAGGCAATAAAAACAAAGGGTCAAGTGACATTCAGAGGCAAACCAATTAGAATCACTCCAGACTTCCCAAACCAAGTCATGAGAGCCAGAAGGGCTTGGAGTAACATATTCCAAACTCTGAAAGAAAACAACTTCCAGCCAAAAATTTCCTACCCAGCAAAACTTTCTATCAAATTAGATGGAGAAATAAGAAGCTTCCACGACAAACAGAAACTGAAGGAATTTGTGTCTTCAAAACCAGCACTAGAGAAAATACTCAAAGAGATTAACTACAAAGAAGAATTAGGTAACACACATCAGAACTAGAGAAACAAGATTTTCCATCCAACAGACAACTAAGATTGGTTATCTGTGGAGATTCATTATTTATGTTAGTCTTTTACCTATCTCTAAATGGTATTGTTTGCCTTTATTATTGTTAATTTCTAGGATTTCTAGTTGGAATATTAATATACCTTCAGATATAGCATTTGGAAATATTTTATCCCATTCTATTAGTAACTGTTAACTCTGTTTACATTGTCTTTGGATATACAATTTTTTTTTATTTTTTTAGGGAGTTTGTATACTCCTCTGTTGCCTGTGCCATTGAAATCATAACCAAGAAATCACTGCCAATTTCAATGTTGTGAGGTTTAATGACCCAGATTTTCTCCTAAAAGTTTATAGTCTTAAGATTTGTATTTAGGTCTTTTATCTATTTTGAGTTAATATTTGTATATGGGATTAGGTAAGGGTCCAATCTTATTCTTTTCCATGTAATTATTATTTTTTAACAATATTTAGTTAAAAGATTTTTATTTCCACCACCAAATGTTCGTGGAAACCTTGTCAAAAATAACTTGACAATATAGGGAAGAATTTAGCTCTAGGCTTTTATTTAACTCCAATAGTTTATATATCTGCCTTTAGAATAGTACTACACTGTTTCAATTATTGTAGCTTTATATGGTTTGAAATCAGAAAATATATATCTTCTAGCTTTGTTCTTTTTCAAGATCGTTTTGGGTACCTAGAGTCCATATTCCATATCAGGATAGATTTTTTTCTGAAAAATAAATATATAAATATATGATAGTTTCACCTAAAAAATAGAAAAAAAATATTCTCTGGTAAGAAAGAAAGCAAAAAGAAATATTGAAATGTTATCTTTAAGTCATCAAAAGCTTGGTATCAGACAAATGAAACTGTTATGTGAGATTATCATTTTTAATTTTAGATAAATTGCCATAATACTAGATGTCAACTACTAAGCCAAGCATTGGAGGGAGGGATAGGGAGAGAATGGGGTGGGGATTGGGTGGGGGCTGACTGGGAAAAGTGTGCATGTATGTCTACAAAAGTATGTATCCTACTATGATGTATGAATACAGTGCACCAATAAAAATAAATAAATTTTTAAAAAAAGAAGGAGGAGGAGGAGGAAGAGGAGGAGGAGGAGGAGGAGGAGGAGGGGGAGGAAAGAAGAGGAGGAGCAAAAGCTATCTCATTGCCTTAATTTTTATTACTTTAGTGCAAATTATGACCTATTCATATCATTTATGCTCCTTATTATGTGGATTATCTCTTCCTTCATGAAATTTGCCTGTTTTTCTACTCAATGGTCATTTTTTATTAATTTTAAGTGTTCTTTGTGTGTAAGGCACATTGGACTGTAGCTAATTATATTGCTAACAATTTCCTGTTCACCATTTCTATTTTGGTTTTATACTTTTTGGCAGTATATTTTTTCATGTTATATAAGTCAGGATTCTCCGAAGAAAGAAAATCAATAGGAGATAGGTTCTGATAGGTAGGTAGGTAAGTAGGTAGGTAGATAATTCATTATAAGATACTAGCTTGTACAACTATGGGAGCTAAGACACAATCTTCTGTCTGCAAGCTGAAGACCCACACATCATTAGAAGGCCTGAGTTTTCCTCTCATCTGGGTAAATACCAAGAAGTACAACTGCTGGATTGAACTGTAAAAGTAAGTCTCACATTATAAGGAACCGTTTCCCAAAACTCAAGTCTTTATTTTGCATTTCCAACAGCAATGAATGAGCATTCTGTCACTCCACATCCTTGCCTGCATTTGGCACTGTGTTATGAATTTGGAGCATTCTCATGAGTATGTGTGGCACATCACTGTTCTAATTTTCAGTTCCCTAATAACATACAGTGTCAAGCATTTTCATATACCTATTTGCCTATTTCATATACCTATATACCTATCCTTTAGGGAGGTGTCTGCTTGGTTCTTTTGCCCATTTGTTATTCATGTTCCTCTTTTTTTATTGTAGAGTTTTAAGCTCTTAACTATATCTTTGGGATAGCAGATCTTTACTAAATATTTCTTTTGTAAATATTTCATCCCAGTATATGCCTAGTCTTCTGGTACTCTCAAGAGCATCTTTCTCAGAATAAGGTTTTTTAATCTTAATGAAGTGCATGTTATCAAGTTTTTCTCTCAGTGAGTATGCCTTTAAATGTCATATATAAAAAGTTATTGACATAACCAAAGCAATCTAGATTTTTTTGAAATTTTACACTCCAATAGACTGGAAAACATGAAAGAAATCAATAGAGTTCTAAGCATATATTATCTACCTAACTGAACCAAGAGGACATACCATGAACCAACCAATAACAAACAAAGAAATAAAAACAGCAATAAAAATTCTGCCATCAAAGAAAAGCCCAGGCCCAAAAGGGTTTCTAGCTGATTTCTACAAAATCTTCAATGAAGAACAAATCCCAATACTTCACAACTTGTTCTGGGAAAGTGAAAGAGATGGAATTATTCCAGATTCCTTCTATGAGTCCAGTATTACAGTAATACCAGGACCAAATAAAGATACCTCAAGAAGAGAAAATTACAGACCACTATCTTTAATGCAAAAATTCTAAACAAAATATTAGCTATATGCATTCAAAGCCATATCAAGAGAATTGTACACCATGACCAACTTGGTTTCATCCCAGGAAAGTAAGGCTAGTTGAACATACACAGATCAATACATCAATACATCAATTATCCACATAAATAGAACTGAGAACAAAAATCACATGATCATATCAATAGATGCTGAAAGAGCATTTGAAAAATCTAATACCCATTCATGTTAAAACACTTCAGAAAATTTGAATAGAAGGAATGTATCTCAACATCATTAAGGCAATATACAGTAAACTCAAAGCCAACATCATACTGAATGGAGAAAAACTGCAAGATTTCCTCTAAAATCAGGAACAAGACAAGGATGACCACTATCGCCACTCCTTTTCAATATAGTTCTTGAGACTCTTGTCACAGCAGTAATACAAGAGAAGAACATCAAAGGAATTCAAATAGGAAATGAGAAATTAAAATTATCCTTGTTTGCAAACTATATGATTCTATATCTAGAAGAACCAAAACACTCAACCAAAAACTATTGGAGCTGATTAACCAATTCAGAAAGTGACAGGATACAAAATCAAGCTAAAGAAATCAGTAGCTTTTCTATATGCCAACAATGAATCCACAAAGAAAAAAATAAAGAAAACAATTCCGTTCACAATAATCTCAAAACCAATAAAATACCAAGGGATAAACCTAACCAAAGACATAAAAGACATCTACAATGAAAACTACAAAATATTAAAGAAAGAAATTGATGAAGACTTTGGAAAATGGAAGGATCTCCCTTGCTCATGGATAGGTAGAATAACTATCATCAAAATGGCCATTCTACCAAAAGTAATTTACAAATTCAATGCAATTTCTATCAAAAAACCAACAACATTCTTCCTAGTTCTAGAAAAATCATTCATGAATTTAATATGAAGAACCAAAAAACCATAATAGCCAAAGCAATTCTCAGCAATAAGAACCATGCAGGAGGCATCACAATTCCTGATTTCAAATTATACTACAGAGCAATAGTAGTTAAAACGGCATGGTATTGGCACAAAAACAGGCATACATACCAATTAAATAGAATAGAAAATACAGAAACAAACCCACACACTTATAGTCAATTGATCTTTGATGAAGGGGTCAAATTCATAAACTGGAGAAATGGCAGCCTCTTCAACAAATAGTGCTGGGAGAACTGGTAATTTATTTATAGAAAAATGGAACTAAATCCTTACCTCTTACCATGCATAGGAATCAACACATGATGGATTAAAGACCTGGAAATCAGACCAGAGACTGTGAAGCAATTAGAGGAGGGCATAGGTTCAACACTCCAACATTTGAGCACAGGGAGTGACTTCCTCAGCAAGACCTCCAAAGCGCAGAAAATTAAAACAAGAATTTAAAATGGAATGGCATCAAACTAAAAAGTTTCTGTCATCAAAGGAAATCATCAAGAATCTAAAGAGAAAGCCTACAGAATGGGAGAAGATCTTTACCAGCTACCCTCTCTGATAGAAGGCTAATATCCAAAATTAAAAAGAACTTAAATGATTTTACACTAGTAAAACAAATAACACAATCAAAAAATGGGCAACAGAGTTGAATAGACACTTTATAAAAGAAGAGATACAAATTGTCAATAGATACATGAAAAGAATGTTCAACATTATTAGCCATCAGTGAGATGCAAATCAAAATTACACTGAGATTCTATCTAACCTCAATCAGAATGGCAAGGATAAAGATGTCAAATAACAAATGCTGGAGAGAATGTGGGGAAATAGGAACTCTTTTATACTGCTGATGGGAGTGCAAACTAGTTCAGTCGCTATGGAGATCAGTGTAGAGATTCCTTAGAAAACTGGAAATGGATCCACCAGACCATCTAGCTATAAAGGGGGTGAAATCAAAGAACTAAAGTAATACATGCATACCCACGTTCATAGCAGCACAATTTACAATAGCCAAAATATGAAACCAACGTAGGTCTTCATCAACAAATGAATGGATTATAAAATTATGGGAAATATACACAATGGAATTCTACTTAGCAACAATGAAAAACAAAATTATGGTATTCGTAAGAAGATGAGAAGACCTGGAGAACATTATGTTAAGCAAAATTAGCCAAGCAGAGAAAGAGAAGGGACATATGTTTTCTCTAATATGCTCAAGCTAAGAGTATTAAGGATACCAAAGGAACTCCAGGCAATGGAGGAGAAACCTCAGCAAAGCCAGGAAAGAAGGGTAGAGGAGGAAGAAGTATGAGGTTCATTAATGGAAAAGCTGCATGCGACTATGTGATGTGAATATAACATTGTTAACTTGGACACTCAGTATCAGGAGAGAAGGAAATGCAAAACGGGGGTGGGGGGCACCAAGTACTGTGTTAATATATGCCATTGTCAACATGATCCACATTATGATATGAGACTATAGTGTACCCATAAAAATTAAAAAATAAAAGTATCAAACAGAAAACAAAAAATAGAAGTATATTCTATAATTGTAGAGTTCAGAATTTTACCAATATATTTTAATTGTTCAATATTTTTTAATTCTTAATTTTACTCAATTGATGATTTATCAATAAAAGGTTTTCTTAAAGCTTATATCATTGTTGTAGATTTATTTTCTTCTCATATTTCTCTTGATTTTTAATATTCATAATTTGGAAATATGTTTTTAAGATTTTAAGATATCAAAATTAAGCCGGGTGTTGTGGCAAATTCTTATAATCCCAATACTTGGGAAGCTGAGACAGGATGATCACAGGTTCATGGCTAGCCTCAGCTACTTAGTGAGGCCCTCCACAACTTAGTGAGATCCTGTTTCAAAATAAAAAATAAAAAATAAAAAATAGGGCTGCAGGTTTAGCTTGAAGGTAGATGCCCATGGGTTCAATCCCCAATACCACAAAAAAGCAAATTATTAAGATTATTTTTTCTTTATGATAAATCCTTTTTGTCATTATATAGTAACCCTCTTTATTCCTACTAGCTTTTTATATTGAAAAATCAAGAGCTTTTTTATTCCAAGTATCTTATCTTAAGAACAGAATATAGGATATGGAAAATAACCTCCCAAAAAAGGTTTATTAAAACTTCAGATAAACATACATTCAGGTCTGGGCTTCTTATCTGCAGACTTACAAACATAGCATCTCTGATAACTGCATTTTGTGTCTTTCATTACCCAGTCTTCAGAATGCAATACATTTTTCTTCCTGTCTACATCAATAAGTTAAAATTAAAATACATACTCAAAAATATAGTTAGAAAGTATAACGTTTTACTTTCTAACTATACTTAGCATGTATATTTTAAACATGCTTTAAAAACTCAGGAAGTAAGCCGGGCGTGGTGGCGCACACTTGTAACCCTAGCATTTGGGAGGCTGAGACTGGAGGATCGCAGTTCCCAGACAGCCTCAGCTACTTAGTGAGGCCCTCCACAACTCAGTGAGACCCTGTTTCAAAATAAAGAATTTTTTAAAAATTGGGCAGGGGGTGTACTCAGAGGTCAAATGCCTCTGGGTTCCATCCTCAGACCCGCAAAAAAAAAAAAAAAAAAAAAAAAAAAAAAAAAACCTCAGGAGGTCCGTAAACAAATGTATCAAAGATAATCACCAACCAAGCATGGGATTGAAGGAGGAGGAGGGAATGGGATGGGGATTGGATGAGGGCTGATTGGATGATGTGTGCTTGTATATCCTCTCAAGTCTTGTATTCCAATGTGATATATAATTACAATGCACCAATAAAATATTTTTAAAAAGAAAAAAATAAATAAAAATAAAACATGTTTTAAAATTCCAGTTAAAATAGTTTTTAAAATAATTTTTATCAGGATAAAACTTAAAAAATAAATTTCCCCGAACTGAGCATGGCGGCACACACTTGTAATCCCAGTACTTTGGAGGCTGGGACAGGAGGATAACAGGATTGCAGCCACTCTCAACTACTTAGGGAGGCCCTCCACAACTTAGTGAGACCCTGTTTCAAAATAAAGAATAAAAATAATAGGGTTGGGGATGTAGCTCAGAGACAGATTTATTTATTTATATTAGGTAGATATATTATTTAAATATTTATATTAGGTAGATAATTTATTTAAATATATTTATTATTTATAAATAATATATCAACCTCAGTCCTACATCTAAGTTATCAATTCATAAATTACTTGTTTTTTAAACCTTAAAAATTAGCTGGAGATATAGTCCATTATAGAGTGCTTGTCTGGCATGCTCAAGGTTCTGGGATTGGTCCCTGGCACCATGGGGGAGGTGGAGGGAGCAGAGAAGGGGCTTGGAGAGGGAGCCTTAAAAATTTACTTTTAACATATTTCAATAGTATTTTATAGGCTAAAATAACAAACTATCTCATGTATCATTTTGTCCTATTCCATTATTATTTTCATTTTTGTAATCAACACCCAAATTTATGACTCATGATTATCTAAAATCTTTAACCGTAAAGGGAGAAGAAACAAATTTGCTCAGAACCTAACAGCTTTCTAGATACCATTTCATCCTTTTTTCAGCCTTTTAAAACTATTTTAGATAAAGGCATCACTAAAATAAAGATAATATTAGAGGAGGGAAAATAACAAAGAACAGAAAAATTAAGTAAAATCTAAATTCCTCCAATTGGATATTGACCATTTTCCTCTGGATTCTCTCTGAACAGACCAGGGGCATCACTGACTCCTACTCAGCCCTCAGTCAACTCTTCATAGAACAACTCCTGAAGTGCTCCTACATTTATTTAGTCCCACAGAAACAACCCCACATGGTCCCTCACTTCCGAATAGGTCCTCAGAAATATCTTTGGTGTATAGAGAACCTATAGTGCATCTCTACAGTATGCATACAAGAAAGCAACTCATTAAGAACGTTAATAAGGGTCTCAGATATCATCATTACAACTTAGAAACTCATTTTAAGTTCCCAGAAACATATTGCATCTCTTTTCTCACTGTGAGAAGCACATGGTCAGGTCAGGTGTGTCAAAAGCTCGAGTTGATCTACTGGAGGACAGTGTCTCCCCTCTAAATGGAGAGACTTCAGTATTCTCTTTGCCTCTAATGCAATAATAAGAATAACAAATGTCTAATTGATCTTTTTCAAGTAGGACCAAAAGACAAAAAATGTAGGCTATGATTTAGATAATCTTAGCTTGTAAACAATAGTGGACATAGAAGTCAAAATATGTTATATTTATATGATAGTGAGCTTTAAAAATGTATGTTTTAGATGAGTTCATTGTGTTTCTAGTAAATGTATTTTAACAATAACAATAATTCTCTGCAGAAGTATTTTCTTTGTAATTCATCATTTAAAACCTTATTGTCAGGGTTAGCCCTGGTCCCTTTTTTGAGGGGAAAGAAGGTAGGTCCAGGGATGCTTTCCCAATGAACTACATACCAGCCTTTTTTTTTTTATTGTGAAACAGAATCTCCCTAAATTACCATAAACTTAGGGAGCTAGACTTGAACTTGAAATCCTCCTACCTCAGCCTCCCCAATACTGCAATTACAGGTATGCACCACCACATTGGGCTATCCCTATTAATGTTTCTTTGCAAAACAAAATGCTATTTTGGCTGACATTAACCTGGCGTTTTCAACTTTCCTTGAGTTATCATTTGCCTTTTATAATTTTTACCTTTATATATACACTTTTACTGGTACATTAAATTATTAAAATGAAATGTTTTGAGTGTGTGTGGCACTGGGCATGGAACTCAGTAGATTCTGTCTCTGAGCTATCCCCCCAGCCCTGTTTTATTTTTTTTTTTTTATTTTGAAACAGGGTCTCATTAAGTTGCAGAGGGCCTCAGTAAGTTGCTGAGGCTAACCATCAACCTGTGATCCTCCTGTACCAGCCTCCCAAGTGTTGGGAATACAGACATGTGCCACTACGTCTGGCTAGCCTTAAACTTTTTCTTTAATTGGTACATTGTTGTCATACATCTTAATGGGGTAGAAGATGGTAGAGGTACACATGCATACATTACTCATTTAGCCCTTCCCCCAATTTCCACCCCACTCCCTTCCCCCTCCTTCCTTCATATATTTGGCTTAGTATTTGAATTTGATATGTTTATGAATGCACATCATACATGTTATGGAATTTCCCTCGTCTCTCCTCTCATCCCCCTCAGTTAGGTCACCTTATTTACTCATCTATGGTTTCTCCTTCATCTAGAGTTCCTTCTATCTTGGTGTGGTGGCACACGCTTGTGATCCCCGCATTTGGGAGGCTGAGACCAGAGGATCGTGGTTTGTGGACAGCCTCAGCTACTTAGCAAAGCCCTTCGCAACTCAGTGAGACCCATTTTCAAAAATAAAAAGACTAAAAAATAGGGTTGGGGTGTAGCTCAGAGGTTCAATACCCTTTGGTTCCATCCTCAGTGCCACAGAAAATATAAAAAATAAAAAATAGAGTTCCTCCTATGACACTTTTTCTCCCTGGCTTCTGCATATTAGGAAAACATCCGGAATTTTACTCATAAGATTTAACCATAAAGAAGAACAAAATTATGTTATTTGTGGGTAAATGTATGAAATGGGAGAACTCTTAAGTGAGATTAGTCAGTCGCAAAAGGTAAATAGCATTAAACTGTTAACACAGCTGTTTTAGTTGTCAAAGTCAATATTTTTACCCATGTTCTCAGCAGTACATGGAGTGTAGAAACCATCTTTCATATATTTTAATGTCTAATAATTTTATTAAATTTTGCTTTTAAAACCCTCCAAATTAGTCATCATTATGACTTTTACTCAGCATTTTGTCACATTACCTGCATATAAAGAAATTTCTTTGCTTATCATTGATTTTTTTTTACAACTGCTACTTTGTAGGCTTAATTTCTTTCTTCTTGATATATATCTTTTAATATTTCTTTCAGCAAAGTTGGTGAAATGTCTTTGTTGGCAGTAAACTCTTAGTATCCCTGTCTGAAAATATCTCAATTTTGCCCTCACTTTAAGAATAATTTAGCCCGTTATGAAACCATATTTTGACAGTTATTTTCTTCTATATTTGAGGACATTATTTTCTTGTGTTTTGGGACCTAAATTACTTTTGTGATTAATTACTCTTTTGCAGGCGAAATCTGTCCTTTATGGTTACATATAAGATTTTTCTTTTTATCTTTGATATTCTACAGATTTACATAATCTTTTAGGTATGAGCAGACCTTTGTTTACCCTTCTCCAGACTTGAAACAGAAGGATCTAGAAATGTTTCAGATATTGTTCTTATCATTTGTTTTCTGGAAGCTCATAGAAGACCCAAACATGTCCTAGGAACTCTGCCTTTAGTTCATCATATATACAACATCTCTTGTTTAATGAGGGGTACACACCATATATGAACTCCATATTACTGATTTACAAAAAAGAGAAACTTTCTTCAATAGAGGTTATGGTTGAAAAAATATATTTAAAGGATCAGTAGGTTTTCATTACAGACAGGAAAAAAGAATGAAAATGACTCAAAATAAGTAATACACAAGAAAGAGAAAGTGGTCATTTGCAAATCACTTAAAATAATCTTCAAGAAATAGATGACTGTAAAAAAGTGTGGGTTTAGAGTAAAAGTTCTTAAAGCCAAGACTAAAGATATTTGTCTGAAAAGCAATGAGGAGCTATTGAAGATTTTAGACTAATGAGGTACCTTATTTGGCTATTTACTTTGGAAAATCAATCTCATTTTAGAATGTGATGTATTAGAGGGGGAAAAAAAGAGATGGAAAGGGTGGGGCTCACTTAGGTTTTCAAATTGTATGATCAAGAAATAATGAGAGCCTGAGACACAGGTTTCAGGGAAGCCTTGTGTTGGAAGAGAAAACTAGTCTAAAGTACTGCAAAATTGAATTTCTACTAGAAATCTTTTGGTCCTTCAGCCCCTACATGTCTTAGGCTACTGCCCATGTCACTGGCCTCTGGATTTTCTAACTTATATACAGCCCATTGAACTGTGTTTAGCTCTGACTGCTACTCCAAAATGAAAACAGAACTTTGTGTATTATTTATTTAGTTTACTAAGATACTTTGTCTATTTTCACTATTTTGCTTTATGTGTTTTATTTAATATTCTTTCATTGAGTAGGAAGTGCTTTTTCTTCTTCATTGCCTTTTGTTGGATTGATCATAATTTCTCTCTCTCTCTCTCTCTCTCTCTCTCTCTCTCTCTCTCTCTCTCTCTCTCTCTCTCTCTGTTTGAAAGTGATGTTTCCCTGAAACCAGCAGTATCCTTTCACTTTTAACACAAATATTTGAATTGTCAAAGCTAATCATTTTACTCTTATCCTGAGCAGTACATGTTTTAACGTATAATATTTTTATTCAGTTTTGCCCAGCTCTGACTTGTGGCCTTGCTCTGGTCTCTGAGAACATCCTACTTTTAAATCTGAATTCCCTAAACACATATACCTCAACAAGACAATGGGTCATAAATAAATTAGAGAGGAAAGAAATAAGCCAAAAGAAATAAATAAGAGAGGGTTAGGTAGGAATAATGATAATAGGAGAAAAGAAAATATTTTGGGGATGGAATAGACTAAATTTTTGTGTACTCCCAAAAGTAACTTATTGAAGTCCTAATATTCAAAGGATGGCCTTAGAAGGGAAGGGTTTGGGGGGTAATCAGCTATTAAGATTTAGTCCACATAAAAGGAATTGGTATCCTTATAAAAGAGATGCCAGGGAACTCTCTAACCTTCTTTCCACCACCAAATAATACACAAGAGGATGGCAGTCAGCAGCCCAGAAGAGAGCCCTGACCAGAGCTCAACTATACTGACCCCTCAATCTCAGGCCTCCAGTCTCTAGAAATGTGAGAAATATGTGTGTGTGTGTGTGTGTGTGTGTGTGTGTGTGTGTGTGTGTGTTTACCATATTATCTGTGATATTTTAATATAGCATTCTGGAGCATCAAGGACAGTAAGTTTATACATCTTGTGTTCATTTATGTACAGGATCTATTTATCTCTTCATGTGTAAAGTTGACCTTTATCATAAGATGCGGAGGAGTCTGATTAATCCAACTTGTGCTGCTTATTTTGGGGGAGCCTTATTTCAGGCAAGGTTCACGTGCTAGACTATTACCAATAAGATTCAGAGACCAGATGGTGTCCATGGTCACTGTGGATTCTTTCTCGGAGCCACTGACACTTGACCACAGCATGCTCCCCAGGAGATCACACTCCTCCTCCTCACAGGTAAACAGTGCGGTGCCAGGATAATTTTTATGCTTTACACTTTTTCCAGAAAATTGTAATTATATACCATAATGAGGTATAGAGTGGTAGGAATATACTCGCACACAATGCTTGGTTTGTTTCCCTCAAAATCCAGAATAATTTTTAAACCAATCAGAATATCTTCCTACTTAAGATGGATCGAATGGAGCCAGTCACAGTGTTGCACATCTGTAATCCCAGTATATAGAAGGCTGTGACAGGAAGATTGAACATTGGAGGCCAGCCTCAGGAATTTAGCAAGACCTTATTTCAAAGTAAAATAAAATTAAATTTAAAAGGCCTGGGGGTGTAGCTCAGAAGTAGAATGCCCCTGGATTCATTTCTCAGCACCAGGAAGAGAGAGAGAGAGAGGGGTAGAGAGAGAAGGAAATGTGTGTCTATATTACACAAATGGCTCTTTTTTCATACAAATCTTATGATAAATTTTTCTGAAAATATTTTCCATATAATTGTGAAAAACTATCAAAAAGGAACCCCTGCCTGTCAATGAAAATGGATCATCGTGTTATTTTCTTGAAATTTAACATAACTCAAGCCAGGCGTGGTGGCTCACGCTTGTAATCCCAGCATTCAGGAGGCTGAGACCAGAGGATCAGTGTTCGCGGACAGCCTCAGATACTTAGTGAGGCCCTCAGAAACTCAGTGAGACCCGGTTTCAAAATCAAAAGAATAAAAAAAATTGGGCAGGGGGGTGTAGCTCAGAGGTTGAATGCTCCTGGGTCCCATCCCCAGACCCGAAAAAAAAAAAAAAAAAAAAAACTAACATAACTCCTACAGTAAACATTTTTGCCGGAAGCACATGGATAAACTAAAAGAACAGGTGTAAGCCTTAATCCAGTCAAGTATATCACACTTCATAGCTAACAGAATAAATACTCATTATATCCATACATTAAATTTTTTTCACAAAATGGTTTTTTACCTCCTAGGGGAAAACATCTGCTCTCCACTCTAAGGCATATTTAATTTGATTAGTCTTGCTCCTAGCAAAAGAAAAGTATGTATTTGTTTATGCTTTAGTTATAACTATTTTCTTCTTAGATAATGGAATGAGCCTCCTAAATAAGAGTACTCTCACACATCAAAAGAATAACAATTGTTTCTAAATTAAAGGTATCCAAGCTGGGATGGTGGCACAAGTTTGTAATCCCAGTAATTGGGAGGCTGAGACAAGAGAATCACAGTTTTGCAGCTAGCTTCAGTAACTTAGTGAGTCCCTCTATAACTTAAAGAGATCCTATTTCAAAACAAAAGAATAAAATCTGTTTGAGAGGTATAACTCAGAGATAGAATGCCCCTAGGTTCCATCTCCAGTTACACACACACACAAAAAAAAAAACATAGCCAAGATCCACATCTAAATAAATTTATAAATACTTGACCGATGGCTCAAAGTATAGGCATATAAAATATCAGTGTTGAATATGTAACCTCTAAAACATTAATGAATCTGCATAATTCTAATTTGAAGGAGAAAACAAAAGATATGACACCAAAAACACAATAGGAAAAACTAAAGAATTATGACTTCATAAAAATTTTTGTACCAAAGGACACCATCAACAGGGTTAAAAGGCAGCCCATACAATGAGAGAAAAATATTTGCAACTCATGCATGTGATAAGGGTTAATAGAACATATACAGAACTTCCAGAACTCAACAACAACAAAAAATCAAACAACCCAATTTAAAAATGACAAAGGTAGCCAGGTGTGCTGGTGCACGCTTGTAATCCCTCCGCTTGGGAGGCGGAGACAGGAGGATCCTGCAGGTTTGAAGCCAGCCTTGCTGGTTTAAGAGACCCTGTTTCCAAATAAAAAGTATAAAATAGGTCTGGAAGTGTAGCCCTGAGGTAGAAGGGTTTCCAGGAATCCCAGTACCACCAAAAATAAAAATAAAAAATAATAATAAAAATGACAAAGGATTTGAACAGACATTTTCCCAAAGATACATAGGTGACTAGTAAAGATATGAAAAGATATTCAGTATCATCCATCATCGGGGAAGAGCAAATTAAAACTATACTGAAACACAGCTTCATACCAATTGGGATGGCTATTAAAAATAAAACAAAAACAGAAATGAACAAGGTTAACTAAGATGTGAAGAAATGGAAACACTTATGCATTTGTGGCAGGGATGTAAAACATTGTTGCTACTATAGAAAACCATATAGATGGTCCTCAAAAATTTAAGTATAGAACTGCCATAGGACACAGAAATTCCACTTCTCAGTACATATCCCTCTTAATACATCACAATGGGGATTTTAACATATCCAGTCTTGGAGGAGGACACCTTCAAAACACATCCAAACCATAGCAGCAGGCTATTAATTAATAGGTATGGAGTCACAGTTTGGGATAATGAAAAAGTTCTGGAGACAGATGGTGATGGTTGCGCAGCAATATGAAGCATATTCAAAAATAATTAAGGGATGGGGTTATGGCTTAGTGGTACAGTGCTTACCTATCATGCACAAGGCCCTGGGTTTGAACCCCAGCACCACAAAATAAATAAACATGATTAAGTTGATAAATTTTTCTGTGTATATTTATTTTACCATACACACCCAAAAAATCAAAATTAAAAACAGTTGAGAAGGTACTAGTTCATTTCAACTATTCATAGAACCAGAGGAAAATCACCAGCTGACTTCCACCTCCACTAACTAGAGAATATGGAAAAATGTAGAATTTTTTTATATGTGTGAAAACAGGGATTTAGGTTACATATATTTTAAATATTTTCTAGCACTGACATTGGCAGTATTTTTACTTTCTGCCTTTTAATGGGTTCTTCAATCAGAAAGTATTCACTGAGTTCATATTGCTGCTAACAAATTGCCACAAATTTAGTAGCTATAAACAACACAAATTTATTATTTTACAGCGCCAGAGGTCAGAAGTCTGCAAGTCTGCAGTGAGTCTCACTGGGCTAAAATCATGGTGTCCAAAGGGCTGTACTACTTCTTGGAGCTCTAGGGAAGGGTCTACTTCTTTATATACTCTAGATTCTAGAGGTTGCCTGCATTCCTTTTGGCTTCCTTTAAAACCAGAGCCATCTGATCTGGACACACTGGCCTGTAATCTCAGGATTTAGGAGACTGAGGCAGGAAGATCACAGGTTCAAGCTCAACCTTAGCAAGTTAGCAAGATCCTCAGAAACTGTGAAACCCTGTTTCCAAATAAAAAGAAAATAGAGCTGGCAGTTTAGCTTAAAAGTTGATGCTGGGTTAGATCCCCAGTACAAAATGAAAGAAAAGAAAACCTGGTTGGTTTCCTGGAACAAAGGATCTTTATGTGGAAAATTGTTTACCTAGGTTAGGTAATTGTTACGCTTAGAAGAATTCAATTGGACTCATCAAATAAAATATATACTGTAATGGTCTATATCATAACTCTTGTACAAAATAAAAACAAGCCAAGCACGGGGGCTCACACTTGTAATCCTTGTGCTTGGGAGGCGGAGACAGGAGGATCGCGCAGGTTCGAAGCCAGCTGCGCTGGCTTGAGACCGTGATATATATATATATATATATATATATATATATATATATATATATATATATATATATATATATTAATATATATATATATATATTAGGTCTGGGAGTGTAGCCTGGAGGTAGAAGGGCTTCTAGGAACCCCAGTACCACAAAAAATAAATAAATAAAAACAAATTTATCTATAATAAAAACTGAGATAAAGAATCTTCTGAGAAAATCTGAATCTTCATATTGTGAGACCGGCATACTGTGAGGCTCTTGAAGCATCCTCTACATGAATTCTTTGACACTAATATGCAATTATTTTTCCTTCTATTGAGAAGCCCAGGGTTAATCGATAGTGATTGTATACAGTTGTTTTCAGAATGGGCAGGCCAATGTCTATGTGCCTATACCAAAGATTGTAATGGATGGAAATCCTAGCTAAAAAGGGCAACTTTTTCTAGAAATCTGCTTGTTTATCTTCACTATTTCTCAAAACTTGCCCTTCAGTGATACTGAATGCTACCTTGAGTCCACAAGTCTACTCTTAGGGAAGTGATAAAGGGACCTGAACAATCAGAGGAAGATGCTCTCCAGCCTGGTCATGTTGCAACATTTGAGGAATTCACCTGCAAGCAGAGGACAGTGAAAACACAAGTAATAACTAGATTGCTAGGACTTAGAGTGTAAAGACAGGGGAACTCCATGAGCACTTAAACCTCTATCCCTTTGAAGAACTGAAGTGGGTCTTTTGTAGAAAGGAGAGATTCTTGCTTTTATTTCACTCACGGTCATCTCTCATACATGGTGTAGACACGAATGCTTCCCGTCCTTTGCACTAAAAAGCATCAGTGGTCCAGGAGAGGTGCATAAGGTTCTATGGTATCAGTGTTTTTGGAACACAAAGTCCTGGAAACACCATGCTATATATTTTTTTCATGTAAGAATATTCCAGAGCTTGTAGTAGGCCAAGGAGCATAGAGTACACAGCAGTGCCAAATATTTGACCATAGAACATTTTTCCCTCATAATACAGATTTTCCTCCTGCAGCAAAAGTTTCCCAGGTGCCATTTATATAAAACACGACCAATTAACCTGCAGTTTATAAATTTCTATTGCTTATAATGTAATGAAAATTTACCACGGCAAATAGGAGAAGCGATAATACTTGTAACTAAACTTGCAATTTATATTTATATTATATTTATATTTATATATTTATAAATATACTAATGTTATATTTATAAATATATTTATATTTATAAATAGTTATATTTATGTTTAGTTTCTTTAAATAATGGATAATAAAGATGATTGTTAAAAAAAACATATAAAAGGATAGAGCATGGTGTTGCACACCTGTAATCCCAGCACTTACTTGGGAGGCTGAGACAGGAAGATTGCAGGTTCAAGGTCAGCTTCAGCTATTTAGCAAGCCCTTCAACAACTTAGCAAAACCCTGTTTCAAAATTTAAAAAGAAATTAAAACCAGACTGGGAGTGTAGCTCAAAGGTAGAATTTCCCTGAATTCAATTGCCAGTACCAAAAAAAAAGACTATATAATAATAGTGCGCAAGCTAGAGGGGAACAAAAGGCCAATACCATTGATCAAAAGCTAGATGTACATTCTAGATATACTAGATGATGCTGGGATTCTATAGCTATATTTTCATTTTCTTAAAGTGCAACAAGAATATAACTTTGTTAATATCAGCCTCAAATTTCCTAGATCCTGACTCACCATTTCCCACTGAACCATTTATATGAAATAAATGTCAATTTTCACATCTATCTATATATTATATACATATATTATATACAGCTTGTCTACTTCATGGCTCATTCCTGGCATGGTTTTGTACTCAAGGAAAGAATAGTCTTGATGTGAACAGATAATAAAAATTAATTACAGCTTTACTGAAATCATTCAGAAGGTGTTCATTTATTGCATGCAACATTGCTTTAAAACTTTCTTTTCCCATCTCTTCTCTCGATTCTGCTCATTCACACTTGTACCCTCAGAGTTCTTTCTCCCACTTCTATACATCCCCCCAAAGAGTCCCCAAACCCCAGCTCCAAATAGTCCCCAATCCCCAGCCCCAGCAGAATCATTCTTTGCATCTGGCCTAACTGTTCTATTGTCTTCTGTTAGCTCTATTCAGTTTGTTTTCCATTATAAGTCTAGTTAAACTTTCAGGTTTCTCCACTGTTTTTTTCTTAGCCTATTATTTCCGTTAAACAATTTCTAACCAGTACTGGATGTGTCTGAATAATAGAGGCTTTCTCACCTTAGAAGAGGAGCAAAAGAGAACAGTTAATATTCATTTTTCTTTAGTACTATAACTAGCATGTTTCTCATGCCAAGATCAGATTGCCTTTATTATAATTTAAAAATATAGTTCAGGAAGCAGTTATATAGATACAACCTTAACCCAAGAAAGAATTAAGGAACTCATGCATGTATTTCAAGTGATTCTTTTAAAAAGGTAAAGGATGAATGGATACATAGAAATAGAAATCTCTAATAATAGAGACTTTTTACTAGAATTTCACTTCCAAAAAGATGAAATAGACATGTTTTTCCCTATTTTACTCAGTTAAAAAAAAAATGAAAACCTCCAAACTTCCTTCATTTTTCATGAAAAACACATGTAAAAATTCTGAAAGAAGGTGATAAGAACACAAAGTGACTAGGGAGTATGAGGCCCATGGTATAGGTTTCCTTTTACTTCACAGATCCCAGACTTGGAGGTAAAGAAGCCAGCAACTGAGTAATAACAATGAGCATAGACATATGCACATACACACCATAAGAAAATGTCCCGATAAAAAATAGGGGACTTCCGGGAAGATGGCGTCCGAGAAAAGCGGGGCTTAAGAGTCCCGCTAACAACCAATCTCCATTACCACAAAAAGAGCGCCTTTCATAGCCAGAAAACACCATCACCAGAAAAACAAAAAAAACCACCAGGCTCCAGAGAGAAAGCGGACTGAGAACAGAGCTCAGGGCCACAGAGGAGACACACGCGCCCGAGGACGCGGCAGCAGCGCCATACTGCCGGCGGCAGCGGCGAACTCAACGGACGGCTACAGCAAGCCAGGTGAGCCGCTGCGGAACAGCCAGGAGGGATCTTTCGGCGCAGACAGCATTTAAAGCTCCCAGTGGCTGAGCTCAGCACACGCTGCAGGGATTCAGAGTGGAAATCAAAACCAGAGAAGAAAAAATACGCCAGCCTCATGGCCGAGGGCGTGGCAGAGGCGCCATATTGCCACCGGCGGTGGCAGCAGCAGTGAATTCACCGAGTCCAGTACAGCTACATCTGCGTACTCAAGAACAGTTAGTCAAATTGCGGGCCACAGAGGAGAAATCCCAGTATTGGGCCTCCTGGGACTTGACCCAGTGAGGGAGTGGTGGTGGCAGAGATATCACACCATAGGAGAACGTGCAACCTGGCACCCCCCATAGTTTAAAGCAGCCTCTATCGACTCCCTGGGTCGGAGACTCTGTGATACAACCCAGTAAAGGAGTAGTAGGGTCTGAGATAATACAGACTCGAGATCCAGAGCACCTTAAGTGAAGCCATAGTGACCCAAGGGAAGAACCCAGAGAAGGCACAAACCTCCGAAATCATGGGAAAGAGGAATAACACTGGAGTAATGAATGTGCACAACCCCACAACATCAGAACCTGATAAAACAGAAAATCAGAGATTTCTAGAAGATCAAATCAGGAAAATAACTGTAGAAATAATACAGGTGCTTTGAAAAGAACTCAGAGAGAGCCAAAAAGAGATAAAGGATGCAATTAATGAAGTAAAGGCCTCAATTCAAAGCACAAACAACCGATTAGACCACATGGGGAACAGAATCTCGCTCTTAGAAGATGAGCAATCCAAAAATGAATGCATAGTTTCTAATCTAGAAAAAAATATCCAACAGCAGGAATCTGACATTGAAGAAATATGGGCCCATCTTAAGAGAGCTAACCTAAGAATAATTGGAATAGAGGAGGGAAAAGAAAGTGAAACCAAAGGGATCAACAATCTCTTCAAGGAAGTAATAGCAGAAAATTTTCCAAATATAGAGCAAGAGGTTGATACACAGATCCAGGAAACTTATAGAACTCCCTTTAGACAGGATCGGAGAAAAGGATCCCCACGCCATATAATTGTCAAAATGACCAATGTGGAAGCCAAGCAGAGAATCTTAAAGGCAACAAAAACAAAGGGCCAACTGACATTTAGAGGCAAACCAATTAGAATCACTCCAGACTTCCCAAACCAAGTCATGAGAGCCAGAAGGGCTTGGAGGAACATATTCCAAACTCTGAAAGAAAACAACTTCCAGCCAAAAATTTCCTATCCAGCAAAACTTTCTATCAAATTAGATGGAGAAATAAGAAGCTTCCATGACAAACAGAAACTGAAGGAATTTATGTCTTCAAAACCAGCGCTAGAGAAAATACTCAAAGAAATTAACTACAAAGAAGAAATAGGTAACACTCACCAGAAACAGAGAAACAAGAGTTTCCATCCAACAGACAACTAAGATTGGTTATCTGTGGAGATTCATTATTTATGTTAGTCTTTTACCTATCTCTAAGTTGTATTGTTTGCCTTTTTTGTTGTTAATTTTTAGCATTTCTAGTTGGAATATTAATATACCTTCAGATATAGCATTTGGAAATATTTTATCCCATTCTATTAGTAACTTTTAACTCTGTTTACATTGTCTTTGGATATACAATATTTTCTTTTATTTTTTAGGGAGTTTGTATATTCTTCTGTTGCCTGTGCCATTGAAATCATATCCAAGAAATCACTGCCAATTTCAATGTTGTGAGGTTTTATGACCCAGATTTTCTCCTAAAAGTTTATAGTCTTAAGATTTATATTTAGGTCTTTTATCTATTTTGAGTTAATACTTGTATATGGGATTAGGTAAAGGTCCAATTTTATTCTTTTCCATGTAATTATTATTTTTCAACAATATTTAGTTAAAAGATTATTATTTCCACCACCAAATGTTCGTGGAAACCTTGTCAAAAATAACTTGACAATATAGGGAAGAATTTAGCTCTAGGCTTGTATTTAACTCCAATGGTCTATATATCTGCCTTTAGAACAGTACTACACTGTTTCAATTATTGTAGCTTTATATGGTTTGAAATCAGAAAATATATATCTGCTAGGTTTGTTCTTTTTCAAGATCGTTTTGGGTATCTAGAATTCATATTCCATATTAGGATAGATTTTTTTCTGAAAAATAAATATATAAATATATGATAGTTTCACCTAAAAAAACAGAAAAAAATATGCTCTAGTAAAAGAAAGCAAAAAGAAATATTGAAATGCTATCTTTAAATCATCAAATGCTTGGTATCAGACAAATGAAACTGTTATGTGAGATTATCATTTTTAATTTTGGATAAATTGCTATAATACTAGATGTCAACCACTAAGCCAAGCATGGGAAGGAGGGATGGGGAGAGAATGGGGTGGGGATCGGGTGGGGGCTGACTGGGCGATGTGTGCATGTATGTCTACAAAAGTTTGTATCCCACTATGATGTATGAATACAGTGCACCAATAAAATAAAATTAAAAAATAAATAAATAAATAAATAAATAAAATAAAAAAAGAAAATGTCCCAACAAATGACTGCTTCCCCTAGCTAAAGGACCAGGAAAGAGACAGCCTCATGAGACATAAAACTTTTAGACAATCACTACCCCAGAATCACTACAGAAAAAATGATTGCCAACCCCACCCATGTAAGCAGAGTGGGAAATGTGTCAGTGGAGGCCATTGATAGAGCAGTCACAAGGCTTTCCTGCCCTCTCTCCCAGCCATGGAGGCACAAGTGGAGACCTAGGAGAGAGTCAGAATGCTAACCTTAAGCTGGAAGTCATGAGGAGTCCGCTATTATGAGGAGTCAATAATGTCCAAGTTGGGAATTTAAATTTCTACCCATCCTTACAGTACAAAACAAAATTTCCTCTTCTCCAGTAACTACAAACTACGACAAAATTTTTAATAAGATCCAAAGTTAATAACAATACTCAAGCCAGACATGGTGGTGCATGCTTGTAATCCCAGCATTTGGGAAGCTGAGACAGGAGGATCACAGTTCGTGGCCACCTCAGCTACTTAGTGAGGCCCTTTGCAACTCAGTGAGACCCTGTTTCAAAATAAAGAATAAAAAATAGGGCTGAGGGTGTAGCTTGGAGGTAGAATGCCCCTGGGTTCCATTCCCAGTACCACAAAAAATAAAATAACAATACTCAAAATGATCAAGTGTCGATGGTGTCCAAGAGCCAATGGAAAATCATGCCATACAAAGAACCAGGTAGCTCTCAAATTGAGTGAAAATAGACTACCAATAGATGCCAGCACTAATAGGGGAGAAATGATAGAATTCTCTGACAAAGATTGTCAGACATTCACTACTAAAATGCCTTGTTGAGCAATTATGAGCACACTTGAAAGAAATGAAGAAGAATAGAAAGTTTTAGCATAGAAAGAGAAAGTCTCAGAAAAATAGAAAATACAAACAAGAGCCAAATTGAACTTTTAGAACTGAAAAATATACTAAAATTTAGCAAAAATCTGCGATGAGTTTAGAAGCATATGCTGGGAAAAGAGGAAATAATCACTGAGCTAGATGAGAGACCCATAGATATCGCCTCATCTGTATAACAGAGTGAAAAAAAAATTGACTGAAAATAAATGAATAAGACTTCAGGGACCTGTGAAGCAGTATGAAAAGATTTAACACTGTGTTATTAGAGTCAGGGAAGTTAGGAAAAAAGAGTAGGGGACAAAAAGCATTACACAAATAATGGGTGAAAACATCTAAAATTTGATTAAAAAACATAAATATGCAGATTCAAAAAGATGATTGAATGCCCAACAATATAAACTCAATGAAATTCACATAGAAAACATTAAAATTAAACTTCTGAAATTAAAAAACAAGGTTGAATGTGAGAAACATTTTCTTGATAATAGAAAAAATATAACTTGAATGGCAGCAGATTTCTCTTCAAAAAACATGAATGCTATAGGAAATGGCACATAACTTTTCAAGTGCTGAAAGAAAAAAGCTGTCAATATAGAATCTCACATTTGACAAACCATCCTTTAGGAGTAGTTAGGAAATGAAGACATTCTCTTTATTGAAGAAAATCTGAAGAAAAATTAAGAGAATTTATCACCAGTGGACCCACTTAAAAAACATGTAAAGAAAGTTCTCTAAATTAAACAGAATTTTTAAAAGCAACCACAATGTATAAAGAAGCAAGAAAGAACACGGTAAGCAAAATAAAAAAAGTAAATAAAGAAGACTTTTCTTCTCCTGAGTTTTTTATGATCATGGAAACAAAAATTATAACAATAGTGTGGTTCTTAAGGATGCAGAGTATTTAAGACAATTCAATTATAAATGGAAAAGAAAAGGAGTATCAAACTAGATAATATTTCCATATTTCTCTTGAACAGGTAAAATACTATACAACCATTACCACCATCTAGTTCCAGAATATTTTCATTATCTCAAAAGGAAACACTATATTCACTCCTATCATTTGACATTGTCCCCTCCCCATTCTCTGAGAACTGCTAATTTACTATATAGGCTTCTATGGATTTGTTTATTTTAGGCATTTCATATAAATGGAATAGCCCAATAGGTGGCCTTTTGTGGCTGGCTTCTTTCATTTAGATGATGGGATCATGTTACATTAGGAGTGGACTGGCACTAACATTTAGCATACGAATGAGATTGTGTTTCTACTATAACTGCACCTGGCACTCTACAAGATCCATTTAGACCTCACCACAACAACAAAAATGAGAGATGGTGTTACCGACTAGCTCAGTTCTGTGGGGGGCAAGTCCACTAGCGGTCGGGGGCCTCAGAAAGATGGGACAAAAGGCAGGCGAAGTCCTGCAGATCCTTATCTGCAGCGGTCCTTTCCCCTCTATGAATTCTTTAAGTTTTTAGTCACGACGCTTTGGAAAAAGGACCTGAGGTGGACAAAGGCTTCTTGAGCCAATGACACTTTATTATGAAAAACCCAAGAAATTTATACACTTCACCAGTAAAGTTAAGAGAAAGGGGGGCGGGGGTCCTTCAGCTGGCTGTTGGCCTTTGAAGAATTAACTTCTGTTTCTCTCCAAGGTCTTGCAGATAAGCAGCTCCAGGTGGCAGCCTCCCAGGATAGTCGAGGCTTGGGAGCTTCTCAGGGGAATCTTCTTTTAACCCTTCCTGGAACTTTCCATCTTTTGGGCTCAGTTCATATAACAAGTGTGAGGAGATTTGGTAATTCAGGTATTGGCATCTTATCTTCTGAATCTGAAAGCTTAAGCATACTCACAACACAGTTTGGCAGACAAAATACCACAAACAACACCACAAGGTTTTTAGTTCTAATTGTCAGATGTATTTTCTTAACTGCTGAGCACTCTTTTTTAAACAACAAGCCTAATAAAAGTCTACTTATCTTTAATAATTCACTTCCCTGTCACAAACTCTCTGCAACCTGCTTTTAACCTTCTAATTTCTTTCTTTTCCAGTTGGGACTTTCTTATGATAAGCTCTTTTTCATGCAAAAATGCTTTTCTTACTCTTACGGTATTTCCTTTTCTTCATACATATATATATTTAGAATGTCTGTCCTTTATTTTGTCATATTCATTTCTAACTATGCGGCCATTTTTTCTGTCTCCTGGAGTGCTCACACTGAGATAAAAGTTAACAGTCTTTTTCTTTGGGTCTATTATATTTGGGCAGCTAAGTTGTTTCTTTAAGGTCACACACAAAGTTTTTCTCTGTCTCTGGGCAGGATTTCAAGGGTAAACAAAGTTACCTTAAACTGAGCTACTTTATCGAAGTTAACGGTGAAGGTCGGAGGCCATTTGTGGTTGCTGCAGCTGGGGTGCTTATCACAGTACCCGAATTCTGGCCAGTTTCTCATTATTGTTGAGCAGAGCCAAGGACGCTTGGACAGATTATTAGAGTGTTCATCTTCACTGACTCAGTTTTATAAATCACATCACTGGAGCAATTCATATAGAAAGTTAAAAGGAATAATAGTGAAGGGTATCTATAAGTTGGGGGGCTTTGGCCAGAGACGATACCTGCCTCTCGGGGCGTCCTTGCCGATGAACTATGTGGAGTGGGGTCTCAACACATAGATGCCGAGGCAGCAGGATGTCTTGGCAAGATGGATATTGTAACCTTTTTACCATGAGAAAACTGTGATGCAAAGATGTTATATGATACGTCCACAACCCCATGTGACAGGCTGAATTGGAACTCTAGTCCTTCAGACAATAAATCCCAGCCATTGGTTATTACCACACTCTCTTGAGACCTCAATATGACCAAAACAATTGGAGAGCCCACAGTTTTCCAATTATTCTCAAATTCATTCAATTCCTCTCTTCTTAATTAATCTGTGCTACTATTACAAAAAAAAAAACCTCAGACCAGCTACTTTATAAAGAGCAGAAATTAATTTCTCATGGTCTGGAGGTTGGAAGTTCAAGACCAAGGCACTAGCAATGATATCATAAGGCCTTTTTTTTTCTCCGGTGTCATCTTTTTATCATGCATCTTCACATGGAAGAAGACAAAAGGGTGAAAAGAGGTGAACTCTGTCTCTCTCTCTGAAGCCTCTTTTAAAAGGGCCTTAATCCATTCATGAGAAAAGAGAATTTATAGTTTAATCATACCTCCAAAGGCCTCACCGCTTAATACCAACATAATAGAGATTAGGTTTGGTTTCAGTATGAATTTTGGTGAACATAGCACATTCATAGCACCCTCCCAAAAGTTTTCCCTGAGATGACCCCTCATCAGGAAAGAGCACATGTGGCTAAACTCCACGGGACTTTTCAGAAAAGAACCAGGAAGAATCATGAAGAGGCAGCATATCCTTCGGGAAACTACTGGAGCTACAACAACCACAGAACTCTGCTGGCTGTCTGCACTGACCATGGAGTCTGAAAACCTCCACTGTGCTACCCAATCAGCCAATTCCTAATCATCACCCTGGTCATTCTAAATACCATATGAGATTAAGCACTCAGTCTCCTTGTCATTGCTGTGCTGTTAGGCATGCTGTTAACTGTTCTTAAGATGGCCTGAAATTGGAAAGAGAGAGAAAAAGAAAAATTAAAAGGAATTCACTGAAGAGATCATGAAGACTGAGAAGATAAGCACAATCTGCTTTCTGAAAATTGGAGACCTAGGAAGCCAATGGTCAGTTAAAGTCTGAAAGCCTGAGAACCATAAGAGTTCGTGATATAAATCCTGGTCCCAGGGCCAAAGAAGATGAGACAAGATGCCCCAGCTCAAACAGGCAGGAAGCAAAGGGGGTGACTTGTTCCTTCCCTCATATTTTTGTTCTCATCAGACCTTCAAAATATTTTATGAAGGCATTCTACAAAATCCATTTAGACCTCACAACAACATATCAAGGAGGGCAATGACTCTACATAGTCTACCAAGACATGCTAATCTCACCTGTAAACATCCTCACAAATATTGTCAGATATAATATTTAATCTGGACACACCATAGTCAGTCAGGTTGACACATGATATTAACTATCACAGAGACCAAGCCTCAGGCTACTGAAGTAGACATAGAGACAGACAGTAATCTGTTCCAGCCTGACTGTCAAGGCCACTGTCAGAGATGAATGGTCACCCAGCTAGTCATGATCATCTTCACTATTCTACATCCATCACATGTTTTTATCTTATTTTGCAAGTAAGCTTTTCCTATTGAAACTTTACAAGCAGACAGATTACTTATTACATGTATTTTTCAATACATCTTGCACATGTTTAAAATATTCATCAGAACAGCTCATACATAACGTATGGCATCATTAGAAACATACTCAGTATTAAACATCCATCTCTTCCACTGAAAAGTGCATTTCTGCTTTTCATAAACACTGAATTTGCTACAACTTCTATTCACTTCATGAATTTTTCTGCCCACATTGAAGTACCTACCAATGTATCATGAGCAATGTATCTCTATGATGTACTAATTTATGAAAAGTGTTTATTGTAAGACATGGCAGACTGAGGTATTAGGTAAACCTGATTCTTGGGTGTGAAGGGATGATGACAATACATAACTCTAGCTATTTAAAAAGTAAATTTGGCCGGGCATGGTGGCACATGCTTGTAATCCCCGCACTTAGGAGGTGGAGACAGGAGGATCACGCAGGTTCGAAGCCAGCGTGCTGGTGTAAGAGACCCTGTTTCAAAAAAAAAAAAAATAGGTCTGGGAGTATAGCCTGGAGGCAGAAGGGCTTCCAGGAACCCCAGTACCAAAAAAAAAAAAAAAGTAAATTTGAGCTGGGCATGGTGGTACACACTTGTAATTCCCGTGCTTGGGAGGCGGAGACAGGATAGCACAGGTTCAAAGCCAGCCTCGCTGGCTTAAGAGACCCTGTTTCCAAATAAAAATATAAAATAGGTCTCAGAGTATAGCCCGGAGGTAGAAGGGTTCCATCCCCAGTACCTCAAAAAAAAAAAAAAAAGTAAATTTGAGAGGGAAAGTAAATAACCTGTAAAGCTCAATTGGAGGCTACTGAACAAGGAAATTAAACAGTTTTTCTCTTCTGCGTAGACAAATTCTAATAATTTCTGGAGCATTCACAATCGTTCATCTCACTCTCCTGCTGCCTATTCTTTCACTGCAGCACAGTCCACACAGTCTCAGATCATGATACTCTTTCCAATTTCTTTCTGTCCTTCAATGCCTCAGTGATAAGCCAGTGGCTGTGCTGTCCCCTGCAGAAAAGGCTGACAGGAAGATGCAGTAGCCACTGCACTGGAGCCTGCAATGTGTTTAGACACCACTGTGTTTGTCACTGAAGCAGAAAAGAGCTTTCTTCCACATTTATGTAGAATATTCTATCACATCTACCTCAAAAACATGTCTCCTTGTGATCCTAAGAAAGCCCTACAGCAATTTCTCCTAAGCAGCTCTTTCAAATCTAACTCTCTGGTTTTGCTTAGATCAGGGAAGACAATATGAATGCTGTTCACCTTAGTGCTGCACAGCTCTGTGACACTCGCCTTTTGCTGCTCACCCAACCTTGAACTTGTCTGCTCTTTTGCCTTGAGATGGACATATAGGCAAACATATTATTGACAACTGCATCCTGCCAGCATCGAGTTTGAATGTACAAAAGTGTCTGAACGCCAGCATGAACACATCCTCCACATTAATATGGGTCTCTTGCTATCTTGATACTTTAAGAAAATTAGCAAAAATAAAACTCCTCTTTGGGGGTTGAAATTATTTACTTGAAACTGTACAGATTATTAGAACAAATGGGCAAGTCATCAGAGCTCAGTTTCCCTCAATGAACACTATGATTCGAATATTAAATGTCCCCCAAAAGCTCATGTGTTAGAGTCTATGCAAAAAGATTCAGAGGTGGGGCTTTGGGGAAGAGACTCACGGGGACACTGAACTACCTCATAACTGTATTAGTATATTAATGGCTGAATGAACTATGGGGAGGTGAGTTCTAGTAAGAGAAAGCAGGTCACCTGGGGTGTGCCCAGGAAGAGGTTATCTTCTCTTTGGCTCCTTCTCCCCCATCTTTCTTCCTGATGACATGAGCTGAGCAGCTTTCCTACACCATACCCTTATACCATAACATGGTATCTGCCTCACTTTAGGCCCAAAGCACTGAAGCCAGCTGACCACAGACTGAATTCTCTGACACCATGAGCCAAAATAAATATTTCCTCCTCTAAGTTGTTCTTTTCAGGTATTTTAGTCACAGTGATAAAAAGTGGACCAACACCATAAGTGCCTCAGCACACTGAGCAGCAAATCTGAGACCTCTAGATTGAATGGCCGAACAGGGATCCAAACATAGAAATAAACTTTATAAGAACATAATTTTAAATATATAGTTGGCCTTGAAAGCAAAAAACTTCTCTAAGTATGCCAAAAACAAGAAGGGAACTTAGATTAGAAGTAAGTCCGAGTTAAGGTTTATATTGATGAGAAAGGGGGCTTCAGACCAAATATGTGACCTCCTGTGAACAACTGAGAGGTAATAAATTGCTGCCCACCAGGGAAGAGGGATTTGAGAAAAACAGTATGTGGTGCAAGGGGAAAAAAATGAGAGCATGTCTGGTCAGCATTCTCATTACTAAAACCTAAAAGATAGGACCATACAACTTATAGGAAGAAAGATTTATTTTCTCCCAGTTTCATGGAGATCCTGAGTTCAGTCTATGTGAGGACAGGGTCTGTGGATCTCAGGGCATGTTGGTATGAAACAGAGAGGAGCACACAGGCTCTGCTCCTCACATCACAGAGGCCGGAAACAAAAAGAGCACAAGGGGGAGGAGGGGGCATTATATAGTCCCCAAGGTCATACCCCCCAGGAGCCTCTCCTTAGGAACCAAGCCCTGCTTCCAACATTGGTACCTTGTTTTCATGAAGACCAGAGGAACAGTTTATTACCCAAACTATAACAGAGCATTTTACCTACCCTGGTTCATAGCCAAACAAATGTCTAAATTCAACAAATGTCTAAATTCTTAGAGCTCTGACACACCATCTGTCCTCCTCTATGGGTCCAGCTGAATTCACGCTACATCATGTGAAGAAGCCCTGCATCTAGAATGGCCTTAAAAACTGGTCCAAACAACAACAGAAGTATATAATGAATGCATCACCTTTTTATGAAATTTTAGAACATGGAAATAGATGTGGGTAATAGCTGAAAAGGGTTATGACATGGTGAATATTATGGTTTGGGTTTAGAATGCTACCCTCCCCCTGGCTCTCTCAAACAAAACAACAAAACAACAACGACAACAAAAAGCTCATATATTGAAGGCCTGGTCTCTAATACAGGATGGTTCAAACCTGGAGCACAGCCTGAGGAAATGGATCACTGAGGATATGGTCTTGAGGACCTTACATGTTCATAGCCAATACCTGTTTTTCTCCTTCTACTCCCAGCCACCACGATGAGAGAGTAGCTTTCCTTCTATCATACTACCATGATGTTTCTGCCTTGGAGCTGGCTGACCATGAGCTGAACCTATGTGATCATGAGTCCAAATAAACCTTCCCTCCTTTAAGTTGTGCTTGTCAGGTATTTTGGTCACAGCAATGGACAGATTGACTAAAACAATGGAAATTCCTAATGTCTTGATATGAGATGGCTTATCTGTATATTTAACATTCATATAAAACTGACTGAACAGCACCTTCAGCATTTCACTGTAGGCAAATTATAACTCCAAGAGTATTTTACATGCTAAAATAAAAATGCCTGATATAGAAATAAACCTATATAAGATTTTATCTAAGACAATGCTAACCTACCTCACAAGGAACCATCTACAGCCCATAGCATGTGTGGAAAACTGGAACTTTCCTTTCTCTGGCTTCTGAAAGCTGGATCATGGGCAGAAGGTGGAAGTGCATCCATTCAGAGGCATCCACTTGGGCCTGGGAATCTTGTGAGGTTCCAGAAGCCTAACAGTAACTACCACAACATGTAGCAGAAACAATGTGGCCCAGTCAACCTGGACCCCTAAGGTTCTGTCTGTATCTGGTTTTCCTCCTTCTTCTAACAAAGAAACAAAAAAAGAAGGAAGCTTTTATTAATTAAGCTAATATCAGCTTCTCTTATTTGCAATGAAGCACCTAATATAGCATCTGATACCAGAAGTGAGTGGCCACAAACACAGTCTTGGGAATCAGGGTGCAGCATTGGGTATCTGGTCTAAGTGAAATTTAGGGTGCTATAAATAAAGGCTGTGTAAGGAATAGAAAGTGTAGCCCATGCATGACACATGGTAGTTAAGGAGCTAATTAAATAGTGTCCCGAGATCTCCTGGGATGAAGTGTCCACTAAAGACCAGAACCTTTTGCTGTACTCAGAAGCCATGCCAGAGCCAGTACAGTCTCCTTTAATCCTCACGGTGGCCTGTTGTTGCAGCTTTTATCATCTCGTTTGTATAAATAAGGTTGTGAAGCTTAGAAAAAACCCTAATGGATTTGAAATCTAAAATGAGGCTCTGAACCATCAAGAATGTGACAGGTCCCTTGTGGACAAGATTTTACAATTTGTTTATCAGAGACACAGTATAAAATGCATTGGTGACAGTGGCCTCTGGGAAGGGGTTGAAAGAGATTAAGAAAAACTTCAAGGGACCATCAACTCTTAACCAACCTACCACATGGTTTGAAATACATTGTTAGCCACCCAAGGACATAATTCTATAGAATTAGTGATGCCTTTAGGTTGAAAAATAAAATCTCCCAATGGCCAGGAAAAGATAGCTATGTTGAGCACATTATGCTTTATAACTTAGAGGAAGTAAATAAAAAAAAAATTTAGTAAGGACTGAATGTTAGGGCAGGAAGCTGAAAAAGAAGAGACTTGTTTTTCTATTTTTAACCTTTCTGAACTTTTGACTATTTTAAAATGTGCATTTATTACTTTTAATGATTTTTTAAAATCATTGATTCTTGTTGAATCTCAGACCACCCTATTAACTCCTTAACATCCATTATTGATTATGTAAGGAGCAACAGAGTATAGAAAATAAATATATGGGTGTTAAAGCCACACAGATCCAGGCACAGTGGTGCATGTCTGTAATCCCAGTACTTGGGAGGCTGAGGCAGAAAGATCACAGGTTCAAAGCCAGCCTCAGCAACTTAATGAGGCCCTCTGAAACTTAGTAAGACACTGATTCAAAATTTAAAAGATAAAATAAAAAGGAGTGGAGATGTAACTCAGAGGTAGAACTTTCCTGGGTTCAATCCCCAGCACCAGATAATAATAATAATAATAATAATAATAATAATAATAATAATAATAATATTAATAAGCTGGGTGTGGTGGCACACGCTTGTAATCCCTGCGCTTGGAAGGCAGAGACAGGAGGATCGCGCAGGTTAGAAGCCAGCCACACGCGCTGTTTATTTGGAAACAGGAGACCCTGTTTCCAAATAAAAATGTAAAAATAGGTCTGGGAGTGTAGCCTGGAGGTAGAAGGACTTCCAGGAACCCCAGTACCACCAAATAATGATAGTAATAATAATAATAATTAATAATAATAATAATACCATATGGTAGCAGATTAAAACCATATTGTTGCATTCTACTCACTATGTGGAACTGTTGTCAATTCATAACACCCCTATGAGCCTCAGCTTACTTGTGCTATAAAAGAAACAGAGAGATTTATATATATCCAGAGATACTTTCTAAAGAGGGCTCCTGTAACATGAAAAATTCTCCTGTTCAACCAGCCTTGTAGGAAAGATGAGCTGGGAGGGAAGAGTGTAGAGCCTATCGTGGGGCAAAGGGCTTGGTGGTATTGAGTGAGGTGGCCACTGACAGCCCATGGAGGCAAGGAAGGCTAAAGGACTTTTAGAAACAGCAATATCTAATACATAACTTGAATTTGTTTATAGCACACAAGGTGACCCATCCCTACAATTCTCACTGAAAATGAGTTCCTTATACACAGATCTTTTAGGTTGTTTCTGGGAGCATTTGGTGTGGAGAAAATTACAAGAAAATTCTCTGGATACCAGAGTTGTATTAATACTAATGAATAAATAAAAGAAGAGCCTCAAGAACAAAGAACCGGAACGAAGCAGGAGAAAGAAATCAGGGGCAGAGATGACCATAATTACAAATATAAGGCTCCGAAAATTCAAGATCTAAGAGAAGGCTTTGCACTTTTGCAAGCCATAGATGGAGTTTTGCTTTGATTTCAGCTAAATCTCTAGGGAGTGGGAGATACCAGGTATTGTCTGGACTTTATGTAGAATGGGGTAATAATGCACACTTCTCTGGGCATTTTTGGCTGAGAGCGCATGTAAAGAAACTATTCCTATAACAAATAAATACTCAAGAACTGGCAACAATGAAAAAAGGGCAAATTATAGAAAGCAGCTTTGGGAATAATGAGGACATAGTAGGAAAGTTTTAATGGGACAAATGCCGGAGCAGTAAAAAGCTGGGCAACTACTGACCTGCTTAAGGGGCCTCAGTCAGAGATCCCAAACAACCAGAGTGATGCGTGATGAGGCTGGGCACAGGGATAACAAAAAGAAACTGCATCCACCATGAGACTCTGTTAGTTAGAATGCTTCTTGGCAAGTTACAAAACCTAACTTGAACTAGCTTTATAAGCTGGATAGTTATAAATTGGCTAGTGGGATCATGGATCTCAGAGCACCCAAGGATAGAAAATATCTCTGCTTCAATCTTTCTTCTGTTTACTATAGTCTTCTGTTACCCTACCCACAGTTATCAGCTACCATGCATCTGGTCCAGCAATTGAGGCATCTTCTAGTAGCTCTCAGTTTTTCCTAAGTAAGAGACTCTGTCTGATTGGTTCTGCCCAAGTAAGGTACCCACTCCTGGTCCAATCAGGGTGTGTCATATAAAAAATGGGTCCTGAGTTGCCCAACATGATAACTGAGTGGCGAGGTCTACTGTGAGTTGAGGATGCACACTACTGCAGAGACTCTCAATTTGTTTGCAAATTTTATCTACCACTTTGTAAACATTATCAGGGTTACTTTAGGTTTAAAATGAAAAAGTTATAGCAAAGTTAGCCTAATCCTTAATATTTTTATGGTTTTTCATTCTACTTTATTCTCATAGAATGTTATAGATTGAATATAACTTATAGATGTTTTCTTTCATACCTGCCTTCTCTCACTAGGTCATATGCCTCATTCAAAGAATGATTTTATTTATTTATTTATTTATTTATTTATTTATTTATTTATTTATTTTGGTGGTACTGGGGTTCCTGGAAGCCCTTCTACCTCCGGGATACACTCCCAGACCTATTTTTTTATATTTTTTTATTTGGAAACAGGGTCTCTTAAGCCAGCGCGGCTGGCTTTGAACCTGCACGATCCTCCTGTCTCTGCCTCCCAAGCACAGGGATTACAAGCGTGCACCACCACGCCCAGCCAGAATGATTTTATTTGCGTTTGTACTTCCTAATGCTTAGCACAAAATAAATGCTGTGTGTGTGTGTGTGTGTATGTGTGTGTGTGTGTGTGTGTGTGTGTGTGTGTGTGTTGTGGACATTTTGCTGGGATTGAGCCAAGGGGTGTTCTTGCTCTGACCTACACCCTTAGCCCTAGTTAGTATTTGTTTTTGTTTAAAATAGATATCACTAAGTTGCTGAGGGCCTCACTAAATTCTGAGGCTGGCCTCAAATCTGAGATCCTCTTGTCTCAAGTATTGGGATTAGCTCATGTACAGCTCAGAGTAAATATTTCTTAAATGAAGATTTAATGAAGTAGCAAGGTGGTGAGGACAATCTTCCTTAAGGTTTTTCTCAAAGTTGGGCCTAAAGGGACACAAACAGTTGAAGTAGGAAATTCCTGATTTTAGATTCCACTTTACCCAATTTTAATAAAGTCCTTTTATGAAGAAAATTTGGGAAGGCTCCCATTCATATACTCATTCTCATATTCAACCATGACTAATAGTCAATGAGTCAGAATAGAATCACACTAGCAAACTCTTTAACATGTTTTTAATCTTCCTAAAGGCCTGCAGGATATTGTTTGGCCTCAAGGTCACATAAGGTGGACATGATTTGCATAGTTAGATGCTGTAGGGGAAAAAACAAACACTCTATATAAGAAAAGTTTTGTTTGTTTTGTTTTGTTGGTAGGAATCCTGAAAAATAGGGTGTTTACTATGGCTTTAGAGTCTAGATTCTACTTCCTTGCCATAAATGGAGAACACATCATAACAAAAGATCCCTCACAAATCACTCCCCACATGTTTTGGTTCACTCCAACAAATACCTGAGACCATCATTTTAGACAGAGAAAGGCTGAGTTTAGCTAATGGTTTTGGAGGATGTAGTCTATAATCAATTAGCCCCTAGCCTTTAGGACTGTGGCCAGGCAGTATACCATGATGGGGCATATGGTGAAGCAATATACTGGGAAGTATAAGAGAAGAGAAAATGGCTCCGGTCCCACTATCCTCTTCAAGGCCATCCCCTCCCACAGTGACTTGAAGACCTCCTGCTAGGTCCCAACTCTTAACAACTCTTAAAGGTTCCACCACTACTCAAGAGTACCAAGCTGGGGACCAAGCCTTTGGTACTTGGGCCTAAAGCACTTTGGTTCCAGTCCACCCAGGGCCCAAGCCACAGCCTCTCTATCCTCCCAGAGCACTGCAGTTATAACCACTTCTGTCAGTCACCATTTTCTAGAGCTCTTTGGGTATGTGTTCCACTGGAAGCCATAATACAGGAGTTATTTTACCTCTTCAATTCTTGTAGCCCTCAGCCACAGTTGATATTCTCCCATTGCTGATGAGATGAACACATGCTTCACTAAGTTGGCCACCACTTATCTTCCAACATGGAAGACCTGCATTGCTATTCACAGGTTTTCATAGGTTTAATTTATTTTCTTTTTTTTTAATTGGTGCATCGTAATCATACAGCATGATGAAGTTCAGAGTGATAGAGGCATACATGCACACTGCACTCTGCCTCCCCCATTCCAACTCCTCTCCTCCCACACATCTTGTATCCATTGAAGTGTTTCCCTCTTTGAATTGTCCTCCCTCCCCTCCTCCCTCAGTTATGTCCCCTCCCTCACTCCACCAGGGTTTCTCCTCCTTTATCTAGAGGCCCTCCTGTGTCCCGATTTCTCCCTAGCTTCCACATATAAGGGAAAACATCTTCTTTTTCACTCTCTGTGACTGACTAATCTCACTTAGCATAACATTCTCCAGTTCTATCCATTTCCCTGAAAATGACATAATTTTGTTCTTCTTTATGGATGAGTAGATTTCCATTGTGTGTATATCCCATATGTTTAAAGCTTTTATAGATAAGGTAGAGATAAGAATTTTCTATTAAAGAGAATGAAGAAGTGAAATAAACAGGGACAGGCAGATGTAAAGTTGACAGAGTCAAACAGTTAACTTTGTACAATCTCAAAGACCCCAGAGAGCATCACCAACTGGCTCTGCCCTTTCTGCAGCTTACTTGGGCTATACAGGAGGGGAAATATGGTCAGGGTCTCTAATGTCTAGTCATCTCTTCATCCTGAGATTCAGAAACAAAGCCAATACAATTTTAAGCAGAGAGTTCTAATTCATCAGATAAGTTCCTCCTCCACCACCATTTCCCTTCTCTTTCTTCTCTTGCATCAGCATCACCCACCAGAACCTGAGGCCCTGAGAGATCCCGGCATACTTCTAAGGCTGTGGGAGGGAGACAGGAATTAATACTTCCTATTCTGCATTCTCAGAGCTGCTTTCCCCACTGATTATCAACATTAACAATTAAACAGATATTTCATAAGGAGTCTTTTTCCAGCTGGCTGTCTCTGTACATCAGCCCCAAGGGAAATCTGACCAAGAACAGCCTCCTCAGAGCTTTGGAAGTCCAACCTCAGCAAGCTGATCCAGACTGATGCAGCCTCATTCCAGCTCATCCATCTGTATGTGTTCAATCCTCCTCTCTCTCTCTCTCTCTCTCTCTCTCTCTCTCTCTCTCTCTCTCTCTCTCTCTCTCTCTCTCATCTCCCCCCTCTGCCTGCCTTCCACCATCAGGTGGTGACTTCCAAAGGTAGGCTGCTCAAAAAAGAAGTCGTTTCTGTTTCAAACATTTAGAAATCTTTAGGGCATTATTTTTAAAGTACTGTTCTGATGTAAAGCACATCAGTACAAAACAGAACTGGAGGCAGAGAGACACAGCAGAGCGGGTTACTACCACACTTGCCCATGTTTTGGTTATTGCAGAACATTGCTCATTGGAGACAGCACCAGCAAGGAGCCTGTCAGTTAATCATCCAGGAATCATTTTAGACTCACAAATGGAACCCCAATCTCTACTCACTCATGAAAACTCCCAATTACCAATTGTGCCCCCCTAAGTTCTTGCCATTCATGATAGATAGCCATATTTCTTTGCCGGGTAATATGTGGAGTCAGAGAGATTTAAACAAGGTCAGGCCAAGTTTGCCTGGTGTCTGTCCTGAAATCCCAACCCAGTGCTCACATGACCTTTCAAGTCCTTATAGTGACAACAGGCAAGAGCAGTATCTTGAGTATCTGTAGGCATGGCAGAGCAGTGTCAGCACACAAAGATGGTATAGCAGTAGAGAATCGGAAGCAATGGAATGATATAACTCTTGTCTGGTAAAAGTCAAACAATTCATAAATACTCAACTGCTTACAAAATGAATGTAAATAAAATTAACATAAGAGGAACACAAATCCATAATCAAATTTACCTAAATATTGCACCACAATATAACCAAACTTGCTAAAATTATTTTGAGGTAATATTTTATAACTCCTGAACAAAAATAATCTTTTTACTCTTAAAACTATTATGAGTCTTTCCTTGCTTTTATGATAGTAAGATGTTCTTCAGATTTATCTTATTGATTTGCAAAGTCTTTTAATATAAGATTAAACTTCTGTTATATTTATTACAAATATTTTACCCAGTTTGTCTTTTAGTTTGCCTTGTCATGCTTCTTTATTTGCATAATTTCAATGTTTACTAGTCATATTGCTGTTCTTTCTCTCTGTGTTCTTTATTAAGACCTAGAGAGTTTTTTCTATCCTGAGGTCAACTTTTTGCCTAATACTTTATAATTTTGAAGAGTTTATTTTAACACATGATGGTAAGCACGGCATTAACTCCATTTTTTTTTTCTGAAGAGTGTGCCATTTTTACTAAAGTCCACCATTGCACATTTTCCTCCTTGTCTCTCTAGTGGAGTAATCTAGCTTTATTTCCCCATGTGTATTTCTTTCTCCAACAAACTTCACAGCACAGAAAATAGCCAATCATCCCATAAACTTCCATTAACTAAGTCATGAATCTCAGTATCTTCAACTTTAGTGTTCTAGAGGTCCTGTTTCAGAATATGTCAAATAAAATATTATGTACAACTTCCATACCAATTATTAGTAATATGAATAGTTTATTTGCATGAAAATGAACCTTTCAAATTTGATTGGCACATTAAAACTAGCCTGATTCGATTTTTAAAGAGTTTATTTAAAAAAAAATAGCCCATGAAGGCAGATGCACACCTGTACTCCCAATGACTCAGGAGGCTGAGGCAGGAGGATCACAGGTTCAAGTTCAGCCATGGGAACTTAGTGAGGCATTATAAGGGCTAAGGATATAGCTCAATGGCAGAGCACTACTGGGTTTGTTCCCCAGAACAACAAAAAATAAACTGATTGATTTAAAAGGCTAGAGATGTAGCTCTGTGGTAGAGTACCCCTCGATTCAATATCCAAAACTGAAAAGTAAATAAGTTCTAGTTATTGAGATGTTTTACAAATAACACAAATTATCCCATAAGAAGGGGTCAATGTCAACAAATAATTTTGGTGTAGCCAATGCATTTTGTGCTGCTATTAACAGAATACCTGAGACTGGATAATTTTTGAAGAAAATTAATTTATTTCTTACAATTCTGGAGGCTGGGGCATACAAGGTTGAAGGGCCCACATCTGGTAAGGATCATTTTACTGTGCAATCCCATGGTAGAAAGCAGAACAGCAAGAGAACATGAGCGAGGGAAGGGAAAACTTATCCTGTTACAGGAACCCACTGCCAAGGTAACTTCCCCACTCCTGAGATAACGCTAATTCACACATGAGGCCAACACCCTCATGACCTAATCACCTCTTACAGGCCCCACCTCTCTACACCACTGCATTGGGATTAAGTTTTAAACATTATGACTTTGGGGGACATTCAAGCCATAGCACCCGTAACAAATCTGCACTTTTTTTTTTTTTTTTTTTTTTTGGTGATACTAGGGGTGGAACTCAGAGGCCTTCTACCTCTGGGCTATACTCCCAGACCTATTTCATATTTTTATTTGGAAACAGAGACTCACTAAGTTGCTGAGAGCCTCACTAAGTAGCTGAGGCTGGCTTCAAACCTGTGCGATCTTCCTGTCTCAGCCTCACAAGCGCTGGGGTTACAAGCATGCGCCACCACGCCCGGAAAATCTGCACTTTTTAAATTTACAGGATTCTTTCAGTAAGTTGATCTTCTCCAAATCATCTCATTACTCAGTTGAAAAGACTTCTAGGTATTTGTGAATTAGAAGAACCAACACGGTTAAAATGTCCATACTACCTAAAGCAATCTGCAGATTGAATGCAATCCCTATCAAAATACTAATGACATTCTTCACACAATTAAATATATTCTAAAATTTATATGGAATTATACACACACACCACACACACAGACACACACAGACACCACAGACACACACACACACACACACACACATACACACACACACATACACACACATGCACACACACAGGGTAGGTAAATTAATCTTGAGAAGAAATAAAGTATTCCTAGGAAAGTTCCTTGCTTTTAGGATTTGCGAACCTACTCTGAGAAGTAGATCTCATTCTTTGAAAAAATATTTACTATAATTATTTCTGAGTCATAACTTCTCAGTCTCTTAATAAAATTTTACCTTTATCTTTGGTCTCTGAGTCAAACTATTTGGTTCTCTGGGTTATAAAATGATGTGAAAAAACTATTTTATTAGCCGGACGTGGTGGCGCACGCTTGTAATCCCCACACATGGGAGGTTGAGACAGGAGGATCGCACAGGTTCAAAGCCAGCCTCAGCTACTTAGTGAGGCTCTCAGCAACTTAGTGAGACCATGTTTCCAAATAAAATATAAAATAAAGCCGGGTGTGGTGGCGCACGCTTGTAATCCCAGCATTCGAGAGGCTGAGACTGGAGGATCATGGTTTGCGGACAGCCTTAGCTACTTAATGAGGCCCTCTGTAACTTAGTGAGACCCTCTTTCAAAATAAAGAATAAAAAATAGTGCAGGGGGTGTAGCTCGGAGGTCAGATTCTCCTGAGTTCCATCCCCATACCCGCAAAAACAAAAACAAAAACAAAATATAAAATAGGTCTGGGAGTATAGCCCGGAGGTAAAAAAAAAAAAAAAAAAAGCCTCTGGGTTCCACCCCCAGTCCCAGTACCACAAAAAAATAAATAAATAAATAAATAAATAAATAAATAAATAGAAAAAAGAAAAAATTTTATTAGATAAAATCATAATACTATATAACATAGTTCACAGCCATATTTTTATGTTGAAACTACCTCTCCTATCACAGACTATGACTGTATTTGGGGATAGGACCTTTAAGGAGGTGATAAGATAAAGACATTAAGATGAGCCCTAATCCAGTCTGCCCAGTGTCCTAATAAGATAAGAAAATTTAGACTCACATAAAGAGAGCAAAGATGTGCGCACACAAAGGAAAGACTATGTGAAGACATCACAAAAATCTGGACAGAGATCTTCCAAGAAACCAATCCTTCAGACACCTTGATCTTGAACTTTCAGCCTCTAGAACTGTGAGAAAGTAAATTTCTACTGTTTAAGCCATTCATGTGTGTTATTTTGTTATGGCAGCTGCAAGAAACTAAACAACATGGAGTTTTAAATCAAATTAGTAGAAATTTATCAACACGATTTAAAGAGTATTATCTGCCACAAATATTTTGTGGAATGGGGTGAGGGGTTGATAAATAAGTTACTGAGACCTACTGTAAGTTGAGCTTTCTGGCAAATAACTAAGTACAGATGAATGAGGTGCCAAGCTGCTCACCAAGAACATCCTAGCAAGGGGGTTGAACTCCATGTCTTCCTTGACATACATAGGTATGTACAAAATATTCAGGAACTCCTTTGAGGAGATGAGTGTGTGCTTCTCCTAGACTGAAAAAGCAATAAAAATGGTAACAGGAGGCAACAATAAGGCAATCTCTGTTTTAATTTTAAGATGTTTTCATTCTTTCCAAGTAAGAACAGTGTGAAATAGCAAGTAAAATCTTAATTGACTTTTCCGAACAATAGCTATATTAAATTAAAATGAAATAGAAATTTTCTTTTTTTGGTGGTACTGGGGGTGGAACCTAGAGGCTTTCTACTTCCGGGCTATACCCCCAGACCTATTTTATATTTTATTTAGAAACAAGGTCTTACAGCCGGGCGTGGTGGCGCACGCTTGTAATCCCCGCGCTTGGGAGGCGGAGACAGGAGGATCGCAAAGGTTCGAAGCCAGCCGTGCTGGCGTAAGAGACCCTGTTTCAAAAATATAAAATAGGTCTGGGAGTGTATCCCAGAGGAAGAAGGGCTTCCAGGAACACCAGTACCACCAAAAAAAAAAAAAAAAAAAAAAAAAAAGAAGAAAGAAACAAGGTCTTACTAAGTTGCTGAGAGCCTCACTCAATAGCTGAGGCTGGCTTCAAACCTGCGCGATCCTCCTGTCTCAGCCTCCCAAGTACGGGGATTACAAGCATGTGCCACCACACCCAGTGTGAAATAGACACTTCTAATGGTTAATTTGAAAATACAAAATATTCTACTTAAAGCTTCTTTTACATCCCATGTGTTTTTTTTTTAATGTGTGTGTGTGTGTGTGTGTGTGTGTGTGTGTGTGTGTGTGTTACTGAGGATTGAAACCAGGGATACTCTACCTCTAAGATACACTCCCTGCCATTTGACTCTTTTTCGTTTTGAAACAAGGTCTTGCTAGGTTAATATAGTTTCACTAAGTTGCTGAGGCTGAACTCAAACCTGCGATCCTCCTGTCTCAGCCTCCCAAATACTGGGATTATGGATGTGTGCCACCAAACCTGGCTTAATCCTCTCTTAAACTAGATATCTTCCAGGGCCACAAAGTGAAGGAACTTTAAAGAGACATTTTTTAGTGGTCAAATTAGCCATTTTGTAATAGCTGCATTTTATCATTTTTACTAAGTGCCTCATTTTACGTGAAATACAATTCTACCTTCAATCAAATATGTATTTAACTCAATGAGCCAATTCATGAATTCAAGAGTGTGAATACACCTACTGTTTTCAGCTGCCCTTCAGTACCCCAAAGACCAACCTCATCTGTAAGGAAGTAGAAAGACAGCCCTGTCTAGACGGGGATTCAAGTCAGGCTCCCAAAGGGCCAGAGAAGTAAATGGCTCTGCCTCTCCTACAGGTGTTACCTGAAGAAAGAGGCTCTTGCTTTAAGCCCAAGCACAGAGCACCTATACCACAGGGACTTGTTTCAGAATTCATAAAGTTACTGTCACTCTGCAGTGGACAAAAAGCTTAAGGAGCTGTTTGATAGAAATTCTACCAAACACATTATCTAAGCTCTAGATGATTTTTGGGGGTTTTTTTTTGGTGGTGGTACTGGGGTTCCTGGAAGCCCTTCTACCTCCGGGCTACACTCCCAGACCTATTTTTATATTTTTTATTTGGAAACAGGGTCTCCTAAGCCAGCGCGCATGGCTGGCTTCGAACCTGCGCGATCCTCCTGTCTCTGCCTCCCAAGCGCGGGGATTACAAGCGTGCACCACCACGCCCGGCTAAGCTCTAGATTTTAAATCGCTTAAAGTTGTGATTTAAAAAAAAGAAAAATCTTGCATCCATACCACTTATTCTTCCACAAAAGCAATCTGATGCCTCAGTTTAGTATTTTGCTTTGGTGCAAAAAAAAAAAAATTACAATTTGTAACACATTCTGTCTTTCACAAAACTATGGTTTGAATATGTTGTTCCTTGCCATACGTGATAGTCATTTTATAAGGAGCTTTACTACACAATATATTCTTCTTTTCATTTTATGCAAATTGACAAGAATGTAAGGCTATCGTCATCTTTTTTACTGGTCCCTTTTCTGTTGCTCTTCTGTTAAAACAGTAGCCTTCTGGTTACGTCCTGTCTTCTCTTGTAACGTCCTCTATACTTCAGTGGCTTCATTTAGTCTGCGATCTCAGCTCTTGTCTCTATGTCAATGACTCCTAAATCTTCTAATACAACCAGCCCCAAATCCAAGACTAATCCTTTCTAATAGTATCCTAGAGTGATGGATATATTCACATCTGTTCAGTAGAACAGCCCCTACCTGCATGTGATTACTGAGCACAGAATTAACTTCACAGTGGCTAGAGGCCACTATACATCTCTAGACAGCACAGCTCTAGGCTTCCACATGTATTTATCTGCTGAGACTTGACTCCATGCTGACCAGCCCTCCAAAAGTAAGATGCCCCAATTCAGAACTTTTGAACTTTCCATGCCTGCCAAAAACAACTCTTCTCCTTCATTGGCTTATTCCCCTTAATAATACCACTGTGCTAATCATGCAGACTACCATAGTAACCTTCTTTTTGACACTCTACTTTTCCCCACATTCAGTTTGCTTAGTACACAATGACATCTCTGAACAAGGAAGAAAAGTTTATTAAACAAATAATGAATAATTTAGAATAAATGTATATGCAGCAAATTAATGTGTTTTACTTAGTATTTTAATTATTCTCTTCTCTCCTGGAAACATTAACCAGTATTCAATATTACATCAATAAAATGTGAGTTACTGGGTCTGTAATAATGAGACAGAGAATGTCAAAGGGGAAATCTATAGTACATAGAAGGAAGAAAAGTTGCCAGTGTTAGGCAGTAGAAATAACAAGTCAAAGCCAGGCGTGGTGGTGCATGCTTGTAATCCCAGCATTCAAGAGGCTGAGACCAGAGGATCACAGTTCGTGGACAGCCTCAGCTACTTAGCAAGGCCCTTTGCAACTCAGTGAGACCCTGTTTCAAAAACTAAAAAGATGGGGGCCGTGTTGTAGCTCAGTGGCAAAGCGCCTGCTTTGCAGGTGTGGCGCTATGAGTTCAATCTCCAGTTCCAAAAAGACAAAAAACAAGAACCCCCTTAAAAAAAACTAAATAGACTAAGAAAAAAATAGGCTGGAGGTGTAGCTCAGAGGTATGATGCCCTTGGGTTCCGTCCCAAGTACCACAAAAAAAATTTTTTTTAAAAAAGAAAGGAGTCAAATTATTAAACTCAAGATAAATTGTGCAATCAGCAGATATAGGAGGAGTAATGGGAGAAGAATGAGAAAGAAAGCAAAAAGAGAAAGGAGAAAAAAAGGTAGAATTCTTAGGACTGGTAAGTTAAGGAAGCACTTCCCAGAAGCTGGCCAAAGTAGAGTTAAGGTCTCAGTGAAGGCTGAAACTACACAGGCCTCTCCTGGCAGCTCTGCTATAACAACTGGCATCTTATGCTAATTACTTTAAAATGAAGAAGAAAAAGATAAACAATAATTAGAGGAGGAACTACAATTGGTTTAGAACAACACTCTCTAATAGAAATACAGTGTAAGTTAGACACATAATTGTAAATTATATAAGCAACTTATTTTTAAAGTGAAAATTAATCTTTTGTACAGTTTCAAAATTGGGTATGTAACTATTTTTTCATTAAAAAATAAAATCTCAATTGGACACAAGTATTCATTGAAAATGCTTGATCTGTATTAGGTGTTTATAAAATTAACAATTTGAAATAAAAATTAGACTTACATAGATACCAAGAAGTTCTACACATTCACACATTCTTAAATGATTTCCAAAACAAAATTACCAGTTTTAAATTTAGATTTAAATGGCTTTACATTAAGTAAATTCAAAATTTTAGTTTCTCTAGCAAACATTTTAATGTCCAATAGTTAGTAGCTACCATATTGGACATCACAAGCCAAGAGCCTTCACCACTTTAAGAAAAAGCATTGAGAGAACATTGTCAGAAAATCATGCTGTAGAACAAAGTCTGTGTGCCAAAGGAAAGAATTTTCATAAAGCAAGAGTTAGTTTGTGCATACATGTCAAAGAGGGTTTTGTACTTTTTATTTGGAAACAGGGTCTCCTAAGCCAGTGCTGCTGGCTTCAAACCTACTTGATTCTCCTGTCCCCACCTCCCAAGTGCAGGGATTACAAGCATGCTCCACCATCCAGGGCCAAAGAGGGTTTTGAACATTGCAAGTCTACTTTGTTACCAATGGACTCCAGGCCAGGAGAAGTGAGGGAAAACACGTGGCTATAGATCTGCATTGTCTTGCTGCTCTTTGGCCTGGAAGAGACATTAACCTGGGAAATAAAAGTAGCTCCCTTCTCAATTGTTCTTCAAAGTAGGCTAATGAGAATAGATCGAGGAGACAGGAAAATAATGGAAAAGCATATGCTCCGTTTGTGAGCCCAAAAAACTGTTGAGATTGTATTTATTTATTTTGGTGACTAATCCTTTCACTACTAGATTAGAAGAAATATATCATTTTAGAAAAAATTTTATATCAATTTCAATATTATTCACAAATTCAATGGTAGCTCAAAACAGTATACTATCGGCTACCAGAGGAAAGGAGCTTCTGTCTGTGTTATACGTTGCTATATCTCCAGATCCTAGTACCCAGCCCCATAGTAGGAGATTAACATTATTTGTTTAGCAATCAAATTAATAAAGAGCTCCATAGCTTCCATGCAATAAGAAATACGGCATTAGTACCACACAGAATCATGCTCCAAATATGCTCTTTATTTATTTTACTCAGAAAATATTTTAAGTATTCAGTATGCATTAGTAATTCTGTTGTATAATGTGAATATAAAAATAAGAAACACATAAAAGAAGTGAAATTTCTACATGATACTATTTCACAAGAACAAAATTATATAATTACAATTATATAAAAAAGCCACTTGGCTAATATAGGTCTTATTTTCCTTATGAAATATTAAAATGCAACTTAAACAGAGAACACGAGATTCCACCTAACTTTTAAAACTTTATACAATCTTCATTGATAGAAATAAATAATCCTCTTATCCAAAAAGTACTATGGATTTAACTCTGTATCTATTTGTCTTGCCCTAATTAGGCATTTCATTCAAATGTTCTTTCCAAGTTCATATGGGAGTTTTCCTATAATTTCTTGCTGAGCCCAAGTGATATTTTTCCCCCTATTTTGAGGCTTTTCAGACCAAGTTAATCATGAGCACAATTCCAAAATGTATAAGAATTAGAGAAAGGAGCTGATTGCTTAATTCTTGCCTCTGACTCTGCACTTGCGTTAATTAGCTAAAGCCAGAGTCCTCGGCATGCTCTTGAGAGCTCCATGATCCACTGATTAGCAATGACAAGGCCATCTGGCCTCCCCACAGCACAGTGGAGAGTCTCTCTCGGCATAAAAATCAGGGATGCCTGTAATTTCGAATGACTCAAGTACTGCCACCACATTTGAAGGGAACATTTCTGACTACCAGATGAGGCCAGTCACAAGGAAACAACGTCTGCACAATGGCACGATGATCATAAAAACCAGCCAGGATCCCTCCATCTGGATACTTCTCTTACCTGCCCCTCAGTGATCCTGCTCCTCAACTCCGCCATTTATTATTTTCCTTCTTCCAGTGATGACTACACCCAAAATTGACCGGCGTCAACTTGAGGTTTGTGAGTAATTTTGAGTTCACTTCTAAATAACCATTCATGGAGGTGATGCCAAAATGAAGACAAAAGAGGAGTTGGGACCATCAGAGGTGATGTAGCTGAGAAGCCAAGACGTGGCATGTGGATGAAGCCAGGTGAGCTGGCTAGCTCTATCTCTCTTCCCCCATGCAGCCTGACCCAGAAACTGGACAAGACAGGATCCATGGATGGCAGTGTTTCTGGTGGGGAGAGATTGTCAGTATCCCAGTGGTGTATCTTGATGTAATTAGCACCCCATCCTCATTAAAATGGTGAAGACAGCAAGCACTCTTGGCTTCTCCAAGGTCATAATTTCCTGCTAATGTTTCCAGGGTGCTTTTATTCTAGGAAACAAACACAAATAAAAATATAACCTTCAGATACTGCACTATGAGTCCAATTTCAGTATTAGGATAAATGGTCCTTGTGATGTTGCCTGAGGACCCCTGGGTCCATGAGCACCGTCTTTATAAATCCTACATACAGCCGGGCGTGGCGGCGCACGCTTGTAATCCCAGCACTTGGGAGGCTGAGACAGGAGGATCACACAGGTTTGAAGCCAGCCTCAGCTACTTAGTGAGGGTCTCAGCAACTTAATGAGACCCTGTTTCCAAATAATGTTTAAAATAGGTCTGGGAGTATAGCCTGGAGGTAGAAAACCTCTGGGTTCCACCCCCACTACCACAAAAAATAAATAAATAAATAAATAAATAAATAAATAAATAAAAATAAATATCCTACATACTATTAAATAAATAAATAAATCCCACCTACTTCCTGAGGCCAGAATTGATGACAATACAAAGCAAGTAAAAACTGAACTGCTTGGAGGAAAATTCATTTCATGATGAAACTTCACAGACATCATGGAGAAGATTTTCAATGCAGGTTGGCAAAATACTGAAATATCTGAATGGGTAAGCATTGTATCTTGATTCCTCAATGCATTCATTGGTAAATATAGTTTCAGTTGTAATGTGCATCGACACCCCTTTTGGATCTCAGGGTATTGCTTTCCACCCATAGTCACTGTGAGTCTCACAAGCCTACATAAAGATACTCAGGCTTGATGTTATATTAATTTAAAGTTTCTGTCTTTTGGTCACCAAGATTTCTTTAAGACAGTGAGCTTCTCCACACTGAGATGTTTTGAGTGTTTTGTCAAGTCAACATTTAAACTTGTAATTAAATAGTCTGGACAGGGCTGAGTAAAATCTAAGTAGCCACAAATCCTTCCATCCCAGACTCTTTGTGAACTGAATAGTCTTGAATGATCCAGTATAAACATCATACTCAAGTAGGTGAGATTAGCCACACAAGCATAAAAATACCTTATTTTGATAGGAGGAACTTTTCACCTTCTGTTACAAACTGTATTCCTCCATACTGGAAGACTTCCAAAGAAGCAGGACTAAAATTCACTTTGGCAGCCACACTTTTACCTTTTGATTATGGTTTAGCTGTCATGTATTTGACAAGGTTCTGTAAAAATTCAGATATCTCCCAACATGGAGCATGTCCTCTGTGATTTCTTAGATTTAGTATGGCAAGCTTCTATCCTTTACAGAAATTCCTCTACATGTGCCAGTATCCATCCTGAATATTAAGTTTCTTCCTCAAGTCTTACTGCTCTAAGTAAGAAAATAAAAAGATGATATTGTTTCTTAAAGTATCTTTCTTACAAGGAACCCAAAGCTCTGAACAAATATTTAATCTGAATAGAAAAAAATAAATGAGTAAATTGCTCTTTGGAGAAGAACATTGATTCTTCCAACTTACTTATGTATCATTTAACAAATTATCCATTCCAAGGCTGCTAAATAGCTCTCTAGCAGCCAGGCTGAATTAACCACCCTTCAAATACAAATCCTTTTATCTTTAATTTATTAATTGCATTATATTGTCTTGCTAACTCTTCATAATTGTGACAAAGATAAGCAGGCAAATCCAACTCCACAGATATCAAACTAAGAGACCACCTATCCACTGGTCTCACCACAAGCAAGGCCTCTTCCTATTCATCCCTGAAACAAAATCCCCTGAAGTCAGTTTGTCAATGTATAAATTTATTAAATACATACTATGAACTAGCTTATATGTGTAAAAATTGACAGGATGGGTAATTTTATATTTCTTCTTTTCATATAGTAACCAATTTACAGTAAAGTAGGACCCTAAAGAATGGAACATGGTATAAATAAAAAGGATCATGGTATAATTAAAAAGGAACTAAATTTTATGCTTTTTATATATATTTTTGTGATACTGGGGATTGAATGCAGAGGAATTCTACCTCTAAAGTACACTCCACTCCTATCTTTTATTCTTTATTTTAAAACAGAATCTCATGTTGCAAATAACCTCACTCAGTTTCTGGGGCTAGCTGCAAACCAGCAATCTTCCTGGCTCAGCCTCTCAAGTAGTTTTTATGAAACTGGATCCAGAGCACAGGAGAAGAAACCAGCTTGCCTTGCAGCTGGGGCAGCACACTGGCGCCATCTTGCCTCCCTGCATCCAACTACAGGGATAAACAGAAGGGCACCAAGGACCTGAAATGGGCAGCTGTGAATCATTGAAATTGTGGATCATCCATTCCTCCTGTGCAAACATCAACTACAAATTGCAGCAGTGACAGCTGAGCTCACCATGCCCTCCAGAGGTCCAGATTGGTGCACAAAAACACCATTAGTGATGCTGCAGTCCCACAGAACCCATGGGAGAATGCCCAGTGCAGTGCCCTCAGGGACTCATGCAGCCTCAATAAACTCCCTGGGTCTGAGACTTTACAGTTCAACCTGACAAAGGAGGGGGTTGAATCTATAACTTACAACAGTGGTGGTGACACTTAACATGCCTGCTAGAGATCTAGACCAGTGCATAGCAACATCTTAAGTGAAGCCGCCATCCCCGCAGGAGAACACTTAGCACAGTGCTCCAAGGACTCGTGCAGCTGCAATAAACCCCTTCGGGCTGAGACTTTGCAGTTCAATGTGAAGAATGTGGGGATAGAGTCTGCTGTTGGACATAGCAAAGGCTCAAATGGACTCAGCCTCTGCATCAGTGGAAAGTGTGTGAGGAGACCTACACTTAAGACTAGACTCAACTAGTAGGATCTCAGGGATCACCACAGACCACCCAATCATGGTGAATGGGGAGAAGTCAAATCAGACCAGCCCTAGCTGTGGAAAACAAAGACTCTTAGATTGAGTTGGTCTCAGAGGCATCCACCACCTACGGAGGCAGGGAGAAACTAAGACTCCACATCTGTGGAAAGTGTGGAGGGTTACCTGCACTTAGTAGATTTAGCCCCATTGATACTGGTCACCTGCATAGACTGAGAAAGACTCAGAGAACCAAGCTTGCAATAAAAAAGGTGCCAGTGGCACTTGGTATCTGCACAGCAAGATTGCAGAGGCCCAGTCTGCTGAGTATTTATATATTTGTAGAGTTGCATTAATTTGCTATTGGTGTTGTTTTGGTTTTTTGTTCTTTTTGTTTGTGTGTGAGTGTGTATGCCTGCCTTTTTACCATCTCCCCAAACTCTATCCCAAAGTTCTTCCCTTGTACATACCTTCTCTCTTATCTCCATCACTGTTCTTTATTTTTCCTTTCTTCTCTTCTGTGTCTTGTATTAAATCCACTTCATATCACTATACTAAAAACTCTACATTTGTTACTAGAATACCACTAGATATTCAATATCTCTAATTTCTACTCTTTACTACCTAACCAAACCATACTCTCATTCTATTTGATCCTATCTGAGGCGTTACTCTCCATCAAACTATCTCTCAAATTAGATGGAGAAATAAAAATCTTCCACAACAAAAAGAAGCTGAATGAATTTATGTTTTCAAAATTAACACTAAAGAAAACACTCAAAGAGATTAACTGCACAGAATAAAGAAGTAATACATACCAGAATCAAATACACAAGAATTTCCATCCACCCCCCATGCCATTTCTGAATGGCATGGGGCTGTAACTGTCTTCTGTATTTCTATCTTTTAATAAACTTCTTTAAATCTTAAAAAAATTTCCATCCAGCAAACAACTAAGTAATGAAGAACAAACACTATCTCAAACAGAAATTAAATCTCAGTCTGTTAGGAACTGAATACAAGCAGGAATAGCAACTATGATATCAGACAAGTTAGACTTTAAGCCCAAATTTATTAGATGAAACAAAGCAGGTCATTTTTTACTGGTAAAAGGAACAATCTAACAAGAGGAAATGATGATAGTCAACATTTATGCCCCAAACATAGGTGCAACTACCTTTATAAAACAAACTCTTTGTGACATTAAGTCACACATAAATCCCAATACGATAATGCTTGGAGAATTCAACACTCCTCTCATACCATTAAACCAATCTTCTATAAAATAGGTCAGTAAAGATGCCTCAGAATTAAAGAATACCATCAACCTATTTGTCCTATAGGTCCAACCTATATGGATCTATTAGTCACATATAGAATATTCCACCCAACTATAGCAGAGTTCACATTTTTCTCAGCTGTTCAAAGAACCTTTTCCAAAATAGATTACATTCTGGGCCACAAAGTGAGCACTAGCAAATTCAAAAAGTGTGATATACTTCCCTGTGCCTTAGAAATCAACTATAAGAAGACCCAGAGAACTGAACACCATATTGCTGAATAAAGAATGGGCCATAGAAGAAAAGGGGTGAAATCAAAAAATTTTTAGAAACAAATAAAAATAGTGATACAACACATCAAAACCTCTGGGACACATTGAAGGCAACAGTAAAAAGAAAATTTATAGCACTGAGTGCCCACATAAGAACAGCAAATCACCAAATAAATAACCTAATGACACACCTCAAAGCCCTTGAAAAACAGTAACCCCAAAGTCAGTAGAATACAGGAAATTATTAAAATCAGAACAGAAATCAACAAAGTAGAGAATTTAAAAATATATAGAAAGTCAACAAAACCAAAAGGTAGTTTCTTGAAAAAACTCAACAAGATAAATAAACCACTAGCCAACCTAACAAAAAAAAAAGAGAGAAAGATTCAATCCACATTACGAAGAGATGAAAAGGGAGCTATTACTACTCACAGTGTAGAAATCCAGAGGATTATCAGAAACTACTTTGAAAGACTATACTCCACCAGAATGGAAAATCTGAAAGAAACTGACAACTTTCTAGATAAATATAACCTGCCTAAATGGAGTCAAGAAGATATATAAAAAATTTAAACCAACCAATAGCAATCAAAGAGATTGAAACAGCAATTAAAGAGATTACCATTAAAGAAAAGCCCAGGACCAAATAGGTTCCCAAGTGAACTTTATAAAACCTTTATAGAAGAGCTAATTCCAATACTCCTCAATCTATTTCATAAAACAGAAAAAGGGGTCTATCCCAAATACATTCTATGAAGCCAACATCACATTAATACAAAAACCAAATAAAGACAGTTCAAGGAAGGAAAACTACAGGCCTATATCTTTTATGAACTTGGATGCAAAACTGCTAAACAAAATACTAGCAACATGCATTCAAAACCACATACACCATGACCAGAGGATTCATCCCAGGGATGCAAGGCTGGTTCTACAAAAATCAATACATGTTATTCATCATAAAAAAAGAACAAAAGACAAAATCACATGATCATTTCAATAAACGTTGAAAAAGCATTTGACAAAATCTAACATCCATTTGTGCTAAAGTCACTGCAGAGAATCAGAACAAAAGGAACATACCTCAACATCATAAAGGCAATCTCCAATAGGCCCACAGCCAACATCATATTAAATGGGGAAAAACTTTGAGAATCCCTCCTAAAAACAATAACAAGACAAGAATGTCCATTATTACCATTTATTTTCAGTATAGTATTTGTGACTATAGTCAGGGCAATAAGGCAAGAAAATGAAATCAAATGAGTACAAATAGGTAAAGAAAAACTCACTTTCATTATTTGCAGATGACATGATATTATACTTAGAATATCCAACAAACTCAACCAAAAAGCTTATAAACAGATCAACAAATTCAACAAAGTATTTGGATACAAAATCAATAAAAAAATCAGAAGTTTTTCTGTATACCAGCCAAAAATCCACTTGAAAAAGAAATACAGAAAATACTTCCACTCAGAATTTCCCAAACACAAAAAATAAAATACTTAGGAATAAACTTAACCAAGGAGGCAAAAATCCTCTTCAAAAAAATTATAAGACATTGAAAAAAGAAATCAAAAAAGACCTTAGAAGATGGAAAGATTGTCCATGTTCATGGATAGGCAGAATAAATATCATCAAAATGGCCATACTTTCAAAAGTGACCTACAGATTTAACACAATACCCATTACATAACCAAGATCATTCCTCACAGACATAGAAAAATCAGTCCTTAAATTTGTTTGGAACAACAAAAATCCCAGAATAGCCAAAGTAGTTCTCAGCAATAAAAAAAAAACATGCAGGAGGAATTATACTACAAAGCCAAAGTAATAAAAACAGCATGATACTGGCACAAAAACAGATACATAGACCAATGGAGCAGAATAGGAGACTCAGAAACAAATCCATGCACTTATTGCCAATTAATATTTAACAAAGGGGCCCAAAACATATGCTGGAAAAAAGATAGCCTATTCAACAAATGGTGTTGGCAAAACCCATTAACCATATGCAGAAAAGTGGAAATAAACCCCACGTTCTTACCTTGCACAAGAGTCTATTCAAGATGGATCAAAGACTTAGAAACTACACCAGAGACCCTGAGGCTCCTTGAAGAGGGAATAGGTCCAAAATTGCAACACATAAGTACAGATAAAAACCTTTCCCAACAAGACCCCAAAGGCACAAGAAACTAAAAGGCAAATAAATATGTGGGACTGCATGAAACTGAAGAGCTTTTGTACAGCAAAGGAAACTATCAAGCATCTCAACCGAGAGCCAACAGAATGGGAGATTTTTGCCAACTACTCCTCCAATAGAAGACTAATATCTAGAATATACAGAGAACTCAAGAAACTCAGCACAAGAAAACAAATAACACAGTAAAAATGGGCAATTGAACTAAATAGACACTTCACAAAGGAAAAAATTTAGATGCCCAATAAATGCATGAAAAAAATGCTCAAAATCATTAGCAATCAGAGAGATGCAAATCAAAACTACCCTGAGATTTCACCTAACTCCAACTAGAATGGCAATCATTCAAAACACAAACAACAAATGATGATGAGGATGTGGAGAAGTGGGAACTCTAATACATTGTTGGTGACACTGCAAATTAGTACAACCACTTTGGAAAACAGTATGGAATATCCTCAGAAGAATGGGAACAAACTTACCATTTGATCCAGCAATACCACTTCTGGGTATCTACCCAAAAGAAAAGAAACCAAACTCCCAAACTAATGCATGCATATCTATGTTCACAACTGCACAATTCACCATTGCCAAACTATGGAATCAGCCAAGATGTCCATCAACAGTTGTATGAATTACAAAACTATGGGATGTGTACCCAATGGAATTTACTCAGCCATAAAAAAACACACACACACACAATCACACCATTTACAGGAAAATGTATGGAACTGGAGGACATTATGCTAAGTAAGATTAGTCAGTCACAAAAAATAAATTGGATGTTCTCCCTAATATTCAAACACTAGGGATAAAATGAGTCATAGATGAAGAATGAGATTCTATAGATGAGCAAATAAAGCGACCTCACTGAAGTGATGGAAGAAGGGGAGAGGGAAATTCTCTAATACACATGATGTACTTTTTTGTTGGTGGTACTGGGGTTCCTGGAAACCCTTCTACCTCCAGGCTACACTCCCAGACCTATTTTTATATTTTTATTTGGAAACAGGGTCTCTTAAGCTAGCAAGGCTGGCTTTGAACCTGTGGGATCCTCCTGTCTCCACCTCTCAAGCGTGGGAATTACAAGTGTGTGCCACCATGCCCGGCTATGTACTTTAACAAACATGTCAATATCATTCAAGCCAAATATGAGAAGGAGGGAGAGGGAGGTATTGGGTGGGAACTGTGTAAGTGCTAATTGGGTGATGTGTGCATGTATGTCTCCACCATCTTGTATCCCATTAAGATGCATGAATACACTACATCAATAAAATATTTTTAAAGAATTGTTGAGGATCTAGAAGATGCTAATTGTGAATATCAGAGAAATTTAAGAGAGGCACCAAAGGGGGTATGACTCAGTGTAGAGTGCTTGTCTCACAAGCACAAGGCTCTAAGTACAGAAAGAGAGAGAGAGAGAGAGAGAGAGAGAGAGAGAGAGAGAGAGAGAGAGAGAGAGAGGGAGGAGAGAGAATGAATGAGAAACTGATGACTAAGAGAATGAAGGGGATCAATGAGGATCCCAATAATTTGAGTCCAGGAGCACCTGATTAGAAATAGAGTCAATGCCAGGTGTGGTGGCGCACGCTTGTAATCCCTGCACTTGGGAGGCGGAGACAGGAGGATCGCACAGGTTCGAAGCCAGCCTCGCTGGCTTAAGAGACCCTGTTTCCAAATAAAAATATAAAAAATAGGTCTGGGAGTGTAGCCCAGAGGTAGAAGGGCTTCCAGGAACCCCAGTACCACCAAAAAAAGAAAGAAAGAAAGAAAAAGAAATAGAGTCAACACTTATACCAATCTATCCACAACCACCTGCCCTCTGCAGGGAAACTCCAGTTGCCTCCTTGGCAGAAGCAGAGAGCTAGAGCAGCACCTTTATACTAAATGCAATAGCAGGCAGACCTGGGGCTTTAATACTGACAACAGAAACCCCTGCCTCAGCCCTTGCCCTTGGCCCCTCACCTTCCTTGGCTGTTCTTGCCCTGCACATTTGCTGGCTCACAGTCCTTCATTCTGGCCTCTGCTTAAGTGCCATCTCCTCAAAGAGACTGTTCTTGACCATCTTATTCAATGTACACTCTCGTTTTCCTTACATGTCTTATTTTTATAGCACAAATAATTAAAAGTGAAACATTATATAAATGTTCTCCTTCATTTGAATATCAAATTTCATGAGGCAGAAACCTTATTTTGTTCTCTGATGTAACCCCTGTGCCTAGAACAGTGGTCTATACAGTGTAGACCCTCAAGGAATCGTTGTAAATTAGATGAATTTTCTCCAAGTATAGTTTATATCACTTTGTGATAAGTATTTTCCACGACAACACTGCTCCTTGATGCAAAACTTATTGGGACAGATCCTCATTTCTATCACAGATCCATATTTTAATGTCACAACTCAGCCTTGAAAACAAGAGCATCCATAAAACCTAGTATTAGGTTAGCCACAAATGTAACAGTAAGCTTTTCAGCAATACATCAAGGGACTGTCACAAACTCCTTAGATTTTCAGTCAAATCAACATGTAATTTAAGTTTGTCACATTATAATGTTGTAGATCAAACAAAATATTGTTCACATTGCCATTTTCCAATTATATGGTATTAAATAAAAAGAATTAGCTAATTTAGATTATAGATTCAAGTCACAAAACTTAAATATACAAGTGTAAGATTTTTTTTAAATAGTTATTTATAGCCAGCCGTGGTGGTGCATGCTTGTAATCACCGCGCTTGGGAGGTGGAGACAGGAGGATTGCGCTGGTTCGGAGCCAGCCTCGCTGGCTTAAGAGACCCTGTTTCCACATTTTAAAAAAAAGTATAAAAGAGGTCTGGGAGTGTAGCCTGGAGGTAGAAGGGCTTCCAAGAACCCCCGTACCACCAAAAAACAATAATTATTTATTAGATCCCTTAAATTTGGGGGTTCCTAGATTAGCTAAAAATATGTCATTTCCCTATTCAAAAATAAATAAAAATATTATGTTTATTTGCAGACATCCCCCAGACTAGTAAAAAAAAAAAAAAAAAAAGGAGATACCTGTTTTCCTCTGCACATCTTTTCTCCCTTAAAGGCTTGTCCACATGGTTTTATCCCTGAATAGAACAGATCAGAGCCAGAACTGGCACAGTTCACTGGATGAAAGGACACAGAGATGTGCCAGCCCTGCCCCTATGAGGCGCCTCCATTGGCTTCATTCCTAGAAGCCACCCAAAACATTTGCCCAAAGATGTCTTCCTACTCCTCTCCCTGTCCCAATTTGGAGACAAAATGTGCACTAAGTCTTTTTTAATAGAAGCCTTCAAAACACAGCCAGAGTGGGACTGCTTGCCAGACCTGCTGTCCCCCATCTAAGCTGCCACTATCTCTGGTTTCTCCACCTCCACCCTTGCTCCTTCCAACAGAGAAGCAAGTGCTTCTTCTAAAACAGAAGTCTCAGCGTGTCACACTTCTGCTCCATCTGCAACAGCACCCCAGCGTCTGAGGTTACACAAGTAACTCCCAGTCGGCCAACCCTTACTAAAGCACTGTCTCCTCTTGCCCTGACCCCTCACTCACTCTGTTCCAGCCACATTAGGCTCCCTGCTGATCCTCGGATCAGCAGCTGGCCATTCCCACTTGGAAATTTCTTCCCTGGAGATTAGCTTGCCTGCCTGGCTCAGATTCCTCATGTCTTTACTCAAATACCATCCTTTAAATATGGCCTCTTTTAGACAGCTGATTTGTTACCACAACCTGCTTCCATGCCCATTCTAACACCCACCTCTTGGTCTTCTTTAATATGCTCTGCTTTTAAAAAATATTTCCTTTGGAAGTTTTTACCAACTTCTGACAGACAATATACTTTGATTACTTTTTGTGGTTATATATTGCCTGTCTCCTTCCTATAAAATCTCAGAATTCTTGTTTTGTCATATATATGTATACATGTATACAGGGAGCCTAAAATGGTGCCTGGCATATCATAAGGGTTCAATAAATATTTGTTGAATGAATTCACTAACAATTTTAATAATATAACACATCCAATCCAGTAAGTATGTTTTGAATGCTTAGGGTTCATTCTGTGTTCCTAAGCACTATGGAGGTATCCTTTTTTCTTTATCTCTTTCTTATCATAAAGATCTGTCCTTTGAAAGTTTACAGTCTAATTGTGGAAACCCAGGCATTCAGCAATGTCAAGGACATAAAGGATGGGAAGTATTGATAAAGACCATTCAAAACACAAACAACAACAAATGCTGGCGAGAATGTGGAGAAGTGTGAACTCTAAAACATTGTTGTTAGGATTGCAAATTAGTGCAACCACTTTACAAAACAGTATGGAGGGTCCTCAGAAGAATGGAACAAACTTACCATTTGATCCAGCAATACCACTTTTGGGTTGCTACCCAAAAGAAAGGAAACTAAACTACCAAACTAATGCATGTGTATCTATTTTCAGAGCTGCACAATTCACGATAGCCAAACTATTGAACCAGCCAAGATGTCCATCAACAGATGAATGGATTACAAAACTATGGGATATGTACACAATGGAATTTTCCTCAGCCATAAAGAAAAACACAATGACATTATTTATAGGGAGATGGATGGAACTGAGGACATTATGCTAAGTGAGTTTAGTCAGTCACAAAAAATAAGAAATCGAATGCTTTCCCTAATATGTGAAAGCTAGGGAGAAATGGGTAACAGGAGAAACTCTAGATGTAGAATGAGATTCTATAGATGAGCAAATAAGGTTACCTAACTGAGGGGATGGGAAGGGGGAAGAGGGAAACTCTCTAAAGTACATGATGTACTTAAACAAACATATCAAAGACAATCACTAAGCCAAACATGAGGAGAGCGGGGGAGGGAATGGAGTGGAAATAGGGTAAGGGCATACATGTGTGCATGTATGTCTCCACCATCTTTTATCCCATCAAAATGTATGACTACAATGCACCAATATTTTTTTTTAATTTCAAAAAATTAAAAGACCATCAACTACATTAATAAATAGTTTGTGTTTTCATGCATTCATATACCAATTATTCATCAAGCACCTACTATGAGCCAAGTACTGCACTACACTGGAGATGCCAGGGTGAACAAAATTAAACATATTCCCTACCTTCTTGGGACTTACATTCTAATGAAGCAGACAGACAATGAACCATTAAATAAAAATAAAACAATTGTAGAAGTACCCTAAAGAAATAAAGAAAATGTGTCACAGATAATCATAGCATACTAATTACAACCACCAGATACACGCAGGCAGAGAGGGAGCCAGGAAAATAACCATTTAGACCTTGCTCTCTTCTCGTCCTCCAACCTCCTACTGGTGCTTGCCTTTGGTCCAACTGGAAGCCAGAGGGTAAGGGAGCCTATTGGCACAGTGAAGACAAGACCAGTATTGAGCAGCAGGATGGAGAAGATTTGAAGGGGTGTGTGTGTGTGTGTGTGTGTGTGTGTGTGTGTGTGTGTGTGTTTAAAAACATGTCCATAAGAGTACAAGGCCCAAATATGCCCAAAAGAGTACAAGGCCTCCTCAATCTAATCTGATTGTTATTGTATCCATTGCACATTTTCCTCCTTATCTCTCTTTAGTGGAATAATCAAGCTCTATTTTCTCATATATACTTCTTTAACAAACTTCATAGTACTAAAAATAACCAGTTATCTCTTAAACTTCTATTAACTAAGTTCATGAATCTTTACCTTTAGTCCTCTAAAGATCCTGTTCAATTTCCCCCATGCTTCTGAATATATAAAATAAAATATTATGTATAAGTTCTATGCCATTTATTAGTAGAATAATAGTTTATTTGCATGAAAATGAACCTTTCAAATTTGATTGGCATATTAGGACTAGCCTGATTTGATCTTTAAAGATTTAAAAAAAAAACAAAGTGGCCCATCAAAACAGGTGCTTTAAAGCACCTATATTAATATGCATAGAAGATAGCATATTTAAATTCTCAAAAATTAAATGCAAAGCAAAGCACAACTCTGAGTCAATAATAATTCCATTACTCATTGACATTTTTGAGCACTTACTATGTGTCATAAATTATACCAACTGCTCTCATATTTTTAATTGTCACACTCTTAGAAATAGGTACAATTATTATCTCTATCTTGCAATTAAATAAACTGAGAAACAGAGAAGTTAGAACACTTTCTCAAGGTTATGCAGATACTATGCAGTGAGAACCAAATTCAAACTTTGCCTAGCCAAAGTTGAGCCCACAGACCACCAGAAACTGAGGGCAAAGCACATGTTCACAGGCTTGTGGTTTCCAGAAACACTCCTGAGCCATCTTCCCCCTTCTAGTCATTTGCAAGGACAAGACACTTTTCACTGACCATCCCATAATAACAGAGAATATATTAAGGAGGCGCTGTTAGATAAACAAAGTAAGAAAAAGCAAGTTAAAAGACAACTTAGAACATCATGATCTCATCTGTGTAAAAAAAGATAGATATTTATATATAACATAAATAGATCTAGAGTTGTGTTATCTTTCTGCCCTATGAGAAAATACCTGAGAAAATAAAAATCATGGGAGGAAAGATTTATTTTGGCCCTTGGCTTCAGAGGTGTCAGTCAATGGTCAACTAGTTCTATTACTTTCAGGTCATGGCAAGGTGAAAACATCATGGTGGAAGGGTATGGTGGAAGACAACTACTTACCTCATAGTAATTGGGAAGGAAGCGGAGAGGAGCTGGAGACAAAATATAGTCCCACAGGTACGGTACATCCCCAAGGAGCCACTCCCTTCAACTAAGTCTTCTACCACCTCCCATAGTTCCATCACCTACCAATAGTCCATTCATCTGTAAATCCAACAGTGAGTTAACCCACTGACGAGGTTAGAGCAAGAGGTCAGAACAGAGGCTCACAATCCAGTTACTTTCCAAGAGTCCCACCTCTGAATATGGCTGCACTGCAGACCAAGTCTTTAACACATGAGCCTTTGGGGGATATTTCATATCCAAACCATAGCAGTACTTATATAATAGGCAAATATATTATACATAATAGATACCAATGTGACTGTAAAGTTGTAGTTATAGCTAATTTCTTTCTCCTTTTTTTTTGTGTGTGGTACTAGGGATGGAACCCAGGGGGCTTCTATCTTCAGGCTACACTCCCAGACCTATTTGATATATTTATTTGGAAACAGGGTCTCACTAAGTTGTTGAGAGCCTCACTAAGTAGCTGAGGCTGGGTTTGAAACTATGTTATCCTCCTGTCTCAACCTCCCAAGTACTGGGATTATACGCATGCACCACCATGCCTGGCCTAGTTATAGCTAATTTCTGAAAAGATGAAAAAGAAAAACCTGCCCAGACATAGATTTACTTTAGAACAGTACTCAAAAGGAGCAATGGTGGGTTTTTTCCACTATTTCTGTATCATTTGAATCTACCACAAACTTATACATCATCACATTAATAATATTAGTATCTCATAAGCAGGCAAAGGCTGGGATGATAGTTCAATAACTTCATCATGAAAGATCATTGCTGGCAATTCCCAGTGCACCCAGTAGATTATAAGTTCTAAACTCTTTGTTCCCTTTATCTTGCTATCTGTGTATGTTAATAAGTTCTTTTCAGAAAAAAAGTCAGCAGCCACAATTCTTCATTAATTATGTTAATTACAGAAAACTGTATATAAGCTTGGAAGCAAGCAATTTTAGCATTGTTCCAGGAAGAATTTTGGGAGAAACACACAGTACCCAGAATAGGACCAAGCACAGATCCTAGCTGCTGTCTTAATAGCAGCCATGTCCTGGGAGGTAATATCATAGAAGACCTTGATTACCAAAGATACTTGAATGTAATTGTTCCCAAATGCAATGTGTTGTGTCTGATGTGGTACCAAGCTCAAGAATCTAAATGTGGGTCTGTGGATAGTGAAGCCCTATACAAACTGACTGGATATGGTAACAACTTGTTGATCAAAATACACACAGATCTAGGAACTCATTATTAGGGTCTAACTAAACAAATTAAGGAGCATTCATATATTGAAACACAAAGTAGCCACTGAATTCATTCAAAACATACCAGGAATCAATACCCTACCTTTTTACAAAACTTGACATTATTTCCCCAGTTGTCATTCAAATCAATGTCATGTACAGATGTTCACCAATTAAAGATGGGGTTATATCCTGATAAACCTCGTAAGTTAAAAATATCAGCAGCCAAAAATGCATTTTAACACACCTCACATTCTGAGCATCACAGTCACGTGGCTCCCTGGGGGCTTCAACTCACTGCCACTGCCCAACACCAGAGGCTCGTATCTTTTATCACTGTCCCAGGAAAACTCAAATCTCAAAGTATAGGTACAGTTCCTACTAAGTGCACATCACTTTTTTATCATCATAAAGCTAAAAAACTGTAAGTCAACCCATTGGAAATCAAGGACCAACTTTACCGCTGAAGGCCTGATGTTCTCACCTAATTACATTCATACATTCCTGACCAAGCAAATCTTCTGCCCTTGCCAGTGCTCCCAGAGCTTAATCCTTCATCAGTCCTAGGAAGCATGTGGCATTCAGTGCCTCTGCTTTGTCTGTTAATCAGCTTGGGTTGTCTTTATTACACAGAGTAATAATCTTCACAGCTCACTCCAACTAATTCTGTTTGCTTGGCTTATTCTGTTGCATAGCTACTGAAGCAGTAAAAATAATCCTGTCTCAGATGAGCATCCTATTTAACATGGTGGTTAGAAGTTTGACACTTTGAGGGTCAAATAAACAAGAATTTGAATGCAAGTTCCACTGCTGATTAACTATAGCATTTGAAGCAATGTATTGAATCATTATGAGACTCAGTTTTAAAGCAAGACTGATATGCACATTACATATGGTTTAATGGACTAAATGAGATAATGTCAGTGACTATAAAGTACCTAGCATAGGAGCTGGAAATTAGTAAATGCTCAGCAAATAATAGTTTTTTATTTCTGAACTATCCAAACCTTCTTCATGGTATAATTTTCCCATCCTTCTACCATACCTACAAGGATCTAGAAAGTTGAAGCCATTACACTGATACCACAAAAAAATTTCCTGCTCATAGCACATATCAACCTGGTTGTAATTTTATTAGACAAACACACAAGGTCTAGGTTTTGCAATAAAGGAAATCTCAGAATGAGGCTTACTTTTGCAGGGGGCTTATCAAAGTGACAGGGTCACTTTGTTTCACGACTGGTTCAATTATAAAAGCTTAATATGAAATAGTTGTTTCTGGGAAAATTCAATCAATTGAATAAATAAAAAAACATAGATCACACACACACACACAGGCAGTTGCACATACACATAAGAGAAATATAATTTAAAACAATAGCTTCACCTTCTTCTAAAGCCTTCTGTTTGGAAAGTTTGCAAATAATACTGATTTCAGTTTTTTCTTCAGTTGAAACTGAAATCCTCCAAGAGAGGCCGGGACGAAAGGAAATAAAGAAAAAGCAATTCGGACATTAAATAATGCACACCTAAGTACAAGAGAGTGGGCAGTGGTGTGGTGCTCAGTGGTCAGCCCCGTAGTAAGAAGTCCCCTCATTTAGAAGAAAGCAGTCCCAAAACAGCACTCACTTAAGCAACCGGGAAACCCACAGTGCATTCCCAGCTTGGCTCAGATTTCTGAAAGAAGCATCTACAGCCCAGAAGAAGGATGCTGACCCTGCCCCATCCACCCATTCCCTCTCCAGATGCACCTCCAACAAGGAGAAAACAAGCTCCCATGACAACTAGCAGCCCTGGGATAAGTCCACCTGATAGCGATGTTTTGTTGGGCTTGCTGAATTTAAAAGCAATAAATAGTTTTTCTTTTGTTTGCCAACACTTACAATGAAGATATCACATATAAAATCCAGATATCTGACTCCTTTTAAAAATTTAAGAGATTTGGCAATGCCAAGTCAATATGCCTCATAGAGATAACAAAGGTGTCCATTCCTAAGAGGAGTGTGGCTCTTCAACTTGCCACAGTCCCCACCACTCCCTGTTCTGACACCTCGCAGAGAAGCAGAGAAGACTCATGTATATTAGCTGCCTGGCACTGGGAGATATTTGAGAGCCTACTGGAAGGTCATTGTGAACATTAAATCAACATGCCTATTTCAAAAAAAGCATATCAGAAATCCAAATCATATAATTAAAAAAAACTCCTGGGTTGGCTTTTAAAATAAATGGGTTTCTTTCCTATGACCACTACTGGGTGAAATTAAGCAAATTACTTATCTTTTCTAAACTTCAGTGTTCTCAAGTTAAATATGGGAGTAATAATACTGGTGTCATATGTAATACAGCATAATTTGTGTTATTTTAAAGTCCTTTGTAAAGTAGTATCAGAAGAGTATAGATTACTATAGTGCCTTAGTCTAACCAATAGTTAACATGAGAATAAAAAAGGTTATATACTGTAAATGTTTTAATGTTCTTACAAATATATTCTAATTAATTGAACTGATGACTTCACATTCTCCAGACTTGGCAAATTATAAATGCACACATTTAAATGCTATAACCTCAGCTTAAAACTTTTTATTAGTAAACGAAAGAAAATTTTGAGGAAAAAAAAGAATATACCTTTGTATCTCATTATTCTTAGGATTAATTAGAATTTGGGTCAAAGCTTCTGGTTTTTGAAAAGCTAATGGCATACCTGAGATACTTAACTGAAGTTTGGATCAGGCAAGGAGCAGCTGCTGTACATCCTGCCTAGAACTTCATTAAGCAGTGTCTGGATCTGATTGTACCCATAAAATTTCTGTGCCCAAATGAATTTCAAATAAAGCTTTCTAAAAGGCCCAAAGCCATTAAATCTCTTCTTCTTGGAATCACAGGCAGAATTTAGGAGAGGAGATGACCCTGACTAAGCACCTCATACTGACTCCCTTAATAAACTAATTTCCAACCCTGAGACAAAAAGAACATTAGCAGAAAGGAGGGCGTGGCCAGAATAGGAACTAAAAGTTCTGAAATAAGCAAAATTTCTCTCTTTTCCCTCACTGAGATAACAGTCACATTGCTAGACAAAGGGAATTGTTATGATAAATGGTACATTAACCATATCAGTCTTGGTGCTTGCTCCACAGTTAGCCACAGTAAAAGGGCCACCCCCCAAGAAGCCATGATACCAGACCCCCAACAATTGATAGCGCCAGCCATGCAAGGCGTGGCCTGCCCACTCTCCCACCACCACCACCACCCAACATGAAAGGAAATCTTCGTTCTTTGAGACTATGAACTATGAAATGTTAAGGTAAAGGATATTATTTCAACTCTCTTTTTTTAATCTTTATTTTTTGGTGGAACTGGGAATCAAATCCAGGGGCATTCTACCTCTGAGCTATACCCCAGCCCCTATTTTTTTTTATTCTTTATTTTGAAACAGGGTCTCACTAAGTTGCAGGCGGCCTCACAAGTTGCTGAGCCTGGCCACAAACCTGCGACCCTCCTGTCTCAGCCTCCCAAGTACTGGGATTACAAGCTTGCATCACCACGCTCGGCTTCAACTCTTGTTGCACTTATATCCTCCACAAAAATCCATGCAGTGTCTTCTAAACTATGGATCCCACTGCTGATCTATCTATAGCGAGTGCCTAATACATACTTAAATTGAACTAAATTGTCTTCATTCTCCATTTTTTTTTTTAACAGCCAAAAAGATCCAGAAACCTCAAGCCACTTTGTCTTTCTGGTAACTCTTCTATTTTGGCCTTGAAATGTGTTGAGGTTATATGCCTACTATAGCTGAGAAAAATGATAAGCACTTTTGAGATATCAGACTTAGGTCCAACTGTGCATAGTGGAATCTCCTAGATTCTGTAAAGGGAGACTGATAATGACCAAGGTACACCACCACTGGTAATGTTCAGTCCTTATTAAACCCAAGGTCTGAGCAGGAGGGGCAAGATCCCCTCCTGTTCCTGCACTCCCACCCTTCACCTCTAGGGGACAGTCTAGTGTCCCAGGGGTTGGAGGTAAAGCAGCACAAGGGCAGCTCTACAGGCCAAGAATTTGATTTCTGCCTTTGATACCCACCCATTGACCAACTGGATGAATCACTCCAGATCCTTGTGTCTCAGTTTTCTTTCTCATCTGTAAAATGGAATAATCGTTCTTGCCTTACATGACTCTTGTGAAGATTATATAAAGAAAGATATGTAAAGGGCTTGCACAGTGTCTGCACAGAGTAACTGTGTAATAGATGTAATAAATGAGGGAGAAGAGTAGATGTGTGCTGACCAGAGTGAGCCTGAGCAAGGCAATGCTGTGATCATGTCCAGAGACAGCTTCCAGGTCCCTCTGGTACTGCCCTTGGGTTCTGGGGCCAGTGGCTTCCCAGACCATTGTAACTCTAGAAGCTGGGGGCCTGTTGGAAGCTTCAAAGTTTATTCTTATGTTTTGAGCTAAAAGTTCATGTCTTTTCAGTTCACTCCCAAGCATATTTTTCTTTGTTTTTATGTACAAATAATATTGCCTCCTCCTAAATTTCTGAGAAATATGAATCTCCAAGGAGATGTGCAGTGATTTTTGCCTCCCCTTGGTACCTTCGCCATATACTTTGGGGAGGTAGATGTGCCTCAATTTGCTGCCCATGTGGAGTTGACTTTCCATTAGCACAATTGATAGTGTGGGTCCAGCCTGGGATATTGCAGCATCTCATTATTAATGTATAACACTCTGAGGCCCTGAGAAACTAAAGGATTTTCTCTCTCCCATCAGTGTGGGAGGAAATAGACTGAACCAGCATCCAGCTCTCCAAGCTCAGCCTGCTTTTGTCATCCATTGTACAGAGCATAAACAGAAAGCATCTGTGTGTGCAGAGTTCTCAAATGGTCTTAACAGAGTCACAAGTGTCATCGACGTCCTAAGGGAAGCATCTCTTCATAGCATAGCATTTGAGAGCAGTACTTGCTGTCTACCAAATAGAGGAAAACTAATGTAATACTTCAGTGACTCCGTTTGTAAAGGAGGATGCAAAGTTTGCATTTGAGGACTTCATAAAAGTAAAAAAAGACAGAGTTGTGTTTAGGTAAAACAGTATTTACAAATGGGGTTGTCTATACTGAAAGCTTTTTTTTCTAACCAAATAAGGATGCAAATTCCAACAAGTTCATAGCACTAAATGGGAATTCCTATTGATAAATACTGAAGTAGCTACAGAAATAAGACTTTCTAATATTTAATATATCAAATGACAGTACATGTATACATCTTTTAAAAAGGAATTATATGAATATTTTAGAGAGGGATATTTTCAAAATATTTGCCAATGGAAGGCACAATTTAAATAATAAAACAATATCTAAATAAAATAAGTACTAGCCAGGCGTGGTGGCGCACGCTTGTAATCCTCGCGCTTGGGAGGCAGAGACAGGAGGATTGAGCAAGTTCGAAGCAAGCCATGCTGGCTTAAGAGACCCTGTTTCCAAATAAAAATATATTAAGACTTCTGGGAAGATGGCGACCGAGAAAAGCGGGGCTTAAGAGCCCCGCTAACAACCAATCTCCATTACCACAAAATCAGCGCCTTTCATAGCCAGAAAACACCATCACCAGAGAAACAAAAAATCACCAGGCTCCAGAGAGAAAGCGGACTGAGAACAGAGCTCAGAGCCACAGAGGAGATACACCAGCCTCACACCCGAGGACGCGGCAGCAGTGCCATGCTGCCGGCGGCAGCGGCGAATTCACCAGACGGCTACAGCAAGCCGAGGTGAGCCGCTGTGGAACAGCCAGGCAGGATCTTTCAGCGCAGAGAACATCTAAAGCTCCCAGTGGCTGAGCTCAGGACACGCTGCACGGATTCAGAGTGGAACTCAAAACCAAGAAGAAATACTCCAGCCTCACGGCCGAGGGTTTAGCAGCGGCGCCATATTGCTACTGGCGGAAGCAGCAGTGAATTCACCGAGTCCAGTACAGCTACATCTGCGTACTCAAGAACAGTGAGTCAAATTGCGGGCCACAGAAGAGAAATCCCAGTATTGTGCCTCCTGGGACTTGACCCAGTGGGAAAATGGTGGTGGCAGAGATATCACACCATAGGAGAATGTGCAACCTGGCACCCCCATAGTCTAAAGCAGCCTCTATCGACTCCCTGGGTCAGAGACTCTGTGATACAACCCAGTAAAGGAGTAGTGGGGTTAGAGATACTACAGACTCGAGATCCAGAGCACCTTAAGCGAAGTCATAGTGACCCAAGGGAAGAACCCAGAGAAGGCACAAACTTCTGAAATCATGGGAAAGAGGAATAACACTGGACCAATGAATGCCCACAACCCCACAACATCAGAACCCGATAAAACAGAAAATGAGAGATTTCTAGAAGATCAAATCAGGAAAATAACTGTAGAAATGATAGAGGTCCTTCAAAAAGAACTCAGAGAGAACCAAAAAGAGATAAAGGATGCAATTAATGAAGTAAAGGCCTCAATTCAAAGCACAAACAACCGATTAGACCACATAGAGAACAGAATCTCGCTCTTAGAAGATGATCATTCCAAAACTGAAGACATAGTTTCTAATCTAGAAAAAAATATCCGAAAGCAGGAATTTGACATTGAAGAAATATGGGCCCATTTTAAGAGAGCTAACCTAAGAATAATCGGAATAGAGGAGGGAAAAGAAAGTGAAACCAAAAGGATCAACAAGCTCTTCAAGGAAGTAATAGCAGAAAATTTTCCAGACATAGAGCAAGAGGTTGATACACAGGTCCAGGAAACTTATAGAACTCCCTTTAGACAGGATCGGAGAAGAGGATCCCCACGCCACATAATTGTCAAAATGACCAATGTGGAAGCCAAGCAGAGAATCTTAAAGGCAACAAAAACAAAGGGCCAAGTGACATTCAGAGGCAAACCAATTAGAATCACTCCAGACTTCCCAAACCAAGTCATGAGAGCCAGAAGGGCTTGGAGGAACATATTCCAAACTCTGAAAGAAAACAACTTCCAGCCAAAAATTTCCTATCCAGCAAAACTTTCTATCAAATTAGATGGAGAAATAAGAAGCTTCTATGACAAACAGAAACTGAAGGAATTTATGTCTTCAAAACCAGCACTAGAGAAAATACTCAAAGAGATTAACTACAAAGAAGAATTAGGTAACACACACCAGAACCAGAGAAACAAGATTTTCCATCCAACAGACAACTAAGATTGGTTATCTGTGGAGATTCATTATTTATGTTAGTCTTATACCTATCTCTAAATTGTATTGTTTGCCTTTATTGTTGCTAATTTTTAGGATTTCTAGTTGGAATATTAATATACCTTCAGATATAGCATTTGGAAATATTTTATCCCATTCTATCAGTAACTTTTAACTCTGTTTACATTGTCTTTGGATATACAATTTTTTTTTTATTTTTTAGGGAGTTTGTATACTCTTCTGTTGCCTGTGCCATTGAAATCATATCCAAGAAATCACTGCCAATTTCAATGTTGTGAGGTTTTATGACCCAGATTTTCTTCTAAAAGTTTATAGTCTTAAGATTTATATTTAGGTCTTTTATCTATTTTGAGTTAATATTTGTATATGGGATTAGGTAAGGGTCCAATTTTATTCTTTTCCATGTAAGTATTATATTTCAACAATATTTAGTTAAAAGATTATTATTTCTACCACCAAATGTTCGTGGAAACCTTGTCAAAAATAACTTGATAATATAGGGAAGAATTTAGCTCTAGGCTTTTATTTAACTCCAATGGTTTATATATCTGCCTTTAGAACAGTACTACACTGTTTCAATTATTGTAGCTTTATATGGTTTGAAATCAGAAAATATATATCTTCTAGCCTTGTTCTTTTTCAAGATTGTTTTGGGTATCTAGAGTCCATATTCCATATTAGGATAGATTTTTTTCTGAAAAATAAATATATAAATATATGATAGTTTCACCTAAAAAAATAGAAAAAATATTCTCTGTTAAGAAAGAAAGCAAAAAGAAATATTGAAATGTTATCTTTAAGTCATCAAAAGCTTGGTATCAGACAAATGAAACTGTTATGTGAAATTATCATTTTTAATTTTGGATAAATTGCTATAATACTAGATGTCAACCACTAAGCCAAGCATGGGAAGGAGGGATGGGGAGAGAATGGGGTGGGGATCGGGTGGGGGCTGACTGGGCGATGTGTGCATTATGTCTACAAAAGTTTGTATCCCACTATGATGTATGAATACAGTGCACCTACATATATATATATATATATATATATATATATATATATATATATATATATATATGTCTAAGAGTGTAGCCCGGAGGTTTAGAAGGGCTTCCAGGAACCCCAGTACCACCAAAATAAATAAATAAATAAATAACGTACTAATATTAAATAATGACTAATTTTTATATAAATGTTAAAATGATTCTTAATTTCTTTAGAGTAAAACTTTAAATAATTTCTATAATTGCAAACCTAAAAAATATATTTTCAAGTTTTCTGCCACAGTACTGCTGAAGAGATAATTACCTCTAGGGGGAGCTCAAGGATTTCTCTCTTCCAAATCTTTCTCCAAGGGGCCCCCAACCTCACTTACCCATCTTCACTGATAGAGCCCTTGGACCTTTCCACTTGGGAAAAGATGCTCCATTCTGTTTCTTTCCAACCCCATAAAAGAGAGAAAAAAACAAACAGTGATCTGGTCTAAAAACAAATACCCTGCCCACCAGGTGACTATTTTTCTCTGTGGGAATAAAACCTGATTACTAATAAACTCTTTATTTGCCTAGTGGCCCTTAATAAGTCCTTCAAACTACCATATTCATTCCCCAGCCATCTCTAGCTCCTTATGTCTGTTGACAAGGACTTCAATTCCAGTACCGGTGGCAATAGAGACACTTGTATAATATATACCAGCATTTTCCAAAGTGTGTCTCAAAGAACATTAGTTTTACTATAAGTTAACAAACTTTATGTAAATAAAGAGTTTCCAGCCAGAGATAATTAGGAAATGCTATATTAAACTAAGTTCAAAAGTGTCCTTACCATAGGACTTTTCATAGTCTTTAGTACATGGTGGCTCTCCACAAAAAGAAGTAAGACATGTTTAAGGGTTTTCTCATAGTACTATTGTTAGAATGTTCTGTCAGAAATATTGCTCAAGAATGTTGAGATTATAGTCAAGTAAAGAGGCACAGATTTCAGATTTCTTAAAAACAACTCAGCCTAGTACATTTCACACAAAAGAAGAGAATTTGGTCTAAATTATCTGAGTATTTGCATCAATTCACCACTGTAATGTACAATTGCACAATGGAAGTTCTGGAGGCTCTGGCCAACACCTCTTTGACTTTGCCTAACATTTTCTATGCCAGGGAACCACATTAGGCTAACAAAATACAAAACTTTGGGTTTGTATCCACCCCCAAAAAGTAACTGTTTACATCACAAAGTAATTTTGCTCATAAAAGTCCTTAACTCATAGATTTTCCTTGAAAATATATACAAATTTCCAACAGACATGAAAAAAAATGGTGAATATTTACTCACCATCAGGGAAATGCAACTCAAAACCATCTCTTACCTATACGAATTTGTTTTGATCAATAGAGTGAAAGATAAAAAATGTTGGCGAGATATGGAGAAGAGAATATACGTGCATACTGTTTAGACTGTAAAGTCATGTGGTCATATACTAATTTACCATACTAACTGTATGGAAGTAACTCCAACACTTAGAAATAAAACTGCATCAATAGAAAAAATTAAAAATTAAAAAATTAAAAATAAAATTGCTACATCAATTTAAGTATAATCTGCATGAAAAAAAAAAGTGTAAGTCATGACATTTTGTTCCTGGGGGAAGGAATTTTCCAGCCATGATGTTACTACCAGTCACCATATTCATGAGACAGGGAGGCAGGCTTGGGTTATGAGCACAGTGTGCTGGCATGTTGAGTCAGGACAACCACAAGCCTTTTTCAAACTACAGTTCAGAGCCGTCCATCCTCAGACTCTCCTCAGGGGAGAGTCACTGCTCCATGGTGTTAAAATGACAGGAGTAAGATGTATTCCAATGAAATAGTAAAGCAGATTATTTATTAAGAATCATAAATATAGAACTGCAATTTCCAAAGTGCTGTTATATACCCCTAAAGAACATGTTTCAAAATAACAGAATTTCTGTTTATATTTTTATCTCAAAAATTGTGAATTAGACTTTCTTAATATTTCATGTAGAGAATAACAATACTATATATAACAATTCAAAGGAAAAAAATAATATCTACACATTTTACAGAAAAACAGCTTCAAAATATTTTGCTGATGGGTGGCACAATTTAAAAGTTGGGAGACCAACAGTACAAGAAAATTATGTTTCAGAAAGCATTTGTCAGGTTAATTAGAAGATAACTTAGACAGATGTGAGCCTGCAGTCCAAAAATGGTCTCCCATTGTCAAATAAATGCCAAGATGAAACAAACTTATTTCTGAAATGGCCCCAACTATTATAGGAACAAAACTGCACATTCTGTTAAAACTGTCACTTTGGTAGCAAACAAACTTTGGAATATGGATAGCAAAGAAAGAAGAAAAATACTAAAATTTAGCTTTTGAAACTATTTGTTTCAAGATATGAGTTCTCTGCTCAAATTATCAGCAACACATAAATTTTAGTTGTATTTTCAACCAATAGGTATTAATCAAGAGTAGTCTAAACATATTTCCTTCTTTATTTTTATTCTTTATATAATACTGGGAATTGAACCCCAGTTCATTCTACCTCTGAGCTACACCCTCAGCCATATTTTGCTTTTTATTTTTGAAATAGAGTCTCACTGAGTTATAATGCTCTGCTGGCCTCAAACCTGTGATCCTCCTGTCTCAGCCTCCTGAGTACTGGATTTACAGCATGAAACACTGCACCTGACTAAACATATTTACTTTTTAAAGTTAAAACTACACTGAAACTTAGTAAGGCCTTCAGCAACTTAGTGACACCTTATTTCAAAGTAAATAGGGGCCGAGGGCGTAGCAGCGGCGCCATATTGCCACCGGCGGCAACAGCACTGAATCCACCGAATTCAGTACAGCTACATCTGCGTACTCAAGAACAGTGAGTCAAATTGTGGGCCACAGCGGAGAAATCCCAGTACTGTATACTACTGACTAGAGACTCAGAACACCTTAAGTGAAGTCATAGTGACCCAAGGGAAGAACCCAGAGAAGGCACAAACATCCGAAATCATGGGAAAGAGGAATAATACTGGAGCAATAAATGCCCACAACCCCACAACATCAGAACCCAATAAAACTGAAAATCAGAGATTTCTAGAAGATCAAATCAGGAAAATAACTGTAGAAATAATAGAGGTGCTTCGAAAAGAACTCAGAGAGAGCCAAAAAGAGATAAAGGATGCAATTAATGAAGTAAAGGCCTCAATTCAAAGCACAAACAACCGATTAGAACACATGGAGAACAGAATCTCGCTCTTAGAAGATGATCATTCCAAAAATGAACACATAGTTTCTAATCTAGGAAAAAATATCTGACAGCAGGAATCTGATATTGAAGAAATATGGGTCCATTTTAAGAGAGCTAACCTAAGAATAATCGGAATAGAGGAGGGAAAAGAAAGTGAAACCAAAGGGATCAACAATCTCTTCAAGGAAGTAATAGCAGAAAATTTTCCAGACATAGAGCAAGAGGTCGATACACAGGTCCAGGAAATGTATAGAACTCCCTTTAGACAGGATCGGAGAAGAGGATCCCCACGTCACATAATTGTCAAAATGACCAATGTGGAAGCCAAGCAGAGAATCTTAAAGGCAACAAAAGCAAAGGGCCAAGTGACATTCAGAGGCAAACCAATTAGAATCACTCGACTTCCCAAACCAAGTCATGAGAGCCAGAAGGGCTTGGAGTAACATATTCCCAATTTTGAAAGAAAACAACTTCCAGCCAAAAATTTCCTACCCAGCAAAACTTTCTATCAAATTAGATGGAGAAATAAGAAGCTTCCATGACAAACAGAAACTGAAGGAATTTATGTCTTCAAAACCAGAGCTAGAGAAAATACTCAAAGAGATTAACTATAAAGAAAAAATAGGTAACACACACCAGAACCAGAGAAACAAGATTTTCCATCCAACAGACAACTAAGATTGGTTATCTGTGGAGATTCATTATTTATGTTAGTCTTATACCTATCTCTAAATTGTATTGTTTGCCTTTATTGTTGCTAATTTTTAGGATTTCTAGTTGGAATATTAATATACCTTCAGATATAGCATTTGGAAATATTTTATCCCATTCTATTAGTAACTGTTAACTCTGTTTACATTGTCTTTGGATATACAATATGTTTTTTTATTTTTTAGGGAGTTTGTATACTCTTCTGTTGCCTGTGCCATTGAAATCATAACCAAGAAATCACTGCCAATTTCAATGTTGTGAGGTTTTATGACCCAGATTTTCTTCTAAAAGTTTTTAGTCTTAAGATTTATATTTAGGTCTTTTATCTATTTTGAGTTAATATTTGTATATGGGATTAGGTAAGGGTCCAATTTTATTCTTTTCCATGTAAGTATTATTTTTCAACAATATTTAGTTAAAAGATTATTATTCCCACCACCAAATGTTCGTGGAAACCTTGTCAAAAATAACTTGACAATATAGGGAAGAATTTAGCTCTAGGCTTTTATTTAACTCCAATGGTTTATATATCTGCCTTTAGAACAGTACTACACTGTTTCAATTATTGTAGCTTTATATGGTTTGAAATCAGAAAATATACATCTTCTAGCTTTGTTCTTTTTCAAGATTGTTGTGGGTACCTAGAGTCCATATTCCATATTAGGATAGATTTTTTTTCTGAAAAATAAATATATAAATATATGATAGTTTCACCTAAAAAATAGAAAAAATAGATTCTCTGGTAAGAAAGAAAGCAAAAAGAAATATTGAAATGTTATCTTTAAGTCATCAAAAGCTTGGTATCAGACAAATGAAACTGTTATGTGAGATTATCATTTTTAATTTTTGATAAATTGCTATAATACTAGATGTCAGCTACTAAGCCAAGCATGGGAGGGAGGGATAGGGAGAGAATGGGGTGGGGATCTGGTGGGGGCTGACTGGGCAATGTGTGCATGTATGTCTACAAAAGTATGTAACCCACTATGATGTATGAATACAATGCACCAATTTAAAAAAAAAGTTTGTATCCCACTATGATGTATGAATACAGTGCACCAATAAAAACAAACAAACAACAAAAAAAAAAAACAAAGTAAATAGGGCTGAAGTTGTAGCTCAGAGGAAGAATACCCCTGGCTTCAATTCCCAGTACCACACACACACACACACACACACACACACACACACACACACACACACACTCCTGAACATATATATATGTACTTTTGAGTGGAAATGAAGCTTCTGAAGCTTTCCAGGTTATCTATGGATTCTTTACCAGTTAAAAGATGAAAAGAATTAGGTTGAGTAAAAAGCTAGATTCTTCTTCTTAGACTATACAATGTCTCTATGCAGAAAACAACCCACATTCAAATTAGAGGAAGTCCAAATAGATTATGGAACATATGGTCCTGTTTCAAATGTTAACAATGATCCTTGCCTTAGTATTGAGTGTTTTGCAGGTGCCAAGTCTATAGTCTTCAAAGTCTTAAATGCCACCACACAATCACTGTCATACCAGATGATTCAACAGCTCATCCTGTGACTACAGAAACTTGAGGACCTAACTCCAGTTCAACTACAGGTCACATCCTCTCCACAGCCGTCCAATCAGCAGGCTCTGGACAATAGCACAGGTCTGGATGAATAATGTCCAAGAGATAATAGCCTCTCCTTCAGCTTACACTGAAGAATGACTATACTGAACCATACTGAAGATGATAACTGAGAATTCAAACAGAATTACAGCTTTAAAAAATGGTACTATGACACTCAAAGCAGATAAGCTACAACAAACCATGGCATGCAATATAAATATTCTAAGCTCAAACTGAATAATAGCTCTGACTAACTTGTGCTGAAATTCTTTTCTGCCAGCTAAATCAATGATCCCACCAGTCCTGAGACGTGTTCCTTTCCTCTGCTGGGAGCTCTTCTGAACCCTTCACAGAATCAACCCTTCTCCTACCACAGTTGTTTCTGATAATCTTTGGTATCTGACTATCTATGGCCTTTTAACAAAGGCCTTAAAGTCACCTTGATACCTGGTGAGTATTGATAAGGAGGTCTGTGAGGAAGGTAGGTTTTTAAGCAAAGGAAAAGGAAAGGAGAAGGAGAGCCAGAAAAGAGAAGATGATCAGCTGCTTCTTCGACAGTATCAAATACTTAGGCTCTGCAGCTTCCTCACCTAGGAAGCTTCCAGTGAATGGAGAAACCACATTAAGAATCTGTGGAAAATTTTTGATGCCTGGATAGCCTGTGCTCATACCCACAGATGTTGGAATAGTATAAGCAACTAGCAGATGTATAAATATCAGTGATAATAACAACAGAAATAAATTTCATATATATGCAATAACTTGTAAGTTTACTTTCGTGGTCTGCCCTTATTTGGGATAGTCAACAATGCTAGAGATAGTCTCATTTTAGAGACAAAGAATCAGATGATCTAGGCACTTAAATTAGCTTCAAGCAGCTTTAAAAAGTGGAACCAGAACATGAAATCAACCACCAGGTCAACACCCTCCCCCACCTTTTTTTTTTTTTTAAGAACCCAGTCATTGCTATGGTTTGGATATGGTTTGTGTTCCTAAGGATTCCTGTGTTAGAAGTGTATTTCCCCAGGGTGGTAGAGTGAGAGGTGGTAGAACCTTTTAGAAGGAAAGCTTTCTGGGAAGTCATTTTGGGGCTTCTTTCTTTTAAAGGGATTAACACTGTTTTCACAGGATCCCAGTTGGTTTCTATGACAGCGAGTCATTCTAGTTTTGCCATGTGATTGTTCTCATGCATACTTCTACCAAGATACCATCCTCCACTAGGCCCTCACTAGAAGACAAATCCTTGGGGCTGCTCAAGCTTGAATTTCCAGCCTTCAAACTTCAAGCTAAATGAACCTCTTTTCCTTATATGGCCTCAGGCACTATGTTGTAGCAATGGAAAATAAACTAACACAATCACCTTGCGCATAATACTTTAAAAACATAGGGAGGCATGCCATTGTTTTTTTAGGGAACATTAGGGTTACTAGTTTAATAAATGTTGTTGACAGAAACCAACCTCTTTAATCACCATTTTTATGGGCAAGAGACTTTATGCAATCAATCTGAAGTGATTTAAATCACACATTTTCCTTAACTAAAAGTTTTCATTAGAATCAACAAATACTCTCAGTAATTCTACCAAAGTTTTTAACCTCACCTTACCATGAAGTCAATACAGTCAAATGGTTTGAAAGGTACCAGCCCTGCTATCGTCTTGGAATAATCACCTTTCAGATGGTCAGTGGTATTTGAAATGTGAGCGTGGCCTCAGGTAAAAGCAGTGGCCCGTAGAGAAATTTAGAGCATTTTATTAAACTGGGCTATTAAACACATTCATAGTTCATAAAGTTTAATGGTCTGTCTGTAATGATTTATTCTTAAATCAGCCAAAGGCTTTTAGGAAGCCAAAACATGACCAAATGTCATCAACTACTCTGTCAAGTTTAATGGTAGCATTTAAAGTCTCACCGTAAGCTCAACAAATTAACTAACTTCCTCCAGTAGGAACTGAAAGTCTTCCCTCGAATAAATTAAAATGCTTCCTGACCTTCTGTGAATTTCTATGGGCTGAGAGATATATTCTTTCCAGAGTACTATGTCAGAAATGTTATGACAGAAATCAGAGGGAATTGTTCACATACACAAGAGATGCTAGACCAAACAAGCAGATGCAAAATTGCATCCCTGAGAATCAGGAGAGTCATTTTCACTAGTAGAGAGAGAGATTAAAAACAAAAGAAGAATATTATTAGAAAACTACTCTCTACAAAAGAGTCCAAGAGTGAGGGTCTAAATTCTACAATACTAACCAGAAAATGTGCTATTCAGGGATATCCTCAGGTGCTTTTGCATTTCCATGTGAACAGCTAGCTTAGAGGAAACTCCCAGGCCACTAGCTTTCTGTTAATCAATAAATCATCTAATGCACAAATATGCATTCTTTCCAAAAGCGAGCAGCCAAGTTTCAAAAGACTCACTGTGATTTCTCTGTAAGAGCCTAATTTGATCAGTAAGTGGCTAAATGGATGACTCGTCATTTTACATCTGCATCCTTTCACAGATCTACATGCTTCTAGAAAATTGACTAGTGGGTAATAAAATGGTCAAAAGAACAATAAAACAGAAGATAAAGCCCTCAACTAACCATGAACTTGGAGGTGTCTAGTAAAGTCACTATAGAGCATACTATTTCTGTTTCTGATATTGCATCTATTCCAGCACTTAAAGCTCACCTGGCATAAAGTAGCTACTCAGGAAATAGAATTGATCAATAAACATAAGAAAGAAAAAGTAAAATATGGAAAATTAATAAAAGAACAAAGAAAGATTTTTTGCTAAACTTCACATCTACTTTATTGATAAACGTTTCTTTTTTGGAACTCAAGAAATGCTCAGATTGCATCAAACAATTCTAATTAAAACCTGCAACCTTTTGCATGAAACCTTTAATTCATATCTTTTGAAGTCTTCTTGTGTCTATGTCTAGTCTTTTTTCACCCTTGCTTTGGTTGTCTCTTGTCTCTTGATTTTAAAAGTTTCATTGCCCTTCAAATTACAAAAGTAATACATGTTCAATGCAAAAAAATTAAATCAGAAAATATGGAAAATTATAAAGAATAAATCACAATTCAGAATCAACTACTGCCAATATGTGGCTTCCTTCTAGACTTTTTCTTATTTGTATATTCAAAATGAAACCACAGTATATATACTACTTAACATCCTTTGGTTTGGGTTTATTTTTCTAAATATTTTTGAATTAATACTACCAAATGACTTTTTGGCTCCCAACAAACTAAAGTAGTTAAAACATTTCAGCAAAGGTCTGAGAGTATTTCTATCTATAGATATGTCCTTTCAATCCATCCTAGTCTCTATACAACATTTACTGTAATATTATTTGTACTAGTCAAAAACTGGAACTATCAATAGGAGTCTTGTTGAATAAATAATAAACTGTCATACAAGATTGTATTAGTCAGGGTTCTCCAGAGACAGAGCCAATAGAAGACGATAGGTAAATAAGTAGAGATAGATGACAGATAATAGATAATTTATTATAGAAATTGACTCACACAATTTGAAAAAAAAATCTGATCTGTGATCTGCTTTTTGCATGCTAGAGAGCCAAGAGTGTAATTCAGTACAATTTGAAGGCCTGAGAATCAGGAGCACTGATAGCCCAGGGTAGATCGATGCTTAGAAAAATAAATCTACCCTTCCTCTACCTTTTTGTTCCATTGCAGCCCTCAACAAATTGGCTGATGCCTGCTCACATTTGTGAAGTTGATTTTTTTGTACTCAGTTTAATGATCCAAAATGCTAATCCCTTCCAGAAACACCCTTGCAGGGGTAGCCATAAACAAGGGTTAACAATGCCTGTCTGGGCATTCCTTAGACAAATAAGTTTACATAAAACTTATCATCACCAATTAAATCCTGGGTATTTCTTTGAAAGACTAGTTACCCAAATAAGATCTCCTTCTCAGTGCTTGATAAAAGTTTGAGGTTTTAATAAGTTTATGTTATAAATAACTTAAAATAACTGAATTTTTCCCTTTAAAAATATTTTTCATCATGGACCCATGACATAATAAGCTGCAGAACACTAAGAATTTATAGAAAATGGTACCTTTCATCTCTATACCCTCACTTAAATGCTTTTTATAATCTTAAAGAACTGGTAAAAAAAATAAATCAGAAAATTTTTGTTCTGGAAAATGTTTAAGTCAAGAATAGCAAAGGATCTGTCATTTCACACGACTTGCAAGCTAACAGGTTAACATGCCAGTTTCACAAATACTGATGTCTTAATCTGTTCATACTGCTATAACAAAATATCATAAACTCAGGAATTTATAAATAACAGAGATTTATTTCTTGCAGTTCTGGAGGTTGGGAAGTTCAAGATCAAGGTGCTAGCAGATTTTAATGTAGGCCTACCTTTTGGTTCATAGACGACAACATTTCTGTGTCTTCACCTGGCAGAAAAAGAGAATGGACTATCGGGATGTCCTTTATAAGGGCACTAATCCTACTCAAGAGGGCTCCACTCTTAACCTAATCACCCCAAAGGTCCCACCTCCCATTACCATTACTTGGGGGTTAAGACTTCAACATATAAATTTGGGGACTCATAAACATTCAAATCATTGTATCGACAAAAAACACAAGACTCCTGGATCCTAGAGAAATGACTGGTATCCACAAACAGAGCAGCAGCCAGAGTGGATGCATTGTCTTTCACCAGTACCCTAAGTCCCAGTCCCTTGGGTTCTTGAACAGAAAGCCAGATAATTACTCCACTCGCACTTCCTGGGCCATAGTAAAAGAGAACTCTCAGCTGAAAGAATTTGAATCTTCTCTACTAGTTAGTAAAGCATGCCTATTCTGGAGGAAGACGCTGTCTCTTATACTGTCTCAGGGTTTTTTTTATTGTACAAACATCTTTGTAAAGACAAAATAGAACTAAGACAGTCAGCACATCTGCTCATGTACAAAAATGTGAGAGACTAATGAACAATCTGCTCCCACGAGGATACTATCAGTCTTTATAAAAGCTCAATAATAATTAATTGTATTAATGTTCTATGATGTATTTAACTAATGTTTGGGGAAAAATCTCTTAGTTCTTTTCCACTTATATTCTTGGACTTGTCCTACAATTTGAGATTCATCTAGAAATGGGATTGTTATATGAGACTTTTAACATTTTTGTGTGTGTGTGTGTGGTACTAGGGTTCCTGGAAACCCTTCTACCTCCGGGTTACACTCTCAGACCTATTTTATATTTTTATTTGGAAACAGGGTCTCTTAAGCCAGCGAGGCTGGCTTCGAACCTGTGTAATCCTCCTGTCTCCACCTCCCAAGCACAGGGATTAGAAACCTGTGCCACCATGCCCGGCTAGACTTTCAACATATTTTGAAAGATTTAATTGTTAGATATACATTGCCAGCAAAAAATGCCAAAAAATGAAAGATAATCTGTAAAACATCAGCCATGCTAATACTTTTGATTTTTAGCCCTATTCTACTTAAGAAGACAGCTCATACAATTACACTATCAATTCATATTGATGCCTTATTTTATGTATTCCCGGAATACATAAAATTTTTATTTATTGGCTAATAACAAAATTGAATGCTAACCACATATCTTTATTCCTTTACATTTTAAATATTGATATCACATATCTATCATTGTGGGGGATGTACTGGGGATTGAACTCATGAGGTATTTTACATCTGATCTACACTTCCAGTCCTATTTGATTTAAAAAAAAAAAGAGTCTCACTAAGTTGCTGAGGCTGGTCTTGAATCCGCATCCTCCTGTCTCAACCTTCCACATACTAAAATTGCAGGCATGCTCACTACACCTGGCTATCTATCATTTTTAATGGAGCATTCATGTCTGCCTTATTGATTGGTAAGAGTTCCTTATGACATATGAGGACAATCCTTTGTCTATTATACACTACCTCTCCCCAAGGTACATTCAATTTATAATAAAAAATTTTACTCAGTATGATATCTAGTTCAATTCCCATCCACAGACATTTATTATATTCTTATAGAAGACCTTCTAGTGACTTTTATTCTATCTTAGAGTGGAAAGAGAGTGAGACTAGTATAATTTCACAGCTATACTATGATTATAAGCCACTTTGTTTCTTCATTTGAACATTTTTGCTTAATATGCCACTATAGATCTGTGCCAATGGCATAAAATTTATTCAGTTAAAACTTTTCACATAAGTCCTTCTATCTTTTTTCTCAAATTTTATATGATTAAGTTTAAAACTAATTATAAGAAATAATGTGAAACACTGAGAAATAAGACCTGAAAAGCTCTAATAAAAGAGTTTGATCCTAGCCTATTATAATAGAAATGTCTCTTTCAAAGCTACATACAGTAAAATTATTTTCCACCAATATCCTAATCTCCCAGTCCAGCTAAATATAAAGGACTATTAAATCTTTACATGCAAACACATGTGTTTTTGTTGAAAATATTAGGGACTTCCAGGAAGATGGTGACTAAGGAAAGTAGCACATACCAGTCCTGCTGACACCCAGTCTCCATTACCTCAAAAACTGCATTCTACAAAGCCAGAAAATACCATCAGTAGAAGAATAAAAACAATAGATACAAGGGACAGGGAAAAAGAAGATTAGAAGACCAATCAGAGGGCAGAAAAAAAACCCATCCACATTGCGGCAGCAGATACCACAGTGGTGCCATCTTGCCTCACAGGACCCAATGCCAGATACAAAAAGGAAAACCAAGGACCTTAAGTGAGCAGCTGCAGACCAATCAACTTGTAAGCCATCAGTTCTTTCTGTGCAAACAGTGGCTACAACCTCTAGCAGTGGCAACCGAGCTCACCATGCCTCCAGGGATCCAGAGTAGAGCTCAACACCAGAAAAGAAACCTGCCCACCTCACGGCTGAGGGCGCAGAGGCAGCGCCATCTTGCCTCATTACACCCGACTCCAGGAACAACCAGGAAAACATTCAAGGACCTGAGTTAAGCAGCTGCAGCTCATCGGAGTTGTAAGTCATCAGTACTTCCTGCACAACCACCCACTACAACTTGTAGCAGTGGTGGGCAAGCTCACTATGCCCTCCAGAGATCCAGACCAGCACACACCAAATCCATAAGGGAAGTCCCCGCAGTAGAATGCCCAGCATGTTGCCCCCAGGGACTCATGCAGCTGTGATAAATGCCCTGGGTCTGAGATTTTAGCAGTTCAGTCCAGCAAAGGAGGGGGAGGAGTCTACAACTTGTAGCAGTGGCAGCTGAGCTTACCACAAGATCCAGAGATCCAGAGCTGCGCTTAATAACACAATAAGTGAAGTCATGGTTTCTGTGGAAGAATACTCAGTGAAGTGCACCCAGGGACTCGAGGAGGCTCAACAAAGTCCCTGGGTCTGAGAATTTACAATTCAAACCAGAGAAGGTGGGAGTGGAGTCTGCTGTTAGACATAGCATAGGCTCAGAAAGACTCATGCTCTGAACCATAGGAAGTGTGGGGGGAGACCTATGCTTAACATTAGAACCAACTAGAAGGATCTCTGGGATCACCACAGACCAGACAAGCCCTAGTTGTGGAGAGCAGAGACTCTTACATTGAGTTTAGTCTCAGAGGCATACACCTCCTATGGAGGCAGGGAGAGATCAAGACTCCAAATGTGTGGAAAGAGTGGAGGGTGACCTGCTTTTAACACCAGATCCAGCCCCATCGATACTGACCATCTGCATAGACTGAGAAAGACTCAGAGAACTAGGCTTATAGCAGGAAAGGTGCTAGTGGCACTCAGTATCTACACAGAGAGAAACTGCAGAGGCCTTGTCTACTGAATAGTCATTTATTTGTAGAGTTGCATTAATTTGTTGTTGGGGTTGTATTAGTCTTTTTTTTCTTCTCTTGTGTGTGAGTATGTATACCTGTTTGTTTGTTTTTTTTTAACCTTCTTCCCAAACCCTCTCCCAAGCTTCTTCCCTTGTACATACCTACTCTCTTCTATCACTTTTCTACCTTTTTTCTTCTTTTTCTCTCCTCTTCAATTTTCCTTGTCTTGTATTAAATCCACTTCATATCACTATACCAGAAACTCTACACTGGTACTAGAATACTACTACATTTTCACTATCTTTAATCTCTTGTATATATTACAGTACTGTTACAGTTTTTGAAGGAACTGTTCCCAGGGACCTCTGTTTGGCTCCTGAAAACTGTTCCCATAACTGCAGGTCCTTGTCCAGAACTAGGATGGATATACACTAGTCCAAACTCTTACTAAAAACTTAAATGAGTTTATTATTACAAAGATAGAAATATAGAAGACATTTACAGCTCTATACTATCTCGGGATAGTATAGGAGAGTGGCCCAAGATGAATTCACCGACAATTCTGTTATGTTTGTAACTGTTATGACCCCATTAGAAAGAGGGAATGATAGAGCTTAGAGTAAAGCCCTATGCCACAAAGTGACATAGTGGGATGACCCAAAATGAAGTCACCAAAGATTTCTGGACACAGAATACTTTTATAACCCATCTTCTGACCTGACTAGATCTGCTTTTTCTCCAGGGAAGGGGGCAGGTCTTTTGACAGACCAGCTCTGTCTCTGGCACAGACTCCTGTGCCTTTTGTTACACTTCAAAATGTGTTAAGTTGCTTATCTGGAGTCTAGGATTCCCCCCAAATCCTTGGGGAAGTTTGCTTCTCTTAGAAATGTAAAAAGACCCTAGGCTTTTAGGATCCTTCTATTCTCTTGCTAATTATCCTTGGCACCTGGAAATCTGTAGCCCTTTCCTTGAGGCTCCTGGCTTTATTTTATTTTTTTAACTACCAAAGATATTTGAAATTGAGAATCTTTCCCAATACAGGTACATTAATATATTTTGATGCCTCTTCCCAATACTGAAACAATTACCAAACTCACACTCTCATTCTATTCAAATAGGGCTTTACCCTATTTGTCCATTTACAACTTCACTTTCCTCCTCACTCAACTTTCACAGTTGAATACAATACAACTTGTCCTTGCATATACCAGCTGACACCCAGAGACTGAGAGAAATCTATCAAAAGCAAAAGATACAAAATTATCAAATTATGAGAAGGAATAACAAGCAAGCAATGAGATCTCACAACACCAAAATAACAGAACCTGACAACACAGAATTGCAGAGATCTCCTGAAGGTCAAATCAGGAATGTAACTATAGAAATAATGCAGGACTTCCAAAAAGAATTTAGAGAGCATCTGAAAGAAATAAAGGATACAATCATTGAAGTAAAGGCATCAATTCAAACTATAAACAATCAATTAGACCACATGGAGCATAGAATCTCTCTCCTAGAAGATGATTACTCCAAAAATGAATGCATACTATATAACCTAGAAAAAAACGATTCAACAGCATGAATTGGACATTGAAAAACTATGGGCCCCTTTTTTTTCAGTGCTGGGGATGGAATCCAGGGGCATTCTACCTCCAAGCTACACTCCCAGACCTATTTTTTATTCATTATTTTGAAACAGGGTCTCACTAAGTTGCAGAGGGCCTCCTCACTAAGTAGCTAAGGCTCGTTGTGAACCAGATCCTCCTGTTTTAGCCTTCCAAATGCTGGGATTACAAGCATGCGCCACCACGCCCAGCTTATGGGCCCATCTTAAAAGAGCTAACGTAAGAATAATTGGCATAGAGGAAGGAAAAGAAGGTGAAATCAAAGGGATCAACAAAATATTATTTATTTTTAAATAAGTAATATCAGAAATTTTTCCAAACATAGAGCAAGCAGTCAATACACAGGTATAGAAAACTTATAAAAGCCCCTTTAGAAAAGATCAGAGAAAATGTTCCCTACCCCACATAATAGTCAAACTGACCAACATAGAAGCCAAGAAGAGAATCTTAAAGGCAACAAAAACAAAAGACTAAGTGACATTCAGAGGCAAATTAATTAGAATCACTCCAGATTTCTCAAATGAAGTCATGAAATCCAGAAGGGCCTGGAGTAGCATATTCTAAACTCTGAAAGAAAACTAGCAGCTGGGCATGGTGGAGCACGCTTGTAATCCCCGTGCTTGGGAGGCAGAGACAGGAGGATCATGCAGGTTCGAAGCCAGTCGTGCTGGTTTAAGAGACCCTATTTCCAAGTAAAAAAGAATAAAAATAAGTCTGGGAGTGTAGGCTGGAGGTAGAAGGATTTCCAGGAATCCCAGTACCAGCAAAAAAAGAAAAAAACTTGCAGCCAAAAATTTCCTACCCAGCAAAACTATCACTCAAATTAGACAGGGAAATAAAAATCTTCCACAATGAACAGAAGCTGAAATAATTTATGTCTTCAAAACGAGCACGACAAAAAATACTCAAAGAAATTAACTGCAAAGGAGAAATAAGTAATACATGCCAGAAACAGAAAAAAAAAAAATTCCATCCAGCTAACAACTAAGCAAAGAAGAACAAACACTATTTCAAAAAGAAGTTAAATCTCAACATGTTCAAAATTAATTCATCTCTCAATAATCATAATAAAAAATGGCCTCAACTCCCCAATAAAAAGACATAAAGTGGCAAAAAGAATTAAAAACTATAATCCATCTATCTGCTGCCTACATGAAACATACCTTACAAGGAAAGATAGTAACAAACTTAAGGTAAAGTGCTGGAGCAAAGTAACTCAACAGAAACCAAAACAAGCAGGAGTAGCAACTGTGATATCAGACAAGTTAGACTTCAAGTCCAAACTTATTAGAAGAGACAAAGAAGATCATTTTTTACAAGTAAAAGGAACAAGCCAGCAAGAGAAAATAAAAATAATTAACATTTATGCCCAATCATAGGTGCAGCTACTTTCATAAAACAAACTCTTTGTGACATTATGTCACACATAAATCCCAATACAATAATACTAGGAGACTTCAACACCCCTCTCACACCATTAGACTGATCTTATAGACAAAAGGTCAGTAAAGATGCCTCAGACCTAAAAAACACCATTAATCAAATGGACCTGTTAGATACATGGAGAATATTTCACCCAACTACAGAAGAGCTCACATTTTTCTCAGTTGCTCACATAATATTCTCCAAAATAGATCACATCCTGGGCCACAAAGTGAGCACTAGAAAATTTAAAAAATGTGACATACTTCCCAGTATCTTTTCAGATCATAATGGAATGAAACTAGGAATAAACTATAAAAAGATCCAGAGAAACCACACAAATATGTGGAGACTGAACACCACATTGCTGAATGAAGAATGGATCATAGAAGAAGAATGGGTGAAATGAAATTTCTAGAAATAAATAAAAATAGACATATATCAAAACCTCTGGGACACTTATAGGGCAATATTAAGAGCAAAATTCATAGCACTGAGCGCTCACATAAAAACAACAGAAAATCGTCAAATAAATAACCTAATGACACACCTCAAAGCCATTGAAAAACAGGAATAATCTAACCCCAAAGCCAGTAGAAGACAGGAAATTGTTAAAATCAGAGCAGAAATCAACAAAATAAAGAATAAAAAAATACAGAAAGTCAACAAAACCAAAAGCAGGTTTCTCAAAAAAATTAACAAGATAGATAAAACACTAGCCAATTTAACTAAAAAAATAATCAACCCACATTATGAATATAAGAGATTAAAAAAGGAGATATCACTACTGACAGTGCAGAAATCCAGAGGATTTTCAGAAACTACTTTGAAAAACTATACTCAACAAAATGAAAAATCTGGAGGAAATTGACAACTTTCTAGGTAAATACAACCTGCCTAAACTGAGTCAAGAGATAAAGAAAATTTAAACCAACCAATAGCAATCAAAGAGATTGAAACAGCAATAAAAGGCCTAACATCAAAGAAAAGCCCAGGACCAGATAGGTTCCCAAGTGAATTTTACATAACCTTTATAGAAGAGCTAATACCGATACTTCTCAATCTATTTCATGAAATAGAAAAAAAAAAAATGGGACTCTCCCAAATACATTCTATGAAGCCAATATCACATTAATACCAAAACCAAATAAAGACAGTTCAAAGAAGGAAAGCTACAGGCCTAATCTTTTATGAACTTGGATGGAAAACTGCTAAACAAAATACTAGCAACACTTATTCAAAACCACATCAAGAGCTGAGCATGGTGATGCACATTTATAATCTCAGTGCTTGGGAGGCTGAGACAGGAAGATCACACAGGTTTGAAGCCAGCCTCAGCTACATAGTGAGGCTCTCAGCAACTTAGTGAGACCCTGTTTCCAAATAAAATATAAAATAGGTCTGGGAGCATAGCCTGGAGGTAAAAGAGCCTCTGGGTTCCACCCCCAGTACCACCAAAAAAAAAAAAAAAAAAAAAAAATATATATATATATATATATATATATATATATATAATCTCAAGAAAGTCATACACCATGACCAGGTCATACACCATGAACCCTAGTTCATCCCAGGGATGCAAGGCTGGCTCAACATACGAAAATCATTTCATGTCATCCATCATATAAACAGAACCAAAGACAAAAATCACATGATCATTTTAATAGATGCTGAAAAAGCATTTGACAAAATCCAACATCCATTTATGCTAAAAGCACTGCAGAGAATTAGAATAGAAAGAACATACCTCAACATCATAAAGGCAATGAAGAATAAGCACACAGCCAACATCATATTAAATGGGGGAAAACTTCAAGAATTTACCCTAAAAGTATCTAGATAAAAAATCAATCTTAAAAAATTAGAAGTTTTTCTGTATATCAACCATAAATCCATTGAAAAAGAAATCCAGAAAACACTTCCACTCAGAATTTCTCACAAAAAAATAAAATACTTAGGAATAAACTCAACCAAGAAGGTAAAATACCTCTACAAAGAAAATTATAAAACATTTATATTAATATATAAATTTTTAAAATAAATTGAAGAAGACCTAAGAAAATGGAAAGATCTTCAATGTTCATGGTTAGGCAGAATAAATATCATCAAAATGGCCATACTTCCAAAAGTGATCTACAGATTCAACACAATACCCATTAAATTACCAAGATCATTCCTCACAAACAGAAAAATAATTCCTTAAATTCATTTGGAACAACAACAACAAAAAAAAACTCAGAATAGCCAAAGTAGTTCTCAGCAACAAAAATCATGCAGGAGGAATTGCAATAGTTGACTTTAAACTATACTACAAAGCCATTGTGATAAAAAAAAAAAAAAACAGCATGGTACTGGCACAAAAATAGATACATAAACCAATGGAGCAGAATAGAAGATTTAGAAACATACTTAAAGCCAATTGATTTTTTACAAAGTTTCCAAAAACATATACTGGAAAAAAAATATCCTGTTCAACAAAAGGTGTTGGTAAAACTGGTTAATCACATACAGAAAAATGAAAATAAATCCCACTTTCTCACCCTGTACAAAAATCAATTCAAGATGGATCAAAGACTTGGAAATTAGACCAGAGAACTTGAGGCTCCTTGAAGAGGGCATAGGTCCAACACTGCAACACATAGGCACAGATAAAAACTCTCAGCAAGACCCCAAAGGCACGAGAAACTAGAAGGCAAATCAATACATGGGATTGCATGAAACTGAAAACCTGTACAGCAAAGATAACTATCAAGAACCTCAACCAAGAGCCTATAGAATGGGAGAAGATTTTTGCTAACTACACCTCCAATAGAGGACTAATATCTAGAATATACAGAGAACTCAAGAAACTCAGCACTAAGAAAACAAATAACAAAATAAAAAAATGGGCAAGTGAATTAAATAGACACTTCATGAAGGAAGAAATTTAAATGGCCAATAAATGCATGAAAAAATGCTCAACATAATTAGCAATCAGAGAGATGCAAATCAAAATTACCCTGAGATTTCACCTAACTCCAATTAGAATAGCATTCATTCAAAGCACAAACAACAAATGCTGGCAAGGATGTGGAGAAGTTGGAACTCTAAAACATTGTTGGTGGGATTGCAAATTAGTGCAACCACTTTGCAAAACTGTATGGAAGATCCTCAGAAGAATGGGAACAAACCTACCATACAATCCAGCAATACCACTCGTGGGTATCTACCCAAAAGAAAGGAAACAAAACTACCAAACCAATGCATGCATATCTATGTTCATAGCTGCACAATTCACCATTGGCAAACTATGGATCCAGCCAAGATGTCCATCAACAGATGAATGGATTACAAAACTATGGGATATATAGACAATGAAATTTTACTCAGCCATAAAGAAAAACAAAATTACATCATTTACAGGGAAGTGGATGGAACTGGAGACATTATGATAAGTGAGATTAGTCAATAACAAAAATTAGAAATGGAATGTTTTCCCTAATATGCAAAAGCTAGGGAGAAATAAGTCATAGGAGGAACTCTACATGAAGAAGGAGATGCTAAAGATGAGCAAATAAGGCGACCTGAGGGGATGATAGGGGGAAGAGAAAAATTCTCTAATACACATGATGTACTTTAACACACCTATCAAAGTCAATCACTAAGCCAAATATAAGCAGGAGGGAAGGGGAGGGAATGGAGCATAAATTGGGTAAGGGCTAATTGGGTGATGTGTACATCTATGTCTCCACCATCCTGTATCACATTAAGATGTGTGACTACAATGCACCAATAAAAATTTAAAAAAGAAAATATTATAAAACTTTAAATTATGTAATGTGTTAATCTTATTAGTGGTGTTTCCAACAGGAGACTACTTTTAATTGCCTCTAAAATTTTTCTACCATCTAAAACCAAATCATCTTTTGCAAATCATAGCCAGAAATTAGAGGAATGTAATTGGGAAAATGTATTCAAATTTTAGGTTTAAAAACAAGTTATTGAAACATTAAAATAGAGCCCTTCAACTCTGTTGCAAAGTATTTTTTTCCTAAAGTAATATTTTTAAGAATATCTTTTAGGAAGCTCTATTCAAATAATTTATAAGAGCATAATTGGACAAGGGCTTTTCTGAGATGAAAAGCAATATATTAACTCTGAACTCAGTGGTGAAAGTCAGAGGAAACCTTGTCAGTGATTTTAGGCTGCTGATGCACATTAGGTAGTAGATATCTAAATATAATTTATTTTTTAAGTTCAGAAAGAAACTAAAATAACAAAGAGATTAGGTTTCTTTGGGACTTAACACTGCTTTAAAATTGACGCCAAACTAAAATCCTGTAAGAGCCAGGTGTGGTGGCAAATGCTTGTAATCCCCACGCTTGGGAGGCTGAGTTAGGAGGATTGCACAGGTTCGAAGCTAGCCTCAGCTACTTAGTGAGGCTCTCAGCAACTTAATGAGACCCTGTTCCCAAATAAAATATAAAATAGGTCTGGGAGTATAGCCCAGAGGTAGAAAGCCTCTGGTTTCTACCCCCAGTACTACCAAAAAAAAAAAAAAAAAAAAATTCCTGTAACAGTTGAGAAAACAGCAGCCTCCAGATGCTCCAGTTCACCAGGCACAAAGAATGCCTTTGGAGTATAGTTAGAGCATTCCAGGAACCCAAGTCTATGGTGTGTCCAAAGAACCCGGCCCTCCTAGTGGCACCTTCTTTTCCCTCCTCTATTCCAATTATTCTTAGGTTAGCTCTCTTAAAATGGGCCCATATTTCTTCAATGTCAAATTCCTTCTGTCAGATTTTTTTCTAAATTATAAACTATGTGTTCATTTTTAGAGTGATCACCTTCTAGGAACGAGATTCTATTCTTCATGTGGGCTAATTGTTTATAGTTTGAACTGATGCCTTTACTTCAATGATTGCATCCTTTATTTCTTTTAAACTCTCTCTAAATTATTTTAGAAGGTCCTGTATTATTTCTACAGTTATCTTCCTGATTTGATCTTCTGGAGATCTCTGAATTTCTTTGTTATCAGATTCTGATGTTGTGGGGTTGTGGGCATTCATTGCTCCATTGTTATTCCTCTTTCCCATGATTTCAGAAGTTTGTGCCTTCTCTGGGTTCTTCCCTGGGTCACTACAACTTCACTTAGGGTGCTCTGTATCTCAAGTCTCTGGTAATCTCAGTCACCACTACTCCTTTATTGGGTTGTATCACAAAGTGAAACCAAAGGGATCAATAATCTCTTCAAGGAAGTAATAGCAGAAAATTTTCCAAACATAAAGCAAGAGGTTGATACACAGGTCCAGAAAACTTATAGAACTCCATTTAGACAGGATCGGAGAAGAGGATCCCCATGCCACATAATTGTCAAAATGACCAAGCAGAGAATCTTAAAGGCAACCAAAAAAAGGTGAAATGACATTCAGAGGCAAACCAATTAGAATCACTCCAGACTTCCCAAACCAAGTCATAAAAGCCAGAAAGGTTTGGAGTAACATATTCCAAACTCTGAAAGAAAATAATTTCCAGCCAATAGATGAATGGATTACAAAACTGTGGGATATGTACACAATGGAATTTTACTCAGCCATTTAAAAACCTCAATTACATTGTTTTCAGGGAAATGGATGGAACTGGAGGACATTATGCTAAGTGAGATTAGTCAGTCACAAAAAATAAGAAATCAGATGCTTTCCCTAATATGTGAAAGCTAAGGAGAAATGGGCCATAGGAGGAACTCTAGATGAAAAAGGAAATCCTATAGAGGAGCAAACAAGACAACCTAAATGAGGGGATGGGAGGGAGGAAAAAGAAAATTCTCTAAAACAAGCAATGTACTTAAACATATCGAAGTCAAACACTAAGCCAAGCAAGGGATGGAGGGATGGGGATGGAATGGGTGGGAATTGGGTAGGGGTTAAATCAGTTATGTGTACATGTATGTACACACAAGTTTTTTACCCCAATATGATGTATGAATATAATGCACCAATAAAAAAATTTTAAAAAACTGTGACACGGCCAAACATGGTACCACACACCTGTGATCCCTATATTTGGAAAGCTGAGACAGGAAGATCACAGGTTAAAGGACAGCCTCAGCAATATAGCTGAGACTCTCAGCAACCTACTGAGACCCTGTTTCAAACAAAAAAAGAAGGGCTAGAATGTAGTTCAGAAGGAGACTGTTCCCAGGTTCAATCCCCAGTACTAACCAACCTGTGGCACTTACCTACTTTGAAGGTTAGGGATAATCAACAAACTTGAATTTGACTAATTAGAGGAACAGATTCTATTAAGAAAATGTCTCTTAGATCCACGCGCGTATACGCCCCTGACTCATGCTAGCTCTCTAGAGAAGGAGATGAATTAATTTGATCTATAAATACTGACTCTACAGAGACTCAAGAAAGTATTAAACAGAAGCAGATCTTTGGTGAAGCTAATGAATCTGTATTTTCAGATCCTTTTCACATCAGCCTCTCCCAAGGATGTAGGAGGAGCCCGAGTAATGTCACACCATCCTGTGTCTTTATAAAAATTTGCACAGGTAAAGTATTTTAACTGCAATTGGTTGACTAAAACCCCTGTTCCTTTCTACTTCAATGTCTGCTTCATGCAGATGCTAGAGCGGCTAGAAGCAACAGTCTTAATCAACTGATTGCAGTAGGTAGTGTTGGAGTGGCTCTGGTTATTTGGGGATCCATCAAAGAAATGAAGTCAAATTCAAAATTTAAATGTAATGGAAAGTAGATATGTGGTTCATAGCCAATTCCATATATAGTTAAGTTATTGCTAGCTAGTCCAGTGTGAGGCCTCCTAGGAGAAACACTCCTACCACCACAGCACATCTCCCTTATTGGAGCAAGAGGATGCAGGGCCAGAGGACTTGTCACAATGTACATGGGTTCCTGTGGGAGTAAGAACTGCAGGGTGCTGCAAATTAGTCTGAGAAAAATTCATCCAACTGAAATACCCATAAAATTATAAGCAAATGATTTTCTCATTGACATCAGATAAAAAGGATTTTTAAATTAGAAAGATAATCAAACAGGCACATGAAATTATAACATCCATTTCTTTTTATTCTTTCCTTGGGAAATGTACAACATAGATTTTACAGTAGCCCTGTGTTTGTGGGATCCAAATATGGAAGAATATGTTAAATGGCAAGCATATATACATAAAAGCTCATTTATGAAACATGGATGTTTCTCACATTTGGCAAAAATCTTAAAAACATAGATCATCAGTAAAGAGTTATGAAGCTTAAAATAAACTCCTCAAGATCATCATAAACAAAGAAATGTTGACCCAATGTGCTAGAGGAAAGTAAAACCCGTATTCTTCCAGGTGGCAGACTGCTGTCTCCTCGCTGTACCCTCACCTGGTGGAGGAGGGCAAGAGAGCCGGCAGATCTCATTCCTGAAGGCTCCATCCTAATCAACTAAACCACCTTCCAAAGGCCCCATCTCCTACCATCATCCCCTGGAGGTTAGGACTGCCATACCTGAATTTTGGAGGAACGCAAACATCGGTCCACTGCATGAGCAGCCAACTAAAAAGCTAATTATTGGAAGTGTGACATGCACAGAGTGTTTTAAGTACACCTAACAAGAATCCAGGAATATGAGGGAACCAGAGAAGGTTTCTCCTCCCTTTTTTTATTCTGTGTGTGTGTGTGTGTGTGTGTGTGTGTGTGTGTGTGTGCACGCCCATGCATGCTCACACATGTGCACACATGCATCTATGCGCACGTGTGTATGGCATGTAGCACTGGGGATTGAACCCAGGGACCTCCTACCTCCAAGCTACACTCCCATCCCTTTTCATTTTTTGTCTTGAAAAGGTCTTGCTAAGTTGCTGAGAGTCGTGTTAACTTGCTGGGGCTGGCCATGAACTTGTGATCCTCCTGTCTCAGCCTCCCAAATACTTAGATGAACAAAGTACACCACCACGCTGGGCTTGAAGAGAGGCTTTTCTAAGGCAGTGACTTAAGGCAGCCCCTGAGGGATAATTAAAAGCTAACCAGATGAAGATGGGGAAATTATGCACACAACACTGATTCAGGAACAGGGACTGAAAGCCAGCTGGCAGGGTTGCAGAGCACAGGGGCTGGTGCAGAGGAGACAAGTTAAACTTTATATTAAACTTGAACAGTTATTTTCTTAAAAAAATAGAACTGTGGCATCAGTGCATTTCAGAGCAAATGTGTAATCTATAAGATTAGGGACTGTTACCAATAGATGATAGGCACCTAGATCAACAAGTTGAAGAGAAACAGCCGATCACACAAAATGACTTTACTCCACACAAAATATGCACAGTTTTGGGGGTTTTTTGTTGTTTTTTGCGGGTTTGTTTGTTTTGTTTTGGTGGTACTGGAAATGGAACCCAGGGGCCTTCTACCTCCAGGTTACACTCCCAGACCTATTTTATATTTAATTTGGAAACAGGGTCTCTTAAGCCAACTGAGGCTGGCTTTGAACCTGTGCGATCCTCCTGTCTCAGCCTCCCAAGCGTGAGGATTACAAGCGTGCGCGGGTTTGGGTATGGAACCCAGGGGCATCTGACCTCTGAGCTACACACTCTGCCCTATTTTTTTTCAACTCTTTATTTTGAAACAGAGTCTCACTAAGTTGCGGAGGGCCTCACTAAGTAGCTGAGGCTGTCCACAAACCACAATCCCCTGGTCTCAGCCCCCCGAATGCAGGGTTACAAGTGCGTGCCACCACGCTCGGCTAGCAATTTTTCATTCACAGAATTACAGAAACTTAGAAGTAGAAGCAAACTTCAGAACCCTAAATCCAACTCTGCTCTGTATAAATCAGGAGATTGAGAAGCAAGGAGCAAGGGGCCTGCCACACCAAATAAGCCTGAGCAGACCAAAAGCTGAGCCTCGCCCGCTCCACCAGCCATCGCCACAGTTTTATTGCGCGCTGAGTACTCTCACACATGTACCATGGTTTGCTCTAACAACTTTAAGAAGTAGACGAAGCAGCTGTAATGATTTTAACTTTGTTCAGGAACAAAGTGAGGCTGAGATTAACCCAAGTTTCCAATGCTAATAGCACCAGAATCAGGATTAGCACTCAGAGCTCCAGCCCTTTGTCAACTCAACTCTCCAGTTAACAGTGACTGCGTACCTGCTATGTGTGAGCCCCCAGGTGGCCATGGAGAGCCAAATAAATAATTAGAATTTATAACCCAGCAAGTGTGATAGCTGTTGCTAATATATGAGAAGCCATAATTAGCTCTTCTCATTTCTGAAGAAAGCATGTAAGTTGTCTATCAACCCTCCTGTTCTTACCAGATGCAGGCAGACTGGCCTGTGTAGCCTGTGTGTTGGGCCTATAGTACTGTGTAAGACTCCTTTGGTTGCAGGCAACAGAAACTGGCTGCCAAGCATAAATGAAAGTACATTTATTAGAAAGTGATAATAGAGCCACGTGTAGTGGCACACACCTGTAATCCCAGTACAAGTACTGGGCTGAGACAGGATCACAGGCTTGCGGCCAGCCTCAGCAATTGAGCAAGGCCCTCTGCAACTCAGTGAGATCCTGTTTCAAAATAAAAAAATAATAATAAATAAGGCTGAAGGTATAGCTTAGCGGTAGGATGTTCCTAGTTTCAATCCCCAGTGAAAGGAAGGGAAGGAAATGAAAGGGAAGGAAATGGAAGGAAGGAAGAAAGGAGAGAAAGAAGAAAGGAAGAAAGAAAGAAAGAAAGAAAGGGAAGGAAGGAAGGAAAGAAAGAAAGAAAGAAAGAAAGAAAGAAAGAAAGAAAGAAAGAAAGAAAGAAAGTAAAAGAAAGTGATAATAGGCCAGAAGAAACACTGAGATCAGAAACTGGCAGTTATGTCATGCGTATGTATGAATGTGTAACAAAAAAAACTCACTATTATGCATAGTTATAATGCACCAGTGAATGTTTTAAATTTTACAAAAAGAAACAGACAAAACCCAAAAGTACTCTAGAGGCTAGATTAGAATCAAGAACCTTCTTCAACCAAGACTTATCAGTGGAATATATGGATTCCACTAATAATCAGTCTCTGTTTCTCTGTGGAAGATTCGCATTCACATTCCAGGCTGAGAACATCCATTTGGTCTCACTTGGGTCAAATCCCAACTTGGCTAACCAAGGCCATTGCTCTTGGGAATGAGGTAATCAGCTTAACATGATACTGTTAGGAGGCATGAAAGATTTTAGGCAGCCAAAGATAAAAAATAAGTCCATAAGCCTCAGTATACCCTATAGGACTTAAAGAAACAGGTCGATTTCATCCACTAGAAAATAAAACCAAGCATTCACCATCAGCACCCCTGGTCTATAAAGTCTCCACATGAACCACTACTGGGCTTTCATTCTAGCAAAGCAATGAAGAGTTCTGTAACTGAAGTGACCTGTGTATCGCCTACGGCCACTTGAGCATGAGCGCAGGAAGCACAGAGCCAACCAGCTGTTTTTAGAAATAGAAACAATAATTGTCATGTGCCTCTGCCTCATGTGATTTATCTTCTTTTTATTGGGAAGAAAGAGAACAAAACAGAATAATAATCATAATAATGAAAATATTTGGATCTCAAAGACCTACTATGTAGCAGGCACCCAACTGGCCATTTTACACACACAAAGATTATATATATATGCACACATATATAAGCTTTTCTTTCAATTGTCCGACCTTCTGGTGTGAAAATGCATCATTATTCTGTTTCATGGCCAATAGTTTTTCTTTTTCAATCTAGAAATTTCTAAGGTGACTTCTGTCACCAGCAGTAGGTTCTACATGTCTGGTTGAAAATATTAAAGATGTTCTACATAAAAGGCTTCCAGAGAATAAGCGTTCCAGAGCATAATGCCTTGAGCTCTCGCAGGGGCTCACTCCTGCCAACCTGCAATATTTCCTCTGCCTTCTAGGTTGAAATTTTTCACTTTTTTATGGTCTTTGTAGATACGACATAAAAGAGAAAACTCAAAGTGGCTTGCAGAAATAGATCACAGGCAGGCCTGAGACCTGTGCCCAATGGGGAGCAGGCAACCTAGAGAACTTGCCTTGCATCGACATGCGGAATAGTCTGAGGTTGCTTTGACTGGGTATCTGCACCTGGTAAGCAAAGTGGTACAGAGCCTGTGTTTATAGAACAGCCAAGAGAGGCCTAGAGAATATACAAACTCCTGCCAGGGTGACAGGTGAGCTTCTGGTAGCCAGCCGAATCCTTGCTGTGTGCAGGTGGAGACGTCAGCAGGCAGGAAAGGACAGGAGAACCATGTGTCATTCCAGGAGTATCTCATGTGTCTATTCTGTGTATCCATCACAGAGCAGGTGAGGTTTATATACGTTCCCATAAAGGAGTGTCGTGTTCATAAACAGCACCTTTTGGCGTTGTTCTATCAGTCCCTGCACCATCATGCATTGATGTACACACACAGCTCTTAAGAACACACTGATTCAATAAATGACAGGTTGAAGAATAGCTGTTTCAACATGATCCACATTATGATGTGAGACTATAGTGCACCAATTAAAATTAAAAAAATAGCTATTGAGTGAAGGCACATTGATCACCAAACTGGATAAATGCGAGGAGGAATTTTACCTGGAGCATGTAAAAACAATGTAAACTTATCTCATCCAGAGGAGGTCAAGGACCCACTGGAAACAAAAGTGAGCCAATCACAGAATAAATACTATCCAAAGAATCAAATAAACATAAAAGGTAGAGAGATGTCTAGTCCTAGGATGTTATTTTTCAAAAAATTGAAAGTCTAGAATAATTTAAGAAATCTAGTTGCTAATTTTTGAGCACTGATAGCAGGTACCTAGAGACAGACGTGGAGGCAATGAGGCTATTGTCTATATCATTTAAGATGTTAGGCTATTTAAAAATGTAAATTACTTAAGTGAATATAAAATAAAACAAGTATATAGATGTGTATTAGCTAGACTCTTTGGGGATAGTAAATATAAATAGACCCAGTGATGTTATACTTTGAAAGTATACTACAAGTTTAGGTAAAGAGTGAAAAAACATAAGAAGATATCCCAGCTGCCCAAGAGTCATTCTGAGGCCCAATATCTAACATTAGGAGAAAAGAGAGGCCTAGCCAAGAACTGGAAGCCAAGTTTGTCTTTGTTCAGATTCAGCAGCAGCACTGGGAACAGGGCATTTCATCATCCCATTGAAAACAGAAGTCTAACAGCTTCCAGCTGCTCTATCTATTGAGGCTCAGATTCATGATTTCTAAAACAACAGGTTTGATCAAGTCAGACTCAGAACACCTGTGCATGTTCCAAGTCACTTCATGGACCTTAACTTTTATAAATCCAACCTATGCAGTGTGGCCTTACCAATAATTACAACAAATATTCATTGAACATCTACCATGGGCTAGATGCTTTTGGCTCGTGTGCCTAAAAGAAACCAAAATACTAAATGGGATAAGCAAGATACCTGTGCTCACAGAGCTTTCAGGGTGGGGTAGGGGTAGGAACAAACACAGAAAGGATAGGACAATGGATATACCAACAGTCTGAGAAGGACTTGCTACACTTAAGCATGTCAGAAAGGTGCCTGATCCAGAACTGGTAGGCCACAAATAATTCTCAGACGAAGAAATATCTACAATGAAGGTATGGGCCAAACTGTGTGTGTATGTGTGTGTGTGTGTGTGTGTGTGTGTGTGTGTGCGCGCGCGCGCGCGTGTGTGTGTGCGCGTGCGAGCACGCGCGCGCATGCCTTTTTACAAGAAAGTGATTTAATACAGAAAAATAGAATATACTAAGGTCAAGAGACAATAAAGTAGCTGGCTTTTATGGCAAAAGGGTACATAAAGTAGGTTTGGAGGGACTGGAGCATAAAGTATGATTGAGAAGTAGGAAATATGATTGTAGTCAGAATCAAGAATTGATAAGCACAAAGGAACATCATTAATGGGTTCGGGGTGGAAGAGTGACATGAGCACATTACATTTAAGGAAGATCACTGTGGCTGGTTGTGAAGATGAGGAAAGAGTAAGAGTGGAAGCAGGGCCACCAGGTAGGAACCCCAGAAAGTGGTAGATCGGTGGGTGGAAATGTACAATAGGAGGAGGAAGCAGATAACTGTGGAAGATCCTTGGCAGGTGGCCTCAATGGCACTTGGCAATTCATTGAGTGAGTAAGAAAAAGAGATAGAATATCCGCTTAGGTATCTGGCTTCAGGTTACTGCATGAAGAGCTGTGTTATTTAGCAAAAAGTCAAGAAAGAAGAGCAAGTTTGAGGAGCAAGATAATGAGTTCCAGTTTGAATAAGTAGAGATACTGTGGGAAACCCATACAAAGGTGTCCTGAAGGTGGATAATAACAGAAACATCAGGAGTTGGATACATGGAGTTGTAGCTCATCAGCCAGAGACACAGTTTTAAAAGGTATTGATATGTAAATTGCAAAAAGACTCCAGGGTCTTGAAAGTACCTTCCAAGCATAAGCCACTAGGACCAGATAGAAAGGTCACTTAGCACAAAACAAAGCCACTTTCTACAAAAGAACCACCAGCAGCCATTTTTCCAAGGAAGGACTGTGAGCAGACAGTGCTCCCTGAATTGTTCAACATAGTGGGCAAGGGAAGGCAGGGTGACCATCTAATCCCTGCAAGAATGTAGGTCAACTCTTTGGGTGCAGAAAAGTTATTTGTTGGCAAGGAACTACTGACATCTTTCCTGGGAACCTGAACCATGACACTCCAGACAAATGAAGTAGAGCAAAGGAATCCCAAAAGACCCAGAGAGCCAGTGCTCTCTCTCCACTGCCACTGTGTAAGCATTCAAGAGAAGCAATGTCAGAATGGAAGAGAGAGGGAAGGAAAGCAGCTCCCTGGGAGAAAAGTGGCTCTGAAACTCCAGAAATAGCTCCCTGCAACCCACAGCACCACCTGACCAGGTAACAGGAACCTCTGGTATAAACAAAGGCCAGCACGGCACTCCTGCCATGTTGTCCAGGTTGCACTTGACTAAGAAAGACACATTAAAATATGTTCCTGCAGCCTCTTCCTATCATTACCAAAACCAGAATTTCAAAGTCACTGTTGGGGTTTAATGTCACATTCAACCTAATGTTTTGTCAAAATATTTCTCTGAACCAATACTTCTATCAAAAGTAAGAGATGTATTCCTATCTGAGAAGGCTTTTATTATACGCCATTTACATTAGTTATTTTACTTTCCATTTATGACACTACATTAAACTCACTACATTAAATGACTGGCTCCTTATTAGTATTTTGTGTCCTGTGGTCTAAAGACACCTCCACTTGAAACTCTTTGATATCATGGGACAAATTTCTGGTTAGTCAGTGTGCTGTGAGCTTGGACAACTTTGTTCAAAATAGTACAAATGACAAGCTTTTGATCCCATTTTTAACAATGGCAAAATGTTTGGCCACGGGAATAGGGTTATAATTCTTTTTCTCCCACTTTGGAATTGAGGATTGAATCCAGGAGCATTCTACCTTTTAGCTACACCCCCAGCCCGTTTGTTTGTTTGTTTGTTTGTTTGTTTGTTTTGAAACAGGGTCTTGCCTGATTGTGAGAGTCTTACTACATTGCTGAGGCTGTCCTTGAACCTTTGATTTTCCTGTCTCAGCCTCTCAAGTACTAGGAGTATACATGACCAACTAAGTTATAATAATCAAAGAGTATTACATATAAAGTTACAAAACATATTTTGAACTCAACCCCTATGAGACAGATTCAGCAATATCATTATTAAAATTCTCACTGTACATACACTTACCTTGTCTGCACGTGGTGAGTGTTATGAGATGGGGTTGGGAGGGGAGAGTTTTGTTGTCATTTGTTTTGTGAAGCATAAAGCACACTGACCCCATGCTAAGTGGCCACACTTGAGAAAATGCCACTGTTACTCTCTGAGTGTTTTGCTGAGAACAGGGAACCAGGAATCAAACAGTTGAAGGCTCTTAAAATAATCAGCTTCATCTCCCCTACGGTGACACTGCTGAAACACACAACATCAGCAGCAGTGAGGGCCATCCAGTAACAGCAAGAGGCACAGCAAGGCTGCAAAATGCTCCTTGTCTCTCAGGAGGTCCCAGCCTCACTCATTACAAAAACAGATTCTCAGCTCTTTGAATAAAACAAGGTATTGAACCATAACAAAAAAAAAGGCTTTCTTTATGAATATGGCCTATCAAGGCAATCCAATCGTCCAAGATAACGTGACCACCTGGACGACTGAGGAGGGAAAACAAGGATGCGCTGTTTTGTTAAAAAGAAGTAGATAACATCAATGCTCCAGGGAAGATCCAGCCATGCTACTCAACAGATCCAAGCTACACTGAATGCCTCACGTGCCAGGCACCTGTAAATCTGATACACAAAAAACAAGTTACAGACATGGACTGGCTCAAAGTCTCAATTAAAAATCACCAGTGCCGGAAAGTGACACTCAACATTTAGAATTTAAAATTCATTGAAAATAGAAGCATTTCTTTCTCTCTCAAGTTAAATAAGACCAAGCAACTATAAAATAGAAAGAAAAAAATCAGGTCACCTGCTGAAAGTGAGCAATTATGAGTAATCAAAATTCCTCCCACGGGTTCCAACTTACAAAGCAAGAAATTTGTATAATAAATATTTGACAGGTTTCATTGTCTAGTCATGCTCACAGAGAAAAATAACAGGTATTTGCTTGGGAAAAGAAAAACCAACACTAGTCTCAAATCCTTTTCTCTTTTGAATATCATTTTACGCTTACTGCAGCTTGTTTCTGAAGATTTCAAAACACTGTGCAAACAATTATGATCTCCATAGTACTGAGCTGTCAAAGGAAAAGGGGCTTTGAGATAATACAGCCTGTGCAAGGTGACCTCAGAAGCTATCAATGGATGTGCACAAAACTTCTAAATCTGTTTCTATCCTCCTGTTCAGCTTTCTCGCTTAGAAGAAATATGTGTATTATTTCCATATTCCTTTCAAATATGTGTCCCAAGAACTGCTAATTTGAAATGAGAAACCTCTTGTTTCCAGCGAAAACTATAAGGACATACAAATATTCCATAACAATGGAAGGACTGCAGCCTGATCACTGTGCCCATTTCTACCCCTACAATGCCTGGCACAGAATAGGTATTTAATATGGACTTTTTCAATTAGTGAATAAAATTAAACATTAAATATCCATCAAAAGATCCATTTCCCTCATATACAAGTATATAATCAAATTGACCCAAATCCATGAATTATATATGATTTGTTTGTTTGTTTGTTTGAAAAGGAAATTTTTTAAGATTCTTTCCTCTGAGAATATTAAAAGCTTTTCCCTCACCTAAATAAAATAGGTGTGTCAAAACAGAATAACTTTCTACTTAGATCAGAATATGGGTCCTGAACTTTATGAGGATTGAGCTATTAATTCATGCTAGCCTTTCTCAGAGACTCTGAAAAGATATTTGGTCACTAAAATGGGGCTAAAAACATTAAGTATTTAAAGTATAAATGGAAGAGTCAAAGATTTGATGCCCATATTTGTCAGATACTAGAAATTAGGTATTTAAAAGAAATAATTCAAATGTCACCAGAATCTATCCAGAAAAAGAGAAAATATAGTGTAAAAAAAAGTAAAAGAGACTAATCTTTCATAAAGCAAAAGAGCACTTCTACCCCCAAGCCAAAGAGACTAGGGAACTGATTTCTGATTAAACTAAATTTTGATCTCTGACTCTCTGTGCAGAAATAACTTTGTAAAAATGATTACCTGTCTACTAGTCCAGAGATTGAAATATTCAAAATTTGCTTATGCATTTCATCTTTGGTGACTTTAAAATCAAATGTTTAAGAGGTTTTTTTTCATATCTATACATCAGAGTGAACATGGGAAACTACTTCAGACCATTTCATTTGCGGCCCAAGATAACAAGAGCCAACCACTCTCACATCCCAAAAAATAAGAGCTCAGGAGAACACCACTGAGGCCTGGCAAAGGAAGGGTCTGTGCCGGCAGACAGACTTGTGCTATATCACAAGAGGACTATACTGAGGCGGGCCCATCAGAGCAGGGATTTCTCTGGAAGAGCTGTAGGAGTTCCACCTCCCCTACATTCTCCACAGCGGAAGGCAGGGGCTTTGTCTTCCCCTCAAGCCTCATCTCCACCAAAGCCACTCAGTGAGGGAGATGTGGCTGCCCCAGGAGCTGGAGGAACTGTGGACTAACACAGTGAAGTTCTCTGCCAGGGAGTCAATGACAAAAGTGCTAGGTTTGGAAAGTAACTATATTTCTACCACTGATGGATAAAAATAAATACTTTAGGCGGATCAGATATGGAGAGTAAAGAAGAGAGGGAAGATGTCAGCATAAGGTTATCTTAGATTCTAACCAAAAGGTCATCCTGGAAGTTGAACAGCCCTCAGCAGAAAGAAGCTAAAGATGCAGGGTAGAGACACGGAGAGAAAGGAGCTCCAAGAAGACCCTAAACTACTGACTGGAGCAGGGGCAGTCACTCACCTCCAGGGAACTCTAGATGACCCCCAGAAATGATAGGGACGTCTGCAAAGAACCAAAAATGAGGCCCCGGAGGACAATCAGCTGTGATCCTCCAAAAAGCCCTGCAAGTAAGAGGAACGATTCATAGCATTACTAGCCAAAAGAGACCATCCCTGTTCCTTTCCCTTCATCCCTTCATCCCTTCTCCAGTGTCAAAGGGTCTCTAGCAGGTGGTAAGAGAGGAGAACGGAAGCTCTCTATGGTGAGCCACTCCCACTTTCCCCATTGCTGAACCGCCAAGAGGAAATTTGATGGTCACACTGGATCAGATATACTGAACTGAGTCAGGTCATACTGAACTGAGTCTTTTTTGAATACTCAAGAGGTCAGAAGACTTTTTAATTACTAAGATTCAGCAAATCAGGTATGAAATTTCTCTAAAAATTTCATTCAAAGGGAAAAGAAAAGTAGCTTCCAGAGTGCTAATATATCAAAAGGTTACTGTGAGAACACAAATTGATTTTATGATTTTACCTTGAGATTTTTCAGCATCAAATTTACATCTCAACATCTAGGCATGGTAGTTCAAGTACTTGCTAAATTGCTGAAGCTGACCTTGAACCTATGATCTTCCTGCCTTTGCCTGGCAAGTATTGGAATTACAGCAATTTAGTGAGGTCTTATTTCAAAATAAAAAGTAAAAAAAGGACTGAGGGTTTCACCCAAAGATAAAACACTCCTGGGTTTAATCCCCAGTACAAAAAATATATAATATACATTATACACACACACACACACACACACACACACACACACAGAGAGATATTTGTTCCTCTGGAAGCACATCAAAACTAGCTCCTATTTTTCTCTCAGATACTTTATTTACTCATTTAGTTATATATTTATTCACTGAAAGTTATTGCACACACATTATATGTCAGATATTATACAAGATGGATTTGGGATACAAAGATTAAGTCCTTATCTTAAGTAAATAAGTGACATCCTGACACACTGAAAACCAACACAAGTTGTTCATTGCCTGTTCTAACATGCCCCACTTCCTGGGTGGTGGCAAAAAAAAAAATAAAAAATAAGTAAAACAACAGAAGTAACAGGCAGGCTAAATTATTAGGAGCCTGAGCTAACTTCTAGACAGCCAAAGGATGGAACTTATGCCACCTACACCCCACACACACACACACCTATGTGGTCATTGTTCCTTCTAGGCTGAGCAAAGGAGTTAGTGTGAATAAGCAGTCACCTGATTTAATCCCTACGGGGACGTAAGAATCAGGTTGGAAGGAACAGAGGGTTATAGTACTCAGCAGCTGTCCTAGGCATGTCAAGCAAAAGTTAACTCTGTATGCAGAAAGACAAGTGCTGCATGACCTCACTCGTATGTGAAACATAAAAACGCTGATTGCATAAAAGTCAAGATTTGAAGAGTGGTTGACAGAGGCTGAGAATAGGGGTGGAAGGGATGGGGAGAGGTTGGTTCATGGATACTAAGTTACAGTTAGCTAGGAATAAGAAGTTCTGGTGTGCTATTGCACAGTAAGGGAACTATGGGTAGCGGTATTGTACTGTGTATTCCAAAAGCTAGAAAAAAGAGTTCTAATGTTTTCACCACAAATAAATGTTTAAGGAGATATGTTTAACACAATGCAAACATTACACAACATAATCATGTATTGAAATACCACATGCAAGACCTTAAATATGTACAATTTTGTGTTTTTATATATTATATATTTACATATATATGTTAAATTTATATATATAAATGTTAAATTTAATAATAATAATAAATAAAAGCAAATTTAGTGCTGCAAAAATACCCCCTTAATACACAATTCTAATTCCTTTCCCTTCATGACCTCCTTCTTCATCTAGGGCACAAATCTATCTCACTCTTCTCCATACATGTTCTTCCAAGATGGGTCTTTTAGACTATAGCAGCACCGCTTCTAATTATTTTGACTGTCTTTAATGTAATTTTACCACCTCAATTATAAATCCATTAGTGTGAAGTAGGAGGACCATTTCTAGGTCAATAGGATGAAGGCATATTCAGCTGTGTCCTCTGTATGAACAAAATACGTCCTTAGTCATCTTGTTATGCTGCTAAAAGAATGCAAGCTACTTACCCTGATTTTCTTCCTTTCTTATTTTTCTCTATATGAAAACATAGTACCTGCACAAGTACTCCTAAATTCACTGACTTCTCACTTTCTATTTCTACTAATTAGCCCAATACCTTTCCTCCCCTCTTCCAGTATAATGGCATTTCTTTCTCATCAGTGTTGTCTGCTTAAAAGAGAAAGATATTTGAGTCTCAGAATATAAATTACCCTATTTAACACCTAAGACATACAATTTTCTAACATTTTTGCACACAGTATTTTCTAGATACAGTTGATGCCTAATTAAGCCAGCTAAAATGGTAATAGAAATACAAATAATCTTAAAAGTTATTTTTACCTAATTTACTGGGCATTGAGTGATCTTTGTCTTAATACAGTGTCAGCCAGTTTATTTTACTAACCCTACTTTTCTTAAGCTGATGTTAAAATGAGTTTGCAGTCCACGTCACATGTTAAGCCAGGCTGGGGAATTGGAAGTAAAGTGTTAGAAGTGTTATGCATGCACTTTGAATTTAACATATCCAGAGCTAATCCACAAAGCAAAGGCTACAGTATTTGCTTAGCCTACAAGACACTTAAGCTACCTAGTAAAATAGCGTGAAATCCTTCTACAGGTATGCATTATTCATATGCCTACACAACATCCACAGGAATTATCAATCAGCCCACTTACAATGAACAACAATTATTCCACAACACCCAGAGTGCAAGAAATGTCATTTCTTTATTTTTCTAAGCCAAGTAAAATCCAATTCAAGTTTCAACTGGCCAAGGTTGATGAAAAGAACACAGTCAATCAAGTGTCAAAGACTCCTTCTAAGAAAAAATTTTAAAAATTCAAGGGTTTATATAATCCAGAAAAATGTGAAGACCCCAGGTTCCTGCTGGCAGTTTCTATTCTCTTTGGCTACCTATGTAGCCATCCCAGTCCCGGGTCCCCCATGCTGGTGGGGTTAGATCGCTTAGGCTTCCTCAACTACCATCCATCCCTGTTCTAGTGTCAGGGAAGCTAACTGCATGCCTCCAGAAAATGAACCACTGCTCTCCAATCTCCAAATTCACAATAAGTGGAACTTGAACAATCTATTCTAATCATCTTGGTGGTATTCTAGCTTCAAAATTAAAAGTTTTCTTTCATGCAGGGCATGGTAGCACACGCTTGTAATCCCAGCATTTGGGAGGCTGAGACCAGAGGATTGCGGTTTGCAGACAGTCTCAGCTACTTAGTGAGGCCCTCTGCAACTCAGTGAGAACCTGTTTCAAAATAAAGAATAAAAAATAGAGCAAGGGGTGTAGCTTGGGGGTCAAATTCCCCTAGGTTCCATCCCCAGACCCAAAGGAAAAAAAAGAAACTTTTCTTTCATATTTGTGGAGAAAAGATAAAAAGTGGAAATAGCATTTCAAACGATATTAGTCAAGTAACAATAATTACTATGAGAATCAAACCCTAATCTCAATTTTCTTTCCAGGGATAAGTGTTGCTCTCTCTCCTCATCCTGACATGGGAGAGGGAGTAAATTTGTGTTCTTTCTATAGGCAAAAAGCAGAAAGACAGAGAGCTCTTCTTGCATCTGCTACTCCTCGATTGCCTGCAGCTCAAGACAATCAATATGCCAAAGCAATGTATTTTTGGATTGCATATCCTTATTCTCTTCAGGAAAAAAAAAGATGAAGAGGGCCTGATGTGGTGATGAACACTTGTAATCCCAGTGCTTGGGAGACTGAGACAGGATTATCAGAGGTTTGTAGCCAGCCTCAGCAATTTAGCTAAGCCTCTACAACTTAGTGAGACCCTGTTTCAAAATAAAAAATAAAATAGAAATGGCGGTATAACTCAGAAGTAGAAAGTCCCTGGGTTCAATTGCCAGTACCACACAGAAAGAGAGAGAGGAAGGAAGGAAGGAAGGAAGGAAGGAAGGAAGGAAGGAAGGAAGGAAGGAAGGAAGAAAGGAGGCTTTTATACACTTGCAAGTGAATATCTTTTATTTATTTAATTTATTTTTATTTTATTTATTTATTTTGGTGCTGAGGATTGAACCCACATTCAGTATACCTCTGAGCTACACTCCCAGCCCTATTTTATTTTTTGTTTTTGAAGCAGGATCTTACTAGTTACAGAGGGCCTTGCAAAGTTGCTGAGGCTGGCCATGAACTTGTGATCCTCCTGTCTCAGACTTCCATGTACTAGAATTACAAGCATGCACCACCACACTAGGCTTTGAATACCTTTAAATAGTTGAAAAGTCCCCATTTTGAGCCCCATACCATTTTATCAGGCAATTTGTTTTCTTTTCAAAAAATGTGTAAATGTATTGCCAACAGGAACTGCACTTCAAGAATGCAATTTCCCGTGAAACTGATGTTTCATGGGAAAAAATTGGAATTTCTATTTAGGGATATTTCTGCTTCAGTATTGGATCATGTTTATTCAGAGTGGTCTTATTGCATCCTGAACAGTATTCTTGGTCCCCCAAAATTTATTGACTTGTGTTATTTATTCTTCACCTGAAGTCATCATCTCAGTTTCTGATATTAAAATATGTTACTATAGAAACAATTATGGTATGTCAAGAGACCAAAAGATAATGATTTTCTGGTTAGCTTGAGGAGCAGGAACTGATAAAAATGTCAGTAACAAGATACTATTTTCATACTGAAGGTGCTATAAAATAAGTTGGAGAAAGAGAAGATAGGAATGGGAGGAGATAAAATGCCATTTGAATGTGTCTTTTGGTTTCTTCAAGAAAGGTCTTGTTAATTTTATTTGGAGAAGCTGTTATGAGCTCATGATTCCTCCAGCATGCTTCAGAAATAGCCAGAGGGATATACAACTTCATGGAATTTCCCCAACTGTCTGGGTCCCTTGGCTTATGTCAGTTAAAGGCAATTCTGGCACTCTGTGAACCTCTACTGTACAGGAGGAGACACTATGACGAGCAAAGAGCCAGGGAGAATTAGGAAAATGCAGTAAACAGTGTCATACGGGAGTATCCTGATGATTGTGAATTTCAACTAAGGTCACAAACGAAAAAGAAAAAGGCACTTTATAGATCCCACATTCTAAAGCAAGCCACAGCCATGATCCCAGGGCACTCACTAAGTACTGCTAGCTACTACCACACCTCCATCCCCACCAGACCACAGAGGTGGTTCTCACAGTGGGCTGAACACCAAAACAAGTTGTAGAGCTTTTCAAAGGACCCACTTCTGACCCAGGTGCAGTGTCACACATCTGTACTCCAGGATTTTTAGAGGCTGAGACAGCAAGATAATCAGTTTGAGACTAGCCTGGGCAACTTATTGAGACATTGTTTCAAAATAAAAAAAGGCTGGGAAGTATAGCACAGAGGTAGGGTGTGCCTGTGTTCACTGTTCACTCCCCAGTAAATAACACACACACATACACACACACACACACACACACACACACACACACACACACTCACTCACCCATGTCTGAGCCTAAGCCAGCAGTTCAGATTTTTTGTGGCTTACCCCAGATACTAGGCTACCCAGACAATTCTAACCAACATGGAGAATAATAGGTCCAAAAGAAGAGAAGGCTAAAGATATGTGGAAAGGTACAAGGCTGTTGTGGTAAGTGCTTCTCTTCTCTCTCCTTTCCTGAACCCAGGTCAAGGAATTTAGCAGTGAAGATGCACCACCCAAAGGACCCACTGATGTACCCTAAAGAGAACTAGCACTTGGATGCCAGCCACACAGCATCCGTGGACAGGCAGGGAAGCATGCAGCAGCCGCAGTGGCGTCAAAGCATTCTGGCTCTTTTCTAAGATTGACCTCATCTGCTCCAACCCAGGAGAAGGTACAAAGGAGAAGGGAAGAAAAAAACAGACTGTGGCTGCTCCCAACTTATACAAATCCCTCAAGTTGAGATTAGGCTGGCTGTGGGGTCAGGGGAGAAATCAGCATTAAATTCTATGTGAGATTGAAGTTTCAACTCAAGCCAAATAAAACTGGACTTTTCAATATCCAAAAATGACTGAATGCCGGGCGTGGTGGCGCACGCTTGTAATCCCCACCGCTTGGGAGGCAGAGACAGGAGGATCGCGCAGGTTCTAAGTCAGCCACACGTGCTGGTTTAGGAGACCCTGTTTCCAAATAAAAATATAAAAAAGGTCTGGGAGTGTAGCCCGGAGGTAGAAGGGCTTCCAGGAACCCCAGTACCACCAAAAAAAAAAAAAAAAAATGACTGAATGACTGCAGACTTATAGGGCTTGCCTGAGATGTTGTCAAAGGATGCAGACCAAAAAAAAAAAAAAAAAAAAAAAAAAAAAAGCATGTTGGAAATACCACTACCTACTAGAATTTCAGAGTTGAGATGTTCAGTAAACCACCTGCAGTTGGGGGCTTTCCTTCCTGCATGTATTAATTACATCATGACTCAAGAACACAAGATATAAATGAATTCTATAACTTCAGTGATTTTACAATAGGTAAAATACCAGAGAACTCCATTATAAGAATTATAATGGAGAATCTAATGTTCAGAATAGGTGGTGATGTATATGTTAATTAATTTGACTGTGATAATCATTATAAAAGATATACCATCACATTATATGCCTTGAATATATTCAATCTTTGCCTATTAGATATTTTAAAATAAAAAAAAGAAACCAGGCATAGTGGTGCACACTTGTAATCCCAGTACTTGGGAGGGTGAGACAGGAGGATCACAGTTTGCAGCCAGCCTCAGCTACTTAGGCCCTTCGCAGCTTAGTGAGACCATGTTCCAAACTAAAGAATAAAAAATAGGGCTTGGGATATAACTCAGAGGTAGAATGCCCCTAGGTTCAATCTCTAGTACCCCCAAATAAAGAAATAAATAAAGACAGAAGGAAGAAAAATTATTTCTAGATCTGACCAAAAATAAGTGTTGTCCCATTTATAGCTACATTAGGACAGGGTCCAAAAATCTAGACCCTTGTGATTGGAAGCCTATGATATTCCCCTTGGTATCATTTTACTCTGTTGTTGTTGTTGTTGTTGTTGTTGTTGTTGTTGTTGTTGTTGTTGTTGGGCCCTGGGGTTTTGAGAATGCTAAGCAAGTGCTCTACCACTGAGTAATACCCCAACCCTATTTATTTTGAGACAGGTTCTCGTTAATGGCCAATGCTGACCTTGAACTAGCAACCCTCCTGCCTCAGCCTCCCAAGTAGCTGGGATTACAGGTGTGCACCACTGTGTGTGCCTCTTTTTTTAAATATGCTAATCAGAAGAAGCACCTGAGAGTCACTGACTCTCCTGTACTGAAACTGCCAGAGTACCTGGAGGCAGGATCCCCAGAGGGAAATAACCTGCACTCAGCCTCTGAAACCTGAAGGTATTAGAGAGCAGAGTGCTCTGTGGCTGTAGAGAGCTGGGGCCTCCTCTTATCCAGCTTTTCTTTGCCTTTGTCACAAGTGACTGTCTTTCCCATCATCTGGTCTTGCCTATGTGTGAAAGAAAGTCTAAAGATCACTAGTAGGATATCTCTCGATGAATGGCATCCCTTCAGACTGCCATTCCCATTCTTTTCAATCAACTAATTTGGAATTCATTTTATGATGGCTAACACATAAACCCCCAAAAGGGTAGAGATCATCTGTAGGATACCCAAAATAAACTACATATTTCTAAGATTGATTTTATTCATCAGAGTATGTGCTAAATAAATCTCTGTATCAGGTAGATGAGTAGAAGGGTAACTGGATGAATTTAAAGAAAAAAACAAATGAACAAAGAACATACATGCTCAAAGAGAGCAAGTCCAGAGTGTTAAAGGTAGGGTCAAAGGCAATTTTTTTTAAAAGGAAAGAGACATATGGGGGAAAAATATAAAAACAATATTTACATCGCCATTTTTTCTATAACTATTGCATTAATAATCACCAGAGTCCAAGTAAGTGCCATTTCTTCACAATGAATATATTTCATTGGTGGTTTTTGCCTAATGATCTGAAGTCCTTGGTTTGGCCTTAAAAGGTGGCCAATCCTGATTCTTCTCATTTAAAACTTTTAGGCATTTTTTTCTCAATCCACAGCTGGCAAATTGCAGAGTTTCAATATTTGAACCAAACATGAACAACTTTAGACATAATGAAACTTCAACTAAGCAAGTTCTCTGAACTCAAAGACTCCTCACAAATTAGTCATGTCCTAGGAATCCACTCTGATAAAGTTACTGCTGAGTCTCTTTAGTCAGGACGCTGCATGTGAGGGTTCTGACAATACTGAATGCTGAACTTGTGGTTTTAAACACGAGTTCTGGTTATTTTAAGCTACCCCTGTCTTCTTGATGGCATGGTAATGAAAGAACCTCAGAGAGCATTTTTCTTCATTCATAAGTGTTTCTAGCAAGGGGGAAAAAAAAGTTACTCATTGCATTTGTAGAAGTTTTCCATTACCTAATAAATGTATCTATTCAAAGAAAATGATTAGTTAATAAGGGTATATTCATCATCATATATGCAGTAGAAACCAACTACCCAGTTTAAGTCATTAATCAAAAATCACTTAGGTTTTCCAATTTCCCATGCAATCAATATACAGTTTGTCTGTTGATGGATGTGCAGCCACAAACCATTAACAGCAAAACTCATGAATCTTGGTGATGAGGAGAGATACAGCAAGAAGTGAAGGCTATTCTAACTGCATCGTCTCCAAGCACTGGGACCTATTTGGATGACTTAAGAATCCCCCTGAAAGCTAAGGTTGTCAACTCAGATATGCCACATTTGAACCATTTCACTGGATTAGGTAAAGACTTTAAAATAAGTAGAATTGGAGTCTAAAGTTGCTGGAGAAAACACATTCTCCCAATCTTCAGTTGAAGGAATTTCCCTGGTATATCATCTGTGGCCTCTCCCCAAGCCCACACTCAGACCTCCAGTGGGAAAGCCTGGAAAAAAGGACCTACCTTGCCATACTCTCCCAGCTTTCTCTGCCTGCATTTCAGCAGGAAGTCCTCTAAAAAGTCACAAATAGAAAGCCACAAATAAACCCCTGTGAACCCTCATTATGTTTTTACATTATTTAAGTAAACATTTTTGTATTACATACATTCACAAAAGTACACAAAGCTGGGCATGATGGTACATGCTTGTAATCCGAATACTTAGGAGGCTGAAACAGGAGGATCCCGATTCGCAGCTAGCCTCAGCTACTTAGTGAGGCCCTCTGCAACTTAGTGAGACCTTGTTTCAAAATAAAAAGAATAAAATAAAGGGGCTGGGGATGTAGCTCAGAGGAAGAATGCCCCTGGGTTCAATTCCCAGTACCACCAAAATAAAAAGAGTATACAAGTCCACAGTCCACATTTCTATGACTTTTTATTGAGTAAACACTCTCATGAAAATACCATTAGATCAAGTAGCTAAACATTACCAAAATTCCAGAAGAATTCCTAATGTCCTCTTAGTCATCTTTCTAAAGGTGACTTTAAACACCAAAGATTAATTTTGCCTGCTCCTAAAATTTATGAAAGGACTCTTGGGTATCTGTCTTCTTTTCCTCTTATATTATGTGTGTGAAAGAGTACATCTTGTTTGTGGATTTAATTGGTCCATTCTCTGCTGCATTATATCCCATTGTATAAAATATACCACAACATGCCCATCAGATTTTGGAGGAAGAGTTGAGATATTTTGATTTGGGGGTATTACAAATAATACTACCATGAATATGCTTGTATATGCTTTTTGGTGCAGACAGGCACAAATTTCGATTGGCTGTATACCTGACAATTGCATTTTGATTTCCAATAAAGATGAATCAATGAAGTTCCCCACCAGGGGAACTTTGTTTAGCTCCCACCTATTGAATGATACACTGCAGCATCTTCTGTTCTATCGATTGGTCCCAGAGTAGAACAAGGAAGCATTACTACCCACAGAGAACTTGATCACAGCTGTGCGAAGCTGGAGAAAGAATGACACCGACAATCCATTGGGCTTCTTTAGCTAAGACAGGATTTCATGGGGAAAAAAAGCAGCACCCGTTATGAATAGAAATGAGCTGTGTGATTAGGCTGCGTGTGAAGAAAATAATGGGGTTTTCCTTGAGTGGACTTCAAGCAGAAGTGCTTGAATACCACTTGTTACCTACCCCGCTGAACCCAAAGCCAGTAAACTAGTTTGAGTGCCCAGCAGCCTATACAAGAAAGAAGCACTGGCCATGCTCTGTTGCGTCTTGTTTCAGTTGTGTGGTTTTGTTTCAACAAGTCTGCAAGGAAGGGAGGAACTACCCGGAGCAGTGCAGAGGACCCCTCCCCTCAAAGTTGCCTGCTGGGTGCTAGAGGGGTGACCCACCCAATAAGCTCATTCTAAGGCAGAATATCACAGCAGAGGCCATTGTAAAAGTGTGTCAGTGGTGAGAACACAACACAGAAAACATGCAGGAGAGAGGACAATAGAAGTCCTCTCTGCCACTAAACAGTCTTCCATAGGACAGTCAGCTTCACCTTGCTTCCATTTTTGAAAATCATACACACACACACACACACACACACACACACACACACACACACACACGTCACCTTTACCACCATAAATAGGGCCAGTTTCACAATCTAAGAAGACAGTCCTGATTCCTAGGTCAAGCGCAGAAGAGGCTTTAACTTCAGATTGTTTTTATTTTTTAAAAGATTAATTCTAAAATATTTACCAAGTACCAACTGGGTATTAAGCAACTATGAGATTATTAGCAACAGAGAAACACTTTCTCTGTTAGAGTTCTTCACTTTAGGGACCATTTGCACAGAAACTCACTTCTCAGCAATCATTCCATAGAGCACTTATTCTACAAAAAAAATGAATAAATAAACTGATTCAAATTTTGAGAACCCTAGCTATCATATCCTTTTGTGGAGATTAACAATATGTAAAAATATATTGAAGGCTCTGAGAAGTCTTATAATAAATAAACTTGCTTAATATTTTTTAACTTTACATTTCCCAAACCTATTTTATATTGAATTTCTCTTTCAAATAACACTGTGTACCTGAAACACAATTTGAGAAATGACGTTTTATTTTATTCTATTTTAGTTTCTGAGGTAATAGAGGTTGACCACAAGGGCATTCTGCCTGTAATCTACACCTCTAGCTCTTATTTGCAAACAGGGTCTCATTAAGGTACCACACACTGGCCTTGAACCTGAAATCCTCCTATCTCAGCCTCTGAGATAGGCTATGTAGCTATGAACATAGATACACATGTATTAGTTTGTAGTTTTGTTTCCATTCTTTTGGGTAGATACCCAGAAGTGGTATTGCTGGATCATATGCTTGGTTCATTCCCATTCTTCTGAGGAGCCTCCATACTATTTTCCAAAGTGGTTGCACTAATTTGCAATCCCATCAACAATGCATTAGAGTTCCTACTTCTCCACATCCTCACCAGCATTTGTTGTTGTTTGTGCTTTGAATGATTGCCATTCTAGTTGGAGTTAGGTGAAATCTCAGGGTAGTTTCAATTTGCATCTCTCTTATTGCTAATGATGTTGAACATTTTTTCATACAGTTATTGGTCATTTGAATTTCTTCTTTTGTGAAGTGTCTATTTAGTTCAGTTGCTCATTTTTTTTAATTTGGTTATTTGTTTTCTTAGTGCTGAGTTTCTTGAGTTATCTGTATTTTCTAGATATTAGTTCTCTGTTGAAATAATAGTTGGCAAAAATTTTCTCCCATTCTGTAAGCTTCTGTTGAGATTCTTGATAGTTTCCTTTGTTGTATAGAAGCTCTTTAATTTAATACAATTCCACATATTATAGTTTCCTTTGCTGTACAAATCTCTTCCATTTCATATAATCCCACATATTGATCTGCCTTTTAGTTTCTTGTGCCTTTGGGGTCCTGTTGAGAAAGTTTTTACCTGTGCCTATGCGCTGAAGCATTGGACCTATGCCCTCTTTAAGGAACTGTAAGGTCTCTAGTCTGATTTTCAAGTCTTTGATCATCTTGAATTGACTCTTGTGCAGGGTGAGAAAACAGGGTTTATGTCCATTTTTTTGCATATGGTTAACCAGTTTTGTCAACACCATTTGTTGAAGAGGCTATCTTTTTTCTAGTGTATGTTTTGGCCTCTTTGTCAAAAATCATTTGGCTATAAACATGCAGATTTGTTTCTGAATTTTCTATTCTGCTCCATTGGTCTGTATGTCTGTTTTTGTGCCAATACCATGCTATTTTTATTATTGTGGCTTTGCAGTATAGTTTGAGGTCAGGTATTGTGATACCTATTACATGGTTCTTATTGCTGAGGATTACTTTGGCTATTCTGGATTTTTTTTATTCCAAATTAATTTAAGGATTGATATTTCTGTGTCTGGGAGGAATGACCTTGGTAACTTAATCGGTATTGCATTGAATCTGTACATCAACTTTTGGAACAATGGCCATTTTAATGATATTTATTCTGCCTATCCAAGAACATAGAAAAAATTTCCATCTCAAGATGTCCATCAACAGATGAATGGATTATAAAACTATATGATATATACACAATGGAATTTTACTCAGCTATAAAGAACAAAATTATGTCATTTGTGGGGAAAGAGATGGAACTGGAGAACATTTTGCTAAGTAAGATTAGTCGGTCACAAAAAGTAAAAACTCAGATGCTTTCCTTGATATGTGGAAGCTAGGGAGAAAAAGGGTCATAGGAAGAACTCTAGATGAAGAAGGAGAAACCACAGATGAACAAATAAGACAACCTAACTGAGGGGCCTGGGAGGAGAGAAGAGGAAAATTCCCTAATATACATGATAGACATTCACAGACATACCGAAGTCAATCACTAAGCCAAACATGAGAAGGAAGAAGTGAGGAGGAAAGGGAGTAGAAACTGGGGAAGAGCTAAATGAGTGATATGTGCATGTATGCCTCTATCATCTTGTACTCCATTAAGATGTATGACTACAATGCACCAATAAAATAAAAATAAAAATAAATTTTAAAAGTATTGTGATTACAGGCTTGCACTACTGTACCCAGCTGGGAAATGATGTTTTAAAGAGCCATTCATAAATAGACTTAGCTAACCGAGATCATCTTAGCTAAATGAGCCTACATTATCTCATCTAGCTGTCTTGATTTGGACTGTGATGCACATGAATGCATCAAAGTGCAACTGGGTGGTGGGTTGTTTCTGAGTACTTACTGGGAAGCCTTTGCTCCATTTATAAATAAATCCATAAACACAGTTTCATATTCTATAAAACAGAGTGAAAATTAATACACTTACTTTAAGAGTTAAGCACTAGGGAATATCCATATTAAGTTCTTATGTATGTAATAATTGTGCCCATTATTATTTTTAAATCTATATAAGTTACAGTCTTCCCTTATAAGACCTAATTCTCTAGAATAAGGATCTATTGTATGGTGTGTGTACCATTTTGTACTCCTAGCACACACAGGCAGACTAACTTCTTAGGAAGAATTGCCTTCTTCCCAGTGTCCATTTGCTGTTCAGACACTGCTCAGTAAGACTTTACACACTGATGGAAATGTGGCTGGTGACTTCCACATTGGGCAGTGTTGTGCCCATGGTCATTAGGACTTTCTTCTCTTCCTTCCCAAATCTGGCTCCTCCATAGGTCAGGAAAAGCGCTGACTTGCCTATATTGTGGCAAGTGCTGAAGCTGGTGTTGAGCCTAGGTAGAGGAGGAAGCTGCCCTTTGGGTGATCTGCAGAAAGCTGGAGAAGATACTTATGCGCATAAAACCCTTGTGCAGGCATGGTACCCCATGTTCTCATTGTTATGAATGTCTTTGTATTAGATCCCTGAAGGCAGTTATTTAAATGCAAACGTGTCATGATGAGATGATATAGTAAAACATTATTGATGAAGAATACCATTGTTCCACTAAATTCACAGCAGAGAATTGAGCCATAATAGAATGAGACAGAAGAGAGATGTGTTTTAATGGAAACAAATTATCAAGAGTATGATCAATTTATCACATACAAGAGTAATGTAGTGGAATGACTACTTAAGAACCAAAATACTGATGGGGAGAAAGACATGGTTCTAGGAACAGTTTTTGAACTATTTTAAGACTACCCACGTAACTTCATATATTTTGATTTTATCCTCTCCACTAAATAAGTAGATAATAGGAACCTTTAAATTTGACTTCTATTCTCTTATCCCATGTCTCTAGTATAGGACACAATTTCCTATCAAATCCATGACCTTATAAGGCCATGCAGTCAGGACATGATCAGAGGGCTTCAAGCTTAAACATATCATCAGAGTCAGGTAAGACCACCATCTGGGACAAAGAAAATGGTTTTAAGTTTTTAAAAATTGTGTTCCATTACATTATAGGTTCAGGTTTGAAGGAGAAAGTCACTTATCTTTCTCAGATAATAGCTAATTTTTATTCATTAAGAATGATTAGGGCTGGGCACAGTAGTTCATGCTTGGAATGCTAGTACTTGGGAGGCTGAGATGAGAAGTTTGTAGGTCCCAGGCCAGCCTCAGAAACTTAGAGAGATCCTGAGCAATTTAGTGAGATCCAGTTCTGAATATTAAAAGGTATGGGGATAGAGCTCAGAGGTACAATGGCCCTGGGTTTGATCCCCTATACCACCCCAACTCCCCCCCACACACACATACACACACAGAAAGATTAAGTCTATGGGTAAAATATCCTTGGAGTTAATAGTTTCTCCATCAAGCTTTATGGTGATTCTGGTCCAACAGTGCCAAGACACTGATGTGAGCAGCTCACTCTTGTACTCCTTTGTATAAACTTAAGCTAAAGCTCTGGGAGTAGGACATGGAGGTGGAGGGTGGCAAGAAATGGCAGGCGATGGGAAGAGAGAGACGTGGATACATACATATGCGTCAGAGCAATATGTCTTGAAATCATGACTTTGAAATCAGGCTTTACCTCAATATAATTATAAAGGATACATGATATGCAGGTGATTGGAGAAAATGAGGTTTCATCTCACCTTAGAGCAAAATCTCACACTCAGCTTTTTGAAATACATAAGTCATTTAAAACTCACTTTTCTTTACCCAGAGTTAAATCCAGGAGACTTATATCACTTGAAGTCAAAGCAGGAGGAAGCAGCCAGGAAAACAGCACATAGAGAATTCAGGCAAAGTAGAACAGATAGAATTCCCTGACAGGATGAATATGAATTAATAAAAAAAATGCCAGTACTTGAGAGGCTGAGGATTGCTGGTTCAAGGCCAGCCTTGGCAACTTAGACCCTCAGAGACTTTGTGAGACCCTGTTTCAAAAGTAAAAAGGACTTTTAAGACAGGAGATTATTCTCCTTTGGAATCTTCTAGCAAATCTCCATGGAAGTCAAGAGATAAGCCAGAGGGACATCAATCTTTCTTAAAGCTCCACCCATATTGTCACAGGAAGAGTCAACTTTAACTAAAAGCTGCATCTTGAGCCTTTCATCCAACCTCAGCATTCAGTTTTGTTCCTTTCCACTGTGTAAATTTATTATAGACAGATTCCCAAGACATAGAAGAAAGCTGAATGTTCCTCTAGGCCTCCCTCAACTTGCACTTGGTTTGATGAATCACTTTAATATACACTAACGGACTGAAAAATAAAATAGCAATATATGCCAATCAATAGGACTTTAGAACAAGTCTGTTTTTCAATTTTGTTTGGCTCTAAAGGGAAAGTCACTTGTGGCCTAAAAGGGTACTAAGTACAAAGACTAATAACAGAGAAGCTGAGCTATTATTGAACCAAGGTCCTTGACAATAGGTCTCATCCCAAAGAATTAGCAATTATCCTCTGGGGCTCTGTGTCTCCTAATTCCACATAATGAAGCACCAGGAAAGGGGGCAGTCAGACAGCTGAGGCAGTCCACCAAGATGCTAAGTGAGATTAGTCAGTCACAAAAAGTAAAGAATCAGATGCTCTCCCTAACATGTAGATGCTAGGGAGAAAATGAGTCATAGGAGGAACTTTAGATGAAGAAGGAGAAACCATAGATGAGCAAATAAGATGACCTAACTGAGAGGGATGGAAGGGGGAAGAGGGAAACTCCCTAATGTACATGATGTACATTTACAAACATACAAAAGTCAATCACTAAGCCAACCATGAGAAGGAGGAGGCTGGAAGAAATGGGGTGAGAAGTGAGGAAGGACTAAATGAGTGATGTGTGCATGTATACCTCTACCATCTTGTGTCACATTAAGATGTATGACTACAACGTACCAATTAAAAAAAATAAAAATTAGCCTGGCATGGTGGCACATGCTTGTAATCTCAGCATTTTGGAGGCTGACACAGGAGGTTCAGGGTTCACGGACAGCCTCAGCTACTTAATGAGGCCCTTTGCCTGTTTAAAAATAAAGAATGAAAAATAGGGCTGGGGGTATAGCTTGGAGGTAGAATGCTCCTGGGTTCCATCTCCAGTACCACAAAAATAAATAAGTAAATAAATTTTAAAAAATAAAAAGAAACAAAAATTAAAGCTGGGCGGGCATGTGGTGCATGCTTGTAATCCCATTACTTGGGAGGCTGAGACAAGAGGATCGCAAAGGTTAAAAGCCAGCCTTGGCTACTTAGTGAGGCTCTCAGCAGCATAGTGAGATCCTCTTTCCAAATAAGATATGTAGCTTGGAGGTAGAAGACCCCTGGGTTCCATCCCTAGTGCCACAAAAAATTTAAAAAAAAGTTTAAAAAAAAAACGATGCTCATAGCCTTTCATGGTGGCACACACTTGTAATCCCAGCATTTGGGAGGCTGAGACAGGAGGATCACGGTTCACGGACAGCTTCAGCTGTGAGACCCTTTGCAACTTAGTGAGACCCGGTTTCAAAATAAAGAATAAAAAATAGGGCAGGGGGTGTAGCTCAGAGGTCAAAGCCCCTGGGTTCCATTCCAAGACCCGCAAAAAAAAAAAAAAAAAAAAAACAATGCTCATGGCTGGAAGAATTTCATGGAAAGGGGTTCTCAAACTATTTTGTTTTGATAGGCATGGCTGAGAGATGACCTGACCAGAAATGTTTTCCCCTGGCTCCAACCACCGCAGAGATAGAAAAACCCCCTCCTCTGAACCCTTGATTGAGATGAGTCCTGTGAGACTTCTTTCTGAAAGCATGAAGTGATAGAGTGTGTTATGTTTAATAGTTGCTGACAATTATTGTGGCCATATAAATCCAATGATCTGATCTCTATACCCAAGAGCATTCCTCCAAGAAAGAAAGAGTGCAGCCTGGAGAGGGGAATAGGGAATTTAAGGGGAGAAATGTATCCCAAAGCGAGCACAGTTCACATCAGGGCATGTTTAACAGCATCCACTCATCTCTTGGGAATGACAAACCAAAATTAAGGCAGCTTGGAGCCTCTATGACAGCCACTGTCTCTCTACTGTCTCCTCCTAAGCATTTGGCTGCATAGGGAGGGAGGAAAATCTGTTGAATCATCATTATGTTAATTATGCTATGACAAGTTCCATTCAGTACTTCTAGTTATCCTGAGAGCGACGATGTTTATGAAAATTGAGATCTGTTCTATCTCTATAGGCGAACCATGAGAAGAACCATTTCACTTAGCAGAAGCTGAGAATGTCTCTTTCCATCTTTAAAAGTAATTAAAACTTCTTCTCAAGCTAAAAGGATACTTTGAGCTCTCATTTCCAATAGACTATGTTCTTACCAGTCGTGCGATTACCTGGCCCACTAATGACTTTCTCTGATCTGGTGTCTGACTTTTCAAAGTTTCGCATCTTCCAAGATCAGTTCAAAGGATTCTGACACAGCTGTGCACATCGGAAACCCCACCTACTTTGCTACTCTCCCACTCCTCCTGCATCAGTTGGATCCTTCTCTTCCCCAATTTTATCCTCCCAAAAGCACATTTTAAATTTTCTTTCTAGTAGTTTTCTAATATTCTTCTCTACTTCGAGGATGGGAAATTAGTGTCTGCGAATGTCTCCCATAAACAAAATGCCTCTAACTCTTCTTCATTCTAGCAACTTCCTTAAGCAGCTGCTGTGAAACCTGAAATACAGCCATCATGTTATTACCATCCTGTGCACTGCCATGGCCACTTGTCTGCTCTCATTTCCTCACAAAGACAGGAGAGTCACTTTCCAGACTCACGGTGGACCAGCCCCAGCACATGCCCCCCTCTGTCTTCCTTGGTCTCAACAGCACTGCCCAGAAGAAATATGGCACACACTACATTGATTAGTTTAAAATTTCTACTAGCCACATTTAAAAAGGTAAAAAGCAATTAGGGAGATTAACTTTAACAGTATATTATATCTTCAACAATATATTTGAACATCGACATGTAGCCAAAATAAGAAAAGTTTTAATGAGATGTTTTATATTATTCTTCCTACTTCCTCCTTGGAATCCTACATATATTTTCCATTTACAGCACATCTCAATTTGAATGTTTATATTTTGTCAGAAGTACTTAGTCTGTGTCTAGGTTTCATAAAATGTACAATGAAAAAGTAGATTTGTATACTCAAGCTACTCCTAACTTACTTAAAAGTTTTCTAATAACTCGGTCAACATCAGTGTTTTAAATTAAAATTTAGAGCCAGGTGTGTCGGTGCACACTTACAATCCTAGTACTTGGGAGGCTGAGACAGGAGGATCACAGGTTAGAGGACAGCGTTAGCAAATAGTGAGACTCATCAACCTAGTGAGACCCTGTTTCAAAATAAAAATAAAATAAAGCTGAGCTGGGGATATATTTCAGAGGTTGAATGCCCCTGGACTCAATCCCCAATACCACAAAAATTAATTAATTAATTAATTTATTAAAATAAAAATTATAAGCTGGGTATGATGGCACACACCTATAGTCCCAGAAGGAGGATCTTTGATCCCAGGAGTTCAAGATCACCCTGGGATTCATACCAAGTCCCTCCTTGCAAAAAAATTTTTTCTTAATTAGTTCTACTTGTAGCTATGCTCATAAGAGGCTCTTTCTCATAAGCTTCATGGAACTTCAATCAAATGAAGGTGTTACAGTTTTCCTCACTCAATGGTACTTCCAGCTAAGTGTGAGATGGACAAGTTGCTTAATCTCTCTGCACCTCACTTTCTCATCTAAATTGAGAATAGCAATTCTTGTCAGAAAGGGTCTTGTAAGTACCAAACTAAAGCGCTTCTTACCATGTAGTCAACATATAAATTTGTTAAATACATTTGTCTACCTAGTAGGGTAGACTGATACTCTCCCCAGCAGACTCCTCTGTTCTTTCCTTGTGTCCTCCTGCCCCACATGCTAGGTAGGCAAAGCCACAACCCAGAGCAATGCTGCTACCTAGCTTCATGTTATCTGCAACCAATTCAACTCCACTGGAGAAAATGACAGTATGGAGCTGCCACAAATGCCAAATCTCTGACACCAGCGTTACTACATGAGCAATTTGCTTGTCTTCAGTCAGTACTCTCTACAATTCCTCACATCTAACAGGCTTTTTCTCAGAGCTGAGATTGCACTAGCAAATCTCCTATAAGAAATTTTTGGAGACCTGAACATTCATCATGAAAATGATAAGTTTTGTTTGACTTCAAACTGTAATATCAGCCATTAATGAACACACATGGCTTCTGTCCAACCACACCCATGCATAGGGCTCTGATGGCCAACAGACTCAAAAAAATGGAATTTTATAGTCAGAATAGATCAAAGGGAGAGAAAAGACAAATTAAACAGGTGAAAATGAAGATGAAGAGAGAAATTTCCTTAGGAGGAAAACGAGGCTCTTAAAGACCAGCCCGGGTAAGCTCAGAAGAGAAGTGTCACTGTTGTTACTTTTAAGCATGTTGTAGTCAACTAAATAATGCCCCAGAGGTATCCATGTTCTAATCCCCAGAACCTGCACATATTACCTTATAGGATAAAGGTCATATGAAGATGTGATTAAGGATATTAAGGTGGAGATACTATTCTGGATTATCCAGTGGGTCCTAAATAGAATCACTTAACTGTTAACATCCCTTGCTGTGCAGAAGCTTTTTAATTTGGTGTTGTCTCATTTATTAATTCCTGGTATCTTTCCTGAGCTTTAGGAGTCCTGTTGAGGAAGTCATCAACTGTACTTGTACATTGGAATGTTGACCCTCTGTTTTCTTCTAGCAGTTGCAAAGTTTCTGGTCTAATTGCTGGGTCTTTGATCTGTTTTGATTGACTTTTGTGCAGTGTGAGAAATAAGGATAGTTTCATTTCTATACATATGGATGCCCAATTTTACGGGTACCATTTGTTTAAAAGGCTGTCTTTTCTCCAACATATGTTTTTGGCACCTTTGTCAAGGATCAGATGACTGTAGATGTGTGGGTTTGTCTCTATGTCTTCTATTCTTAGAACTCTCTCTTCATCTTGGACTTTTGACAGTTTGACTATAATATGCCTCTGAGAGAACTTTTTCCCCACAAAATTTATTTAGGGGCCTATGAGATTCCTAAACTTTGCCTGTCCATATATTTCCCAATATTTGAAAAGTTTTCAGCTATTATTTAATTTGTATGCGTTTTGCCTTTTCCTTCTGGAGCTCTCAAAATGCAAATATCTGTTCATTTACTGATGTCTCATCCTAAGTATCATGGAATTTCTTCATTTTTTAATTTATTTTTTATTCTGCTTGATCTAATCTGTTACTGGGGCTCTTTATGTTTTAAGTTCTTTACCTCCAAGCCCTCTGTTTTGTTTCTTTTTATGTCTATTTCTGCTGCATTTCTAATTCAAGTCATGAATTGTTTTTCTAATTTTGTTGAATTGGCTATCTATATTCTCTCATATCTCATTAAATTCCTTAAAATCACTATGCTGAATTGTTTTTCAATTTCCTCTTCTTAAGGGTCTCCTGCTAGAGAGTCATTGTGTCCCTTTGGAAGTGTCATATTACCCTGCTTTCTAAACTGAATCTTATATCCCTTCATCAATATTTGTACATTTTGCAGATCAGCTGCCTCTACCAATTTCAAAGAGTGGTTTTCATAGTAAAACATTTCCTCCTGGAGATGTGCCTGAGGATGCTTATTAAGGCTCTGTGGCCATCATTATCTCCCCAGTGTTTGTGGATGTCACAGTGGCCTAAACTTCAGGGGGTGTGAGGCTGTTCTGTCACCTGGAGTGCAGTGCTCTTAAGTGGGGCAGTTTGGCAGCGGCTCTGGACACCACACCCCTAGCTTTGGGTTCAGGGCACCTCTCAGTTTCCATGGGTCATGTGGGATGGGATATGGCTAGGGGCCCGGGCAGATAAGCATGATGGTGTAGCAGCAGAGGTGAGCAGTCACTTTCTGAGGACCACATGACAGGCTGATCCAGTGAGCCTGGGCAGAAGCAGAGTGCCTGGGGCAAGGCCATGATGTCTGCCACATCTGAAGGCTGTGTGAATGCCTCTGCTGGGCCTTGGCTGCCTGCCTGCTTCCTCAGGCTGACAGTAGGGAGAAGGGTCCCCAGCTGCTTCTCAGGGGCTTCTATAAGTGGAGTTGCTCAGTGGGGGTTGCCCAGTTGTTTCTTAGCCCACAGGTTGATGAACAATGCCATTCAACTACTTTCCAGGGCCACTAGCAGGGTGGGCAGGACCACCAGGCAGCTTTGCAAGGTTGGGTGAGGTCTCCAGGTGATGCTGTGTAGCAGGAGCCTGGGTGCTGAAAGGCACAGCATGGGTCACAGTTTTTCTCCCAAGCCAGGCAACAGCATGGATTCCCTAGCAGCTCCTCATATGGGACTCAGGGCTTGTGCAAGCTGCAGGCTTTTCCAGCAGCAAATGCGTCCGGCATCTGTGACACTAGTGGGGTCTGTTGGCAGCTTCCTGTCTACACTTTCTCCATTGAGTAGTCCCTCTCATTTCAAGGTTGATCTCAACTAGTGAGAGAAAATGGTAGAGGCTATGCACTTAGTTTCTGCAGAACTCAAGTCCCCAGTGTCATGTTAATGGTTTTCGGTGAGTGAAAACTTAATCTAGAATTGCCCCGTCTCTTGCCACGCAATGCCCCATGCTGTCTTGGGACTCTGCCAGCAAGAAAGCCATTGTGAGACATGACCACTGAGTCTTGCACCTGCAGAACTGTGAGATAAATGAGCTCCTTTCCTTTATAAAGTTAGCCTGCCTGAGGTTTTTTATTCTAGCAATAAAAACTAATGCAGCTCCCCTCTAAAGCTATTGTATAACTCAGGTTCCTTAAAGTCTCTGCTATATTCTACTGTACTTTAGTGCCCTGTCTCAAATACCCCAACTGGAGAAGCAATCATTTTTCTTTGTTTTGACTCTTCTCTGTGAAGGGAAGAGGGCTAGACACCTCTAGACAGTTGTGTTGCCAACATCTTAGGGTACACAGGATTTGTTTGGAAAACAATGCTTTCTGTATTCCCAGAATGGACTTTTGATAAACCTCTCACATTTTTGACCACATGGCAAACTAGATGGAGTATTAGAGAAAAAAATATATTTATATTTTACATTAATGCACACACACACACACACACACACACACACACACACACACACCTTCAGATAGGTCCTTAAGGAAAGTGGCAATCAACAGCACCAGTCTAGTAGTGCACAGAAAATAAAGATCTGGCCCATTGGACAAAGGAGGTTAAAGTGATAAAGTGCCACTGGGGCTTCTTCAAAATAAGAGGAAAAGAGAGGAAAATGCAGCTCTCTCCACACTTTCAATGCTGTGGTCAAAAACAGGGAGAAAGGAGCATTTGAGCTTCCTGGAGGTATGCCCCATCCTGGAGCTAGAAAAAAATTACAAGCTAAGAAAAGGAAAGCTTGGGGGTCATGAGGAATGAACACTAGACCCCTGCAGCACAAGTTTGGATTCCCAAGCTTACCTTCAGGAAGATAAGGTGGTCCTCTAGCTGAAGCAATTGTGGGCATGAGGCACTGCAAAGGCCAAAGGCATAGCAACACAGAAGCTAGTGGCATGGTGGTATCTGTGTCTCCACTCATTTCTCTGAGCACAGGGACAACAACTAAGTACTTTGGGATCTCTCAAGGATGCAGACATTCAGAAAAGCCAGTGGAAACCATGAGGAAATCCTCCACTTCTGTACTTTATCAATAACTTAATCTGCAAACCACACCTCACCGGCACAGCTCACCCACCTCCACTGAGCAACTGCTCTTACAATTGCAGGAAACATGCTCCTGTGAATTAATTATAGGTTTGCAACCAGTTGTAGGAAGGGGCAAAACAACAATTTATACTGAGAATTGGAATAGAATGTTATCTAAATGGAGGGAGAAAATCTGGCCAAGAGTAGTTGTGCATGCCTATAATCCCAGTACTTGGGAGGCTAAAACAAGAGGATTGCAGGTTCAAGAACAGCCTCAGCAAATTAGTGAGGCCCGCTGTGACTTGGTGAGACCCTATTTCAAAATAAAAATAAAACAGAGCTGACAGTGTAGCTCAGAGATTAAAAAAAAAAAAAACTCCCGAGTTCAATCCCTAGTATGAAAGAGAAGGAAAGAAGGAAAGAAGGAAGGAAGGAAGGAAGGAGAGGGAGGAGAGAGAATAAATCTGACTTCCCAGCCAGATCAGAGGCTCCTTGGGAGACACAGAACTTTCATGAATTTAATTCCCCCTCAGGCTCTGGCTCTTCTCCCAGTGTTCTTTCCAGTGACTGAGACAGAGTCTGGTAGGTTCTTTCACTGCCTCTCAGCCCCTGGTTATCTCTGCTTATGGCCATGACCTCTCTTCCTTTGCAGGTTCTCAGGATTTCTTTGAGCTGAAGGCAATTGAGAAGTAGATCTGAAAATGTTTCTGTTCCACCCCACTTTCCTAAAAGTGAAACAAATTTACAAATGTAAAGGGTCTGTCTTCCCCCTACTAGAATGGCTATAGGAGCAAAGGGAAAGGCTTCCTTTCACCCTCAGAAGGTTCACTGGAATGACCTGATCATAGGTAGATTCATAGGAGAAACGATACACAAATGTATTGACTTGCCAAAGGGGAGGATCACAGGAGTGCAATCATCCTCTAATCCAAGGGAGTTCTGATGTTTATAAACCCTTCATCATGGGGGAAGGAGATGTGGGAATGCAGGCAATTTTGAGGAATATTAAGTTATTATTAGGAAGAATGAATGGATCTGAGAGATGGAAATTAACTTTTAAATTATGTTCTTTGGAATTTGAATGAGCCTGAGAGACAGATATTATCTTGTAATAAATTAGTTCATTGAAGTAAGCTTAGTTCTTCAGTCTTATTTAAAAATTATTTTATTAGTGCATTATAATTATACCTCATTCTCACTGCTATGACCCAATAAGCCTGGCCATATACACCTTAGAGAAAGGAAGATTTATTTGCTCGTTTGGGGAGATTTTAGAGTTTTAGTCCATGTCAAGCTGGGTCTGCAGAGCTCAGGACATGGTGGTGGGAGGCAGAGAGATTGAGAGAGCAAGGGCTCTGCTCTCACATCATGGAGGCTGAGAACAAGGGAGCAATCAAGGGGGATCAAAGACACAACACAATGCCCAAGACCACACCCTAGAGACCCACCTCCTTCAGCCACACTCACCTACCTCAGTTACCACCAGTAAATCATCACAACCCTCACAACTTAAAATATGAACTTAGGGAGGCCGAAACAGGAGAATTGCACAGGTTCAAAGCCAGCTTCAGCTATTTAGTGAGGCTCATAGCAACTTAGTGAGACCCTGTTTCCAAATAAAATATAAAATAGGACTAGGAGTGTAGCCTAGAAGTTGAAGGCCCCTGGGTTCCATCCCCAGTACCACAAAAGAAAAATAATTAAGAGCTCTAAAACATTGTTGGTGGGATTGCAAATTAGTGCAACCACTTTGGAAAACAGTATGGAGAATTCTCAGAAGAATGGGAACAAATCTACCATTTGATCCAGCAATACCACTTCTGGGTATCTACCCAAAAGATAGGAAACCAAACTACCAAACTAATGCATGTGTATCTATGTTCATAGCTGCACAATTCACCAGTGCCAAACTATGGAACCAGCCAAGATGTCCATCAACAGATGAATGGATTACAAAACTGTGGGATATGTACACAATGGAATTTTACTCAGCCATTAAAAAAAAACTCAATTACATCATTTTCAGGGAAATGGATGGAACTGGAGGACATTATGCTAAGTGAGATTAGTCAGTCACAAAAAATAAGAAATCAGATGCTTTCCCTAATATGTGAGAGCTAAAGAGAAATGGGCCATAGGAGGAACTCTAGATGAAAAAGGAAATCCTATAGAGGAGCAAACAAAACAACCTAAAGGAGGAGAAAGGAGGGGCAAAAGGAAAATCTCTAAAACACACAATGTACTTAAACATATCAAAGTCAACCACTAAGCCAAGCAAGGGAGGGATGATGGGGAGGGAATGGGGTGGGAATTGGGTAGGGGTTAAATCAGTGATGTGTACACACAAGTTTTTTTTACCCCAATATGATGTATGAATATAATGCACCAATAAATAATTTAAAATTTAAAAATTAAAAAAATTAAAATAAAAAAATAAGCTTAGGTATTAAGTTTCCCATCCCAATCTTCTTCAGATCTGGTTTAAACTATTTTGTTAGTTTAGGAAGAATTTTTAATCCTGCTTACTTTGCTTTATTTTTAAGAACCAAGCCAGGTGTTGTGGCGCATGCATGTCATCCCAGCATTTGGGAGGCTGAGATAAGAGGATCCGGGTTCACCGACAGCCTCAGCTACTTGGTGAGGCCCCTTGCAAATCAGTGAGACCCTGTTTCAAAATAAAGAATAAAAATAGGGTTGGAGGTGTAGCTCGGATGTAGAATGCCCCTGGATTCCATCCCCAATACTGAAAAAAAAGTAATGTGAGCTGATCTGTTCCGTGTGTGTGTGTGTGTGTGTGTGTGTGTGTGTTGCTGCATTTGCTCAAGTTTTAGTTTATAAATAAACCTACCCTACTCCAAGTGGTTTTGCTTTATATCATGCTTTGACAAATTCTGAAAAACCTAAAAAGGAATATGAAGCAACCACTTGCCTTGACTTCAAACTTATCTTAAGAAGTTAAATTTTATTCTTGCTAAGAATTACTCAGAAAAGGAATACTCATGAAAATCTTCCTCTAAATACAATAAAAAATTTTTTACTTCCACTCAAAAGTAATTTTACTAACAGAGTGCAAGAAGTGTATATTTAGTCATTAAATTAATAACATGTTTATTTTCTTTCAGTCCAGGAATAGCACTGGAACCTATAAATTGTTTTATACATACTTGGACCCCCTACAGTGCCCTAAAATTTATTTCATCTCATGGCAAATTTTAAAAAGTAGGGCATGAAAGAGAGGATATGTTTGTGCTAATGGTGAGCAGATTGGCACCCTGGTGTGTCCTGGGAAATTCTGAATTTTTGTTTTGTCTTAATTGTTCTCTGCTCCTTTTCACCCATCTCAGAGGAGACCAGGAACTCCATGTCTCTATTCTAGGTATCATTTTAAAGCATGAATTCTATAATTTGCACAAGTTATTTGGCCCATCTTTGAGACTTCATTTTTGCCTGCATAGGTTGGAGTTTCAAAATGTACTCAAGCCAGGCTTGATGGTGCACGCTTATAATCCCCGCACTTGGGAGGTGGAGACAGGAGGATCACGCAGGTTCAAAGCCGGCCACACTGGCTTAAGAAACCCTGTTTCCAAATAAAAATATATAAACAATAGGTCTGGGAGTGTAGCCCAGAGGTAGAAGGGCTTCCAGGAACCCCAGTACCACCAAAAAATAAAAATAAAAATGTACTCAAAATTTTGAAATAGGCAGAGGAAGTACCATGGATTCTTTCAGTGAAGCACTATGTTTACCTTTCTACCATCTATTTTTCAACTCTGTAGAGATCCAGTTTACACTGTAAATTTTTACTCATTAGGGATTACAAATAACTTCCATGCAGTAGAACATATAAGAACAAAGATTATGGTTTATGGCCCTGTTAAACATCACTCTTACCTAGCAAGCTCATCCTTAAAGGCCTACAAACTTTCTAGCTCCGCAAATGTTCTTGTATTAACTTTTAATGGTTTTTTCATTAATTACTGAGGTAGATAAAATCTTTGGTGTTCACTTTATATTTACATCAGACTCACAATTTTATCTTTCAGAAAAGCATGCCTTACTAAGGAAAAAATCTTTATCTCTGGATTTTGAGAGGATTTAATGAAGTAACTTAACAATAATAATGCTTATATTTTATTGACCACTCACTCTGTGCCGGCACTGTTTTTAAATGCTCATAGTACATGTACTATCCCATTTAATTCTCACCATCTTATAAGGTAAATATAATCTTCATTTTCTAGACAATAAAAGTGTGGTATAAAATGGTTGAGAACATTACCCAAGATCATAGAGCTAGTACCTGTCAGAGCTGGTGTATAAACATTAAGGAAGGAACAAGATCTAAGAGCCTACTACTTGGTCTTTCCCTTCCTTTCAGTGACCTCAGCTGCCCCTATGTTACAGCCTATGAAGAGAACATGGAGGTCTAATCTCATGGCCAGCCAAAGCCCTTGCTGAAGAGTCACTAGATGAGCTGGGTGGGGGCCACTCCCCCAACCCGTTCTCCCAGCCAGGCCATCCCCTCATCCAGCCTTCCTTCACATTCAGCTCCAAAACACCACCCCCCAGCATCACCCCAGCCCCACAAATGCTCCTTCCTTAAACTCTGACATCAGTCTTTGAGCGAAGTCAGACTGATACACCCTGTAAGTTATTGTTTCCAGTACCAGGATCCGCCTGAAACAGCCTCATCCTTTGAGGACTTCAGGTAACTTAAGAAGAAACAGGGTGCTGTCTGAAACTTTCTTTATGTCATTGTTCTCAAAGAAGAAGCCTCATTCCAGGCTAGGCTTATGTAAAGAGAGTTGGAAAAATAAAACAATCCTATTCCCATCTCCAGAACAAAATTATAATATAAGGCAGTACAGCCACTAGAACTTTCTATGAACCAATGAACAGACTGAGTCAAGGAGAGGAAAAATCACTTGCAACACCCATAAACAAACTTGGGACATCATTAGTGCTCAAAGTGCTCTTTCCTCTTCTCTGAGGGAGCGCTGGCTTCTGTTGCCATTTTGGTTTTGAAAGCTGTGTGGAAAAAGCCAGCAGCCATCTTTGTTCCTTTATTCTTGTTCTTGTAGACTCCATTCTAATTCTTTGACTCAAAAGCAAGAAGATCTGATTTTTAAATCAATTAAACCCCAGCCTAGAATATTTTTATCTTAAAAATGTGTCCAATGTATCTGAGTGTGGCGGTGAATACCTATTATCCTAATACTTGGGAGATTGAGACAGGAAGACCCCAAGTTCGAGACCAGTCTGGGCAACTTAATGAGACTCTATATAAAAAAAAAATTTAAGGGTAAGGATATATCTCAGTGGTAGAGTTCAATCCCCTATACAAAAAATACAAACAAATATATATAATATCCGATGTGTCTATGGGATTCCTTATTGGTACCTCCATAAATCACAACTCAGCTCTGCTTCACAAGAAAAAAGCAAATTTCACTCTGTGGTATAGCAATGCAATTACCTGCTGTCTCTCTTATCTCTTGCCTACTAATATGTGTCAAAGTGCTCAGATTGTAACAGATAGAAATTATATTTATTCTGGCAGTACATGTTCCCACATTTTCCAGATGGTTAGATATAGATAAAAATTGAAAAACACTTTCCATAAATACTTTTCTGTTAGGAAAGATATAGAAGCTAAAAAACAAAATACTCCAGGATCTCAGGGCTTTCTCCTTCCTATCAAGCATTGTTTCATGTGTCTAGAATGATAATTTTAAAGAAAAGCGGGGTTTAAGAGCCCCACTAACAACCAATCTCCATTACCACAAAATCAGCGCCTTTCATAGCCAGAAAACACCATCACCAGAGAAACAAAAAAATCACCAGGCTCAAGAGAGAAAGCGGACTGAGAACAGAGCTCAGAGCCACAGAGGAGATACACCGGCCTCACGCCCGAGGACGTGGCAGCAGCACCATACTGCCCGCAGCAGCGGCGAGTTCACCGGACGGCTACAGCAAGCCGAGGTGAGCCGCTGCGGAACAGCCAGGCGGAATCGTTCGGCGCGGGGAGCATCTAAAGCTCCCAGTGGCTGAGCTCAGCACATGCTGCAGGGACTCAGAGTGGAACTCAAAACCAGAGAAGAAAAAATATGCCAGCCTCACGGCCGAGGGTGTGGCAACGGCGCCATATTGCCACTGGCGGCGGCAGCAGCAGTGAATTCACCGAGTCCAGTACAGCTACATCTGCGTACTCAAGAACGGTAATTCAAATTGCGGGCCACAGAGGAGAAATCCCAGTACTGTACTCCCCGGGACGTGACCCAATGGGGGAGTGGCGGTGGCAGAAATATCACACCATAGGAGAACGCGCAACCTGGCACCCCCCATAGTCTAAAGCAGCCTCTATCGACTCCCTGGGTCGGACACTCGGTGATACAAGCCAGTAAAGGAGTAGTGGGGTCAGAGATACTATAGACTCGAGATCCAGAGCACCTTAAGAGAAGTCATAGTGACCCAAGGGAAGAACCCAGAGAAGGCACAAACTTCTGAAATCATGGGAAAGAGGAATAACACTGGAGCAATGAATGCCCACAATCCCACAACATCAGAACCCGATAAAACAGAAAATGAGAGATTTCTAGAAGATCAAATCAGGAAAATAACTGTAGAAATAATAGAGGTGCTTCGAAAAGAATTCAGAGAGAGCCAAAAAGAGATAAAGGATGCAATTAATGAAGTAAAGGCCTCAATTCAAAGCACAAACAACCGATTAGACCACATGGAGAATAGAATCTCGCTCTTAGAAGATGATCATTTCAAAAATAAATGCATAGTTTCTAATCTAGAAAAAAATATCTGACAGCAGGAATCTGACATTGAAAAAATATGGGCCCATTTTAAGAGAGCTAACCTAAGAATAATTGGAATAGAGGAGGGAAAAGAAAGTGAAACCAAAGAGATCAACAATTTCTTCAAGGAAGCAATAGCAGAAAATTTTCCAAACATAGAGCAAGAGGTCGATACACAGGTCCAGGAAACTTATAGAACTCCCTTTAGACAGGATTGGAGAAGAGGATCCCCATGCCACATAATTGTCAAAATGACCAATGTGGAAGCCAAGCAGAGAATCTTAAAAGGCAACAAAAACAAAGGGCCAAGTGACATTCAGAGGTAAACCAATTAGAATCACTCCAGACTTCCCAAACCAAGTCATGAGAGCCAGAAGGGCTTGGAGTAACATATTCCAAACTCTGAAAGAAAACAACTTCCAGCCAAAAATTTCCTACCCAGCAAAACTTTCTATCAAATTAGATGGGGAAATAAGAAGCTTCCATGACAAACAGAAACTGAAGGAATTTATGTCTTCAAAACCAGAGCTAGAGAAAATACTCAAAGAGATTAAGTACAAAGAAGAAATAGGTAACACACACCAGAACCAGAGAAACAAGATTCTCTATCCAACAGACAACTAAGATTGGTTATCTGTGGAGATTCATTATTTATGTTAGTCTTTTACCTATCTCTAAATGGTATTGTTTGCCTTTATTGTTGTTAATTTTTAGGATATCTAGTTGGAATATTAATATACCTTCAGATATAGCATTTGGAATTATTTTATCCCATTCTATTAGTAACTTTTAACCTTGTTTACATTGTCTTTAGATATACAATATTTTTTTATTTTTTAGGGAGTTTGTATACTCTTCTGTTGCCTGTGCCATTGAAATCATATCCAAGAAATCACTGCCAATTTCAGTGTTGTGAGGTTTTATGACCCAGATTTTTTTCTAAAAGTTTATAGTCTTAAGATTTATATTTAGGTCTTTTATCTATTTTGAGTTAATATTTGTATATGGGATTAGGTAAGGGTCCAATTTTATTCTTTTCCATGTAATTATTATGTTTCAACAATATTTAGTTAAAATATTATTATTTCTACCACCAAATGTTCGTGGAAACCATGTCAAAAATAACTTGACAATATAGGGAAGAATTTATCTCTAGGTTTTTATTTAACTCCAATGGTTTATATATCTGCCTTTAGAACAGTACTACACTGTTTCAATTATTGTAGCTTTATATGGTTTGAAATCAGAAAATATATATCTTCTAGCTTTGTTCTTTTTCAAGATCGTTTTGGGTATCTAGAGTCAATATTCCACATTAGGATAGATTTTTTTTCTGAAAAATAAATAAGTATACGATAGTTTCACCTAAAAAAAAATAGAAAAAAAAATATTCTCTGGTAAGAAAGAAAGCAAAAAGAAATATTGAAATGTTATCTTTAAGTCATCAAAAGCTTGGTATCAGACAAATGAAACTGTTATGTGAGATTATCATTTTTAATTTTGGATAAATTGCTATAATACTAAATGTCAACCACTAAGCCAAGCATAGGAGGGAGGGATGGGGAGAGAATGGGGTGGGGATCGGGTGGGGGCTGACTGGGCGATGTGTGCATGTATGTCTACAAATGTTTGTATCCCACTATGATGTATGAATACAGTGCACCAATAAAAAAAATAAATTAAAAAAAAGAATTAAAATACAGAGAGTAAATAGGAACAATGAATTAAAATTAGGGTTTAAAAATTATTGCCTTGTAAGCCGGGCGTGGTTGCTCATGCTTGTAATCCCCGCGCTTGGGAGGCAGAGACAGGAGGATCATGCAGGTTGAAGCCAGCTGCGCTGGCTTAAGAGACCCTGTTTCCAAAAAAAAAAAAAAAAAAAAATATATATATATATATATATATATATATATATATATATATTTTTTTTTTTTTTTTAAAGGTCTGGGAGAGTAGCCCGGAGGTAGAAGGGCTTCCAGGAACCCCAGTACCACACACACAAAAAAATATATATATATATAGAATGATAATTTTGAGTCTAGAACACTAGTAGTTTAGTACATGGGTAGAAAGCCATCTAAGTTCCTATGGATAAGATGGTTCCTATGGATAGTCTGTGCACAGGCACCTGTCCTTGCCCCCAGGCTATAAATATAGAGACTATCAGCTTAAGAGACTAGAAATAGTTTAGATCTTTTCTTTACGTGTGTGTGTGTGTGTGTGTGTGTGTGTGTGTGTGTGTATTTCTAGGCTTGAGCCCAGGGTCTTTACCACTGAGATATATCCTCAGCCTTTAATTTTTTATTTTAAAATAGAGTTTTGCTAAAGTTAAAGGGTCTCACCAAATTACCAAAGCTGGTCTCAAATTTGCAGTCTTCCCACTCAACTTCCCAAGTACTGGGATTACAGGCATGTATGGTTGTACCTGACTACATGCAAATTTTCAAAAATAATATAGGGTATTTCAAACAGGGTCACATTTATCCTAAGCTCTGCTAAGCCACTCTTTAAGGAGGATCACCCCACCTCCACCCCTGCTTAGCTGCAGGCACCAAGGCAGGTAGAATGCCCTCCATTCAGAACTCAGGCCCTCCAGAGACATGCACCTAGAGGACATTCACTCCAGCTTGAGGTTAATGGAAAGCAGAATATGCAACCCCAACATATGCTGCTTTGACTAAGCAATCTTAGGAGCTGAAGGCAACTGAGGAAAAGCAGATACAAGAAAACTCTTTGAGCTTTCTCTACCTAAAAGCAAAATGTAACTTTATAAAGGTCTTCTCCCTCCCCTCTTTACAAGGAAGAACAGAAATAATCACTAGAGACAACTCTAAACTCTTATCTGCCCAGAGATGGCACTAGATGCATCTACATGAGCCAATCTTATTAACTAGCCCTTACCAACTATTAGTTCCCCCCATATACTTACTGGCCCACAAGTTGCCACCCTTAGAAGTCAATGGCCTTTTCCTTTGTCTTATTACTTCTCTAAAAACCTACTGTTCTTCTGTCAATATATAAGCCCAAGTTTTCACCACTTCTTTCATATTCATCTTTGAGGACTCTGCTTTTCTCTTACTAACCTAACTTCTGTTTGTCTTGATGCTACAGCTAATGAGTCTTTGGCTCCCGCTAATGAGCCCAAGATGAGCAGACAGACTTTTTATTCCCTCTTCTACAAAGTTCCCTAAGACGCGTGGTTCTTTGATTTTCTAAACATTAATAAAAAAGAGAGGGAGCCAGGGCTTTTTCCGTAAACCCCCAGGCAATCAGTGGAGAGATTCCTCCTACTCATTACTCCCTAGTTCTTTCTCCTACTTATGCAGGACAGACAAGAGCCTTCAATAAAAAACCAAAGGACACACAGAGTTGCCCTGTTGCTGATTTCTGCTTCTGGGAAGATGGGATAGGACTGGCATATTCTCACCACATTTCCCAAAGCAGCCATTGAGGCAGAAGCCTGCTTGTCAACTCCTCTTGTAATTTATCCAGCACAGAGGAGCATTCAATTCTTACAGACCATCCACACCACACTAACCCATGCAGCAGAAGCTGTTACGCCGGGCTCTTGACAGTCAGATTTGGAGCCCAGAGTTGCCCCTGTTCTTGGTGAGAAGGAGGACATTGACAAAAGCCCAAGAAGATGGGCTGTCTTATCCCAAGTTAAACCAATGAATGCTTCTCAATGTGGCTGCCTTGAAGTCTCATGAAGGGCAATGGAGAAATATTAACATGATATTTTTCTGACTTAATTGGTCTAGAATGAGGCCAGTTGATTTCAATGGTCTAGGGCAAGGCCTGGACACCTGTCTTGTGAAAGGCTTCACATCTGATTCAAATTGCAAAGAGTTGCAAGTCACTGGGTTCTGTTCAGAAAGTATATGAATTACCCCAGAGAAAACTTTGACTTTCACAGGCTCTTCTCTATGGATGGCCCTTCAAAGCTTGATTTATAACATTAATATGACTGCTTCTTTGGGGCTGGCAATCAACCCTAGCCAAAAGTTGTTAAAGGGAAATTTATTCTCTTCAATTATTCACATTTAAAATTTTAAATTCAGTCCAAAAGTATCAACCATCTTCTGATACTGTGTCAAGAAAATACAGCCCCCACATGGCTGATAGCAGGCTGAGGTTAAGAGTCTGGCTTTCATTCTATCTGTTACAGTTGTCTTTGGACAAGTGCTTCTAATTTGTGGTCCTACTTTTACCGATAATTTATTTCAGTGGTATTTATCATTACTAGTTTCAGACAGTCTAACATCAGTAATTGGTTAAACTCTAAAAAAAATCCAACAAAGAAGGAAGCATCTTTTATCAATAATTTATTTCAATGGTATTCATCATTACTGACTCCAGACAGTAAAACAACAAAAATTGGTTGGACTCCAAAATATTCAAGCAAAGAAAGGAAGCATCTTTTAGACGTATTTCTCCTCAAGTGAGAATTAAATTGCAAAAGAACTTGTAAAGAATTTCCAATATGGAGAAGAAAATGGCAACTGTGGAATGCAGCACATCTCAGTAGCTATACCAAACAAAAATTAACTACCCAGAAGGCAGCCTCTTGACAAGAAAAACAAAGCAGTGAAGATACATAGGAATGAGAACACTAAAAAGGGAAACACAGTGAAATAAAATCCAATAGTCAAAACATGAGATCGATAGCAAAGAGCCCGAGTGCACAACTGACCTGGTGTGGTGGCCAGTGCCATCTCGGGCGCTGGCCCAAACCCTGACTGCCGGTTCTGCAACTCCAAGAAATCTCAGCAAGAAAACCAAGGACTTGAGGTGAAATACGCGGTGGCAGAACTTCAACATCTTAAGCAACCAGCACCATGCTTCAGGGACGGAGAAAAAGATCCAAAACCCCATGTGCTCACCAGAACCTGGCACCTTCAGCAACGCACTGTGCCTTCCAGAAATCCCACCTGCAGGACAGTAAGTTAACCACATTTTTCAACAGATGACTGTCCAGAGCAGCTGCAGGGATCCCAGCAGGATAAGATCTGGCGGCCCACCCCTGAGGTGGTCGGGTTAGAACCTACAGACACAGGAAAGGCCCATAGTGCCCAGGGCATAGTACCTGCACAGTGTTATAGGGGGTTGCTCAGAGATTACACTGGACACCCTCTGCCAGTGCAGGTAGGGAGGTGCAGGCCCAGGGCTGGAAAGCTCAGAACCCAGAGCTGGAAAGCACAGAGCCCAGGGAAGGAAAACGCAGAATCCAGGGCCAAAAAATGCGGAACCCTGCACTTTCATGGAACTCATTATGGTAACACTCACTACCTTGACACTTGAGAACAAATCAGTGAGAGGTGAGAGAGGGGCACAAACACTCATAAAGTGGGTCCAAAAACTGACAACAGGTTACAGAGCAAATGAGAAATATTGGAACATACCCCAGAATCTACTAGAGTTAACAGACATTAAACAGGTCCTATATGTGTAAATTGGTAGTATTCTTGTTCTCACTGTCATTAGTTTCTGTTGTTGTTGCTGGTTTGTCTTTGACTTACTCTTATTATTGTTAGTTTCTATTGCTTGTTTTGTTATTTTATGCATGTTTGTCTGTTCCCTCCCCCATTCCTGTTACAAGCTTCCTCTGACTATCCTATAAACTCTCTTCTCTCAAAACAATTTTTTCTTTCTGTGTCTCCTTGTTTTATATTCAAACTAGGTTATGTTTCTATGCCTAAATACTCTATACTAACTACAAGAATTCTACTATATCACTATCTCTCATCCCAACCAGACACTACCTTATTGTACTTAAATTCTTACTCAACTTAATCATATCCTCTACCTTATTCCTGTACCCATCACCCCAGCTCCTCCCCCCTCACCTACCCTTCACCATTGAAAACAACACTACCTCCCCATGCAGGAACCTGCTGTCACTTCTAAATTCCTATAGCTCAATTGGATCAGAGAGGTGATCCCCAGGAAAGGACAACTAGACAATAAAGATAAACTAACCACAACTGATAGAAGGAAGCACTTAACAGACCATACATCAAGATTTAAAAAACACATAGGTCACAAACTATTCTGCCCACACTGCTAAGTTGATACTTTATAAAGGTAGTGGCAGAAAGAACACCTGACCTTAACACCTGAAACCTATCAAAGCCACCATAACAACAAGCAAAAGGTACCCCAGAGAAACTCAGTATTGACAACATACATGTGGAATCTCAAAAAATTCATGAGTACAAAGCCAACACTAGAGAAAATACTTAAAGAAATAAACCACAAAGAAGAAAAAAGAAGCAAATTCAGAGCTCGAGAAGAGATGGAGTTGATTAGCAGGGCAACTAAGCAAAGAAGAAATAACATTATATCAAACAGAAGATAGAACACAAAATAGGAGGAAACAAAACTCATATTTCAATAATAACCCTGACCATTACCAATTAAAAGACACCAATTAAAAGACAAAGACTGGCAATGTAGATTAAAAACATAATCCAAATATATGCTTGCTTGCAAGAAACTCACCTTACAGCCAAAGATATTCATAGGCTAAAGTGAAAGGATGGAAAAAGATATATCATGCCAATGGAGACCGAAAATAAGCAGGGGTTGCAATGCTGATATCCAATAAAACATGTGAAGCTAAAACATGTCAGAAGAGACAAAGCAGAGCTCTTCCTATTTTTGAAGGAAACAATCCAGCAAAAAGATATAATGATAGTAAATGTTTACGCCCCAAATGTGGGTGCACCCACATTTGTAAAACAAACCCTTTAGGACATCAGATCTCAAAGAGACTCAAATACAATAATATTGGGAGACTTCAACACACCATTTATGCCACTAGATTGATCTTCAAGGCAAAAGATGAGTAAAGACTCTTCAGAACTAAAGAAAAATATAAACCAAATAGACCTAATAGACATATACATAATATTTTAAACAAGGAACAACATAGTACACATTCTCTTCAGCTGCTCATAGAAGCTTCTCTAAAATAGATCACATCTTGAGCCACAAAGCAAGTATCAGCATATTCAAATGTAATATAATTCCCTGTACCTTTTCAGATCACAGTGGAATGAAAGTAGAAATCAACAACAGGAAGACAAAAAAACTATATAAATACATGGAGATTGAATGATACACTCTTGAATGAGGAGTGGATAAGATCAGAAACAAGGAAAGAAATTTTAAAATTCCTGGAATTAAACAAAAATAGAAATACAACATGCCAAAATCTATAAGACATTTTGAAGTCAGTGTAAAGAGGAAAGTTTATAGCATTGAGTGCCCAAATAAGAAAAACAGAGAGTTGTCAAATAAATAATCTAATGACACATCTCAAGGACCTAGAAAAATAGTGACAGTATAATCCCAAAGCCAGTAGAAGGCAAAATAATTAAAATCAGAGGAGCCATGTTTATTTTTTGTTTGGAAACAATATCTTGCCAGATTGCTGAAAATCTCATTATGTTTCTGAGGCTGGTCTCACACCTGAAATCCTCCTGTCTTAGCCTCCCACATACTAGCATTACAGGCATGCTCCATCATGCCTGACTAATATTCATTAATATCATTAATGATAATAAATTTTAAATAAACTCTAAATTATGTTTCCCAACTTATTTTAATGCATCTGTGTGGATCATTGATATAGTCATGGAATTGAAAACTTGGGACTAAGAGGGTTAAACAACAGGAGAGCTATTGTTGGCCAGCTTGTAGCACTTGGACAGAGGAGCCAGAGTGTCCTGAAAGAGGGCGCAGCCTGTGCGAGTCTCACCCTGAGAGTGGTGCCATGTTGTGTGCCATGGGCAGTCAGTGTGTTCTTTGGGCAGAAAAGATATGCAGCAGGTTTAAGAGCAGAGGGGATATGGAAGCTCTAAGATTTCATATTTGAAGTTGTTCTGAAGTGACTCAAGAGAAGGCTGTGAGCTGTTTATTCCAAAATTGGTCCTTCTGATTATTTTCAAGATTTTTTTCTAAAGTAGAAACTATGGCAACCATCCCTGCATTGTTCAAATTGCAGTAGAGAGGTTGCCATGTCCCACCTCTCCTCCCCTTTTTGTTCAAAGTTGTTGAGTATATTGGCTCAGTGTTTGGTTGGAATTCAGGATCCTTGACTCCTCAAGTGACCTTTTCCTGTGGCTTTTGCCCCACAGTTCAGCATAACCTGATGGTAAATGAGCCTGACCTGTGCATAGTAGAGACAACTCAGGCCAGGAGTACACGCCCGCCTAAAGCCTAGGACCAAAGCAGGCTTTATAGCCCTGAACCTCTTTCCCTATCCCCATCCCAGCCTTCTAGATTGTATCACCCTAATTAATAACCCAAGGAAATGCTTTCCTGAGACAAGGAGAGAGAAGAGATTTCCCCAAAAAGCCTAAGGTGGAGCTGATCAAGTCACCCTCTGTCTTCCTGGCCCCTGAGCATCTCTAGTCCCATCTTCAGGTCCCTCCCAGCCATAAAAAGTAGAAAAAAGAAACTGCTTGGGCATCCTTAGGGAGAAGGAGGCCAGAAATCCTGTCTAGGAAGCAAGATTTAATTCAGCTCCTTTCATCTAAAAGTTCCACCCATGAAACCAGGATCCTGGGTCCAGATAAAAGTTCTGGAACCTTGCCATCCACTCCAAGTTCTCCTCCAGAGTGGGGCCTAGGACATAGAATAAGGCAGACAGAAGCCTGAGGACTCTGCACAGGGCAATGAACTCCAGTTACCCATGCTCTGATCTCTGGGCGAGATCACTGATTGGCTTCTTCAGGCAGCCCCCTTAAACTATACACAGAAACAGGTTGGAAATACCAGTTTGGGGTAGTTTTTCTACTCAAAAGTGGTAATCACTTTGTTTCTAGCATCTTCTATGATTTCCCATACCCTTGAGGCAAGAGTTTCCCACACTAGATTTTCAAGTTAGCCTATGGCTGTCCATAGACATAGGGTAGAATCATTTCCATTGTTTTTGTTTTGTTTTATATCTTACCTGCCAAATACATAGGACCCAATACATGAAAAGAGCTTAATAAATATTGAATATCAAAATATATGTGTGCTTTTCTCCATACTCTAAACTCAAATGCTCCCAGACTTAACTATCTTGTCATGTGCAACAGGCTCTGAATATTTAAAAATTTAGTCTTTCTCCAGCCTCTCTAATTCCGACCTTTTTCACGTTTCTTCCTAGGGCCTGCTTTGTAAGCCTTTTATTGTGAGCCAGTGAGACCTTGGACTTAGTGAAATCCTTTAGGGAAACTTGTTCTGAGTTCCAAATAGTAAAACTACACAAAATATTGGCTCGCTGTTTTCTTAAGAAATACAAATAAAAAATACATTAATAAAATTATGTCCTCGGTATACACAGTTCAGTACTTTGAGCTCCTCAGAAATATAGTTCTATAAAATTTAAATTAGTCTCCTTTGGAGAAGTAACTTTCTGAAATTTTTCTTTTTTCTTTTGGTAATATCAAACATTTTATTGGGCCTAAAGAATAAGCATTATAGTTACATACACAAGCTTTGAATAATCAGAATTCAGAGTCATTCAGGAATATACATTTGCATGAGTAATGAATACTATACTACATTTTATCAAGATTGTTGTTGTAGAAAGGAGGGGAGAAGAGGAAAATCTCTAAAACACACAATGTACTTAAACATATCAAAGTTAACCACTAAGCCAAGCAAGGGAAGGAGGGACGGGGAGGGAATGGGGTGGGAATTGGGTAGGGGTTAAATCAGTGATGTGTGCATGTATGTACATACAAGTTCTTTACCCCAATATTATGTATGAATATAATACACCAATAAAAAAATTTTAATAAAAAATAAAATGTTACTGATGCTTTAAAAAAAAAAAAGATTGTTGTTGTTGTTATTGTTGTTTGCAGTACTGAGACATTCTACCTCCAAGCTACATCCCTAGCCCTATTTTTATTATCTGTTTTGAAACAGGGTTTCACTGAATTGCTAAGGGCCTGCTGAGGTTGGCTGCAAACTATGATCTTCCTGTCTCAGTCTCCCAAATGCTGAGATTACAAGCGTGTGCCACCACGCCCAGTTTGTTTTCTTGTTTTATTGAAGATTTTCTATGCACTTCAAAATCAATAGAAGCCTGTGTTCTCTGTGTAGAGAACAGAAGGCCCTAACCCTAAAGAGAGGTGGAGCCAGCTAGGTGTGATGGTGCACAACTGTAACTCCCGTGCTTGGGAGGCTGAGACAGGAGGATTACACGTTTCAGGACAGCCTCAGCAATGTGGTAAGACTCTCAGCAACCAAGGGAGACCCTGTCTAAAAACAAAAGTAAAGCAGGGTGTGGTGACACACACTTGTAATTCCAGAAGTTCGGAGGCTGAGACAGGAGGACCGTGTTCTCAGCTACTTAGTGAGGCCCTTTGCAACTCAGTGAGACCCTGTTTCAAAATAAAGAATAAAAAATAGGGCTGGGGGTGTGGCTTGGAGGTAGAATGCCATACTGGGTTCTAGCTGGATCCCTTAACCAAAGGCAGATTAACAGGAGAAAAGATTCAAATATAAGTTTCATGTGACTTAGGAGGCTTCATATGAAATGAGCTGAAGAACTGGCTAAAACCAAGTATTTTTTTCCAAAGATAAAGGCAGAGATTTTAATTGAAGTAAAGTAAAGACACACATTCAGAGGAAACTCTGACCATCTCGAAAGCATGAAAAAAAGCTCAAGAGTGCGAGAGGGTTGAGAGAGTGGGAGATCTCTGGGATTCTTCCTTTACAGGGGTCCTAGAGCACAGGGTGACTAGGGGCCCAGGACTGGACTGGGGTCTGGACTTTCACCTCCCAGAACCCTTGGATGGTGGTTGGGTGGCTGGTCTCCAAGCTTGTCCCTCCCAGTGGATCTTTTGTTTTTCTAGGCTTCTCAGGAATCTTAGGTGGGGAAAAGGGCCAGTTGTGATTAGTTGTGATTAGGGTATGGGCTCAAGGAGGCAAGCCCAAGCATTTTTTTATGAGGTTGGGGAATGAAAAGGTGTGGAACGTGTGAGGACAAAAAGGCCTGAGCAGAGTAAAGGACTGGGGAAAGTGAGCAAGGCCCATTCACTCAGCTTCTCTTAGTGCCCACCCTTCTTTGTAGATAAGGACGCTCCTGTTCTCCAAGTCCCACGCGCAGAGCTGCATTCACCTTAAAGTATTCAGTAACCCAAAATGTTTTATTTTGAGGAGATATACCCTGAACCCTATTACGCACAACTCAGTATTTAGCTCATATCACCTTCCAGACAAAATCAACCTGAGTTTTCTCTTAATGTTTTTGAACTGGGGATTGAACCCATGAGCATTCTACCTCTGAGTTACACCCCTAGCCCTTTTTATTTTTTATTTTGAAACAGTGTCTCACTAAGTTGCTGAGTGTCCTGCTAAGTTGCTGAGGCTCTCCTTGAACCTGCAATCCTCAATCCTCCTATCTCTACCTCCCACAAACTGGAATTACAGACATTAACCACCATGGCCCTTTGAGTTTTCTCTTAGTTCTTTGTAAATTTCTTTTTTTTTTTTTTTTTTTTTTTTTGGTGGTACTGGGGATGGAACCCTGGCTACACTCCCAGACCTATTTTATATTTTATTTGGAAACAGAGTCTCTTAAGCCAATGAGGCTGGCTTCAAACCTGTGTGATCCTCCTGTTTCCACCTCCCAAGCACGGGGATTACAAGGGTACGCCACCACACCCACCTAGTTCTTTGTCAATTCCTAAAGCACAAAACTAATCCCAAATATGTAGTACATATTAATGAAGTTTAATGAAGTCTATGAGTCCTCCCCAATTTCTTGATAAAAAATTTACCCACAAGATGACCAAACCTAAGGATAGTTACCAATAAACTCTCTACATAGACTTGCATGTGTCAACAAAACATCTCTTTGAGATGGGTAAGGTAAGGCCAGGAAAATTATATAAAACCTGAATAAGTAAATTGGGGACAGTGGAATGATGCCAGCTCCCACTAGTTATTTCTCGAATCAGTGTCCCTCACTGATACCTAATACGTCCAGGTTGTATGAAACAGATGAGAGATAGATGATGATGATGATGATGATGATGATGACGACGATGACGAATAGATAGATGATAGATAGATAGATTGATTGATAGATAGATAATAGGTTTTTAAAGACTCCATTAAAGCCAAAGGGGGACCTACCCCCTAAAGCAACCTGGGTATGGCTTATCACACTCCAGCATGACGTGCAGTGTGCATAGGTTACTCTCATAACACACACACATGTGTCACAACACACTTAGGGTATCAGGGGCAACACACAGGCACGAGGTGCAATGCCCAGGCATGAAAGGCAACATGCAGGGTAAGACCTGCTGACCTGGAGCACCTTGACAAACACATCAAGTCCCTAGCAACCTCAGGACTACAGTTGTCAGCAACTGAGACTGAAATCTCGCAGCTCCTTCTGCCAAGGAGCCTGGTTGGCTACCTTACCATTCCAACCACTGATAATGAGGCCGAGCGCTTGGGCAAGTCCTCACCTTGGGTCCTGCTTTACCACAGGCTAAGGTCAAGCCCGAAGACCCCGATCAGATTCACAACTGACCCAGACCTGAGACCCTGACACAGCCAGCTGAGCTCATAGCAAATGGACTGCTCAATCTGCTACTCGGGTTGAACTAAGATTAGTTACCCTTTCTCCCTCTCTCTGCCCTAAAATGGAATAAGTTGTATAAAGTTTGCATGAAATATCAATGAATAAAGAAATTTAACTGGTACTTGGAAGGCTGAGACATGAGGATTGCAGGTTTGAGACTAACTTCAGGAACCTAGCAAGATACTAAGCAATTTAGCAAGACCTTGTTTCCAAATAAAAAATAAAATAGGACTGCGAATATAACTTGGAGGTAAAATGCCCTTGGGATCAACCCCCAGTACTGGAAAGAAAGAAGGCAGGAAGGATGGGAGGAAGGAAAGAAGGAAGGAGTGTGTCTTGGTCACAATTACAATAAACCTTCTTAAAATGACTGAGACTATGTTTTGGTTGTTCTACACAAATGAACATTATGCAAAACACAGGCACACAGCTCAAGGTCTGGAGCAGAAGATATTGAAAGATCAATTCTAAACCCATATGGACAGTGCTGTTTAAGAGCCGTGTGCAAGGGCTATAAGAGCTCTCTGTGGCTTGGTGACATTGGTACTGAGTGTCGACATGTGTCAGCACTGGCCAGGCAAGATTCAAGGAGAGGGCGGTACAGGCCAGGCAGAGGAGACAGCCCACTTGGAGATGTGCGTGGGGGCTCTGCTAGGAATGGAGATAGGTTCTCTGAGCAACTAGAGGTAGGAGCATGGGGGCCTTCTGCATTTTGGAATATATCCTGTAGACAACAGGGAGGGAGCCTGTGGGGGCTCTAAGACATGTTGCTGAAAATCAAGATACAATAACTAGAAATATATCTGGCAGAAGTGTGGAGAATGAATTCAAGAAGAAAGAAACTGGTAAGAAAAAAAAAGGCAAGCACAGCTCTCTCCCCCTTCCTCCCTCCTCAGAAGGCATGCACATCACCACTGCAGGTGTCCTGCGGTCACCAGGAAGCTGCCCTGATGCATTCTGGAGAAGTCAGGTCCTGCCTGTGAAGTCTGCATTTCAACACCCACCATACAGAAGGTTATGTAGGACAGCTGATACTGCAGAAGCAAGTGTCCTGTTTCTATCACAGCCGTTATCTGTGCATCAAGCAATCCGTCAAGATGTGATGGTTCAGTTGGCAAGTATTCTGTATTGAGACCTCCAGTTTCTCAATACCCTGAAATTCTAATGTCACCCTCAATTTTTTTTTACATTCTTACTTTTCCATTTATTAAGTAATGAAATCCCAAATTAATGCCACTATAAGAAGAAAATGAAAACTGCAGCCATTACTCCTCTTGAATTTGGATATAAAACTAATTAACAAAATATTTGAAAATAAAATTTAACAATATGTAAAAATAATTATGAATCATGACCAAATATAATTTATTTCAAGGATATAAAATTGGTTCAATATTTGAAAATCAAAGGAATTCATCATATTTTTTATATATTTTTTAATTTTTTTTGTAATCATACATCACTTTGGAATACAAGACTTGAGAGGATATACAAGCACATATCATCCAATAAGCTCTCATCCAATCCCCATCCCATTCCCTCCCCCTCCGTCGATCCCATGCTTAATTGGTAATTATCTTTGATATATTTGTTTACACACCTCATGAGTTTTAAAGAGATTCCATCCTCCCCCATCCCTTCCCCTCTGATTGGTCACCTTAATTGCTTCTCAATAGGGCCTTTTCTACTACTCGACCTCCTCCTGTTACCCCTTTCCTCCTAGTTCTTGCTAATTAGGGGAAGCATCTGGATTTTATTTTCTGTGCTATTTCTCTGTGCATGCCGCATTGCAAGTTCCGATCCCACTCTTGACAGCCCCAGTAGTGGCCTGGCCACCCAGGGGACTCTTATCCTGACCTCGTTGCCTGCAGCACCAGCTTTGCCTCATGGGAGGCCCCGATCCTGGCCTCTCTGGCTCCTGCACAGAACTGACCCCTCGGCTGGTTCTGCTCCCAGCCTCAGAGGCCCTAGCACAGGCCTAGCCTCACAACAGGCTCCAATCCCAGCCTCACTGACCCTGGCACTGGCCTAACCGCTCGGCAGGCTCCTACCCTGGTCTCACATGTCCCAGCTCTGTCCTTGCCTCACAGCAGTTTCCGATCCCAGCTTCACTGGCCCTGGCACCAGCCTTACCCCTTGGCAGAGTCTGATCCCAGCCTTGGAGGTCCCAGCACCAGTCTTGCCTCAGAGCAGGCTCCAATCCCAACCTTGCTGGCCACGGCACCAGCCTAACCCCTCGGCTGGCACTGATCCCTGCCTCAGAGGCTTCAGTAGCAGCCTTGCCTCACGGCAGGCTCCAAACCCAGCCTGGTTGGCCCCAGCACTGACCTCACCCCTCGGCAGGCTCCAATCCCAGCCTTGGAGCCCCAGCACCAGCCATACCTCAAGGCAGGCTCCGATCCCAGCCTCGCTGGCCCTGGCACCAGTCTAACCCCTCGGCAGGCTCCTATCCAGGCCCCGGCACTGGCCTTGCCTCACAGCAGGCTCCGATCCTGGCCTTGATGGCCCCAGCATTGGCCTAACCCCTTGGCAGGCTCCGATCCCAGTCTTGGAGCCTCAGCATCAGCCTTGCCTCTCAGCAGGCTTCGATCCCAGCCTCGCTGGCTCCGACACTGGCCTAACGCATCAGCTGGCTCCGATCCTGACCTCAGAGGGCCCAGCACCAGCCTTGTCTCATGGCAGTCTCTGATCCCAGCCTCACTGACCCTGGCACCAGCATAAACCCTTGGCAGGCTCCGAACCTGGCCTTGGAGGTCCCAGCACTGGCCTTGATTCACGACATGCTCGGATCCCAGCCTCGCTGGCCCCGGCACCAACCTAACCCCTCAGCAGGCTTCAATCCCAGCCTCGGAGGCCCTATTACCTGCCTTGCCTCACGGCAGGCTCCAATCCGAGCCCCCTCTTCACCCAGCAGGTTGTCCCACATTCCTGAGGTGCATGGTGGTAGTATTCCACCTCTGAGGTAATTTCTTCAAAAGTTCCAGGTGTATTACATCAGATCTCTGGCTCCCCTGAGTACTTGCCACTGCCAATGCAACTGTCTCCACCATTTCAAATCTTTCCCAAGCTCTTTTCCCATACCACACAATGTCCAGTGTTCCAAAGAATGCGCGACGGTAGCATTCGACCTTTGGGGTAATTTCTTCAGAGGATCAGGGTGGGTTGGATCAGATGTCTGCCTCTCCCAAAGACAAGTCTCCACCACCATCTCGGCCACTGCTGCCACCACCGCCTTCCTCCTAGGTCTCTGCTAGACTCTCTCCTTACAGGTGATGTCCAGGATTCTTAAAGATGTAGAGAAGCCTCAGTCCTCCTTCACGGAGAATTTTTTCAAAAGCTCCAGTTCAGATGTATATATTTTGTCTGCATCTGCAATATTCTAGCTGCCACCTTGGCCATCTTAACCCCTCTCGAATATTTTTTTTTCTTTTCACTTTTTTTTTTTTTAAGAGAAGAGAGTATGTGTGGTTTGGGGAGGATGTGGTTTTAGGCACTCAGTAATGATAAAAATTTTTTTTCATTCCGGGTGTGTGTGGTGGGGGTCACCTAAGGGTGCCCTGCCCACACCCGCCCATGCGCCCAGGGGTGGCCCGGCCTCAGTGGACCTCAGGGTCCTTCCGGGTGGGGAGGAGGTCGCCTAAGGGTGCCCCGCCACTGCCTGCCCATCTGCCCAGGGTCCAGGCCAGGTGGCCTGGACCCCACCCTCAATTTTTAAAGTGACACTTTCTCTAGCAGCAGTTTTCATATTTTCTGAAAAGGTATGAATTTGTTAACTTCTTCCATGACAGAAAAGGTAACAAGAGGCATTTGTGTCTGATCCTATAAACTATGTGGATTAGTCAGGGTTCACAGAGTAAGAGAATTCACAGGATATGTATATGGTAAAGGGGATTTATCAAATCAGCTTACTCTCCAAAGCAGAGTAGTCCCAAGTGGCTGCTTATACACGAAGAGCCGGAGGAAGTAGGAGCTGGTCGAGCAGTCCAAGAACTGGAGCCTCAGAAGAGGAGCAGCTAATGATGCAATCCCAGTCCAAGATGGAAGAGCCAGGAAACTCTCCAGAAAAACAATGGTGAATGGCCAGTTTGAAGACAGAAAGCTGAAGACAGATACCCCAGGCGAGAGCAGACGCACTTCCCTCCGGAAAAGCCACACTTACCTTCACTCGGCTTTCTCCTTTTTATCCAGGTCCTGCACCTGTGAGAACACTGCTGCTCACATTCAGGGCAGGACTTTCCCTTCAACCCGCCCTTGCACCAGCCGATCATCTCATCAGCAGACCCAGAGTCACGTCATGTTAGGTGCTTCCTAATCCAGTCAAGCTGACAATCCTCATTAACCATCACACTGTGGCTACAGAGTCAGGGCTCAGTTTTTTAAGCTGAGTAACAAGTCCACTTTGGAGTGTGAGGAGACACAGTGACCGGAACTGCTTCCCTGAAATAAACTCCAGACGATGTTCTACAGTCCTTTCTAAGGGTGTGAAACTGGCTCCTTCTTTTCCTTCTTGCTTCATTCTGTCCTTCCTTCCTTTCCTATTGCTTCCTTCCTTCCAGGAAGAAGGACTACTGTTCTGCAGTTTCTCCTTCCCCCTAGAAAAGGATCAGTAGTTTCAAAAGCATTTCAAACCTGTGTGCATGCGTGTGTGCGTGTGTGTGTGTGTGTGTGTGTGTTACTGGGGCTTGAACCCAGGGCACTCTACCACTAAGCTACACCACCACTAGCCCTTTTTTTCTGTTGTTTGGTTTTTTGTTTGCTTGCTTGTTTAAATTTTGAAACAGGGTAGCACTAAATTGTTGAGGTTGGCCTTTGTTTTTTGTTGTTTATTTACTTTATTTATTTATTTATTTATTTATTTATTTATTTATTTTGCAGTACTGGGGATGGAACCCAGGGGCATTCTACCTCTGAGCTACACCACCGGCCCCATTTTTTTTTTTTTTAATTCTTTATTTTTGAAACAGGTCTCACTAAGTTGCGGAGAGCCTCGCTAAGTAGCTGAAGCTGGCCATGTAACTGTGATCCTCCTGTTTCAGCCTCCCAAGTACTGGGATTACATAATGAGCCACCACACCGGCTTTGATGTCAGACTTCCAAGTTTTGGAATTATAGGCCTGCATCACCATGCCAAGATGAATTTTTTTTTTTAATGTGTGTGTGTGTGTGTGTGTGTGTGTGTGTGTGTGTGTGTGGTATTGAAGACTGAATTCAGAGGCATTCTACCTCTGAGCCACACCCCCAGCCCTTTTGATTTTTACTTTGAAAGAGAATCTCACTAGGCTGCTGAAAGTCTTGCTACATTGCTGAGGCTGTCCTCCAACCTGCAATCCTCCTGTCTCAGTCTCCCAATTACTGGGATTACAGGCATCTTCCTGATAGCCAAAATAGCCCCAACTTGCCTTTTGGCTCAACTCTAATACACAGCAAGATGCGCTTAAGAGAGAGGGCATCCACCGACTCCACCCTTGAGGCACCTCTGCACTGAAGGTGCCTCCATGGGGCCATCAACCTTGCTGTCATCTGTGATTTTCTTGTCGATCTGTTACATAGTCATAAAGATAAAAAGACAGGGTGATCTGTTCTGTTTTCAGTCAATCCACCAGGCCTAGAACAAAGACGCCATTGATAGCATCTTCATGGTACTTTTCAAATATATGTAAAACAGTTGATTTGGCCCAAGTTAATTTGGCAAGTAATGAGAAATATTTTTTTCTACTAAGCAAAAGCCATTAACCCTCAATTCAAGACCTCCATGGCTCCATTTAGCTCTGAGCAGAGTCCTTGGGGTTCTTTACCCAAACACTTTATAGACTTTCTACAGGTTGTACAAATTGCACAAAGCGCTCTTTGTTCTTTGATAGAGATTCTTAATGTATGAGTTAATTTATTTGCCATTTTTTGCATGTCAATGATGTGCTGAGAGCACATTCAGGGAGCAAGGGTTGGGCACAGGCACTGGCTACCCCCTCTAAAACTTCTGCTGTTCAGAAGCTTTCTCCCTGTGTGTCTGAAGAAGCACGGGTTATCAGGTCACCATGCTGCTTGGGAGGTGGTAAATGCATCCATGGCAACCAGTAACCTGAGAACCAACAAAGAAGAAACAGGAACAGGGGCATCAGTGATGTCTATAGCAGGTCTAGGGTGGGGAAGACTGGAAGATCACAGATTTGAGGCCAGCGTAAGTACCAAGACTCTCAGCAACCTAGTAAGACCCTGTTTCAAAATTTAAAAATGAAATAAAATTGGGCTGGAGATGTAGCTCAGAGGTAGAATGGCTCTAAATTCAATCCTCAGTACAACAAAAAGAAGGAAGGAAGGAAGGAAGGAAGGAAGGAAGGAAGGAAGGAAGGAAGGACTGGAGGAAGGGGAAGAAAGGAGAGAAAAAAAGAGAAAGGGAAAGAAAAAGGAATAGAAGGGAAGAGAATGAAGACAGGCAGCCAGGCATGGTGGTGCACACCTATAATTCCAATATTTTGGAGACTGAGACTGGAGAATTGCAGGTTCAAGAACAGCCTTAGCCAAACAGAGAGGGAAGCTTAATATCCTTAACACTTTTAGATAGGGCAACATCCAAAAAAAGTCAGAGGCTTCAGATCACTTCAGAGCACTTGTCTTAGACATCTGGAGATCAGTGGGCTTTGCTGTCTGCACTTATTTTAAAGTCAGTGGCTGTCAACATGCTACATGCTAAAAATATATCTGTTTCCCCTTCTCTGTTTTCTAGACCTGAAAATATTGAAGTTATAAGAGTGTTTCCACCTCTGCCACCCACTTAAGTGTCAATTCAAAGGTGAAGCTCTTATAATTAGTTCTTTAAAATGATCTTGATTTTTCTTCTGTCATCCTCCAAATTCAGGGATACAAAATCTGTTGAAAAAAACTTGTCAGCTAGCTAATTATATCCTTGAGTTGAACAAATCTTGGTTGCTTTCCTTTTCCTGAAATTAAAAAAAAAAATCACTCTTCCCCTTCCTGAGATGAGAAGGGGATACTCACATATCTAGGCTTTTTCACTCAGCCCCAGCCTCTGAGCTCTGAAGACTGATTCTCTATCAAAAAAGGAAACCTGCTAGACGTGGTGGTGCACGCTTGTAATTCCCACACTTGGGAAGCGGAGACAGGAGGATCGCGTAGGTTCGAAACCAGCCTGTTTCCAAATAAGAAAAAGTATAAAATAGGTCTGGGAGTGTAGACTGGAGGTAGAAGGGCTTCCAGGAACCCCAGTACCAACACACACACACAAAAAGGAAACCCTTTACTTTTATTAATTTTGTCCAGCTTCAGCCAAACACAGAAGGGACCTGGCCTTCACAAACAACCAAAAACATGTTCAACAATAGCAGTATAAGCCAAGCATAGTGTCACACACTTGTAATCCAAGCATTTGGGAGGATGAGACAGGAGGATCTGGGCTGGAGGCCAGCCTCAGCTACTTAGTGAGGCTTTCTGAAACTCAGTGAGACCCTGTTTCAAAATAAAGAATAAAAAACAGGGCTGGGGGTATAGCTCAGAGGTAGAATGCCCCTGGGTTCCATCCCAAGTACCACAAAAAAATAAACAATAACATTATAAAATATTTGACTCACTCGTACAAGTGACAAGTCTCAGCTAAGTCCCACATTCACTATATTGCAGTAGAGACAAAGTCCTGCTCCTGAAGGCCCCTCACACCTTTACAGATCTGTCCCACACCCTCCTATTTTTCACATCATCTTTAATATAAAGTCAAATGACAGCTGACCAGATAGCATTTTCTAGTCAGAATGATGTCACCTGCAAATGGCCACTTTGGGACTTTGACATAGAAATTTTTGAAGAAAATAAAGATTGCTTTGCACTTTATCCCAGCTTCTGATCACAAATAGCAAGGAGGACCCAATTGTCTTACCAGCACTGACTGAAGCAAGGGCTTAAAGAGCACTGCTGAGAAGGATTCTGGAGCTACAGAGTGGCTCAAGAAGAAAAAAAAAACCCATGACCAGTTAGCAGGGCCTGGTGACTCCTGAGGCCATACATTTGCCAATGCCATTCCAGATGGAGCCACCTTAAAACCAGCACCACCAGGTCAAGTGTATTGGCCTGACGTGCAGAGTTCTGGATGCTCAGATCAGATCTGTAATTGGCCTTCTGTGAATTCAGACAATATCTTTTTGCTTTGCTTCCTCCTGCAGGAAAACATCATATTGTTGGCAATCCCTCTCCAGGGTGCTTGAAAATGAATGGTCTACTTAAAGGCACACAGGGCCCTTTGAAGGAGAAGCACTCCATAAATTCTGGGCAATAGTACAGGCATTGTCTGGATTACTTATCTGAAGAAACAAGTGTCTAAGCCCATTACATTTCTTTGATTGGATTTTCTTCCCTGTGAGGTATCAATAAATTGGTGTAATACATGCTGAGAAAAATTGGCCAATAAGAATTCTTTACAGACTTAAACTATAAGCAAAGAGCTTGATGTGCTTTGTTAACACAGCCAGGTCAATCTCTGGCATGCTGACAAAGGACACAGGACAGCGGATATGATCTTCCTGAGCACAGGCAAGAGATGACTTCCTACTCGCATGTATGAGGCTGGTGGAGCCGGAAGCTCGGCCCCCTGCCCACCTGGACTCAGGAACCTGGGCTGGCCCTGAACCCAAGGACCAGGGTCAATGGACTTGCCAAACAGATAATCCAATGGCTCAGCATTAGATCAGTAGACATAGAGATACTGTAGCTGGTATCCTGGGTAGGAGCAAAAATCTGCATTGGCCTAAAATAGTCTGTGAACAGCCCACCAGGCTCCAGAAGGACCGACAGACAACAAGCCAAGGTGAGCCGTTGCATATCAGCCAGGCGGAATTCGGCAGATTTTTCGGCGCAGGGAGCATCTAAAGCTCCCAGGGGCTGGGCTCAGCACACCCTGCAGGGACTCAGAGCGGAGCTCAAAACCAGAGAAGAAATACGTCAGCCTCACGGCCAAGGGCGTGGCAGCGGCGCCATATTGCCAACGGCGGCGGCAGCAGCAAATTCACTGAGTCCACTACAGCTCCATCAGTGCATTCAACAACAGTGAGTCAAATTGTGGCCCCTAGAGGAGAAATCCCAGTACTGCGCTCCCAGGGAATTGACCCAGTGGGGGAGTGGCGATGGCAGAGATATCACACCATAGTCACAACTCTCCCCAGGAGAACACCCAACCTGGCACCCCCCCATGGTCTAAAGCAGCCTCGATTGACTCCCTGGGGCTGACACTTTGCGATACAACCCAGTAAAGGAGTAGTGGGGTCTGAGATACCACAGACTCGAGATCCAGAGCACCTTAAGCGAAGTCATAGTGACCCAGGGAAGAACCCAGAGAAGGCACAAACTTCCGAAATCATGAAAAGAGGAATAACAATGGAGCAATGAATGCCCACAACCCCACAACTTCAGAACCTGATAAAACAGAAATTCAGAGATTTCTAGAAGATCAAATCAGGAAAATAACTGTAGAAATAATAGAGGACTTTCAAAAAGAATTTAAAGAGAGTCTAAAAGAAATAAAGGAAACGATCATTGAGGTAAAGTCCTCAATTCAAAGTACAAACAACCGATTAGACCACATGGAGAATAGAATCTCGCTCCTAGAAGATGATCACTCCAAAAATGAACACATAGTTTTTAATTTAGAAAAAAAAATCTGAGAGCAGGAATCTGACATTGAAGAAATATGGGCCCATTTTAAGAGAGCTAACCTAAGAATAATTGGAATAGAGGGAAAAGAAGGTGAAACCAAAGGGATCAACAAGCTCTTCAAGGAAGTAATAGCAGAAAATTTTCCAAACATAGAATGGCAAGAGGTCGATACACAGGTCCAGGAAACTTATAGAACTCCCTTTAGACAGGATCGAAGAAGAGGATCCCCACGCCACATAATTGTCAAAATGACCAATGTGGAAGCTAAGCAGAGAATCTTAAAAGGCAACAAAAACAAAGGGCCAAGTGACATTCAGAGGCAAACCAATTAGAATCACTCCAGACTTCCCAAACCAAGTCATGAGAGCCAGAAGGGCTTGGAGTAACATATTCCAAACTCTGAAAGAAAACAACTTCCAGCCCAAAATTTCCTACACAGCAAAACTTTCTATCAAATTAGATGGGGAAATAAGAAGCTTCCACAACAAATAGAAACTGAAGGAATTTATGTCTTCAAAACCAGCACTAGAGAAAATACTCAAAGAGATTAACTACAAAGAAGAAATAGGTAACACACACCAGAACCAGAGAAACAACATTTTCCATCCAATAGACAACTAAGATTGGTTATCTGTGGAGATTCATTATTTATGTTAGTCTTTTACCTATCTCTAAATTGTATTGGTTATCTTTGGATACTCACTATTTATGTTAGTCTTTTACCTATCTCTAAATTGTATTGTTTGCTTTTATTGTTGCTAATTTTTAGGATTTCTAGTTGGAATATTAATATACCTTCAGATATAGCATTTGGAATTATTTTATCCCATTCTATCAGTAACTTTTAACTCTGTTTACATTGTCTTTGGATATACAATATTTTTTTTTTAGGGAGTTTGTTTACCCTTCTGTTGCCTGTGCCATTGAAATCATGTCCAAGAAATCACTGCCAATTTCAATGTTGTGAGGTTTTATGATCCAGATTTTCTTCTAAAAGTTTATAGTCTTAAGATTTATATTTAGGTCTTTTATCTATTTTGAGTTAATGTTTGTATATGGTGTTAGATAAGGGTCCAATTTTATTCTTTTCCATGTAAGTATTATTTTTCAACAATATTTAGTTAAAAGATTATTATTTCCTCCACCAAATGTTCATGGAAACCTTGTCAAAAATAACTTGACAATATATGGAAGAATTTATCTCTAGACTTTATTTAACTCCAATGGTTTATATATCTGCCTTTATAACAGTACTACACTGTTTCAATTATTGTAGCTTTATAACATTTGAAATCAGAAAATATACATCTTCTAGCTTTGTTCTTTTTCGAGATCGTTTTGGGTATCTAGAGTCCATATTCCATATTAGGATAGATTTTTTTCTGAAAAATAAGTAAATAAATGTATGATAGTTTCACCTAAAAAGAAGAAGAAAATATTCTCTGGTAAGAAAGAAAGCAAAAAGAAATATTGAAATGTTATCTTTAAGTCATCAAAAGCTTGGTATCAGACAAATTAAATTGTTATGTGAGATTATCATTGTTAATTTTGGATAAATTGCTATAATACTAGATGTCAACCACTAAGCCAAGCATGGGAAGGAGGGATGGGGAGGGAACGGGGTGGGGATTGGGTAGGGGCTAACTGGGAGATATGTGCATGTATGTCTACAAAATATTTTTTATCCCATTATGATGTATGAATACAGTGCACCAATAAAAATAATTAAAAAATATATAAGTCTGTATGTGTGTTATGTATAAATAAATATATATAAAACATGTCTAAATAAAAATGTATAAGATATTAATACAAACATAAAGCTGGCCCTTTGGCCACTTCAGGAGTTGGGAAGCCAGGCTGGGAGGGCAGCACTGGATTTGGCATTGCACAGATTAGATTCATGATAAAATGGCTATTTCTATACACTGAAATATGACCTAAGCCTTTGCTTAGGACTTTGGCATGAGTAACCTCCAAAAACTGAAAGGTCTATTATGTAGAATTCTTCTAGCATAAGCCCTAATCAGCAATCTCAGACTTCAGAGAATTGTAGTAGTAACTTTTTTTTTAATCACCATTCTTCCTCATTCTGGAGCATTCTCCTGGACTTTGTTTTCAAATGACAACTGAAACTTGTTCTAATGGCTTCAGCATTTATATTTTAAATATTTGTCTCAAATAGTTTCATATTTGAAGTTTTTTTTGTTACATTCACTGGTTTGTCATAAAGCATACAACTCAGAATAGCTCAATGGAAGAGTTGCTCAGGGCAAGGTACAGGAGGGGCCTCATCTTCTCTCTCTTGCTCTGGACTCCCTCCCAGCACCCAATGTGTCTATCCTCCCAGAAGCTCCTGACTGAGTCAAAGATATCTCCCATGATTTTCCCATGGGCTTTACCTGCCCACACAATCTCACCTGGATGTGGGGGCCCTGCAAATCACAGCTCACCTTCCAATGAATTACTTCATACCATGCTCAGAAGGAGCAGGCCCACACATTATCACCACATGGCAAATGAGAGCTGCCTCCATGGGAGCCGACAAGTTCAGCTGACTTGAGATTATTTTGCCCTAAAGATACATTTTTAGGACTTCAAACCTCTTCCTGTTCCCCTGAGGAAATCCTGGGATGGCTTCGCCAAAAAGTCCCACATCAGTATTTGTTTATATCTACCTTGGGAGTTACGACCTGAAAAGGAAGAGTTATGTTCGTGATCAATTTCCTTTTAAAAGCTCAAATAAATCCAATATAAACACACCAAATAGTGTCAACTCAACTGGCCAAATATATGACTACTATTGTTTTCTGAAAAAAACATGTGTCAGCAGAACTTCCTGAAGCTTCTGTGCCTTAGGTCACTCAGGCCAGCTCTCTACCAAGCTGTCAGGGATCAGTGCCCCATTTATCATCCTTCATCCTTCAACCCATCTCTCCAAGTACTGGTGGATCCTCTTGTCCACCGAGCCCTTCATAATGGCATTTCCGTACTTTACCAAAACCGCAATAAGACCTAAAGTAATCTGTCATTGGCCTCTCAGTGTGACCATGCTGCTCACCTTCATAACTCTCCCAAGTACATTTTCTATTTCAAGCTTACCTCTAGTACTAAATGAAAGGAAGGCTTTTCCACCTTTAATGCAATGTAAGGTATTGGAAGCAGCTGAAATATTTGGAGAGATCCAGAGAAGTAGCAAAGAAACTTCCCAGGAACCCACACGGTGTTTCTTGTCTAAGGAATGTACCTCAATGTACGCATTCTGACTCTGACCCCAGAGCAAATTGAGTGCCAAGTTTCCAATGATATCCAAAAATAGCAATGCAAAGTCATCCAGCTACAGAGATTACTGGCTTTAGTTTTCCTCTGCTTCAAATTGTGCCTTTGTCTGAATTTCTCTGCAGAAATTCTTGATGTGTAAATGCATGTGATATGTGTGTAGAGTGCATTTATAGATGTGTGTATATGTGTACACACACATGCATGGAGATGTAGAATGTTCTGAGGTGTAAATCTATGTTAAATGATTGCTGGCAGCAATAATTACAGGTAAAGAACCTGAGTGGCAAGGGAAGTTGGAGCAGCATGCCCAAAACTTGAGAACAATTCCCTGTGAAATCAGAGGCAGCTTACCCATCCACAGCTCTCAAGGCTTTGTCTGCACTCCTCCCGCTCCGGGCCCTGCCCTTTAAGCTCAGTGTTCCTCAAAACCTCAAAAATATCCTTTAGTCTTCTTAAACAGGTAACAGTTGGGGTCAATTGTTATTCAATTTGTGGGTTTTTTAATGTATCTTTGTTGGTACATTATAATTATATGTAATAGAGATTTAGTATGATTGTATGTTTCTCTCATGATTATTATTTATAGATTAGAAAATTATTAGTTTACAGAATTATCTTACTTTTCAGCAGTCCCTAAGAAGGCACCAAGGAATATACCAAAGCTCTTGAGTACTTGTGTAGGCTCCTTTCTTCCCAATACAAGCCCAGTGGAATGGCTTTTTCGTGTGTCAATTTAGATGGGCCATAGTCCTTTTCAACAAATGGTGCTGGGAAAACTGGTTATTCATTTGTAAAAAAAAAAAATGGAATTAAACTCTTATCGCTTACCCTGCATAAGAATCAACTCAAGATGGATCAAAAGCTTGGAAATTAGACCAGAGACTTTGAAGTTACTAGAGGAGTGCAAAGGTCTAACACTTCAACATATACTCAGGTAGAAAATTCCTCAATAAGACCCCCAAAGATCAGGAAATTAAAACAAAAATTAATGAATGGAATGACATTAAACTAAAAAGCTCCTGCTCATCAAAGGAAACCATCAAGAGCCTGAAAAGAGAGACAAAAGAATGGGAAATCTTTGCCAGCTACCCCTTTAATTTTTTTTTAATTTTTAATTTTTTATTTTTTATTGGTGCAATGTATTCATACATCATAATGATATAATGAAAATACTTTTGTAGACATACATGCACACATCGCACAGTTAGCTCCTACCCGATCCCCTCCCCGTTCCCTCCCCATCCCTCCTTCCCATGCTTGGCTTAGTGGTTGACATCTAGTTTTATAGCAATTTATCCAATATTAACGATGATAATCTCACAAAACAGTTTCATTTGTCTGATACCAAGCTTTTGATGACTAAAAGACAACAGTTCAATATTTCTTTTTGCTTTCTTTTTTACCAGAGAATATTTTTTTCTGTTCTTTTTTTTTAGGTGAAGCTATCATACAATTATTTATTTATTTTTCAGAAAAAAATCTATCCTGATATGGAATATGGGCTCTAGATACCCAAAACAATCTCAAAGAAGAACAAAGCTAGAAGATGTATATTTTCTGATTTCAAACCATATAAAGCTACAATAATTGAAACAGTGTAGTACTGTTCTAAAGGCAGATATATAAACCATTGGAGTTAAATAAAAGCCTAGAGCTAAATTCTTCCCTATATTGTCAAGTTATTTTTGACAAGGTTTCCACGAACATTTGGTGGTGGAAATAATAATCTTTTAACTAAATATTGTTGAAATATAATACTTACATGGAAAAGAATAAAATTGGACCCTTACCTAACCCCATATACAAATATTAACTCAAAATAGATAAAAGACCTAAGTATAAATCTTAATACTATAAACTTTAAGAAGAAAATCTGGGTCAAAAAACCTCCCAACATTGAAATTGGCAGTGATTTCTTGGATATGATTTCAATGGCGCAGGCAACAAAAGGGTAAATAAACTCCCTAAAAAATAAAAAAAATTGTATATCCAAAGACAATGTAAACAGAGTTAAAAGTTACTGATAGAATGAGATAAAATATTTCCAAATGCTATATCTGAAGGTTTATTAATATTCCAACTAGAAATCCTAAAAATTAGCAACAATAAAAGCAAACAATACAATTTAGAGATAGATAAAAGACTAACATAAGTAATGAATCTCCACAGATAACCAATCTTAGTTGTCTGTTGGATGGAAAATCTTGTTTCTCTGGTTCTAGTGTGTGTTACCTATTTCTTCTTTGTAGTTAATCTCTTTGAGTATTTTCTCTAGTGCTGGTTTTGAAGACATAAATTCCTTCAGTTTCTATTTGTTGTGGAAGCTTCTTATTTCCCCATCTAATTTGATAGAAAGTTTTGCTGTGTAGGAAATTTTGGGCTGGAAGTTGTTTTCTTTCAGAGTTTGGAATATGTTACTCCAAGCCCTTCTGGCTCTCATGACTTGGTTTGGAAAGTCTGGAGTGATTCTAATTGGTTTGCCTCTGAATGTCACTTGGCCCTTTGTTTTTGTTGCCTTTAAGATTCTCTGCTTGGCTTCCACATTGGTCATTTTGACAATTATGTGGTGTGGGGATCCTCTTCTCTGATCCTCTCTAACGGGAGTTCTATAAGTTTCCTGGACCTGGGTATCGACCTCTTGCTCTATGTTTGGAAAATTTTCTGCTATTATTTCCTTGAAAAGATTGTTAATCCCTTTGGTTTCACCTTCTTTTCTCTCCTCTATTCCAATTATTCTTAGGTTAGCTCTCTTAAAATGGGCCCATATTTCTTCAATGTCAGCTTCCTGCTGTTGGATATTTTTTTCTAGATTAGAAACTATGTGTTCATTTTTGGAGTGATCATCTTCTAGGAGCGAGATTCTATTCTCCATGTGGTCTAATCGGTTGTTTGTACTTTGAATTGAGGCCTTTACTTCATTAATTGCATCCTTTATCTCTCTTTGGCTCTCTCTGAATTCTTTTCGAAACACCTCTATTATTTCTACAGTTATTTTCCTGATTTGATCTTCTAGAAATCTCTGATTTTCTGTTTTATCGGGTTCTGATGTTGTGGGGTTGTTGGCATTCATTGCTCCATTGTTATTCCTCTTTCCCATGATTTTGGAAGTTTGTGCCTTCTCTGGGTTCTTCCCTGGGTCACTACGACTTCACTTAAGGTGCTGTGGATCTCGAGACTATGGTATCTCAGTTCCCACTACTCCTCTACTGGGTTGTATCGCAGAGAGTCAGACCCAGGGAGTCAATCAAGGCTGCTTTAGACCATGGGGGGTGCCAGGTTGGACGTTCTCCTATGGTGTAATATCTTTGCCACCACCACTCCCCCACTGGCTCAAGTCCCTGGGAGTACAGTACTGGGATTTCTCCTCTAGGGGCCCCAATTTGACTCACTGTTGAGTGTGCAGATGGAGCTGTCGTGGACTCGGTGAATTTGCTGCTGCTGCCGCCAGTAGCAATATGGCGCCGCTGCTGCGCCCTCGGCCGTGAGGCTGGCGTATTTCTTTTCTATTTTTTAACTCCACTCTGGGTCCCTGCAGGTTGCGCTGAGCCCAGCCCCTGGGAGCTTTAGGTGCTCTCTGCACTGAGAAATCTGCCGAATCCCGCCCGGCTGTTCTGCAGCGGCTCACCTTGGCTCGCTGTCCGCCGCTCCTCTCTGGAGCCTGGTAGGCTGTTGAGTGAGTTGGTCTGGTGCTGTCCGTTGAACTCGCCGCTGCCGCCAGCAGTAAGGCGCTGCTGCTGCGTTCTCGGGCATGAGGCCGGTGTATGTCCTCTCTGGTTTCTGAGCTCTGTTATGAGTTCCCTTCCTCTCTGGAGCCTGGTGCTGCAAGGCAAAATGGCGCCCACCGCTTCATGCCGTGGCTCTGGCTGCAGTACTGCGGTCTGATTTCTGGTGTCTCGTTTTTCTATCCCTCTTTTTCTCTGTCCCTTAAAATTACATTTTTTGTTTCTCTGCTGATGGTGTTTTCTGGCTATGAAAGGCGTTGATTTTGTGGTAGTAGAGATTGGTTGTTAGCGGGGCTCGTAAGCCCCGTTTTGCTCCGTCGCCATCTTCCCGGAAGTCCCTCCAGCTACCCCTTTAATAGAGGACTAATATCTAGAATATGCAAAGTACTAAGAAAAAACCAAATAACCCAATCAAGAAATAGGCAATTGAACTACATAGAAACCTCAAAAAGGAAAAGATACAAATGGTCAATAGATATATGAAAAAATGTTCAATATCATTAGCAATCACGATGATACAAATCAAAACCACACTGGGATTCTGCCTAACCCCAATCAGAATGACAATCATCAAGAAGTCAAACAACCACCAATACAAATTTTAAAAAGTAAGATTTCAAACAATTAATAAATGCTGGAAAGGATGTGCAGAAATAGGAACTCTTCTACCCTGTTCACAGGATTGAAAATTAGTGGCAGCTGCTATGGAGATAAATGTGGAGATTCCTCAGAAAATTGGGAATGGCATCTACCACCAAGCTATACCCTCAGCCCATTTTTTTGTGTGTAGGTCTGGGGATGGAACCCAGGGGCATGTGACCTCTGAGCTACACCCTCTGCCCTATTTTGTATTTTTATCTTGAAGTCCGGTCTCACTGAGTTGCAGAGGGCCTAAGTAGCTAAGGCTGTCCATGAACCGTGATCCTCCTGCCTCAGCTTCCAGAATGCTGGGATTATAAGCATGCACCACCACAACCGGCTCCTCAGCCCATTTTTGAGACAGGATCTTGCTAGGTTTCTGAGACTGGCCTTGAATCTGCGATCCTCCTATCTCAGCCTCCCAAGTACTGGTACTACAGGTGTAGGCCTTCATGCACAGCTTATATTTTTCTTGATCTGTATTAGATGTGGTCACTTCTCTGCATGCTGAGGCTTACAAAGAGCATGCACCCAGGGCTTGCTCTCTTGCTTAGAACCCATGACTTCTGGCATGGGCAGGGGCCTGGGCCAGTCTGCTGGGCGACAAGACACTTGACCAGTTGTCTCTGTTGTCTAGTGGCCCCAGGACTACCAGCTGATGTATACATGAACCCAACTGACAGCAGCTGAATCCACCAGGACAGAAGGGCCACACAGCCAAGCCACCGAGTCCCGACTGAAACACGTGATGAACGTTGTGAGCCACTTAGTCGTGGGGTGGCTCCTTAAATAGCAAATGCTCATTGGGACGTAAGGGAATTAGGTTCTCACTTGTTACACTTGAGGTGGGGTCTCAGCCACTTCCTCAAGTCCAGTGGCCCCTCAGTGTTCAACTTTGTCCACACTTCCTTGAGCACTCCAGGTCATTTCTGACTTACTTTAGGAGAGGCAATTCTCTACAGGAAGCCCTGTTTCTGCATGTATGAGAAGCAAAAGCACTGACTGTCCTTGTTCCAAATTATCTTTTCAAGGATTTTTGTTTAGTGAACAGCCTGGGGAGACAGAGTAAGTGGCCATCCAGCCGTTCAGAGCACAGAGCAGGCATGCTTCGCCCAATGCAAACGATCAAGGTTCCAGAAGCTCTGAGGTCCCTCCCATAACACTGCTGTGCATTCAGGTGTTACCCACCCCTGTATGTGTGTTGCTCTGGCACCAGAAATTGCCAGCATTCTGGCCTGCCAAAGCTGTCAGTAATAAAGTCACTGCCTCACACTCATGAGTCTCTCGTCTTGTGCCAGCATTCATGAAACCATGCCAGGCTAATTTGTTAACTTACAAGACAGTAAAACCTCAGACTTCCACAGTTCTTGACACCAATTAATCAAAACTTCTGTATATAAAATGATCAGCAAAACCCATATAGGAGAGGCAGCTTAGCGTCTATAAATGTCCATTTCTCTGCAAATTATTCTGGAAAAGCACATTGTGCACCTGTTCCCAGAAGTTCCAGGATGGGGGCACCCCTATGCACCCCTTTTTTTTTCCTTTAAAGGATACAGAACAAAGGCATGAGGCCAAATCTATTTTTTAAATCATTAAAGAAAAAGGAAATGACAAGATGGATATAAATATACTAAGAATACAGAGGTTTAAGAGAAAAAGAAAAATATAGTTGGTCTCGCCTCTTCCTACTCTCCTTCCAACATTCAACACACGAGAAGCTTACCCGAATAGCTTCAGGCACAAATTCTATTCCAGGCACATACAGATTCACGAATCAGTAAAGCCAGAAAATATTTTCAGCCTTTATTATAATAGTTCAGGCAAAACAATCACAGCTCTTGTTTCATCGACTATGTATGCAGACTTTTCAGGCATCCTAGTCTTTGAACACAATTCAAAACTATTTTCCCAAGGCAAGAAAGACTCATTTGTTCCTAACCCCAGTATTTTCACCTCGGACATTTCTATCGGGACATTGTGTCTACACATTTAACTCCTTCTGGAGCTTGTCAGCTCTTCAGCTGCACAGCTCCTTGAGATGGCAACTACACATTAGCTTCTCCAGGTGAATGTGGAGTGGTGGCTTTCAACACTGCTTGCTCAGGGAAACACCTAGGAAGCTTTTTTTTCTTTTAAATGCTGATTTCTAGCAGCTCTGCTGGAGGCCAATTAAGTTAGGATCTCAGAGGAGAAAGGGTCAGATATTGATGCTGCTCCTCAAAAAATAAATTAAAAAAAAAACCCAAGTGATTGCAATGTGCAGCCAAGAGTGAGAACCTTATTAAAGCAAAACACGAAAGTACAGTTCTGGACATGTAACTATCAAATCAAATGGCATTCTCCTGAAATCCATTCCACCCTCAAGGTGGGGCTCAAAGTGAGTTTTCAGCAATATGTACTTATTTTTGCCTAAATTGGAGATGGAAGCTTTTATTTGTTGGTTCAGTCATTTAAACAAATATTTGTTGCTCCCCTGCTGAGTGTCAGGGCTCCGAGTCCAGGCAGGAGAACTCATTACTTTAATCCTATGGAGGACGAAGTGCAGAATGCTAATAGAATACACTGGGGCCCCTACCTTCGGGGAGTCCATGTCTTCCTCCCCTGCCTGCCTCAGTCCTCAGCCTCCCCCTCTTCCTGTGCCTCTGAGGTCCTGGGACTGTGAGGTCCTAGTTCTAGTGAGATCGTCATCGTACACAACCACTTACCAAAGAAAGGAAGTACCTCTAATACATCTCATCAGCTGCAGAACAGCTTCTCTCTCTGGTTTAAAACAGAGGTTTCAGCCCAGTGTGGTGGCACATGCAAGAGGATCACATGTTCGCAGCCAGCCTCAGATACTTAGTGAGGCCCTTTGCAACTCAGTGAGACCCTGCTTCAAAATAAAGAACAAAAAACAGGGCTGGGGATGTAGCTCGGAGGTAGAATGCCCCTGGGTTCCCATTCCCAGTACCACAAATAATAAACAAACAAACAAACAAACAGAGGTATCCATAAAGAACAGAAAAAAACAACGGACATTCCTAAACCCTAAGGCTGTATATAATAGGAAGTGCCATGTACATGGCTAGAGAACCAGCTGGTGAAATAGGCCCCTGACATAATCTCCGTGGAGAAAGAGCCACAAAGGAACATTCCATGGGAAAATATCTGGCTAGGGCACAGCTGCAGAGGGGCAGGTGCTGAACTAGAGCTTGGCAAGACAGGACCTGGACACCAAAGAGAGGGTGCTGCTTGCCTGTGGGAGGCAAGTACAGCAGTCTCAGACACATTATCAGCGGTTATTTGCCTTTATTACTATTATTCACGTGTTATCAGGCATCTTCCACAAAATAATAAGTACCAACAGCCTTCTTTCCCAGAATTCTGACATGCACCTTCTTTGATTTTCTGGAATAAATACTACACTCTTCATCCTATGTTGTAATGAAGAGAGGAAAACTAGATGGAACGTCTGTCAAAACTGGGTAGATAGAAAATACCAGGAAAGTAGTTTAACTTAATTCCTCAGTCTGAAGTTGGGACAATGATCACAGGATTGCCACAGAGATGAAATGAAATTATACAAGTAAAGCTCTTAGTTTGGTACCTGGCACATAGTAGGTATTCAAACAGAGGAGCTGTCAGGATCTATACCATCCAGACCTACACTATGAATGTAGCACCTTTGAATTTGTAACTTCCTACAGCAGAGCCTGTTTCTCCTTATTTAAAAACTAAGACTGAGCCGGGCATGGTGGCGCATGCTTGTAATCCCTGCACTTGGGAGGCTGAGACAGGAGGATTGCACAGGTTCGAAGCCAGCCTCGCCTACTTAGTGAGACTCTGTTTCCAAATAAAATATAAAATAGGTCTGGGAGTGTAGCCCGGAGGTAGAAAGCCTCTGGGTTCCATCCCTAGTACCACCAAAAAAAAAAAAAAAAAAAAAAACTAAGACTGAAAAGTGTCTGCATTTAATAAACGGTTTCTTCCACATCAGTGTGGAGTCAATACAGGACATCATCGCGAAACCAACACCCCAACACGCAGGTCCGTCACACGCTGCCAGAGAGTAAAGTGTCTGTGATACCCTGCTGCTGCTGTCTACCCGGCACCTTCAACATTATTGCTTCAGGCCACATTTTGAGAGAATTTGGGTAGACGAATGGAGAACAATATAACTTTCAAGTGCAACAATATACTTTGATTTCAGGATCCTTGTGGTCAGGCACAGGATGGTAAATGAAGAGAAATGTGCAGGGCGGAGGCTGGGAAGACACAAGATGAGGAGGCTAACAATTTTGAAGGAGGAATGCCGGCATCCTGGGTGAGGGTGACTGGGACTGGAGTCTTCTGTGTTCTGGATCATGGGAGGAAGCTGGCCTCAGACCATGGAGTTTGATTGACACGTGCTCAAGTCAAGGGCTAGCACCCATTTTTTCTAATCTTCTGAGTGGCTCTTCTGAGTGCAGAGGATGAACTCAGACCATTTACTGAGAGCAGCTCTGACAGGGACTTTCGACAATTCACTGTGTTGCCAGAAACCAAGCTGCCCTATGCCCAGTGCCCAGGAAGATGTAGTTAGTCTCACTGCCTAATAGGTGTAGTATGGATACAAAGTCAGTGTGTGTGTGTGTGTGTGTGTGTCACTAGGAATTGAACCCAGGGACATTCCACCTCTGTGCTACACCCCTAGCCCTTTTTTTGCTTTTTTGTTTTGAAACAGGGTCTTGATAGGTTTCTGAGAGTCTCCATTCTCAAACCTGCGATCCTCCTATCTCAGCCTCTCAAATACTAGGATTAGAGGCATATGTCACCATGCCCGGCTTTCTCTTCATCTTTATTTCAACAGTTTTATTGATAACATTAGACATTTCTTCCTGAGTTTTCTCATCCATTGGCCATGTTTCAAACACTGGGCTAACACTGCATTTTCTTGAAAACACAAGATGCCACTTTAGAAATGTATGTGCTCTTGAAATAACAGGGAGGTGCTTGAGTGTCTGACAAGACACTGTAGAGAGATACTGAAGAATCAAAAAAAGGAAAGAACAAAAGCCATCAGGTGTACCATAAGCAGAAAGATTATAACTGATCAGCTTTAAGAAATCTACACTAAAAGTCATAAAAACAGAGACAACCTACCACAAAGGTGTTATTTTATCTCTAAAACTAATTTAATAAAGGAAAATTAATAATATTTAAATTAGTCTCATTACAGATTCATATTTTAAAGCCCTTAGTTCCTATTGCATATTTTATCTTTATCTTATTTTTTGTACTTTTATTGGTGCATTACAATCTCGCATCATAATGTAGTTCACAGTGATAGGGATATATATGCACACAGCACTTGGTGAGCCTCTTCCCTCTTCCCATCCTTGATATTGAGGTTGGCATGAGTATTCTCACGTATGTATACAATGTCAATAGAAGTGATTCTTTCATTAATTCTCCCTCTTCCCCTCACCCCCATCTCCACTAGGTTTTCTCCTTCATTATCTAAAGTTCCTCTTGAATCCTGATTATTCCCTGGCTTCCACATATGGAAGAAACAGAAATGCACATCCATTCACCTAGGCCTCTCCACTCAGTAATTCAAGTTTCCCAAATTCTGGTTTATCTTGCAAAACCCAGATCTGTGCCACATCATTCTGGTTGAGAACACTGGCTCTTCACCAAAACCATTCTCTCCCTCTCTATAAGAAAATATTATAGCTCAGCATTTCTACATCTCAGTGGTATATCCCCCAGTGTCCCCTGCAATTAGGTAAGGCCATGTGACTGAGTTCAGTCAGTAGCGTGTGTGCAGAAGAAGAGCTACCTAGTCCACTTCCAGAGGGATGTCTCGAGGTGATGTGTGTGGCTCCTCTGTGATTTCTTTCTTTTCCCAACTCCAGAACCCAGGATAATGTTTTCAACCATTTACCTAACAGCGAGATCCCTAGGGGTCACAGATTGAAATGATTTAAAACAAAAATTCAAAAAAAACCCTGGATCTATTAATGATTAGACAAAACAAACCCTGCTTGGACCAGAATATCAAATCCTCACCTTGGACCTCTACATAGAAAAATAAGTAGCATTCAGTCTGCTCTAAGCCATTCAATTATTGTTATGTCTCTGCTCTGGAAATTGAACGCAGGGATATTCTACCTCTGTGCTATACCCAGCCTTGGCTTCCCTCTCATAATCCAATCCAATTTTGACATCCAGTTTCAATCTGTTTGTAAGAACTGGAAACTTAAAGAAATGTAGGAAATTATTTGAGAGTAGAATTCGTTCATATTTTTATGAATTTTCCTCCATTTCTTTACAGAGGCTTCACCTGTACTATTTAGTTAGTTAGCTATTTTTGGTACTGAGGATTGAATCCAGGTGCATTCTACCTTTGAGAGCTGTACACTAGTTCTTCATTGATTGATCGACTGACTGATCAATCAATTGATTGATACAAGCTCTCACTAAGTTGCCGAGAGCCTCACTAAGTTTCTGAGACTGGCCTTGAGTCTGTGATCCTCCTTTCTTAGCCTCTAGCCTTCCAAGTACTGGGATTGCAGACATGGACCACCACATCTGATTTCACCCATACTTCACATGGAAACTTTTTTTATAAGTTACTGAAGATTGAATCTAGAGGTATTCTACCTCTAAGCTACACCCCCAGCCCTATTTTTTATTCTTTATTTTGAAACAGGGTCTCACTGAGTTCCAAATGGCCACACCAAGTAATTGATTCCCATCTCAGCCTCCCAAATGCTGGGAATACAAGAAGGCACCACCACGCCTGGCTGACAATATTTTTTATGGTACATGGTTTGTTTGTTTGTTTGTTTGTTTGTTTGGGGGTTTGGGGATGTAACTCAGGGGCATTCAACCTCCGAGCTACACTCCCTGCTCTGGTTTTTATTCTTTATTTTGAAACAGGGTCTCACTAAGTTATGGAGGACCTCACTAAGTAGCTGAGGCTGTCCATGAACCACAATCCTCTGGTCTCAGCCTCCCGAATGCTGGGATTACAAGTGTGTCCCACCATACCTGACTTATGGTACATGTTTTTGTCAAGTCTTTACAATGCATTCTTTTTTGTGTGTGGGGAGGTCTGAGGATGGAACCCAAGGACACCCCCTGCCATAGTTTTTATTCTTTATCAAAACAGGGTCTCACTAAGTTGCAGAGGGCCTCACTAAGTAGCTGAGGCTGTCTTCAAACCACGATCCTCTGGTCTTAGCCTCCCAAATGCTGGGATTACAAGCATGTGCCACCATACCCAGCTCAATTTTATTTTCATAGGAATAATTTTCTATACATTCACATCCACATGTTATCCTTTTGAAGTAATATTTAGTTAAATTATACAATTTTCAAACAGTACAGCTGGCATACACACAATAGGAATGTACCTAGCCCTGGTGTGTTGGTTGGCCACTGCAGCATTACAAACCAACCTCAGAACTCAGTGGTCAGAAACATTGACCACTTTATAAACTCACAATTCTGCATTCAGAAGTGTATCAGAGCTCTGTAGAGCACCTCCGGGGTCAGCTGCAGATTGGCAGGGAAGCCTGGTTTCTGGGAGTGGACTCAGTGTTGGTGGAGGCAAAGGGGTATCTGGGCCATGACCCAGAAGGTACCTGGGCTGCTGCAGTGTGCAAGGCCCCCCCAGGCCTGTGTTCAGGTCTGACAGGATGTCATTTCTGTCACGTTCTATGATCCAAAGCAAGCCACAAGGCCAATCAAGACTCAAGGGTAGGGGTAGCTGTGAGCATTTTTTTATAAACCATCTTAGACACTGGTCCACATACAACTCAAGAGGCAAGCAGAATAAATGAGCATCAGGGAAGCTCATTCACTCAGAGCCATCTCAGAGCTGAGATGCACATCCAGGAGCCAGGGTATCAGTCAACATGAATGTCAAAGGGAGGGGCATCATGTCTATCTAGGAAAAGCATGAAGTAGAAGCCACTAACAAGAACTCTTGTTCTCCCCAAGCCTTGAGACATCTTTAGAGCAAGATGAGCTTTTACCTTCCAAATTATAATTGTTTTGGGGTGAGAACAATGCAGGTACAGTGGCTTAGTGCTCACTGAATGTTCCCACACCTCCTTCCCTCCTTTGCAGCTAGTTTTTGTGGGCTATTGTTACTTCTGGGCTGAAACAGCAAAAAGACAATGTGTATCCTCAATTCTTCCTCTTCCTTTTAGCAATAACCTTGAAATCCCCATGTGCCAGATGATGTAGCTACAAGATTAAGGAGGGCCACCCAATCCAAACAGAGCTTTCCAAGCATAAGAAATACGGCTGTGCAGTGTTGAGCCATTGAGATTTCAGGATTTATCTTATTCCGTTGCATATGCAAGTGTCTCTGGACTTATTCAAATGGTAACTAAGCTTAGTCACAAAAGCACAAGGACTCTAGGATGACCAGAATGATCCATGAAGTACATTCAGCTCAAGAGTCACACTCAATACTTCTCTAATCCACATGGTTATTAAAAGGGATTTGAAAGAACACAGAATCACAACAGTGACATCTATATCCACAAAAAGAAACTCTTTTTTTTTTAAGAGTTCTTTGACAAGATCTACATATTCCAAGCCCTGGTGAAATGGCAACTTTCAAGATTACTCTCTGCATCCCCAGAGTAACCTCCAGTTCCAAAGACTTAGTGGAAAATCAGATCCTGGGGTAGGTGGAAAGGACACCTAACCTTCTCTTCTGATTTTACTCTGAATAAATCTCACTACTCAGGACTTCTGGGCACTGACTCAACTTATAGACCATCCAAATAGAGGAATGGGAAGAAGGCCTCTTTTCAGTTCAGTAGACTGGGAGTGGAAAACTCAAGATGTATTCCCCACCTTCTGAATGAGTGTCCAAGCTTGTGTCCTAAAAAGTGAGCTACTCTCAAAGCCATCACTCCTCATCGTAATGGGAAAGGCTATGGTCAAACCCTAAATACAAAGGGTCCAGATATGGTGTCCTGAGGAGACCTCCATCACACCAGCCTGGCCTCGTAAGGCAGACTCATTTGGGGGTTGGTGAGGTCTTCTTTCCAGATGCCTTTTGTCTCTCAAGGGAGTGGATAGTGTCAACTTCATCACCAAAATAAATAAAATTAGAAAAAGTAGCAGATAAATATGTCTGCCCATATTATGTCTCAATGACATAGCAATTACAAGTATTCTGAGACACTGAAATTAAACACACATTTAGAAATATTTCTAAGTTTTCAAAGGTTTGAGCTTCTCTCTCTGACACTATCTATCTCACTACAATTCCATCTGTTCAATTCTGTAATGCTCGGCTCACTCGGCCATGGTGGTGAAGATGATGAAAGAATCAACTGTGATGTACTTGAGCTGACAGAGCCCTGCCATGGCCAAAGGAACAGAGTGGGGAAGGCCAGGGCTGCTGCAGAGGAGGGTTAAACAAAAATAACAATAGAGAGAGGATGGGAAAGATCCATGGCACCTCTTCCATATGCTTCTGAGATTGTGAGTAAACTCTGATACTCAATGTTAGTAAGAGTAGAGTGAAAACGGTATCCTTATCCAATGTTGGTGGTAATATTGATGGGAAAAAACATCCAGCAATGATCTTTCTAGCTATAAAAATATTTACACACTGAATGACACAATTTCAATCTTGAGTCTATGTCCTTTGGCAATAAATCTAAAAAGAAAAAAGGCTATATTATAGAACCCTATTCAACATCCTAAAGTGGAAGCAATTCAAATGTCAGCAATAGGGAAAAAATGTATAATTTTATGCTTAGTTTCATTACAATGAATTATGCATCCATTACAATTGGATATTTATGGGATATTTGTGGATATATTAAATGTTTGTAAATACTATTAAATGAGAAAAAGACCAATTTTATGAATTGTGTAAAAATAATTATGTGAAAATCTACATGCATAGACAAGAACAAAAATAGAAAACTCAAAGAGAAACTAGTTGCAAAAACTAGATGTGTTAAGGCAACAGATTTTTTAAACTTAATATTATTTAAAATAGGGATGCTATTTGGCCATGTTCTAAGAAATGGAAGAAGAGAAGTGACAAGGTAAATAAAAGACCAAAAGGGAAAAATGTTTTCACTAGCCTATGATAAAATTCACCAACAATATAGCTCACAACATTCTCCGGGCTACAATTTATGTTTGGCATGAAGTATTTTCAATAAGGATAATGATTAGATAATTTGCAATGTGAAATCATGTTAATGAACGTAATCTATTTATTCAGGAAGAGACTTATTCATGAGTTCTATCCTCTTAACAAATGACATGCATGCTTGACTCTATCAGATATTTATTGAGGAGAAAAAGTAATTTAAAGTCAGCATAACAAAAACCTATTTGGAGTTGGTGCTCTGGTTATGACTCTGCCAGAAACCATTTGTGAGGAGCCCAGCAAGTGACGAAGGCCCCTGGGTCTCGGTTTCTCCACGTAGGAAAGGAAGGAGCTGAGCAGCAACCCGAGGCCCTCGGCTCTAACAGTTCATGTACTAAGTTTCACTCTGTCTCCAAGAACTTGGTGCAACACATGGGTAGGGATCCGTGTTTACATTAGCAGTGGGCAGAGACTCCTGAGAAAGGAATCACAGAGAATCTCACTGGATTAGAGGTCATCACCATCCATATTTATTTATCAAAAATATTTGTTATTATTTATACTTAGTAGTATTTATTTAATATTATGTAATATTAAATACTGTTATTTATTTGTCAATAATATTTTGTATGTGTGTGTGGGAGGTACTGGGGATGAAACTCAGGGGATTGTTACCCCAGAGTTATACCCCCAGCCCTATTTTTTTACTTTTTATTTTCAAATAGGGTCTCACTAAGTCACTGAGGATGAGCCTGGCCTCCACCCTGCCATCCTCTTGTCTCAGCTCCTCAAGTACTGGGATTATAGGTATGTGCCACCACATATGGCTATCAATAATATTTGTTGATGTTATTTATACTTAACATGATGCTTATAACCTATTAGGTACTACTATCAAGTATTAACTCATTTAATTTTTATAACCACCCTAAAATGCAGGAAGAAGTATATCCTTATTTAATACATGAAGAAACTGATTTGCCCAGGGTCATTCAGTAGGCAAATATCAAAACTGGGGGGTGGGGAGCTCAGTAACAAGCAGTCCAGCTCCAAAGACAGCATTCATGATCATGGCTGTGACTGAATGGGATGCATTTTTCTGTTAATCTGACACTTTTCCCTACTCTTCAACTAGAAGCTTAAACTTTCATAGGAGGGGAGAAAGGCTCAAATATAAAATGGGCAAGAGCATCCTGCTCCAAGAATGATTCCGAATACTCCAATCATTATCCTGGGCCCTTGGTATTAGATCGGCCCTCATGGATCTCTGTGGGGTAGCTAGATTTACTTCAGCTTTCTATAAATCTAGCATTGAGAATACATCCTATGAGGTGTGGAATAAGTAGAAAAGGCCTAGAAACAAGATCAGGTGACCTTCAGTGGGGTCATCTCAGGACCATGCTCAATTCTTGAGACTTTCTCTTGCATTCTGGAGGGCTCTCCAGGGTCCCAAAGGTCCGCCTACTCTTCCTAGTCTTTGGTGATTAATTCTTCCCCAAACCCAGAGGGGTCCAGTAAATACTTGCAATAAATATGGATCATGGAACAACTTTTGTTCAGATGAAATTAGGTGAAGGGTCTGTGTACCTGGTTTTGCTCAATCTAAGCAATAGACTCTTTTTATTAAAAAAAATAATAACCTTTTGCCAAGCTGGGCATGGTGGCACATGTTTGTAATCCCATGATTTGGGAGGCTGAGATGGGAGAATTGTGGTTTGAGGACAGCTCCCGTTACTTAGTGAGGCACTTTGCAACTCAGTGAGACCCTGTTTCAAAATAAAGAATAAAAAATATAGGGCTGGGGGTGTAGCTTAGAGGTGAAATGCCCCTGGGTTCCATCCCCAGTACTGCAAAATAAATAAATAAATAAATAAATAAATAAATAAATAAATAAATAAACTTTTGCCAGGTGTGGTGGCACAGGATTGTAATCCTTGGGATTACAATGTTTGGGAGACTAAGACAGGAGGATTGCAGATTTGCAGCCAGGCTCAGCTACTTAGTGAGACCCTGTTTCAAAATAAAGAATAAAAAATAGGACTGAGGGTATAGATTGGAGGTAGAATGCCTCTGAATTTAACCCCCAGTACCACAGAAATAAGTAAATAAATAACCTTTCATTCCCTGATTAAAACATGTTTCTTATAAATATTTTAAGTGATACAGGAAGAATATAAAGAAGAAAATAAACATCCTTTGTTATGGACAGAATTTTGTCTCCCTCAGATTCACATGTTGAAACCCCAATCCCCATGAGACTGTATTTGGAGGCAGGGCCTTTAATGAGGTCATTAGCACTGAATGAGTTTGTAAGGGTGGAGCCCTAATCCTACAGGACTGATGTCCTTCCAAAGAAGGACAGGTCAGTCATGCTCTCTCTGTTCACATGCTCACACTAAAGAAAGAATCTGCCTGCCAGCCAGGCAAAAAGGCCTCCCTGAAAACCAGCCTAATGGTACCTTCAACTTAGATTTTCAGTCTCAAGAACCATGAGAAATAGATTAATGGGATTCTGTTGATTGAGCCACCCAGTCTGGTATTTTGTTATGGAAGCCTGAGTTGGATAATACACTCAAAACCCAAATATTCGCTGCTAATCTTTTGGTAGTACATCTTCTGATCTTTTTTTATGCATCTCTATTTTTTAATAAAATTGATATCAAATTGTTCAGTAGCCTGTTTTTCCCACTTAACAATACAGTATCAACTTTAATAGCTATATATAAATTATATATGACTAATGGGATGATATGTTTAAAATCTGCATAAAAATTTACCTATTTATACATCAATATGTATATGACAAAACTGGCTGTGTCTCTGCTTTCTATGTATGGGAGGTTACACAATTCCTGTCAATGGTAAAAATTATGTACTAGGTATCATTTTATTTGCAGAGGCCAGCTGAAGAACCACAAGGTCAATTTTTTTTTTTTTTTTTTTTTTTTTTTTTTTGGTGGTACTGGGGATGGAACCCAGAGGCTTTCTACCTCCAGGATATACTCCCAGACCTATTTTCTATTTTATTTGGAAACAGGGTCTCACTAAGTTGCTGAGAACCTCACTAAGTAGCTAAGGCTGGCTTCGAACCTGTGCGATCCTCCTGTCTCAGCCTCTCAAGCGCGGGGATTACAAGCGTGCGCCACTACACCTGGCCCACAAGGTCAATTCTAACACTCCTAAACCCTCCCAGCTCTTCTGTGTTACTAAAGCAGGAGCCCAGAATAGGAGACTTCTTTAAACTCCTTTCTGAGTCTCTGGAACTGCAGACAGGAGACGAAACCAAGCTGAGAGCCAAGGAGGCAGAGCAATTTGGTGGGATGGAAAGCATGCTGATAACCTAGCAGTAGCAGCCACCCCAGGAGAAAGCATGAGGAAGGCTGTTCCATACAGAGGCCTCACCAGAGTGGTGTGAGCCTGGGTTGACTTGCAGCCTGAGAAATGAGACCTGGGGCTGATAAGAGCCAGAACTCAGCGGTGGAACGCCCATAAGAACTTAGTCCCTGGAAACTCACAGAAGTCTTCCTGAAGATCTTTCACAGAATGTCCGATAGAGAGCCCGAGCCAATTTCACTTGAGTCTTGATGGTCAGAAAAGCTCAGATGCCACAAAGGTTACAATGCTGTCCTGTAACCAATCCCCAATCGGCATTCATTTTTTATTCTAATTTTAGATTCATTTTTGAATCTAATCATATCTATCAACTCACTCTGACTGCAGAAGTTCTAGGAAGGCTAATTCCATGATTTGTAGCATCTGCTCATCCTACTTATGGGAGGTTGTTCATTGTGTATTCCATAATTCTAAATGGTGAGACAATATTCTGTGGACTTTGTGGGAGCTCAGGACGACCCGATAGGATGTTAAACAACTTCATTGAGTTTTACTGGTCTAGGACAAATCTTTATAGAAGAGCAAGTCCATTTTTATGAATTCCTAGGGTATATCTTTGCCTCCATCCAGATCCATCTTCTAGATTTAATGTTTCCCAACAGAAAAAAGGTGAGTTGCAAATAGAACCCACATGTATATTTTTAAATTTTCTTGTAGCAGTTATGAAAAAATAAAAGGAAACCGTTGAAAAAAGTTTAATAATATTATATTTGTTCTAATAAATCAAAAGTATTATTTGACATGCATCTAATAAAAAATATTAATGAGGTTTGTTTACTTTTTGTGCTAAGTTTTTAAATCCAATGCATACAGTGCCTTGTTAAGTTGCTGAGACTGGCTTCAAACCTGTGATCTCCTGACTCAGTCTCCCAAGCACTAGGTTTACAGGTATGTACCACTATGCCTCTATAAGGCAGTTTCCAACAATTATATTCATAAGAACATTTAAGGATAGAAGAAATGGTCAGAATATAATATCAAAAAATACCAGTTTCTAAATATATTCAACATAGATTTAGTTTTTTGTTTTGTTTTGTTTTGTGGTACTGGGGTTCCTGGAAGCCCTTCTACCTCCGGGCTATACTCCCAGACCTATTTTTATATTAGTATTTTTATTTGGAAACAGGGTCTCTCAAGCCAGAAAGGCTGTCTTCGAACCTGTGCGATCCTCCTGTCTCCGCCTCCCAAACATGGGGATTACAAGCGTGTGCCACCACACCCAGCTTAGATTTATTTTTTTTTAAATAGAATATCATAAATATGTATATTTATACACTTATAACATGCATAATGTATTTATAATACATGTGTGCATATACATACATAAATATAAAATTCCTCACACAGATACATCATGATATTACAAATAGCTTTTTCTGGGAGGGTGAATTATGAATGCTTGCTGCTGCTTCTGTATTTTGTTTGTTTGTTTGTTTGTTTGTTTTCCTGTGTTTCAGTAATGAACATTATTACCTTTATAATCACAAACAAAGATAAAGTGCCCTCCCCACACATATTCACACAGTACCCGCAGTACCCTCAAGTTCCTCTGAGGCGCAGGCACTGTCTGAATGAAGCACGCCCATGGCCTCTTCTCTGGAGGTCAACACACAGCCAACAGGCATAACTAAGCAGCTGGAAGTGCAGATTATAATGTCAATGCTTAAAGTATGTGCTTGGCTGATTCCAGATGTTCTCAAAATCCAAACTGCACTTAGGAATCTTGATGGAGCATCAGCAAAGAACAAAACAGATGGAGTGCCAATCCTACTGAGCATTGCTTGTTTTTGTTTTGCTGTGTTTGAAAAGAAATTTCTACCAAGCTGATATTCACCCAAACTATTCTTCATTTGATTGCTTATCTGGGAAGCAAGAATCCTGCCTTTTTCCCTCTGAAGGACAGACAACTTTCCTCCTGCATCTGTAAAAGGGATGAGTCAAGAGAAGCTAAGTTGGCAGGGGATGCGTGCTCCATCCACCCACCACTCCTCCCTCGCCTCTGTTCCTCCACCAGAGGCCAGCTCTGTTTTTACTGTTTTTAAGAAGCGTGCATGAATTTGAAATGTCAGAACAATAAAGTGCTATCAGCACAACAGTGAGATTTATCATTTATTAGAGGAGTACTTCACGTGCCAGGTAACACCCTAAACACCTTCCGTGTATTAAACAGATCATTGGAATTTCATAAGAATCCTTTAAAGGAAGTTCCAACGCCTTCTCTTCCTACAGAGGACAGAGGTAGAGGGAAGTAGAGGAACTTCACCAGAGGGGTGAAGGTGGATTTTGAACACAGGAAGCTACATAAGAGAAATAAGAGTAAGAACAAAAGCAAGTAGGCAGCTCAGGTACACGCCCACCCGCTGTCCTTGACTGTGAAGGGGGCTGGACTTGCTAGATAAGCTAGAAGGGAAGTGAGAAAAATCTGTCAAAACAGACCAGGGGGTGAGAACTTGAAAAAACAGGGGAAGGAGTCAGGCGAGGCCACCGCGCAGACTGGAAGAGGCACAGATTCGGTGATGCAATGGGCATGAAGTGGGCGTCAGAGGGCCCAGTCACAAGCCCGAGCGGCCATCCCACAGGAAAAGGGCCAGGAAGGAAGGGCCAGCTGGGAGAGACCGGACATAAAGGACGTGAGTCAAACAAAGTCCATGACAGGCACAGGACTGCCGGCCAAGAGGAAGGAGGGAAACGCGGTGTGCAGATGCTCCACTCTGGTGACACAGAAGCAAAGCAGAGAGAACCGGCTGCCTGGGCGGGAATCTCATCATTCCCTCCCCCTCGATGGTTAACCTTGTGTCCTCCTCAGCCACTCTGCCAAGCAGAGAGAAAGGGTGACTCCTCCCTCAGGCCTCACATCCTGCAGAGTAGAACAGCTGCACACCACGGGCCACCATCCCACGGTGCCTTGTTAGGTTGGGCGGTGGCTTCCCTCTATGCCATCCATGTCTTTCGGAATCCTGCCCAGAATGAGGTATGGTGCCAGGTGAGTAGCTGCCACTTAAAGGGGATTCTGTCCTTGTAGGATTATTGTGGCCATGAAAAAAGATCACTTACATGAAGGACATGTGCACGGGGCTTAACACCTAGTATGTGCTCCATGAACAGTGACAGGAGGAGGAGTGTGTTCCTCTTATGCCCCAGAATATTCAGTGGCTCCCTGCTGTCAACAGGACACAAGTCTAGCTATCTGGCCGGGCACTGGAAGCCCTCTGCTGATTCACCCCTACTTGACTTCTACAACCTTAACTGCAGAAGTGATTGGCTAAATCTACATCCTGGCAACTTTAATCCTACTCAGCAATGCCAAAAAGACTGAGAGGATTTAAGAACTAAAGGACATGTGTCTCCTTCATCGCAGAGCTTAGTCATGGATCATGGCAGTTCACTTACCAACTGACTCTGGGTGAAGAGAGGACATCCACAATCAAGTCCTGAAACAGCGGTCAAGTTTAAATGAGCTGGCCACTGAGTCACTGGTGAACAGGACTTTGATGAGACAGTGGCAGAAAGTCCCATCAGACACCAGAGGGCAGGGGAAGACCCCGGGGGAATCCAGCAGCAGAGAAACAGAAAAAAGAGCTGGTGCCATATTGTTTCAATTAGAAAAAGAAGTTGTGACAGTGTTTTAAGGTAAATGGCCACATGTAGTCACACTTAAAAATAAGCAAACAGCAGTAGGTACAAGTGTCCACTTGACAAAATCTGAGGGATCTTTAAAGAAATTCGCTGTAGATGTCCTCAGATAGAACCAAGAGTAACTTGGGTAAATATTCCCAATATGCAAATCTCATTTCCCCCAACTACTCTATGGGCTCAGAGCAAAGAAGTTGCTTTTCCTTCCTTATTTATTATTGTTTTTTCCATGCTCTGACCATTAGCCCTGCTCAGAACAGTTTCCTCCCCTATGCTCAGACTATGTGCTCAAGATTCCATGGCAAGTTCCAGAGAGCGGCCAGTGGCTCAGTCCTGCCTCGTCCATCAAAACACCACAGTCTTTTGCAGAAGAATTGATTTACAGTTGGGTCTCTGACCCAACATGAATAATGAGCTACAATAAGACCGTGGTTAGGGCAGCAGGTAATAAGACATTTGCTTATTTCTGCTGGAATTTTCATAAATAAGAGGAAAAAGATGGACCAGGAGTTGCCCAGGAAGCTGACACTATAAGAGATAAATCTAAGAAATAAGAAAAACTGTGTCCTTCAAAGCTGTTTGAGTCTCTGGATCAGGCTGTACTTGGAACCAATATTACCTGACCACGTCAACTAAGTAAGCCAATGAGTTACTATTTTTCTTAAGTCAGAATGAATTGGGTTCCATCCTCACAGTAACAACAGAAATAGAAGCTGAAATTAAAACAACTGTACCTTTGCCAGAGACAGGACAGCTCATGTAAAAGGAAACGCACTTGCCTCACTGGCACTCACTAACACAAAGCCTGCAACTCATGGGAAGGCACAGCTGGTGTTGACTCCCAAAGCCCCAGGCAGTTCTTAGCCCAGACCTACCGGGGAAATAAATATCTATCTTCTCATGGACATATAGCCACCTCAGGAAGCCCGGAGGAAATGCCAGCTGTAGAAGACCCTTCTATCTTATAAACTTTGCCTCTTCTCCCAGTTCAAGCCATCCTCTTCAGTGGGAATGGTCTTGCCACTATCCCCTGACCTCCTAGACTGTCTCCCTGATGCTACAGGTTGGTCCTCGCCACCCAGATTCTTCCACCTACTCCTCTTCACCTATCAACCTTGCCTGCATTCCAAAGCTGGGTTCAAAGCTTTATAATTTTCTCTGGCTACAACAACCCACTTTTTTTTTTCTTTTGGTGGTACTGGGATTCCTGAAAACCCTCTACCTCCAGGCTACACTCCCAGACCTATTTTTTATATTTTTATTTGGAAACAGGGGCTCTTAAGCCAGTGCAGCTGGCTTTGAACCTGCGTGATCCTCCTGTCTCCGCCTCCCAAGTGCAGGGATTACAAGCACGTGCCACCACGTCTGGCATTAACCCACTTTTTAATTCAGTGCCCTTATCTATAAACTAGGACAAGAATCAGTTAGGGATCTAGATATTATAATCTCATGATAATAATCATAATAGCTAACATTTGTGGGACACTTGGAACGTGCCAGGCACTACCCTCAGGACTTTATATGCATTGACTCATTTTATCTTTCTGTACCCCAAGGAGAAAGGCATCATTGTTATGTACCTTCCTGTGATAGAGGCACAGGGAGGTTAAGTAACTTGCCCAGTGTCATACAGTTAGAAGGTAACAGAGCCATATTTCAAGCCCAAGCAGCTGAGGGGCCGGAGCTTTCCTTCTTAAGCAATGTTCTTTGACTGCCCTCAAGTGGTATCCAGGTGGTGCAAGAGCAGGGTGTGTTAGCTTTCTGCCTCTGTGACAAAATACTTAATAAAACAACTTAAAGGAGGGAAGGTTTGTTTGGGATCAGCGTTTCTGAGGTTTCCAGTGCTCTGGGCCTGGGGTGAGGCAGAGCATCCTGGCAGGAGGGTATGGTGAAGGAGAGCTGCTCAACTCATGGCAGCTGGGAAGAAGAGGAGGGAGGAGAAGAGAAGGAAGCTGGGGATAAGACACAGTCCCCAAGGACACACCACCAAAGACCCACTCCCTTTGATAGGCCCCTCCCCCTGCAGTTCTGACCATCCCCCTAAAGTCCATTCAGCTGTGACTCCCTCAATGGGTTAATTCATGACACAGCCAAAGCTCTCATGACCCAGTCACTTTCCACCATCCCTACCTCTGAACACTGCTGCTTCAGGAACCAAGATTTCCACACCTGAGCCTCTCAGGACAATCCAGATCCAAACTGTAGCCCAGGGGAAGTAGGACCATCAGCATTCACCCCAAACCATCTCCATCCCAAATGGTGAACTTCCTAAGAGAAGCATCTTTACAAGCAACAAGGACGAGCTATCTTTAAAATGACCCTTTTAACCCCTTTTAGCCATCTAACAGATCAAATAAGCTTAAAACAAACTGTATGAGTCAGCTCAGGCTGCTGTAACAAAGTATTACAAATAGGGTGGCTTCAACAAAGACAGTGATTCCTCACAGTTTTGGAGGCTGGAAGTCCAAGATCCAAGGGCTGCCTTCTACTGTGTCCTCACATTGTGGGTGACAGAGGAGCTCCCCGTGGTACTAATTCCATCATGCAATTCCTCTAATCCTAATGACTTCCCAAAGGCCCACCTTCATATTCCACTCCATGGGGGTTAGCACTTCAACACATGAATCCAAGGGAAATTCAGTCTATAACACAAATATAAAACTCACCCCAATCCTGGTACCTGAATAGGATTTTGCTGTGCAGGTCTCTGCTTAAATATCACCTTGAGACATATTTTCACAATCGGCCTTCTAAAACTGCATCCCCAGCTTCATCTTTCTCAATTCCATGAGCAGATTAGCTTTTCTTCTAAGCAGCACTGTGTGTGTGTGTGTGTGTGTGTGTGTGTGTGTGTGCATTTTTAATTGCTTGCTTCCCATGATTAAGCCCTTGTGAGCTCTGTAGAGTAGTCCCTAGCAGAAACTCTCTGAACTTTGCGGCAGGAAAGTACACCAGCATCTCCTGCTTCCTACCTGCCAGTCCCTTTTTTCTACCCTCCAGGGGACGAGTGTGCCGATGCTGTGCAGTGCCTAGAAGCTGACGTTCTCAAATCACCCATGAACCCAAGGGAAACTTATTTTATTTTTATAACTATATGTTGCTTCATTTGCCAAGGGAGCTCCTGTTCCCACATGGCTCTAGGAAAATAAAATTTGTCTGAAACTGATAAATGCAAACCATAAGCTACTTCTATTTTATTAAGCAGGGTCTCTTGGGCAAATACTCAAATTCAGGTACTTTGATATAATTGACTGTCCAGTCTGAGTACTCCTTCTGGTCAAATGCTAAATCACCTCCTACTATCTCTAACTTTGAATCACCAGGGTCAGGTTTGGTGTTGCACACCTGTAATCCCAGTATTTGAGAGGCTAAGAAAGGAGTATCATGGGTTCGAGGCCAGCTCAGCAAGTTAGCAAGATCCTATTTCAAAATAAAAATGGTGGTGGCACACGCTTGTGATCCCAGCATTTGGGGGGTTAAACAGGAGGATCATGGTTCACAGACAGCCTCAGATACTTAGTGAGGCCCTATACAACTTAGTGAGACTCGGTTTTAAAATAAAGAATCTGAAATAGGGCTGGGGATATAGCTCAGAGATAGAATGCCCCTGGGTTCCATCCCCAGAATTGCAAAAATAAAAATAAAAATAAAAAAGGTCTGGGGTTAAAATAAAATAAATAAATAAATAAATAGAAAAGGTTGGAGGTATAATGCTCCTGAGACCAATCCCCAGTACAAATAAATGAATAAATAAATAAAGTAAGCAGGAACCCACCCTTGCCCAGCACTGTGCAGCAAAGGCTTCTGGGGGAAGGTGAGAGCCCAAGGAAGGTGACAGCAACTGCCTCTCTCCTGGCCTTCCCAACCTCACAAGAGAGGCAGTTATTGGTTTCTCCTCCCAAACCCCCTGAGCCTTGCAATGTCTCTTTAGGCCCTGACCCTGGGGCGGGGGGGGGGGGGGGCAGGCTGGGGCTGTGGACTAGGCCGAGTACCACACCCAGGCTCTCAGTCTCTGCCCTCTGGGGAAGCCTTCACTTCTCTTTCCTGCCCAAGTCTGGAAGCCAGAAGGGACCAGCGGGCTGGGTGGGTCACGCGCTGGGTTCTCTGGACAGCTCTGCGGCTTCACGATGAGGTCTGGAGGGGTTTTATTCTTGGCCATCTGAGCAGGGGGCTCCTGAGGGAAGGGGAGACTGCATCATACCCTGTCTCAGTGCTGCCACAAGAGAAAGGCTCTCTATCCCTCTACCCCATAGAAGTGCTCTAAGCCCAGTGTGGTGCCACACACCTGTAATTCCAGTACTCAGGAGGCTGAGACAAGGAGGATCACAGGTTCACAGCCTCACCTATGGAATGAGGCCCTCTGCAGCCTAGTGAGACCCTAAACTAAAGACCAGACTGGCTATCCCTGCAAACCCAGATGGGATGGCATCGGTGGCCTTAGCAAGACAGGGGCCCCGTTGTCTTAAAAGAGAACATTTACTTGGGTCCTGGGATGCCAGCAATTTGCTTTTCAGAAATTTGGTTTTGCAAGGCTTTCAGCAATTTAGTGAGACCCTGTTTCCAAATAAGAAATTAAAAAATAAAAAAATAGAGCCAAACATGATGGCACATACTTGTAATCCTAGCATTAGGAGGCTGAGGCTGAGACAAGAGGACCACAGTTCGCAGCCAGCCTCAGCTACTTAGTGAGGCTCTTTGCAACTTAGTGAGATCCTGTTTCAAAATAAAGAATACAAAAAAAATATGGCTGGAGGTGTAGCTCAGAAGTAGAATGTACTGGGTTCTATACCCAGCTCCAAAAAAAAAAAAAAAAAAAAAAGGTCTGAGAATGTAGCCTGGCGGTAGAAGATCTTTGGGTTCCATCTCTAGTACCACACACAAAATAGGAAAGTTAAAAAAAGAAACTTGGCTTTGCAGCGTGTGTGTGTGTGTGTGTGTGTGTGTGTGTGTGTGTGTGTGTGTGTGGTGTACTGGGGATTGAACCTAGGGGCACTCTACTTTTGAGCTACACCCCCAGCCCTAGTTTATTTTTTCTTATTAAGTTGTGAAGGGCCTAAGTTGCCAAAGCTGGCCATGGTTTAGAAATTCTCAATTTATCAGTTCTATTTTTTTTCCGACCCAAAGAACAGAACTTCCTTCCCTCATTCTCCTTATAAAAGCATTTCTTTGCCGGGCGTGGTGGCGCACTCTAGTAATCCCCATGCTTGGGAGGCGGAGACAGGAGGATTGTGCAGGTTCGAACCCAGCCTCGCTGGCTTAAGAGACCCTGTTTCCAAATTTAAGAATATATATATATTCTGGGAGTGTAGCCCGGAGGTAGAAGGGTTTCCAGGAACCCCAGCACCACCAAAAAAAAAAAAAAAAAAAAGCATTTCTTCACCTTGACAAAGGTGGCCATGGCTCAATGGGGTTTTCTTTTCTTTGTTTCTCTCTTTCTTTTTCTTTTCTTTTTTTTTTTTTTTTTTGGTACTTAGGACTAGACCCGGGGGCACTCTACTTCTGAACTACATTCTCAGCCCCCACTCTCTACCTTCTTTTCCAGAAAGGTCTGACAACACACCCAATGAGCCCGAACTGTCATGTTGCAACATGTCCGATCACAGCCCAGCTGTGTTACAATCAAAACAACAGAGCCTGCCATGGCTTCAAAGTCCCTGTGAGGACCTGAGAGTTGACCAAAACACGCTGCATCATCTGTGACTTCTGGACTGCTGTCCTCCTCACACACCTCCTCCTCCCTGCCCCTCGTGAAAGTCACCTATAGAGAGGAGCCATGAGCCCCAAATATGTCTCTCATTCCAGAGATGGCCGCATTCTTCCTTGATATGCATTTCTTGCTTTTCTAAATAAACCTGCCTATAGCTCACTCTCCCCCTTGTCTTGGAAGTTCTCAACCCCCAGTGCAGGTGAGGAGCCTGCCCCCGATCATGCAGCCTGGCTGGAAACCCAGAGACACTCGCTGGTTGATCAGCCAATGGCCCAGGGCATATTACCTGGCTTTTCTATGCCTAGTTTCATTTCTAAAAATTGAAGGAATAATTCTCCTTATTTCACGGGGAGAATTAAATAGCACCACCATCTACAGTATTTTGTCATTGTTATCTGCTGATTTTGAATCAAAGGAGTAGAATATAAATGGCCCTAAGTAGTATAGTGTGTATGTACGTGTGTCTGTTACTGAGCCTTGAACCCAAGGGCCTTCTACTGCCAAGCTACACCCCCAGTCCTTTTTATATTTTGTTTTGAAACAGGGTCTCTCATTGCTTCTCACCCATTTGGCCAAGATCAAGTGAAACAGGTTCTCGCTAGACTGCTGAGGCTGGTCTCAAACATACAATCCTCCTGTCTCAACCTCCCAAGTATTGAGACTGCAGGTGCACACTACCACATCTGGCCCTAAGTGTTTTTTGAGAAATAGCATCACTTTTTGAGTGGCTTCCAAATGTAAGAGTCTGATTTTCAAATAGTTTGGGATGAAAGTATATTGCCAATATATCAGTCTACAATGAGTAGTCTTATGACAGAGACTGGACCCCCTTGTGCTCCACCAAAGCAGACCTCTCTGGACAGGGGTTCCGTGGTGAAGGCCAACTCAGAAGGCAGTGACATGTGTTTCCATCAGGCCGTGACAGTCCATTGAGTTGCCCAAGGCGCTCTCTGTCTCTCCTGGTCTTTCTGGTTCTGACAGGCCCCACCTCTACAGGGGTCTAATGAAGTATAACATGTTGGAATCATGTGGAAAATTATGGAGGTCCATGAAACTTGGTATAACTTAATTATATGACCAATAGTGTTTTTGGACTCTGCATGTAAGGCTCAGAAGACAGGGAAGAGGAAGAGAAAGTGGAGGAGAAAGCAAAGAGGAACAGGAGAAATATAGAAACCTTAGCTGCCATGAGCAGCCCAAGCTTTAGGCCATGCTTGGCCAGTAGCTGAGAATAAGATTCAGTAAGTTTTCCGTCTGCTCCAAATCTCGTGGCAAAACCCAGTTTTATCTCTATTTTATACCACATGGGTGTTACCTATGTTTCATTTTAAGTGATTCAGTGAAAGAATGTGTCATCTAATAAGCAGGTATCACAAACGTGTTTCAGGACTCTAGAAGGAATGTAAAGAAAGTATATTTTTTTATTTCTTCTTACAATAGCATATTGTCATTTCTAAAAATAAGAAGACTGAAGTGGAGCCCCCAGAGTGGCACATGAAGTTTCTGCCTGCAGGAACTGCATCACCAGACCCCAAAGGTGCTCTGCTACCTGAAGGACCCAGGAGGCTCCGGGCCAATGAGCCAGCGGCGGGACTCAGGAGGGTGTTTCTAGGACTCTGGCCACCTGGAAAGACCGGGGCCCTCACCAGTGCAAAGGCTGCCACTCACAAGAGTGCTGAGGAGGGCGTAGCACAGGGCAGGCCAGATGGATGTGTTAGTCACAGGTAGGAAGCACAGCCACAGGGAAGCCCAGGATCTGCAGGAAGCCTGTGCCCTGTGCTCAAAAAAGCCATCCAGGGGAAATGGGGTCTCATCTGCATATTCACCACGTCGCACCACAGTGAGGAACCCCAGAAGCACTCCTTCCCGGGTGCCACCTGGCACAAACTTTGCAGAACATCCTGATCTGTGAGGTGCGAGGACACAGCTGGGAGGTCCCACCTTCTCCTGATCTCAGGATGTTGTATCCTCTGGGATGTCTGAGAACTGCGCATGGAGGGGAGGGGCTGGGGCGGGGCAGCCATCTGGGGACCTTGAAGTGAGTGTGCTGGGCTCCCAGGCCCTCAGTGGCTACATGGGTGTTTTCTGCCGGCCTGCTCTTGGTTGGGCCTATCTCTGCTCATTCTGCTTTCCATGGTGGAAGTATTGAGGGCAGAGCACCCAAAAGGCAGCTGGACACAACCCAGCTGCACCTGCCACCCACTCAGCAGAGCCACAGGCCCCTCTAAGCTGCTGTGGCAATTGCCCGGGTATGTCATCTATCTTCCTGCCTGTACCTTTCTGCCCTCCTGGGTCCTCAGCTCCCCATTCTCGATTTTAGTTCCTGAATTTGGACTTGGAGCTCCTGGGTAAGAGTCCAAATCTGGGCCTTCTGGCCAGGCTCTGCCCTGCTACCCTGGAGGAAAGGCCATCTAGTTTGGGTTCTTGGAAAGTAACCTTACTGTGGATCACAGCCACCTGCAAGCACAGCTGGAAGCCTCCCTTACAACCTCTGAGCTTTCTCTTTGTGCTCTGTTTGTGGAGGAAGGGATGCAAGTATTCCTAGAACAGAGGAAACTTTCCAGAAACTCGTCTGTCTTCTGATACTTTTTGTGTGTGTGTGGTATTGGGGCTGAAACTCAGGGTCATTCTACCTCTGAGTGACACCTCCAGCCCTATTTTTTTAATTCTTTATTTTCTTTCTTTCTTTCTTTCTTTCTTTCTTTCTTTCTTTCTTTCTTTCTGTGGTAGTACTGGGGATGGAACCCAGGGGCCTTCTACCTTTGGGTTACACTTCCAGACCTATTTTTATATTTTATTTGGAAAGAGGGTCTCTTAAGCCAGAGAGGCTGGCTTTGAACCTCCACGATCCTACTGTCTCCGCCTCCCAAAGTGCGGGGACTACATGCGGGCACCACCACACCTGGCTTTTTATTCTTTCTTTTGAAGCAGGGTCTCACTGTGTTGCAAAGGGTCTCACTAAGTAGCTGAGGCTGACCATGAACTGCGATCCTACTGTCTCAGCCTCCCAAGCGCGGGGATTACAAGTGTGTGCCACCACGCCCAGCTTTTCTGATACTTATAATAAGCAGTTAGAGCTCTTGTTAAAGAAGAAACAGCCAGGAGCTTCAGTGGCGCGCCTCCATGGTCCCAGGCCTGAGTGTTGCTTCTGAGTGAGGCGAGTGGGTGAGTCTTCAGGAAAAAGGCTAATTAACTGCACAAGAGGAGGCCAGAGGAAGTTTGACAGCTCAGAATCAGGGAGAACTCTCTGCTGTTCTCTGATATCTACCCCTTTATGTATCTTTCAAAAATATGGTGCTGAGTAATACTTAGCACAGCAAAGATGTTTTCTTTGGAGAAAAGGGTATTAATGGAAGTTCTGTAATTCTGACTTGAATTTCATATACTAAAGCACATGTGTAAGCATTCGGTCCATGGTTATCAGCCTTCCATGCCTGAGAAACAACCAGAAGAATAAAAAGAATATAGATGTTGAAGGCCCATGACTGCCGGTCCGAGGCTTCTGTTCTGTTAGATCTCTGGTGCTGGAGAATGCCTAGCTCAGTGTCTCAGTGTCTCTCAGACTTTAAAGTGCATATGAATTACCTGGGGATCTTGTTAAAAAAATAGATTCTGAGCCAGGCCAGTTAAGGTGAGACCTGAGAGTCTAACAATTCTAGCAATTCTAACAAGTTCCCAGGTGAGCTGACACTGCAGGTGAGCACGCTGACTGAACAGCAGGGCATGGGCTACCCACTGGTGGCAGCTGGACCCATAGTAGAGGCTGGTCACTGGAGGGAAAATAATCAGACTCCCCAGGACTGGACTTCTAACACGAACCCATGAAGTGCTTCACAATGGGCTTTATGTACATCATCTCAGCCCACACCTACACTCCACAAGATCAATATCATTATGTAACTTTTTGTAGGAGAGAAAACCAAGGCTCAGCAAATCCACAGCTAGTAAGTAGGTGCACTGGCTTCTCAAAGCTGCTTTGACAATGACTACAAACCTAGTGGCTTAAACAAGAAAATGTTATTATCTTGCAGTTCTGCAGGTGAAAAGTTCTAAACCAGAGGCTTCGACAAGGCTGCATTCCTTTTGGGATACAGAGGGAATCTGTTTTTGTTTTTGTTTTTCTTTTTCTTTTTCTTTTCCAGCTCCCTGAGGCTACCTGCATTCCTTGGTTCATGGTCTCTGCATTCATCTTCAAAGCCGGCAATATTACATCTCTCCAACACTTTTTTAATTTATCATGTCTGTCTAACCACAGGAGAGAAAGTTTCTCTGCTTTTATTTTAAGGTTGTTACTAAGTTTCTGCAGGTCTTTGCTGGCCTTGATCTTCTAAGTGCCATTACAGGTGTCCACCACTATGCCCAGCCAGGTTCTCTCCTTATAATTACTCATGTAATTAGCTAGAGCTCACAAAAATAATACAGGATACTTTCCCCATCTCAGAGTCTGTACCTTAGTGGAGTCCATCTACAAAATCTCTCTTGCTGTGTAAAGTAACATATTCACAGTTTCTGGGAATTAACAGCATAGACATCATTGGGGGCCATTATTCTGCTTAGCACAGTGGGGAAACCACGACGTGGAGCCCGGGATAAAAGTCAAGACTGTCTGATTGCAGAGCCCATGCTCCCTCCAGTACACAACTTGAAATAGCAACTAAATTCAATGTTGTTTTCTGGAGGCTAAATCATGAATGGAGTAAAAGTTTGGTGCAGCTGTAGGCAGCCTGAATTCCATTATCGTCTTAAATTAAACTGAACGGTGCTGAAGTGGGTTTTGCTTATTCCAATTCATTTTGCATTCTCCTTAGACTCAGCAAAACCCAGTCCTTCTGTGCAAATGCAGTGACTTGTGATAATGTACAAACATCTAATTGTGGTTCCTGCTTATTATCTCAATGTAACTAAAAAACAAGATGGATACCAAGGAACATCTTTACCACTTGGCAGTGAATCATACTTTCGAGAAACTACCCTGAAGCAAAATTTGTAAGTAAATGAGTCTGAACATTGAACTCCCTGCTGCAAGCTTGCTGACCACTGAGGTGCTGTGTCTCCTGACTCACTTAGGTTCCTGACATTGGACAGTTGTGTGCACCTTTCTGTAGCGATGTGGTCCCTAAACCCAAGCAAACTCATCCCATACCTCCTGAATGCTGGAGAATGAGGCTTTATTTTTGGATCACCATTTTCAATCCCCAGCACTGGGGCTCCTAGTTATCAGACATACTATCACCAGGAAAATGTGATCAGAGAAATGTTTAGTTGGGTTCTTTCAAACCCATCTGCTATGCATTGAATTGTGCCACCTCCACCCCACTTCAACCCCCCCAAAATAAGTTCTAACTTCAATATTTTGGGATATGACATTATTTGGAAGAAAAGCCATTGCCAACATAATTAGTTAGGATGAGATGATACTGATCCAGGTGTAGTGGCATATGTCTGTGATCCCAGTACTTGGGAAACTGAGACAGCAAGACTGTAGGTTGAAAACAGCCTCAGCAACTTAACAAGACCCTCTGCAACTTAGTGAGACCCTGTTTCAAAATAAAAAATAAGAAGAACTTGGAGTATAGATCAGTGATGGAATGCCACTGGGTTCAATATACACTACCAAAAATATGAGTGTGTGTGTGTGTGGTGTATAGTGATACTGGAATAGGGTGGGCCCTGAATGCAATATGACTGATGTCCTTACAAAAGGAGAAGATGATGTGCCAACAGAGGCAGAGACTGGACAGACGCGTCCACAAGCCAAGGCACATCAAGGAGCGCCAGCAAACACCAGGTCAAGCCGAGCGTGGTGGCTCACGCTTGTAATCCCAGCATTTGGGAGGCTGAGTCAGGAGGATCACGGTTCACAGACAGCTTCAGCTACTTAGTGAGGCCCTTTGCAACTCAGTGAGACCCTGTTTCAAAATAAAGAACAAAACATAGGGGTGGGGGTGTAGCTCAGAGGTAGAATGCCCCTGGGTTCCATCCCCAGTACTGCCAAATAAATAAATAAACACCAGGTCAAAAGATGGGAAAGCCTATAGGCTTCAGAGGGAGCCGGTGCTACCAACAACCAGCCTCCACCATGGGGAAAGAATAGATTTCTCTTGTTTGAGCCAACCGGTTTGCAGTGCTTCTTCAGGGTATCCTAGGAAATTGATACACCATCTTTCAGGATATTGTTATAAGTTCACAGTTCTCACTTTACAGATCAAATATATTTCTAGAAAGGTGGATAAATATAAATGAGTAATTAAAGTATGCCATGTGCATTGGACATAGAGTCTCAGAGACTGAATGATTTTGACTATGTTACTTAAATCACATCACAGATATGCTGTCAAACACTATCCATTCTACAGTTGAGGTCAGCATATGGGGCACTTCCTAGTCTCTAAAGAAGTTCTAAAATAACCCAATAGTGCAGGACCCAGGAGATGGTGCAGCCCTTGAGGACTGTCTCACTCACAGGGCCCCTCCCCGGGCCAGGCACTGCTAGGCACTTGACATATGTATTTTTCAGACTATTCATCTTTTCTCTGTGAAACAAAATCAACAGCATCAAAAGCCTTTTTTCTTTGGGCAGTGGCCTGCCATGGAGGAGCAGGGGGATGAACAACATTACCAAGTAGAATTCTCCTGCCCTAGTCACACACAGACCCCACTGGAACCAGTTCACCTGCAGAAGGCAGCCCCATCCCCATCTCTCCTGTACTGCCTGCGGGTTGGTCCAAGCTGCCCATCCATCTGCCCCTCCACTCCAGCTCGTGAGGACCCCAGAACTCCCGAGTCCTCCTGTCATTGCATCACCACATATTCCCCATCTTTACTTTTTAGTTTAGAACACATCCTTGTTATCGTATCATAAAATCCCTGTGTCCTCTGACTTACTGTTTTGGTACTGGGGATTGGAGCTACAGCCCCAGCCCTGTTTTTTGTTTTTATTTTTCTTTATTTTTAATTTTTTTTCTTTTGAAACAGGATCTCAATAAGCTGCCGAGTGTCTCACTAATTTGGTGAAGCTAGGCTTGAATCTGTGAACCTCCTGCCAAGTTCTGGGACTCCTCTGACTTTTGGTGGCATTGTCAGCCCATCCCCTGTGGCTGACCTGTGCGGCACCAAACTGCTCCTCCATGCCGCCTCTTCACCCCACCTCTCCCTCCTCAGAGCAGCCTGTCTGTCTCTGCCCTGAGGAGGGATCTGCCTAGCAGTGACTCTTCCAGCTCCAGGTCACCAGGCCAATCTTATATTTATTTGTGGGCTTATTTGGTGGGTGTCTTTTCCAGTAGACACAAAGCTCAAGGCAAAAGGGTCTTGACTGCTATTGTCTGTTACTGTGTCCTGGCACGCAGCACTGGGCCCAGCACGTGTAAGCACTCAATAACAGTTTGTTCGGTGGAAGTTGAATGAATGATTTCTAACATATACAACCACCTGGAAATGAAGCTGTTGTCCCCATTTTTTTTTTCCCGGTACTGGGAATAGAACCCAAAGGCATTCTACCTCCAAGCTACACCCCCAGCCCTATTTTTTATTCTTTATTTTGAAACAGGGTCTCACTGAGTTGTAAAGGGCCTCACTAAGTAGCTGAGGCTGTCCATGCACCACCATTCTCCTGTATCAGCCTCCCAAATGCTGGGATTACAAGTGTGCGCCACCACACCCAATTTCATCAGTGAGAAAGGTGAAGCAACTCTGGAAACTTAAGTTGTAGATAGTGAGACTCACCCCCTGTCTTTGTCCTTTCTGGCTACTACAATCATAAACGGGGCAGCGACTTATAAACAACAGGAATCTCACCCTCACCGACCTAAGGACTGAATCCAACGTTCAGGCGCCGGTGGATTCAGTGTCTGGGGAGGCCCTTCCTCTGAGAGGGCTCCTTCCTGCTGTGTCCTCAGGCAGTGGCCTTGGCAAGGCAGCTCTCTGGGGTCTCTTTACTAGGGCATTAAGTCCATTCTTGAGGATCCTGCTGCTGTGATGTAATTACCTCCCAAAGTGCCAACTCCTAACATCACCTTGGGGACAAGACTTTGAACAGGTAAAGACTCAAGTGTCACAAAGTATTCTGTGCCAAGCAAAAGGCAAGGACAGGCATGCTATCTACTCAGTGATACATGTCAGGGAGGAAAAGATGAATTCTCTGGGATGCCTGGCTCCTTGCATGACACAGGGCATCTCTACCAACCAAGCCTTTACCTAAAAAAAAAAAAGGTTGGCATATATCAAAGCATAAGAACACTAATATCTTCTTAGAATTAATGACTCTTGACCTAACAATTCTTTTTCTAGTAATTTTCAGGAAATTTTAGGAACTGTACCCAAGAATTTATTTACAGTGATGTTCATCATAGTAATATATTTAAACAGGTAATAGTGAAACTATGATACATCCTTATAATAAATTTTGAGTGCATATTTTAAAGATGATTTAAATGACACAAGAAAATGGTAAAATACAACAGTATTTTTTTTTTAAATCACTGGGTGGCTGGGTATGTAGCTCAGTGGTAGAATAATCACCTAGCATCTGTAAGGTCCTGAGTTCAATCCCTAGTGCCACAAGAAAAAATAGGCACTATCCTAATAAAAGAATGTGAGTATGGTTCCATTTTGGTGGACTATGTTTCCACATATACATAATGAAGAAAAATTATAAAGTACAACAAAATGTTAACTGGGGAGTAAGATTTAAAGCAATTTTATTTTATTCCAGGTACCTCATTGTATTTTCAACTTTACCATGAGCATGTGTTCTTTTATAATGAGAAAAAATGCTATTAAAAAGCAATTGCCCATGTAATAAGCTCAGGATGTTGTTGTTAAACTGATGTTTCTACATTTTTTGGAAAACAAATAATTTTGAGTAATTCTCCTTTACTAATGTTCATGTTAGGTTATTTAAATAACAGAAGGCCAAGGGAGACATTGGACTTCTTGTTTCAGCTCCAATACATAAGGATCTCAGAAGTCATCATTTCCGTCCTTACCAGAAAAAAAAAAAAGGATAGACTGAGAGCCAGTGATTGTTCCTAGACTGATCAGAGAACTGTTTATAGGGCAAACTGTCTCCCTAAAATGTGGATAAGTAGTCAGACCTAGGGCAGAAGTGCTGGGACGCAGCCTGGTAGGCGCCTGAAGACTCCAGTCTTAGGGGAAGTCCCTTGCTTTTGGCAGCGTCACCCCAGGAACCCCACCAGTTTCTCAAAAGAAAGTCCTTTTACTGGTTCTGGCAGGGAGATGGAAGGGTAAGCCTCCTGAAATATACCCAGAGTTTCCTCTATAACAAAGGCTTACTCCCCAGGGAGATGGCTTAAGGTTTAGATGGTTTTAGGCCCCCAGGGGGAAAGGCATTGTCACCCCAGCCCTTTTCCCCTTCCTTTCTCACCCAGGGGAGACAGGAAAGCTTTCCAAGATGAAAGGCACAAGCTGGAGACTCAGGCCTGTGAAGAGACTGGAGATTCCCTCCTAAGATCAGAGAGCACTCCCCTCCCACAGGCCTCACCACCACACCAGCAAGGCCAGGAAGAGCTGCAAGACATAGGCTGTCTCTAAGGAGGAGTATGCAGGGAAGCCCAAAGCAGGAGGGAAACCAAACCAAGCATTGGAGGAATGTGAGGTCTTGGCAGCAGCTACAACAAATATTAAACAAAGCCCAGCTCCTAGACAGACTAACACAGACCCTCACACCAGATATCCACCTATCTCAGTTCCTGTAGGGCACTATGACATGTCCAGCTTCCAACAAAAGTGCTAAGGCAGGCTGAAAGGCAAGCAGAAGCAGTCAGAGGAGGCCGAGCAAGCATGGGACTGGACTCTGATGTGATACAGTGTAAGACTGATCAGATCAGGACTTTATAATAACTATCATTAATAGGTAAAGGGCTCAAGTGGAAAAAGGAAGCAACATGCAACAAACAAATGGGTAATGTAAACAAGCAGAGAGACTGAAATTCTAGGAAATAATCTAAGGTGAATGCTAGAAAAGAAAACGCTAGTTTGGTGCGGTGGCGCACACTTGTAATCCCAGTACTTGGGAGGCTGAGACAGGAGGATCACAGGTTTGCAGCCAGCCTCGGCTACTTAGTGAGGCTCTCCACAACTTAGTGAGACTCTGTTTCAAAAATAAAGAATACAAGGGCCGGGCGAGGTGGCACACACTTGTAATCCCCACGCTTGGGAGGCGGAGACAGGAGGATCGCGCAGGTTCGAAGCCAGCCGTGCTGGCTTAAGAGACCCTGTCTCCAAATAAAAATATAAAATAGGTCTGGGAGTGTAGCCCGAAGGTAGAAGGGCTTCCAGGAACCCCAGTATCACCAAAATAAATAAATAAATAAATAAACAAACAAAATAGGGCTGGGGGTGTTGCTCAGAATACCCCTGGGTTCAACTGCCAGTACAGAAAAACAAAAGGAAGGAAGGAAGGAAGAAAACACGGTATTACAGTTTGGATTTACAGTGTCCCCGTCTTTATGCAATGCTATGGGAGCAGCCATGCTTGGAGGTGGATCCCTGGAGGCACAGCTGAGCGCAGTCTATGCCCTGCCTTTGCCCAGCTCTGACCCTCTGTCTCCCTCTGATCATTTTGTTCTCTTTGCTTCCTGAAGGCCTGCACCCTAGTTCCTGCCTGGCAGCCAGTATGACATGGACTATACATATATTTGGACTGAGATCTCCAGTTCCATAAACAAAGAAATCTCCCTTCTAGAAGTTGGGTGTGTTAGATCCAAACTACACATGAAGACTAGTGTTTTTGTTTTTGCTTTGTTTTGTGGTACTGAGGATGGAACCTGAAAAGGAAGCCATTGTCCCCATTTTTTTTTCTGGTACTGGGGATGGAACCCAAAGGCATTCTACCTCCCAGCCACACCCCCCAGCCCTATCTTTTATTCTTTACTTTGAAACAGGGTCTCACTGAGTTGCAAAGGGCCTCACTAAGTAGCTGAGGCTGTCTGTGAACCATGATTCTCCTGTCTCAGCCTCCCAACTAAAGGGAGTAGTGTTATTTAAAAGTGGACTTACATTAGTTAAAAGATATATTATAAACTTAGGCAACTACTAATCTTTCTAAAGAAAGAAACCTAACTGAAAGCAAATTAGAGTGAGCCAGGTGTGGTGGCGCACTTGTAATGCTGGTACTTGGGAGGCTAAGAGAAAAGGATCACAGGTTGGAAGCCACTCTCAACAACTTAATGAAGCTCTGTTTCCAAATAAAAATAAAATAGAATTGGGGTGTAGCTTGAAAGTAGATAAACCCTGGGATTAATCCCTATCAAACACACACACACACACACACACACACACACACACACACACACACACACACAGCATAATAAGTAGGTGCCAGGGGCCCAGGGCTGTAGGCCTCACCTTTATGGAAGTTAGTTTCTTCATCTGTGAAGTAATATGGTTAGAATAAATTACCTGTTTTTGATCTCTTTCCTGTTTTGCAATTCTACTACCAAAAATATTTTTTAATTAAAAAGTCTACCTTCCTCCTTTAGTCAATATGATATCTACAAGGAAGAGATTTTTAATGGTAGAAAGAGACTCATACTAATCCCCTAATGTATCATCTCAGTATGTTTGGGGTTTGTATATCCAAATCAGGAGTGGCCCGTAGCAGCTTTCTCTAGTAGATATATGCAGGATTTGCTCACCCATTCAGCATTCCTCAGTATCCTGTGCTTAAGAACACAGCCCCCCCCAAAAAAAAGCCATTTCATAGTATTGATCTCACTGCCAGAGATATTATAGGACATGGGCCTTTCAACCCAAAAAAGGAAAGAAACCAAGCTGCTTTCCCTGACTAAACGGATCTCACAGTTAGTTTGTGATGACCTCCAGATCTGTCAATAGACATTCCATCCCTGGCTGGCCATCGATACATTTCTGAGCTCAGTGAACAGCTTTATGAACTACAACTTCCCTGCCAATCAAGGAAGTTTTGCTTTCCTAGATTCTTGCTTAAGTTGCAGTGTTCATTAAAGAAAGAAAAACAAGCCACTTCAGGGTTAGCCCGTTTGGAATGTGGAGCTCATCTTGCTCCAGGTGGAAGTTGCTAAAGAACACCGACAGCTCACGTGCAGCTTGGCTCAGACTCGTCTCCAGCCTTTTCTGCTCTAACCCTTGCAATAAAAATCCCCAAGCACAATTCTAGCTCAAAGGCCTCATTCCCACTTTAAAACCCTTTGCCTTGTGGCAGACAGAAATGTTTTAGGCCTCGTACCTGTTCTAGCAGTTTCTTGCCTCCTGTATTTGACCTACTGGGAAATTAAAGTGGCATAAAAATCAATGTTTCACTCTGAAGGAAAAAGGGCTGCATGAGCCGACATTGATACACTCCTTCCTGGATTAGACAGTTCAAAACACACCTAGCTAAATAATTTCCAGCAGACAGGCCCACATGAGTTGGATGCAGGTGTCAGTTGGAGCAGAGATCAACATCTTGTTTGTTTTAAGGTCTTTGGCTAATCAGGAACTCTACTTGTTATGGTAAGAAAGAATTCAAGAGAAAATAAATGTAAGCACTGATTTTCAGTTTTGAATTTTACCCAAGTGCTCCAAACCATAAAGAGTTCCTCAAGCCAGGAAAAGTAAAAACAGAAACTCAGATTAAGGGTTGTAGTCCTTTCCAGGCCATTAGGGTATTCACCCCAAGGGTCCTGAAGCTTAACTTTAGACAAGTCACCCAGATGAACTGTCTGTCACCATTACACAGCACACAAGGTTCCTTATAATTTGGATCATGTTTGGGACAGAATGCTTTTTCTTCTCGCAGGGGTAAACCTTAATTTTAAACTGCTTTGTCAGCAGATGTCACAGTCCTACGGAGACACCAAGACCAAAGCACCACGTCCAAGGAAGCCATGTTTCTCTCCTCACTCTGCCAGCTATGTCTGGCATGTGCCTGCTGTCTGAGCCCAGCCCAAAATCAAACCTCGCTGAAAAGATAAAGTACTTGCTGCAAATCTGCCTCTTTGCCAAGAGTTTTCAAGTGAAAACGGGTTGTTTGGTAATGATAAGGCAGTGTTTGTCTTCTTTTGAGTGCTGTGAGTTCAAGTTATAATGTATGTGCAAAGATTTACATGAGAGGGAGAGAGAGAGAGAGAGAGAGAGAGAGAGAGAGAGAGAGAGAGAGAGAGAGAGAGAGAGAGAAAGAGAGAGATAGTTTCCCAAAGTTGGCTCTGGTAGGAGGTGGGGGGTCTGGAGGAATCTAGGGGATGGTAGAAGCTTCAGGCACAATTGGGGACATTAAATAAAACTGGGGTAGGGGGTAGGGGTATTATCTTTAAAGGAGGTGGTAAGCCAGTATGTTTGGGGATCAATGAGGAAATTTCAGAGACTAAGAAAGTTGAAACTTTCAACCAGGTCCAATAAATGTACCTTTTCCATAGCTCAGCCGTACTATTTTTCTAAGTTTAAATGAAATTGCACAACTTTTGTAAATGCACAAAGGCAAGCTAGTGGTACGTAAGAGTTCTAACTCAAGTAAAAAAAAAAAAAAAAAAAGGAAACAAACGAAAGTACTGAGAACGTCTAAGGTAGGGTTGTAATGTTCTCTGAACTTATCCTCACAGTGGAGAGGCCTGGTGCTTACCATCTCTTATAGTTCCAAAAGAAAACACCTGGCATTTGGTGCCTCTTGAATAAAGTTATGAGGAAACAATTAGAGAATTCCACAAAAAGGTACATTACCAAGACAACTGTCTTAAAATCTTAAAAAAATCAATGAGTGACATGAAAAGAAGACAAGTCTAGATTTTAAAATTAAACGCCAAAGGCAACAGCTATGTATATAGATTCTGGATGAAATATAATGTGGGTATGATAAAATGCATCTTTTGGGCATCATTTAGAGTTGGAGGATGAACTGGTTTTTCAATGTTATAGTAATAATGTTAATTTTCTAGGTTCATAATAGTACTAGTGAATGTGCAGAAGTATGCCATTCTTAAGTGCATGCTGAAGACTAGGGGATGAAGTGTTACAACTCCTGTAGGATCTATACATGACCTTTAAATGGTTTAGCAAAAATAAGTGCACATGCCAGGCATGGTGGCGCATGCTTGTAATCCCCGCACTTGAGAGGCGGAGACGGGAGGATCGTGCAGGTTCGAAGCCAGCCACGCTGGCTTAAGAGACCCTGTTTACACACACACACACACACACACACACACACACACACACACACAAAGTATAAAATAGGTCTGGGAGTGTAGCCCGTGGGAGTGTAGGGGTTTCCAGGAACCCCAATACCACCACCAAAAAAAAAGTGCACATATGCTATGTGTTCATGTGTTTGTATATATGTACTTATATACTTATGTGGAGAGAGTAAATATAGCAAATGGTATAGCAGTGTTCATTGTGCTACATACTTTGGGGGGTATTCTACCTCTGAGCTACACCCCTGATCTTTTAAGTTTTGAAACAGGGTCTCACTATGTTGCTGTGCTTGTCCTTGAACCTAAGAGGCTCCTGTCTTCGCCTTCTAGGTATGGGGATCACATGTGTACATCACCACTCTTGGCTCACTGTACTATTATTGTTTCTATAAATTTTTTTCTACTTAGGAACAATATGTTTCTCAAATAATTAATCTTTTGTCTTCCTTTCGTTAGCTCTCTAGCCAGTCTTTAATTTCTAAACACTTGAAGTTTTAAAAGTTTGTCTAGGGGAACTTCCAGGAAGATGGTGACCGAGGGAAGCAACACATAACAGTCCTGCTGACATCTGGTCTCCACTGCCTTAAGACCAGTGTTCTACAAAAGCCAGAAAATACCATAACTAGGAAAAAATAACACGATAAGTGCATGGCGACAGAACCAAAAAAAGGTTAGGAGAATGATCTGAGAGCAGAAAAGAAACCCTCCTACCTTGCGGCTGCAGGCGCCACAATGGTGCCATCTTGCTTTACTGTGCCCAACTCCAGAGACAAACAGGAAAACAACCAGGGACCTGAGGTAAGCAGCTGCAGGTCATCAGAACTATAAGCCATCAGTTCCTCCTGTGCAAACATCGGCTACAAATTGCAACAGCGGCGGCTGAGCTCACCATGCCCTCCAGAGATCCAGAGTGGCGCTCAACAACACCAGAAAATAAAATCACCTGCTTTGCAGCCAGAGTGCCAGCATCTCGTCTCACGGCATCCAACTCCAGGGGTGAAAGGGAAAACAACCAAGGACCGGAAGTGAGCAGCTGCAGATCATCAGAATTCTAAGTCATCAGTTCCTCCTGTGCAAGCACTGGCTACAACTTCCAGCAGTGGCGGCCGAGCCCACCACACCCTTCAGAGATCCAGACCTGCGTTCAACACCACCTTAAGTGGCGCCCCTGGGAATCTCGCGGCTGAGACAAACTCTGGGTCTGAGATTTTGCGAATCAACCTGGAGAAGATGGGGGCGGAGTCTGCTGTTGGACATAGCAGAGGCTTTGACATACTTAGGCTCTGCATCAGCAGAAAGTGTGGCAGGAGACATACGCTTAACACTAGACCCAACTAGTAGGATCTCTGGGATCACCACAGACCACCCAATAGTGGTTAATGGGGAGAAGTCAGACCAGACCAGCCCTAGCTGTGGACAACAGAGACTCTTACATTGAGTGTGGTCAGAGAGGCATCCGCCACCTGTGGAGGAAGAACGAGACCAAGACTCCACATCTGTGGATAGCATGGTGGGTGACCTCTGCTTAACACTAGATCCAGCCCCATTGATACTAGCAATTTGCAGAGACAGAAACAGAGAACAAGGCTTGCAGCAGGAAAGATGTCGGTGGCACTCAGTGTCTGCAAAGAGAGACTGCAGAGGCCCAGTCTGATGAATATTCATATTTTTGTAGAGTTGTATTAATTTGTTGTTGGTGTTATTTGTGTGTGTGTGTGTGTGTGTGTGTGTGTGTGTGTGTGCATTGTGTATGTATGCCTGTTTGCTTAATCTCTTCCCAACCCCTCTCCCGAGCCTTTTCCCTTGTACCTATCTATGCTCTTCAATCCCTTTTCTTTTTCATTTTTTTCTTTCTTGTCTTGTATTAAATCCACTTCATATCACTATACCAGAAAGTCTACATTGGCTAGTAGAATACTACTACATATCCACCATCTCTAATCTCTAATATATACTACCTTACCAAACTCATATTCTCATTCTACTCGATTCTGAGACTCTACCCTATTCTTGCATTCATGACTTCACTTCCCTCCGCACTCAGCCTTCACTGTTGAATACAATACAACTTGCCCTTGGATATACCAGCTGGCACCTAGAGACTGAGAGAAATCTATCAAAAGCAGCAGATACAAACTTCTGAAATCATGAGGAGGAGTAACAAGGAAGCAATGAGCTCCCACAACACCACAACAGAACCTGAAACACAGAATTGGAGATCCCCAGAAGGTCAAATCAGAAATATAACCGTAGAAATAATACAGGACTTCTGAGAAGAATTTAGAAAGAATCTGAAAGAAAGAAAGAATGGAATCATCGAAGTGAAGGCATCAAACAAGACGCCAAAGGCACAAGAAACTAAAAGGCGGATCAATACATGGGATTACATTAAATTTAAGAGCTTCTGTACAGCAAAGAAAGCTAACAAGATCCTCAACAGAGAGCCAGCAGAATGGGAGATTTTTGCCAACTACTCCTCTGATAGAGGACTAATATCTAGAATATACAGAGAACTCCAGAATCTCAGCACGAAGAAAAAAATAACAAAATTTAAAAATGGGCAAGTGAACTAAATAGACAATTCACGAAGGAAGAAATTCAAATGGCCAATAAATGCATGAAAAAATGCTCAACAATCATTCAAAACACAAACAATAACAAATTCTGGAGAGGATGTGGAGGAGTGGGACCTCTAATACATTGTTGGTGGGATTGCAAATAGTGCAACCACTTTGGAAAACAGTATGGAGGATCCTCAAAATAGGAACAAACTTACCATATGATCCAGCAATACCACTTCTGGGTATCTACCCAAAAGAAAGGAAAACAAACTACCAAACTAATGTATGCATATCTATGTTCATAGCTGCACAATTCACCATTGCCAAACTATGGTTCCAGCCAAGATGTCCATCAACAGACGAATGGATTACAAAACTATGGGATATGGACACAATGGAATTTTACTCAGCCATAAGAAAAAAAACACAATTACATCAGTAACAGGGAAACGGATGAAACTAGAGAACATTATGCTAAGTGAGATTAGTCAGTCACAAAAATAAGAAACTGGATGCTCTCCCTAATATGCGAAAGCTAGGAGAAAATGGGTCATAGGAGGAACTCTAGACGAAGAAGGAGATACTATAGATGAGCAAATAAGGTGACCTGAGGGGATGAGAGGGGAGAAGAGGGAAATTCTGTAATACACATAATGTGCTTTAACAAACATATCAAAGTTAATCACTAAGCCAAACATGAGCAGGAGGGAGGGGGAGGGAATGGGGCAAGAATTGGGTAAGGGCTAATTGGGTGATGTGTGCATATATGCCACCACCATCTTGTATCCCGTTAAGATGTGACTTCAACGCACCAATTAAAATATAGAAGACCACATACCATTGTAGATGAGCTTTGTTTTAATCTGCAGAATTAGGAATTAGTCGTGAGGTTACAGAGAACCAACATTTTAAAAAACTCACAGATGATTCTGTGTATCAGTGTCTTCAAATGGCTGAGCGCCTGGAGTCTGTGAGCTGCCCAGTTCCAGCACAGGGCCATTCACTTTTCCATAACTTCACCTGTGTTGCCTCAGAGCAGGCTTTAAGCAGCCACCCATAAGGACACTGTCCCCTCCCCACCTGCCACTCTGGGATGTACACTTCCGTCAGAACCCCTTTTAGGGGTCAGAACACATTAGGCAAATGTGTTCCTGCTGAATGGTACAACTTGATGCAGGCAGAGATCCCCTGTTCCAACCCCACAAGGTAGCAAGCACTGTAGCAAAAACAGTCCCTTAACAAATAATAGTTGAATAAAGGAATAAAGATCTAAAAATTAAGATGTTTCTCAAGATAAATTTTAGAAGTGTTTTAGCATGTAATGATGTGGCTTTTCCAATAGGACTAGTAAGAGAGAGGGATGCAGGACCAATTTATGATGGAACTTTAAAATGTTATTGCTGATCACATAGGCCTTTGTCAGAGGGTTTGGCAAAGTCTCCATGATATAAAATAAATTGAAAACAAATATGTTCATGGAACAGAAACTATCCTTACCTTGCTTCAGGAGACACAATTCAGTCAGAGGCCTGGCTGAGCTGTTTGACCAAACTTAATGTTTGCTATAAAGTTATGTTAATGAACAGAATTCTGTAAATCAGTAACTATTTTTATGTCTTGAGCACATAAAAATTCAAGATACGTGAATTTTTTTGGTGTGTGTACGGTGATGTGGATTAAACCCAGGGCCTCATGATGCTAGGCAAGCATTCTAACTACACTATATCCTCAGCACCATACTACCTTTCTAAGTGTTTTACATAGCTTATTTTAACCTATGAGCAAAGCTGAACCAAACTATTCCTCTGAGATAATATTTTTACTTTTACTTTTTTTTTTTGGCAAAGTAGCTGTTTTAGTTTTTGCTATAGCAATATAATGAAATCTGTTAGGAAATGGAAAGGTGAGTATTTTACTATAACTAAAGAACTATAGCATATTTGAGAATTTCTTTTTTTTTAAATTACAGTACTGGGGATTGAACCCAGAAACATTTTACCTCTGAGCTACACCCCCAGCCCTATTTTTCCTCCTTTATTTTGAAACAGGGTCTCACTAAGGAGTGGAGAGCCTCGCTAAGTAGCTGAGACTGGCCGCAAACCTTCGATCCTCCCGTCTTAGCCTCTCAAGCACTGGGATTACAGGAGTACACTACCACGCCTGGCTATTTGAGAATTTCTGATAACACTGGTGGGTATAGTCCTCAAATGGAAATATTTACCTCTAGCAGTAGATATTATTATTTTTAGGTCTGGCTTATGGACTAATAGATAAAGAAAATGTCACTTTTGAGGAGTATTCTGTCTTTAAATAAAAATTACAAGGTAACTAAGATTTGCTATCTGTAGTACTGCTGCCTACTAGCACAGAAACAGAGCCAGAATTAAAAGAAAATCACCCTTTATAACTCACTGGGTAATTTTTATAAATTCAGTGTTTCGTGTGTGGGTCAAGAAAAATAATAAGACAAATCAATCAAAGATGAGGTATCTTTGGAAATTTAATTTGGACCGTATTTTCTTCCTCTTGCTGAAAGCATCAAACATCCTCAGACACTTTGGGTTCCACGGCTTACAAAGGGGCAGTGGGTTTCCCACAGTTACACACTGTACCCAACTTTCTATAGAAAGATAAAACATTTCCAACCTTGCTTTTGAGAATTACCTAAAAAAAATGCTTTAAAGGTTCCTTACAGTATGTGGCAAGTAAAACAAAGTAAGGCTTTATTTTCTCCTTTTCCCCTTTCTATGTACTGCATGATGGAGGAATAAGGAAGGAAGACTGGTGTATCAGTGTTGATGCCCTGGGTCCTCTGAGGTGCAGCCTGTCACGTCGAGGCCCTGATGCATCCCCCTGCACTGGGGAACCTGAGAAGGGTAAGTGCTGAGCAGCCTGTTAATTCCCGGGTGGGCTGCCACAGCACAGGGGTGACTGGGAGCTTCCTGGGTCTTCTTGGAGCTCCCAGGGCTGTTGGCCTTTAGGAATAACAAAGAACCTAGGAACAAACTGTGGCTGAGGTCTTCCACCTGGTACTGTGGATCACAGGTTTACGTCTGTGGGCCTTAAAATGTACATTTACAGACTAAGTGTATTTACTGAAAATAAAATGAGAAAAATGCCTTAGCTAATTTCTGTATCAAATTACATGAAAATAAAAGCATGTGTCTGAGAAAACATATTTTCTAAGTCAGATGAAAACAACTCCCTTGCAAGGTAATCTTAGTAATGTATATTTGTTGCTATTTATGTATTTTTTTCCTGGTGCACAAATTTCTTTAATTGCATCATCTGAATTGCTTTGTCATTTTTAAAACTTGTGTCATTAGCTTAAAAAAAGATAAGGCAGCCAAATTTAACTAATTTTGGTTCAGAAAAACATCTCAGACATCAACCTTCATCTCTCAAGTGTTAAGAGTACATGATTAAAAGGCAATCAAAGTTTCTTCTCTTAACAGAAAACTAAGCAGCTATTGTCAATATATGTACCTCTAGCAAACACAGGGCCCCTTCATAAATATAAAATTAAATTCTTTTTGGGAATAGGTTTGTGATTTTAGTTATGGGGGATTTACATTTATTCTTTATATTTTGTAGTAAAAAAATGTATGGTCTTGGCTTCTTTATCTTCATACACAAGTGACTTTTTCATCTCAGCAGGCTCTCACATACAGATGGCAGGCTGGGTTACCCCACTTGTTTCAGGAAGGGGCACAGCCACATGGCATGTGCTCTTAGAATCCTTGCAAAAACTCTTGCAGCTGGGTGACAATCTCTGTGTCCACCGTTTCCATGAGGGACTGGAAGCCTTGTTCTCCCAATATCTCTTGCTGTGCCTTGAGCTTCTGGTAGATAAACTGCTGCAATGACACTGTGTGCACAGGGTCCTTCAGGGCCAGCTGCAGGACAGACAAGAGGCAAACTGTGTCAGAGAAGAGAAACAAGTTCTCTTACATGCAACTTACTATAGTTCTTTGTAATCTCTTCCCCAATTACAAAATTTCTTCTCATTCCCTTTTTACAAGGGATTCTAAAATATTTTCATGTATTGAGTTCATTGAACCTCAGTTTTCTAGGGCCGTCTGAGCCTAAGTTATTCTGATTAGTCTAGTTTCTCAAGAGCTTGGTTCATCCATTTTAAGCATAAAAATCTAGTAGAAAACCCCATCTAATAAGAACAGAAAATGTTAAGAAACAATTCAACACATGTAATATAACACTCACAGGGGGATGGGAGGGATTGCTCTGCCTACTACACCTATCTCAAGATATACAAGGCCCTCTATATCCCAGCTGCTATTTTGCACACAGTGGGCACCTAATAAATATTTCTTGAATGATGCTCTTGCAATTACCCACTACTTAATGAAACAAAAGAATACTTGCAAAATCTAAGATCAAATGAAATGATATGAATAAAACAAAACTGGCTTAGAGTTTCTTAAAACTTTGCACTATTAAACATTCCAGGTAGATAATTCTCTGTTATGAGAGAGCTTTCTAATTATTGTAGGATATTTGAAGCATCCTTGGCTTCTAACCCTTCATGCTAATGGCACTTTCCTGCCCTGTAGTGACAGGGGGGAAAAAGGTCTTTTTTTTCTTTTGCAGGTGTGGGGTGGAACCCAGGGGCATTCAACCTCTGAGCTACACCTCCTGCCCCATTTTTTATTCTTTATTTTGAAACAGGGTCTCACTAAGTTGCAGAGGGCTTCACTAAGTAGCTGAGGCTGTCCGTGAACCACGATCCTCTGGTCTCAACTTCCCGAATGCTGGGATGACAAGCGTGTGCCAAGATGCCTGACTAGAAAAGGTCTTCAGTCAATGCCCAAGTTCCTGGAAGGGCAAAACAACACTCCACTGTGACATTAAAATGATTCCTCTTCTATTTCCTTGTATGTTTAAAATCATTGTACTTAATACACATAATGACATAAAGGCATTTTGAAGCTCACTGGTTTCTTCCTTTGAGGTAAAAATTAACTCTGGTTCAAATTCAAAGAAGGTTATAACATCTGATCAGTTTAATAACAAAAGCCTTCCTCTTTCATACCTATTTTATTTTAAACTACTTCATTTCAAGGGGACATTTCTAGAAAATCACAAGATTTTTTTTATACGATCTTAACATACACTACACATGTGAAATAGAAAATAAGAATAAATAAAGTAAGGATGCAAAGCTGTCTTAAAGTCTGCTAAGACTTTAAGAATGAATTAAAATGGCCGGGCATGGTGGCGCACATTTGTAATCCCTGTGCTTGAGAGGCGGAGACAGGAAGATTACCCTGTCTCAAAAAAAAAAAAAAGGTCTGGGAGGTTGGCCAGGAGGTAGAAGTGTTCCATCCCCAGTACCACCAAAAAAAAAAAAAAAAAAAAAGAATTAAAATTAATTGAAGATGCTGGGATATAATGAAACTCTAAATCATTTAAATTTTTAGTTAATAAATATTCTTTTCAGCAGAAGCGATCATTTGTAAAGGAAAAGTTGTTTTATTATTTTACTACAATAATAAATATTCTTAAATTAAAATATACTTATAATTCTTAGTGTTTAAATAGCATTAGATCTTACAAATTTCAAATGATACTGGCTTGGTGTGGTAGCGCACGCTTGTAATCCCAGTACCTGGGAGGCTGAGACAGGAGGATCACAGGTTCGTGGCCATCCTCAGCTACTTAGTGAGATCCTCTGCAACTCAGTGAGACCCTGTTTCATAATAAAGAATAAAAAATAGGTCTGAGGGTGTAGCTCAGAGGTAGAATGCCCCTGGGTTCAATCCCCAGAACTGCAATAAATAAAAATTTTAAAAGATACTGTTTTTGCTTTGTTTTCCAAAAAGTTCCCTTCCTTCCCTTTCCCTTCACTTCTTCAGTACTGGGTATTGAATCAGAGGTGCTCTACCATTGAGCTACAAGCCCAGCTCCCATTTTATTTTTATTGTTATTTTTTTAAGACAAGATCTCACTAGTTGCTCAGGCTGGCCTTGAATTTGCAATCCTCCTGCCTCTGTCTCCCAAGATCCTCACTTGAGCCTCCTGAGCAGCCGAGATCACAGGAGTGTACTACCATGTTTCTATACATCTCAGCGAAACTGATAAATATCTTCATATATTGCTATGGTATATTTTGAACTGTTTACATCCTCAATCCAAATACATCTTTAAAGCACAAGAATTTATGTAGTTGAGAGTAGGCAAGTAATTTCAAGCATGCAGAAACCACAGAAGTAAAAAATATTGGACATAACACAGATGCTGGAGGACAAACTGCAATTTCTTCAATCTATAAATATCTTATTCTGGTTAATGTCAACTGTTCCAAACTAGGTGGCATAAAATAACTTTTTTTTTTTTTTTTTAATGTTCATGGATTCTGTAGACCAGGGTTTTTCAAAGCAGAGCAAAATAACTGTCTTTGGTCTAAAATCTCTGGATCTTTACTTGGGAAGACTTGCAGACTGGAGATGACACAAGTCCTCTGGAGAATTACCTGAAGGTTCATTCTTTCATGTGTCTAGCACTTAATGCTGACTGTTAGGTGAAAATTCAACTGGGGAGAGTAGAACCTGCTTCTCCTTGTGGGTACTTGAATTCCTTACAGTATAGTGGTTGGGTCCCAAGAATAAGATCCCTAGGGAAGCAGATGAAATCTACTATGATTTAGACTCGAAAACCATCAAGTGTCATCCAGCATGACCAATTTCAGGGGAAAGGACTATAGACCCAACTTGCTGGTGGGAAGGAATATAAAATCACACTGTAATAAGACCATGTAAAAAGGTGATAAAATAAAATCAACCACATAATTCTTATTTAAAAGAAAAACATACAAACAAGCAAGCAAGGTATTTCCAACGGAAAACCATGAAACATAAACAAGCCACTTATCAGAGGAATATGAATGAGCTATAAACATCTAAAAAATGCTTAGTTTCAATCACAATTAAAAGTATATTAAATAACAGCTGGGTGTGGTGGTGGACACTTGTAATTCTAGCATTTGGGAGGTCAAGACAGGAAGATCTGGGTTCTCAGACAGCCTCAGCTACTTAGTGAGGCCCTTTTCAACTCAGTGAGACCCTGTTTCAAAATAAAGAATAAAAAATTAGGGTTGGGGGTGTAGATCAGAGGTAGAAGGCGCCCTGGGTTCCATCCCCAGTACTGCAAAAAAAAAAAAAAAAAAACATTAAACAGTAAGATACTACTTTCTACTTATCCTATTGATCAGAATGTGGCCTAACACATGTACCACTGCTGGGCCCATACATCAACAATTTGGTAATATTTATCTATATTGCAAAAGTACATATCCTTTAGCATATACACCTTTAAGAATTTTCCCAACAAACATGCAGAATTATGCAAAGATAGGTGTATAATGATGTTTACTGAAGTGCTGCTTATAATAACCCCTGAATGGGAACAGTCTCAGCATCTCTCAAGAGCAGAGATTCTCAAACATTTGGCCTCAGGGCCCTTAAAGCTTTTACACTTAAGAGTTGCTGGTAGACAGGCGCTGGTGGCACATATCTGTAATCCAATACTTGGAAGGCTGAGACAGGAGAATTGCAAGTTCAAGGCCAGTCTCAGCAACTTAGTTTCAAGGCCAGGCTTTCAGCAATTTAGTGAGATCCAACTTTAAAAATAATATATATGCTTATATATACATATATATTAATTTATGTCATTATATATAAATTCAATTAATTTTTATGTTGAAAAGAGCTAGGGGGAATCTAGCTCAGAGGTAGTGGGCTCAATCCCCAGTACAGGAAAAAAAGAAAAAGAAAAAGAGTTATTGGTGACCTCAGCAAAATTCATGTGGGTATTAAAATCCACAATGAGTAAGTTGAAAATTAGAAATTTTTTCAAATATTTGTTAACTTGTCAACATATGTAACATATCTTTATAAAAAAATAACTTTCTCAAAGCAAAAATACCTTTAGTGAGGAAAGTGACATCATATTTTTACAAATCTCTGTAATGTTTGGCTTAACAAAAGCCTGCTAGATTCTCATATCTATTTCTGTATTTAATTTGTTGTGTTATATTTCGGTTGAAGTACATGAAGAAAAGCCAGTCTTTCTCAGAAAAATGGTAGGAAAATGGAAAAGTATTTAAAGGCATTTGCTGGGCTAGGCACAGTGGCATATCCCTGTAATCCCAGCTCTTGGGAGGCTAGACAGGAGGATCACAGGTTCAAGGCCAGCCTCAGCAACTTAGCAATACCCTGTTTCAACATAAAAGGGCTGGGGGTGTAGCTCATGGTGGTGTAGCTCAGAGGTAAATGCCTTTGGGTTCAATCTTCAATACCAAAAAAAAAAAAAAACAACATAAAAAAACTCCCCCACACCAATATACAGAATGGTGTGTGTGTGAGTGTATGTGTGTGTGTGTGTAGCTTAAAAGGCATTTCCAAGTCATACAGATACTTTCCTTTGAAACTACTCTAAAACTCACAAATAGTATTTTCTTAAAGGTCAATTACAACAAAAAACCTGAAACCATATCATGAACTTTACATTTTCTATTACATTAAAATCCATTGGTCTTTCTTGCCCTTTAAATAAATCTTTTATCCTTGAATAATTTTTTTTTAAAACATGAATTCAATACTGGTCATTTGGGAAAGAAATGGTTCACTGAGTTATACAGTTCTTCCAAATGTTGAAACATTTCATTATCAAAACACCACAATCTTAACACCACTGACAACTGCATTGGAAAAATACTGAGAAGTATCAATCTCTTGGAAAAACAAGATGCTACTTTCCCAAAACCCTAAGTTTTGCTTAAAGATTCAAACTTTAGCACCAGCAATAAATATTGGTTGTTTTTTTATTTTTATTTATTTTATTTTATTTTATTGGTGCACTGTATTCATACATCATAGTGGGATACAAACTTTTGTAGACATACATGCACAAATCGCCCAGTCAGCCCCCACCTGATCCCCACCCCATTCTCTCCCCATCCCTCCTTCCCATGCTTGGCTTAGTGGTTGACATCTAGTATTATAGCAATTTATCCAAAATTAAAAATGATAATCTCACATAACAGTTTCATTTGTCTGATACCAAGTGTTTGATGATTTAAAGATAGCATTTCAATATTTCTTTTTGGTTTCTTTCTTACTAGAGCATATTTTTTTCTGTTTTTTTAGGTGAAACTATCATATATTTATATATTTATTTTTCAGAAAAAAATCTATCCTAATATGGAATATGAATTCTAGATACCCAAAACGATCTTGAAAAAGAACAAACCTAGCAGATATATATTTTCTGATTTCAAACCATATAAAGCTACAATAATTGAAACAGTGTAGTACTGTTCTAAAGGCAGATATATAGACCATTGGAGTTAAATACAAGCCTAGAGCTAAATTCTTCCCTATATTGTCAAGTTATTTTTGACAAGGTTTCCACGAACATTTGGTGGTGGAAATAATAATCTTTTAACTAAATATTGTTGAAAAATAATAATTACATGGAAAAGAATAAAATTGGACCTTTACCTAATCCCATATACAAGTATTAACTCAAAATAGATAAAAGACCTAAATATAAATCTTAAGACTATAAACTTTTAGGAGAAAATCTGGGTCATAAAACCTCACAACATTGAAATTGGCAGTGATTTCTTGGATATGATTTCAATGGCACAGGCAACAGAAGAATATACAAACTCCCTAAAAAATAAAAGAAAATATTGTATATCCAAAGACAATGTAAACAGAGTTAAAAGTTACTAATAGAATTGGATAAAATATTTCCAAATGCTATATCTGAAGGTATATTAATATTCCAACTAGAAATCCTAAAAATTAACAACAATAAAGGCAAACAATACAACTTAGAGATAGGTAAAAGACTAACATAAATAATGAATCTCCACAGATAACCAATCTTAGTTGTCTGTTGGATGGAAACTCTTGTTTCTCTGGTTCTGGGGAGTGTTACCTATTTCTTCTTTGTAGTTAATCTCTTTGAGTATTTTCTCTAGCGCTGGTTTTGAAGACATAAATTCCTTCAGTTTCTGTTTGTCATGGAAGCTTCTTATTTCTCCATCTAATTTGATAGAAAGTTTTGCTGGGTAGGAAATTTTTGGCTGGAAGTTGTTTTCTTTCAGAGTTTGGAATATGTTACTCCAAGCCCTTCTGGCTCTCATGACTTGGTTTGGGAAGTCTGGAGTGATTCTAATTGGTTTGCCTCTGAATGTCACTTGGCCCTTTGTTTTTGTTGCCTTTAAGATTCTCTGCTTGGCTTCCACATTGGTCATTTTGACAATTATATGGCGTGGGGATCCTCTTCTCCGATCCTGTCTAAAGGGAGTTCTATAAGTTTCCTGGATCTGTGTATCAACCTCTTGCTCTATATTTGGAAAATTTTCTGCTATTACTTCCTTGAAGAGATTGTTGATCCCTTTGGTATCACTTTCTTTTCCCTCCTCTATTCCAATTATTCTTAGGTTAGCTCTCTTAAGATGGGCCCATATTTCTTCAATGTCAGATTCCTGCTGTTGGATATTTTTTCCTAGATTAGAAACTATGCATTCATTTTTGGATTGCTCATCTTCTAAGAGCGAGATTCTGTTCTCCATGTGGTCTAATCGGTTGTTTGTGCTTTGAATTGAGGCCTTTACTTCATTAATTGCATCCTTTATCTCTTTTTGGCTCTCTCTGAGTTCTTTTCGAAGCACCTCTATTATTTCTACAGTTATTTTCCTGATTTGATCTTCTAGAAATCTCTGATTTTCTGTTTTATCAGGTTCTGATGTTGTGGGGTTGTGCACATTCATTACTCCAGTGTTATTCCTCTTTCCCATGATTTCGGAGGTTTGTGCCTTCTCTGGGTTCTTCCCTTGGGTCACTATGGCTTCACTTAAGGTGCTCTGGATCTCGAGTCTGTATTATCTCAGACCCCACTACTCCTTTACTGGGTTGTATCACAGAGTCTCCGACCCAGAGAGTCGATAGAGGCTGCTTTAAACTATGGGGGGTGCCAGGTTGCACGTTCTCCTATGGTGTGATATCTCTGCCACCACCACTCCCTCACTGGGTCAAGTCCCAGGAGGCCCAATACTGCGATTTCTCCTCTGTGGCCCGCAATTTGACTCACTGTTCTTGAGTACGCAGATGTAGCTGTACTGGACTCGGTGAATTCACTGCTGCTGCCGCCGCCGGTGGCAATATGGCGCCGCAGCCACGCCCTCGGCCATGAGGCTGGCGTATTTTTTCTTCTCTGGTTTTGATTTCCACTCTGAATCCCTGCAGCGTGTGCTGAGCTCAGCCACTGGGAGCTTTAAATGCTGTCTGCGCCGAAAGATCCCGCCTGGCTGTTCCGCAGCGGCTCACCTGGCTTGCTGTAGCCGTCCGTTGAGTTCGCCGCTGCCGCCGGCAGTATGGCGCTGCTGCCGCGTCCTCGGGCTCGTGTGTCTCCTCTGTGGCCCTGAGCTCTGTTCTCAGTCCGCTTTCTCTCTGGAGCCTGGTGTTTTTTTTTGTTTTTTGGTGATGGTGTTTTCTGGCTATGAAAGGCGCTCTTTTTGTGGTAATGGAGATTGGTTGTTAGCGGGACTCTTAAGCCCCGCTTTTCTCGGTCGCCATCTTCCCGGAAGTCTGGTTGTTTTTTTAGAAAACTTGTTTTTCTAGAAAATGTATGCCAAATACCCAATTCTGAATTACCATGTTTATCTTCCAGTTGTTCTCTTACATTCAAATGATGTTGCTTAATAGAGTTTATTCACAGTTCAAGACTCAGTCACAAAATTACTTTTCTTCAAAACAACCACTGTCACAGAGAACATTTCCATTTTGACACAAACAATACTTAAAAGATATGCATTCAAAAGCAGACAGTTAATAAATTAAGAATCTACACTATTTCATCAAGGATATTCTGATATGAAACTGGCTTGTAAAAAAAAGTAAGTATATGGCAGGAAAGGATATGGTGACTGTTAGTACAGCTTGCTACCACCACTGCCTTAATGATGTGGAAGGATAGCCAGCAGTTATACCTGGCATTGGGAGGCCAATACTCCTTTGTACCACTAGCACAAATGTTCATACAATAAAAGGGATACATAGTATCTTAGTAATACTGTACATCTCAAGAGTATGATTTAATACTCTTGAGGGGGTTGTGGGGACCCTCAGTTGTCTATGAACACCACTTTAAGAACTGCTGCTCAAAAAAGGCATGGGATGGAAATCCATTCAATGAAACATAATCATATGCAGCTATCAAAAATGATGTAATCTCAACTGCTGCTCATTTAAGAAAAGACAAGGAGCTGGGCATAGTGGCACACACCTTTAATCCCAGCTACTCAGGAAGCTGGAGCACAAGAATCACTAGTTTGAGAACAGAATAAATGAGTTAGCCACACCCTACCCTAAAAGGGGTAGAGGAGCTGGAGCTGGAGCTCCATGGTAGAGCACTTTGCCTAGCAAGTATGAGCTCTTGGGTTCTATTCCCAGCACAGAAAGAAGAAAAGGGAAAGAAAGAAGAGGAGAAGAAAGGAGAGGGGAGGGGAAGGAAAAGGAGAAAGGGAAAGGGAAAGAAGGGAGAGAGATAGGGAACAAATTATAGAACAGAATATACAGCATTTCTAATTTATGAAATACATACAAATTATCTACGGTCAGACAACCCTGAACACACTCAATCTCATCTCAAATACATACAAATCATTTATTTATATATGCAAATAAAATATTGGGAAGAATTTATACCATATTAGTAAAGGTTTCTTTGGGGAAAGGTATTTCATATCATAAAATATTTGCAGCTTTAAATTTAGTACAGGTTACTTATACAATTTAAAAAAAAATCTCTTCAAAATAACAACTTCCTTATGTAGACTAAGCCTTTAAAAAGGTTCCCTAATTCTCCTCTTTTGAAAGATAGGTTCCTTATTATAAGAACACAATAAACATTAATGGTAATTTTATTAAGAAAAATAAAAAGGGAAAACCAAAAATGAAAATAGTTAAAACTACCATGAAGGAGTGCATGTTCATGGGTATGCTATCTGAATGGGTGAAAAGAATTCCCTCAAATTAGAACAGACTCTTCATCTACAAGCCTCAAGATGTTATCTATATTGAACCGTTATCACATTGCCAAAATTTCCAAGGGCAGCAAAGTCACTGAACTCCTAAGGTTTTCAGTAACAATTCAAACAAGGCATTGTAAATAGTGAGGCTGCCCTTGCAACACTCAGGAGCAATATTGATGTCATCAAGTGATTAATTTGAAGTCTCAACTTAAAAACAAAAAGTCCCTAAAACTTCTGAAGTTACTACTTTATATGGGTCTAAAGGCATTTTCAATAGAATTTTCCTTTCCAGTGTCTTTTGATTACTATTATGTAGCCTACTGTGAAGGATCTTAACCTCTGTGATCTTAAACTATTTTTTGATTAACATTTTAGCTCTATCACAGGAAGAGCCACTATCTCAGGAGGATGCCTGGTTATCAATTTGTGTCTTTACTGCATCTCAGTTGGATTATTTCAATTCATTATTTCTTATCTCTTAGCCTGTTTTAATGTCACTTGCAGCTCTGTAGTTTTTAAGAGCTAAATTGCCTATTATAGCAAAGTTTTCCTAAGATTTAGAGTAAGTTTAACATTGGTCCTGGGGGGTCTTACTTATAAGGCAAGCTATGTCCAATCTATGACTTCAATATATTTACTACTTTTCAAATAGTCAGTCTTAGGCAACATTACATGTCCTAGAATACTAGGATGACTCTTTGCATGTTTCAGGGTTATCTGAAAGTGAATATAAGGATGTATTAAAAGCGGTGTAATAGTAAAATTTAAGAGAAAAAGGTAGAATTTGTGCAAAGGTAGATAAAAACAAGTAAATCTTTCAATTAAAAAAAAAAAGCTGGCGCTGGGCATGGTGGCGCACACTTGTGATCCCTGCACTTGGGAGGCTGAGACAAGGAGGATCACACCGGTTTGAAGCCAGCCTTGGCTACTTAGTGAGGCTCTCAGCAACTTAGTGAGACCCTGTTTCCAAATAAAGTATAAAATAGGCCTGGGAGTATAGCCCAGAGGTAGAAAAGCCCCTGGGTTCTACTCCCAGTACCACAAAATTAAATTAAATTAAAGTTTAAATTTAAAAACTGGCCTGGACTAAGCTAACAGCATTAGGTGTTTTATTTTAATATTATGATTTTTGTGGTACTGGGGATTGAACCCAGGGGCATTCTACCTCTGAGCTATGCCCTCAGCCCTATTTTATTCTTTTATTTGGAAACAGGGTCTCACTAAGTTGATGAGACTGGCCGAACCTGCTATCCTCCTGTCTCAGTTTCTCAAATACTGGGATTACAAGTGTGTGCCACCACACCCAGCTAGCATTAAATGTTTTAAAAACAATGTATGTAGTGCAGGGTGTGGTGGTGCACTCTTGTAATCCCTGTGCTTGGGAGGTGGAGACAGGAGGATCGCATTGGTTCGAAGCCAGCCTCACTGGCTTAAGAGACCCTGTTTCCAAATAAAAATACAAAATAGGTCTGAGTATAGCCTGGAGGTAGAAGGGTTTCCAGGAACCCCAGTAGCACCAAAAAAACAAAACAAAACAAAACAAAAAAACAATGTATGATGTATGTATGAATGCATGCATGTATGTATGTATATACACTATTAATCAGAATATACCAGAAGACAGGTTCTGTACATAGAAAATATACCCTTAGTAAAGGTTTTGTAAATGGTGTTCAAATGTGTGTGTGGAATGAACACAAATGAAAAATGATTCACTGTGAAGACAGTACTCCATTACCCCTGCATGGAGGTCAAGAGAGCCATTATACAACCACAGCAGGTAGGGTTATTTGGTACCTAAGAGTAAACACAGAATTTCCTTTAAGGAAATGTTAGAATGTGAGGATTTATACACATTTTAAACAACTGGTCTTAAAGATAATCAGATTTGGTGAATACACATGTGACATACAAGTGACAAGCAACATGTTAAATATCATATGGGTAAAACAACAGTAAAAGATGCTTTCTATGTAAAATGAGCCATAATTTTTATTCACTATTTCTCTTTCTTCCTTCCTTCCTTTTTTTTTTTTATTTTTTTTATTTTTTTTTTTTTGAAGCAGGGTCTCACTATGTTGCTGAGAGCCTCACTAAGTACCTGAGGCTGGTTTCGAACCTGTGTAATCCTCCTGTCTCAGCTTCCAAGTGCTGGGGATTACATGCATGTGCCACCACACCCAGCCACTATTTCTTTTTCTATATTCACTATTTCTTAAACGGTTTATATTACAATCTATAAACCAAGTTTTTAAGATTTCTAGGAGGCAAAGAAAGATTTTACTTATTATAGTGGCTTTAAATTAACAAAGAAGACTCAAATTTGGGAGTGCTCAATGTTCTTATTAACATACTAGTTTCTGATTATAGTTGACATCTCCCTACTAATCTATCTACAAACTTTGAAAATATCATTATGTATTAAAGCTGAAGAAAAAAAAGGTATTTTGGTAATTTTGAAAGGGGTAAAATCAGATGGTAAGCCATGAGGTAACAAATATGAGTACCTTATGTTAATGAAGAGTCATTTAAGCCTACATCTTTATAGTTTCATTCAAGCAACAGCATAAACATCCAATAATATAAGTATTAGCCGGGCGTGGTCAACCACACTTGTAATCCCCGCGCTTGGGAGGTGGAGACAGGAGGATCGCGCAGGTTCGAAGCCAGCTGTGCTGGCTTAAGAGACCCTGTTTCTAAACTAAAAAATATAAAAATAGGTCTGGGAGTATAACCCGGAGGTAGAAGGGCTTCTAAGAACCCCAGTAACACACACACACACACACACACACACACACACACACACACACACACAAATATATATATATATATATATATATATATATATATATATATAAATGATGGTTTGGATATAGTGGTTTTCCAAGATCATGTATGACCCTGGCATGGATTATGTGATGGATTCACATTCATGAATTCACATTGTTGTTGACTAAAGAAAAACTAAAACAGGATGATGTCTTTCACTGTTATCAAAATAAAATTTGAAAACTTCAAACTAAGTAGAGACCAAATTATTTTTATCTTAAATAGTAAATACTTTCAAAACAATTTAGTTATATGAGAATAAGAGGTTCTTTTTTTCATTATTTGTTACACAGCTGTTAGCTTGCCTTTACTATTTGTAATAAGAAGTTTGCTATCATTCTCAACTCCATCTCCCTTATTTGCAATTTTACTTTCTGTGGTTTGGGTTACCTGAAGTCAATCAGCCCAAAAACATTAAATTGAACATTTCAGAAATAAATAATTCATAGTTTTAAATTTCATGTCATTTTGAGTAACATGACAGATTCTTGTGTCCCTCTCTGTTTTACCTGAAACATGAATCCCCTCTGTCCACTGTATATGCTGTATATAGTGTATATATGCTGTATATACAGTATTTCTACACTGTTTATGCTACCTACCCACTACCCATTTGGTAATTTTCTAGGTTATCAGATCAACTGTCATGGTACTGGAATCATGGTGTTTGTATTCCAGTAACATTTATACAGTATCCTAACACATAACACAAGGCTGCATTATTTATCTCATCACCATAAGTGCTGTGTTATCTTTCAACATCATTTACAACATTATTTACCTCACCACCATAAGTGCTGTACATTTACACTGTAAGTACATTTGTACTGTAAGTATTACACATTTACAATATACTGTATACTTACAATATTTTATTATTTATCTAATCACTGTAAGTAGTAAGTGCTGTATCATCTTACAACATCATTTATGTCATATTATTTACCTCAGCACCCTAAATACTGGACAATAAAACTATAAGAATTCTATTGTAAGTACATTTACAGTGTTAAGTACTGCATATTTACACTGTAAACTATATACTTACAACATTACATTATTTACTTCACCGTCATAAGTACTTTATCATCTTACAATGTCATAACATCATAAGAGGGGCTAGTACAGTATAGTAAGATATATTGAGACAATATTCACATAACTTTTATTATATAATATTGTTATAATTATTATATTTTATTAGTTTTTTCTTACTACGCCAAGTTTATACACTAAACTTAATTTAAAAACATAATATACAAAGCCAGGCGTGGTGGTGCATGTTTGTAATCCAAGCATTTGGGAGGCTGAGACCAGAGGATCGTGGTTCGTGGACAGCCTCAGCTACTTAGGCCCTCTGCAACTCAGTGAGACCCGGTTTCAAAAAAAAAAAAATAGGGCAGGGGGTGTAGCTCGGAGGTCAAATGCCCCTGGGTTTCATCCCCAGACCTGCAAAAACAAAAAACAAACAAACAAAAACATAATATACACAGGGATTTGTACTATCCATAGCTTTAGCCATCCACTTGAGGTCTTGGAACATACTTCCTTTAAGTCAGAAGGGATGGCTGTATAATGCACCTCTTTTCCCCCTGATTGTTTTTAAGATTTTCTCTTTAGCTCTTAAAAGTCCATTACAGGGCTGGGCTGGATGACAGAAAGCTCAGCTTTCCCCTTCCCCTCAAGAATCCAGTGCTGATATGAAGAGGCAGTTCTGGCTTGGACAGTGATGATGCAGGCCCATCCTCACCTAGGCAGCTTGTAAGGACTGGAATGAGCAAGCACCCAGAGAAGTGGCCCCTGCTCAGCTACCTCACTGTGGCTGCCACTGTGGCTTGGCCAACCAGGGACAGCATATGAATGCTACCAATTGGTGGTACCTCGCTCAGAGAACACAGCAGTGCTCTTCCAGAAGGGACTGCTACAATTATAGTGTGTCCAACAGCCGCATCCAGTATATCTTAGTAGCAAGAGCCACAAGAAGATTACTAGTATGACTAGAAGTTGGCCTCTTCTCTGAAGCAACACCTGGATATGTAACGGTGGGAATCTCATCTTCAGGAGCAAGCCATGCAGAAGACCATGTCACCCTGCTGGACCTTAGGCACTGAGTTATCTACCCCGTCCTGAGGACACCATTCTAACATGGCATCTAATAGAGTGCTCATCCCCTCCCCTGGCATAAGTCCAGTCCAGGGAGATACCAGTAGCCAGGAGGCCAATAGCTGTGCTGAGCCCTTGCCCATATTGCCCTATTAGAGATTACAACATGGTCTACACAGAACCTCACTTCTGTCTCCACATTGGTCTGTGAGCTCAGTGAAGGCAGGAACTGTATTTCACTTATTTGTTTATTCAGTCACTCATCCATTCAACAAACATATGCTGAGTATCTACTAAATGCTATGCATGCTATTAGGTACTAGAGGGCCTGCTATTATGTCAGGACTCAATCAGAGCAACAGAACTACTAGGAGATACCTACATACAAAATAAGAGATTTACTAAGAAGGACTTGAAATTCCATGACTGAGAGAGCCAGTAAATTAGTCTATGGAAGGCTGCTCCTTTGTGTGCTGGTGCTGTACAGCCAGAAGTCATAGGCTTAATGTAGCAGGGCAAAGGGAAACTGTAAGGAGGTATATGGAACTTATACTTTGAATGATGGGTGGTCTCCCCAGAGGAGGCATGGAACTATCATGTCCTGACTCTGACAGGAGACAGGCTAAAGGAGGGGATTTGGCAGGACCTGGGACTGCTGCATTTTGACTGCTTCCCCAAAAAACATGCTGAGCCAGTAGATACGGAGTAACATGCATTAGCTACAATAGCACCTCAGACTTTGCTTGGACTTTCTGATGGTAAAAATTATATGAGGCTACCTGCTTTATGAGGCCAACTATCTGACCTAGAAGAGACAAAACTATAAAGATAGTAAAGAGAGGTTAGGGTAAGGGATGAATAGGTAGAACTCAGAGGGGCGTTTGGTGCAGTGATATTCTTCTGTATGACATAATGATATAAGTTCATCAATTGCAACAAATAAACTACCAGGTGCTGACAGTAGGGAAGAATGCATGTGTCTGGGGACAAGAGTTTTATAATAATAATTATTATTATTATTGTGGTTTTTTGTGGTACTGGGATTCCTGGAAGCCCTTCTACATCCAGGCTACACTCCCAGACCTATTTTGTATACTTTTTTATTTGGAAACAGGTTCTCTTAAGCCAGTGCGGCTGGCTTCAATCCTGCACGTTCCTCCTGTCTCCGCCTCCCAAGTGCGGGTATTACAAGCATGCGCCACCACACACGGCTTAATAATTATTATTATTACTATTATTATTGCAGTATTGGAGTTTGAACCCAGGGGCATTTTATCTTCAAACTATACCCCTAGCCCTATTTTTAATTCTTTCTTTTTCTCTCTCTTTCTTTCATGTTTTTGGTGGTACTGGGGTTCTTAGAAACCGTTCTGCCTTCTGGGCTACACTCCAAGACCCATTTTTATATTTTTACTTGGAAACAGGGTCTCCTAAGCCAGCGAGGCTAGCTTCGAACCTGCGTGATCCTCCTGTCTCTGCCTCCCAAGCACAGGGATTACAAGCATGTGCCACCATGCCTGGCTTCTTCTTTATTTTAAAACAGGGTCTCACTAAGTTGCAGAGGGCCTCATTAAGTAGCAAAGCTAGCTTTGAACCTATGATCCTCCTATCTCAGCCTCCCAAGTACTGGGATTACAAGCCTGCACCACCAGGCCTAATTCTTTATGGCTAAGTGGAACTGTATCATGTGTATACAAGAGGGTTTCCTTTTATATGTAAAGAAGACTATCTCAGAGCAGGAAGATTGGGACAGGGTCTTCCAAAGTAAACTATGGCAAATTAGAAGCTCGTATTTCATAAGCTAGATTTTTTACATTGCTTGTCATTTCTGTGTTGATTTTCTTTTGTTTCATTTATGGATTAGAAAGGGTTTTGTAGTAGTAGGGATTCAACTCAGGGTCATTCTACCTCTGAACTACACTCCTGTCTTTCTGTCTGTGTATATACATATATACATACAAGTATATACATATATATATGGTGTGGGGGGGTACTAGCGATTGAATCCAGGGGCATTCTACCTCCGAGCTACATCCCCATCCCTATTTTTTATTCTTTATTTTGAAACAGAGTTTCACTAAGTTGCAGAGGGCGAGGGCCTCACCAAGTAGCTGAGGCTGGCTGAGAACCCCAACCCTCCAGTCTCAGCCTCCCAAGTACTGAAATTAAAGGCGTGTGCCACTATGCCCTGGACAGAGGTTTTATAGGAATGAAAATGGCAAATGAGAAAGGTGAGTGGACAGCAAGAGGTTACGAGGGCTGTTCCAGATGGAAGGAATAGCGTGAGTTATGCAACAGAGGCAGAAAACACATAATGTGTATGGAGACAAGTCATGTGTTTCACCAAAGTGTAGAAGATAAAATGGAAAAAGAAGAAGACAGGGTTCCAGGTTAGTTGGAATGAGACTGCAGAGTTCTCTGAGTGTTAAAGAACTTCATTCTCATTTTAGTGGGTTTCAACACTGGTTAAACACCACAACAGCATGCAGAACTTTTAGAAAATATCTTTGCCTGATTCCTGGCCTCGATCTTAAGTGGAGAGGGTGATGGCTGTAGCTGGTTCAAATCAAAGAACAAGATCAGAGGATAGAGAATGAGAAAGGATGGGGGTATGAAGGATAGAGAATGAAAGTGATTGTGAAAATAAGAAAACAATGCGGGGCTCCAGATAAAGGTCCAAAACAGATTTAGCAAGAACTAAAATATAGTAATGAAGAGGTCCTAATGAAAGAGAAATGTCAGAGTTAAGGATTATGTTCAGAGAGCAGCATGTCCTATTGGTTGTTAGTGACGAGAGTTGACATCTCCCCATCCCAGACTACTAACATCTGGTGTCCTGCTGGTACTATATTTGGAATAAAAATTTGCAAAACAATATTATGAAATGTTTTCAGCTGAAAACATGGTCACTTTACCTCAGACAATATATTTTAAATGCTACATCAAAGTCTGAGGAAAGTCGTTAGATTAAAAGTTGGGCAAAATAAATCCAGAGAGTTGATGAGAACAGGAGGGAGAGAAAAGAGGTCAGTGGGATACCTATCTGCTCTCAAAACAGAGTGCTAGCAATCCTATGGACTGTGGCTTTAGGATGACTGCTGCACCGCAGACAGTATGCAATTTAAGGCAATATGTAAGGCATGCTCTTGATTCACTGTATTTGGCATGAGACAGGGACTGGTTATGAATTTATCAAATAAAGTGCAACTCAACTTGCCATACAAAGAGTTTGCTTAGAAATGCTAAAGCCACCACAGGACTATGATGTCAAGCTTGCCAAGCTTTGGCCTATAATACTTGACTGTACTAAAAATCAAGTTCAGTAATGCTGTGGATTCTGTTGGCCATATAGAAGGTTCAAATTAAATCTTAAAACTGAGATCCATATACATATCTGAGCTTGTCAAAAGTTAAATAAACCAGTGAAATTTACCTGGAAAGCTTTTAGTGAATAGTAACTTAAAAATATTATAATTATTTGTGATATAAATGTTGAAGAAAAGCAGAGTTTACAAGTCCTGCTAAAACTCGATCTCTGTGGCCACAAAATCAGCACTTTTCATTGCCAAAAAAACCACCATCAGCAGAGAAATAAAAAATGTAAACACAAGGGACAGAGGAAAAAAAGACTAGAAGAACAACCAGAGACCAGATATCAAGCCCGCAATGCAGCAGCGGAGCCGCACTGGAGCCATCTTCCCTCACACCGCCAGGCTCCAGAGAAGAAAGGTAAACAAGGAGCTGAAGTGAGCAGCTGCAGATCATTCGGGTGTAATTCAGCAGTTCTTTCAGCGCAATGAATGTCTAAAACTCCCAGTGGCCAAGCTCATCATGCTTTCCAGGGACTCAGAACGGAGCTCAAAACCAGAAAAGAAATACGCCAGCCTCACGGCCAAGGGCGTGGCAGTGGCGCCATATCGCCAGCAGCACCAGCCTCATGGCCAAGGGCGTGGCAGCGGCACCATATTGCCAGCAGCACCAGCCTCATGGCCGAGGGCGTGGCAGTGGTGCCATATTGACAGCAGCGACGGCGAGCTCAATGCGCCTGCAACAGCTCCTGATCTGCACGCACAATAACTGTGAGTGAAATTGCGGCCCCAAAAGGAGAAATCTCTGTACTGCACTCCCAGGGACTTGTGCAGCTTTGATAATCAACTTGGGTATGATATTTTGCAGTCCAACCCAGTGAAGGAGTAGCAGTGGTAGAGATACCACACCCTAGTCGCAGCTCCCTGTGAGAAAATACCCAGCCCGGCACCTCCATGGTCTCGCGCAGCCTCGATTAACTTCCTGGGTCTGAGACTTTGAGATACAACCAAGTAAAGGAGTAGTGACAGCTGAGATTACAACAGACTCGAGATACAGAGCATCCTAAGTGAAGTCATAGTGACCCAGGGAAGGCACAAACTTCTGAAATCATGGGAAAGAGGAACAACAATAGAGCAATGAATGCCCACAACCCCATATTATCAGAACCTGATAACACAGAAACTCAGAGATCTCCAGAAGATCAAATCAGGAATATAACTGTAGAAATAATACAGGACTTTCAAAAAGAATTTAGATAGAGTCTAAAAGAAATAAAGGAAGCAATCATTGAGGTAAAGGCCCCAATTCAAAGTATAAACAATCGATTAGACCACATGGAGAATAGAATCTTGCTCCTAGAAGATGATCACTCCAAAAATGAATGAATAATTTCTAACTTAGAAAAAAGATTCAACAGTAGGAATCTGACATTGAAGAAATATGGGTCCATTTTAAGAGAGCTAACCTAAGAATCATCAGAATAGAAGAGGGAAAATAAGGTGAAACCAAAGGGATCAATAATCTCTTCAAAGAAATAATAGCAGAAAATTTTCCAAACATAGTGCAAGAGGTTGATACACAGGTCCAGGAAACTTATAGAACTCCCTTTAGGCAGGATCAGAGAAGAGGATCCCCACGCCACATAATTGTCAAAATGACCAATGTGGAAGCCAAGCAGAGAATCTTAAAGGCAACAAAAACAAAAGGTGAAATGACATTCAGAGGCAAACCAATTAGAATCACTCCAGACTTCTCAAACCAAGTCATGAAAGCCAGAAGGGCTTGGAGTAACATTCCAAACTCTGAAAGAAAACAACTTCCAGCCAAAAATTTCCTACCCAGCAAAACTATCTATCAAATTAGATGGGGAAATAAGAAGCTTCCATGACAAACAGAAACTCAAGGAATTTATGTCTTCAAATCCAGCGCTAGAGAAAATACTCAAAGAGATTAGCTACAAAGAAGAAATAGGTAATACACACCAGAACCAGAGAAACAAGATTTTCCATCCAGCAGACAACTAAGCAAAGAAGAATATATTCATGTGTTTATAGGTTAAAATCTTTGGAGATTCATTATTTATTTCAGTCTTTTACCTATTTCTAAATTGTATTTCTAAATTGTTTGCTTGCTTTTATTGTTGCTAATTTTTAGGATTTCTATTTGGAATATTAATATACCTTCAGATATAGCATTTGGAAATATTTTATCCCATTCTATCAGTAACTCTTAACTCTTTTTACATTGTCTTTGGATGTACAATATTTTTTTGGAAGTTTGTTTATTCTTTTGTTGCCTTGCCTTTGAAAGTATATCCAAGAAATCACTGCCAATTTCAGTGTTGTGAAGTGTTATGACCCAGGTTTTCTTCTAAAAGTTATTTTTCAACAATATATAGTGAAAAGATTATTATTTCCTTCACCAAATGTTCTTGGAAACTTTGTCAAAAATAACTTGACCATATATGGAAGAATTTATTTCTAGGCTTTTTATTTTACTCCACTGGTTTATATATCTGCCTTTATAGCAGTACTACACTGTTTCAATTATTGTAGCTCTATAAAGTTTGAAATCAGAAAATGTACATCTTCTAGCTTTGTTCTTTTTCGAGATTGTTTTGGGTATTTAGAGTTCATATTTCATGTTAGGATAGACTTTTTTCTGAAAAAAAAAGTACCTTAAAAAAAAAAAAAGAAAAAAATATCCTCTGGTAAGAAAGAAAGAAAAAAGAAAAAAAATATAAATGTTTTCAATCCTAATCTACTTCATTTAATCTACTGATAATGCAGAAACAACTCATATTCAAGGACTAGATATCCTAAGAACTAAATTTTCCTTCTAAAATAAATTAAAATATATTCTCGTATGTGTCTATAAAAGAAAAGTACATAAAAATCCATTCCAAGTACAAATAATTTTGGAAACTACTCAAAGTTCTTAGAATACTATCTGTTAAAAAATGAACCAAATAGAAGGCTTATAAAGATGCATAATACAGATAGAGTAAAAAGCAAAGTCAGTGCATTGGGAGGATACAAAAACATAGCTACACACTTTAATTTATTTAGTGAAATGTAGTAAGTATAGCTGGGCCTGGTGGCACATGCTTGTAATCCCTGTACTTGGTGAGGCCCTTTGCAACTCAGTGAGACCCTGTTTCAAAAAAAAAAAAAAAAAAATAGGGCTGGGGGTATAGCTTGGAGGTAGAATGCTTCGGGGTTACACACACACACACACACACACACACACACACACACACAATGCAGTAAGTACAGAAACTATAAAACTTTGAAATTTCATAAACATGTTAAAACTTAGAAAACTAGAAAACTACAGTTATGTTTTACTTCATCTTAATCTTCATAATCTTACCAATGTAAGGCTGTATGTTTCTTTATTCTTCCCTACTACCAATTTCAATGTTGTGAAGTGTTATCACCCCTGCTGGTGTTGAAGACTGAACTGAGGATACACTCTGCCACTGAGCTGCCTCCCAACCCTTGTTATTTTTTTATTTTGAGATAGGGTATTGCTAAACTGCCCAGGCTGGCCTCCAACTTGAGGTCCCCTGCCTCAGTCTCCTGAATGCCAGGGATTGTAGGTATGTGTCACCACACCCAGCTATATTTGTCATTATTAATAAAGCAACTATTAGGTATTTATAAAACTAGATTATTTACAGAACTAGATCATCAAGATCAAATTAGTACTTACTATGGTTCATTAGTACCTTTCTCAGTGGAGATAGGGGAGATGTTGGTCAAGGACACAAGACTTCAGCCAGACAGGAGTAAGTTCAGCATGGTAGCTACACTTAATACATATTGAGCATGTCTAATTCAAAATCCAAAACCTGAAATGCTAACACAACCCAAAACTTCTTGAGCTCCAACATGATACTCAAAATTTTGGATTCAGGGTCATTTGGGATTTTTGGATTAGAGATAATGTACATATAAAGACTATACAAAATATCCCCCCCAAAACTAAAAAATCTGAAATGTTTTTCATCTCAAGAACTGCTATAACATCTTTAACAAATCCCTAAAATAAAGGCAATGAAAATCTTAGTTGAGATGACAGCATAAATCTACTTCAATTAACTACTCTAATGAAAAAACTCAAATAACATCAGCCACTTTAATATAATTAGAACAACACTGATAAAATAATCAACTCTCAAATAAAATTCAAAATCACAAAACTGAGTCAAGGAACTTAAAGTGCTATTTCTAAAACTATGTTTTCACGCTCATCTTTGAGACAACTGCACTCCCCTTGAAAAGAAAATTAAACTGAAAATAAACTACTATGCGATGTTAGTAAGGACTGCATGTTACATAAAAGATTGGGTAGATTAATTTGCTAAGAGTAGATCTACCAGACTAAGTAAATGAATAAGGTGTGCACAAAAGATGATGATGAAATACATATTATTAGCTGGGTGTGGTGGCGCACGGTTGTAATCCCCGCGCTTGGGAGGCGGAGACAGGAGGATCGCGCAGGTTCAAAGCCAGCCGCGCTGGCGTAAGAGACCCTGTTTCAAAAATATAAAATAGGTCTGGGAGTGTAGCCCGGAGGTAAAAGGGCTTCCAGGAACCCCAGTACCACCAAAAAAAAAAAAAAAAGAAATACATATTATTCATTTACAAGTTCAGAATCATGTAAGAAAATGCTATCATATTTTTCTATAACACCAATGACATGACTGCTTAAGTTGGCGATAAGAGCAAGAAAAAAAAAGACGAACTGTTAGGTTCTACCAAGAGGCTCTCATCACTTTGTAGGTGAGGAAAACACCCTTCCACATATTTAGGATCCCACATAACAGTCTCATTTCAAGAATTACTTCAGTAGATATACTCATGAACACTATGTACTGCAGAGGGACAGAAATGGTAATTAAGAGCTTAATTTAAAAAAATTCAAATAATCTTTTAGCTCACAGGCTCTGGAAATCCACTAATGCCATTTTCCTCTCATTTCACAGCAGGGGAAAAACAGCTCTAGAAAGACAAGATGACTTGCTCAAGGTCACAGATAACAGCACAAGCAGGACTATAATTCTGGCCTTAAAAATCATTTCGATTTGTCTTTTTCTCTGTACTAGCAGCTAAGAAGATAGTTCATATAAAAATAAAGTAAAATGAATTAAAGATAGTTTAAAAGAAGTCTGTCTATGTAGTGTAGTACCAGCAATATGCTGGGAATAAAGCCCTTGAAGGCTAACAAAGGATAATTCAAAAAGTGAGTCTAATGTTGAGACAAAAATAATAATGAAGCATGTGTAATTACTAGGGGCCCAGTTCTCATCCAAAAATCATTTTATCCATTCAGCCATGTACTCTGTGTATGAGGTACATCCTACTGCCGTTTTCATTTTGCAAGCAAGGAGAGACAGCATAATGAAGGTAGTCAGTGGTGAGGTCAGGAGACTAGAAAGGATTCAAAAAGAAACGGGAAAACAACTTATGTGTCTCATTGTCAAAAATAAGTATTTAAAGCCAGGCATGGAAGTTTAAAGTAAGTATTTAATCCCAGTATTTTGGAGGCTGAGACAGGAGGATTGTAGGTTTGAGTACAGCCTCAGCAAGTAGTGAGATTCATCAAACTAGCCAAACTCTTATTTTAAAAATAAAAATAAGCCAGGCATGGTGACACATGCTTATAATCCTTGAGGCTGAGACAGGAAGGTCGCGGTTCGCGGACAGCCTCAGCTGCTTAGTAATGCCCTTTGTTACTCAGTGGGACCCTGTTTCAAAATAAAGAATAAAAATTAGAGCTAGGGGTGTGCCCCTGGTTTCCATCCCCAGTATAACAAAAAATAAAAAAATAAAAATAAGACAGGGCTTGGGCTATAGCTTGGAGGTAGAATGACCCTGAGTTCAATCCCTAGTGCCAAACACAGAAAACAGTATTTAACATTTAAAGATCAAAAATATCTTTAAAAGGCAAGATATTTTAGATGTTTCCTATTCTTTTGTCTTTTCTCATCAGATTCTTCTAGGTAAGGGTTAATAGTTTTTAAAATAAGTTAGAAGCTAATATATGGGCATATTTATATTGGCCTGTGATGCATATCAGAAAAAGTTCAGTTGTGGAGATTCATAAAATAATAGGGAATGAAAGTAATATCAGTGTTTCTCCTCAAAATAGAAGAACAAGCATTTGAACTTAATGTTTGAGAGTCACATGTTTTTATAAGTAAAAGAGTAAAACCTTTGCGCTGCTTAACCAGGCAACAATTATTTCAGATCAATTTTCTGTACATGAAATAAAACTTACCTGTTTTAGGGTACAACCCAAATTTCAAAACTCAGATGCCTTGCAGTAATTCTAATAAGGGATGAATGGATAGATATACAGGTGGACAAATTAACCAACAGATATTTTTAAGCCTACAGAAAATAATGAATATATGATTTTTCTTAATTTTTGGAAGCTACTTACCATCTTTTTTCTTTTATCTTGTTCTGTGGGTGGTTCTTCATCTTCTGTTACTTTGGGTTCTTCAAGATGAGACATCAACATACAGCTACAATTTAAAAAAAAAAGCCATGTTTTAAATAATAAAAAATACTGATAATATACTAAAAACATGCCCTCCAAATCGCTGAGAACAAATGCTTGTATACTACAATGTGAGGAATAGATTAGCTAAATTAGATTTACATTTAATTTTTTCCTCAATTATAAAAGGAAATCTCACTTTAAAAAGAACATAAAAAAATCTACAGTATTATTTAACTTGGGCAATTAAAATAAAGTTTATGAAATGTATAGAGTACTTCTGACCAAACATTACTTGCTTTGGCAAGGTATAGATTTTATATCTTTCTAAAAAAAAAATACAAACACTTAAAATACTTTTCTCCTAATCTTCACATTTGCAGATCACACATGCAATAATTTAAATGATAACAACATTAAACACTAGTAATTATGTCGCAATCTATTTTAGCTCCAGATGACATTACTGTGCTATGGGGAACTGGTCGCTGATAGCACTGGTACCTTCAGGATGGTTATAAATCATTTTATTTTGATTATCTGCACCACTGCTCCTCACCATTAGAGAGATAATAGAAACACAGTTTCCTACTCAGCCCACACAGGTTCTAGGGAGACAAGAAATGAATATTGTCTAGTGAGTCACAGTGATGGAACAAACCCTACCATTTCCTCACATACAACAGAAGAATGCAGTAATCTGTCAGAGCCAGGGGTTCCTAACTATAGTTTATTAGGGATTTCTAATAAACTATGACAAAGAAAGCTTGGTTTTTCTTAGATTTTATAGCAAGTATAGGTGAAGGACAATTCTTGACTCAGCTTCATAAATAATTCTTAATTTAGGGTTAAGGACAAATACTAATACTGAAACTTAGTGGACATGGGTGTCTTTTATCCCTATCCCCCATCGTTAAAAAATCACAATTTTTAGAGCAACTACTTCTAACCCACTCAGTGTATACTGGTGAAATCAAGCAGTAAGAATCTTAGGCTGGAAATGAGATGTTCTGAAAAACAGAAAGAGCTCAAACCATAACTCAACTTGGAGCTGCAATGCTCCAAGATGATTGATTCACTGTGTTATACAATAAAGCATTGCACGAGTAGTTGGCCAATGGATTCTCTTAAAAAGTGAGAAAAACAGAACACTACCGCAACGATGCAAAAGCTATTTAGTAAAATAAAATGTCTAACCCTAGTCTGTATTGACTGACTACTGTATGGAGGTTCCTTTTCATTAGCCATGTTATGCAGACTTGAATTCTATATGCAGTAAATATCGGTCTCCATGGAGGCACACTTTATTTTGCATCAAATTCTTCCATTTCATTGCAAAATTTGTTAACTTATTTATACAGTAAAAATATATTAAAAAAAATTCTCAGCCAGGTGTGGTGGTATATGCCTGAAATCACTGTATTTGGGAGGCTAAGAAAGGAGGATTACAGGTTCAAGGCCAGCCTCAGCAACTTAGATTGACTGCTTCAAAATAAAAATAAGCACTGGAGGTCTAGCTTGGAGGCAGAATGCCCCTGAGTTCAATCCCTAGTACCAAAAAACAACCAAAAACCAAACCAAAACAAAACAAAGAAAAAACTGTATTCTGCCTTCCCTATGTTCAAAAATGTATCATTAATATATATAGATATATATATTAGTATATACACATATCTCCCACTTCTGTGTTTCAATTAGCAAAATCACCCAAAGACCCAACTAATTGTGCTTTACAATTCTGCAAATTGCACTTATCTGGGTCTCACAAAGGTAGAAAATGAGTACTTAAGATTTTTTTTTCTCTGAATCAAAAGCTCAATGTTGAAACTCTCTCCTGCAAGAAAATCTCTAATTAAAAGTGAAAATGAGATAAAAGATAAGCAATCATGTTTTACTTAAAAGGAACATGAGCTGGGCATGGTGGTAGATGTCTGTAATCTCAGTACTTGAGAGGCTCCCTCAGCAACTTAGTGAGGCCATCTGCAACCTAGTGAGACCCTGTTTCCAAATAAAATAATAAATAGATCTAGGAGTATAACTCGGAGTTAGAAGGCCCCTAGGTTCCATCCCCAGTAGCATGCGCGCGCGCGCACACACACACACACACACACACACACACACACACACACAAAGAGCACGTGAGAATTAACAGATTTCTAATAAGCTAAAACGTTTGGATTGTGAATACAATAATAGTAACAGTAATAAAATAGTACCAAAAGAGTTCAAATAGGAATAACCAACATATAGAGAGCCAATTCTCCATTCTATACTCAGGGCAGAAATCACTGAAAAACTTCAGATACTCTAACAAACTAAATGAGAATCTTTCTCAACAACAAACTCCAACTAGCTGGAAACAGTGGTGCACACCTGTAAACCCAGTACTTGGGAGGCTAAAACAGAGACTAAAGGACAGCTTCAATAACCTGGCAAGACCCTGTTTCAAAAACAAAACAAATTGGGCTGGGGTGTAGATCAGAGGTAGAATGTTCTGGGTTCAATCCCTAGTAAACAAACAAACCAAACAAAAACTCCAGCCAACAAACCACAACCAACAAAGGTTGGCAGGAAATTTTTTAAATAATTCTGGTCAATTTAAGATACCTGCAGTAATTCCTTTCACTTAGTACAAACTCTGGGCCCTAAGTCATTCAGTCATTTTACAGATATGAAAAGTGATGTTGAATTTACAAACACTAATTGAGTACTGATAAACAGTATTTGCCCTCAAAATTTTCCAGTCTAATAAGTGAACTTTTGCTTACTTTGGAGCATCAAATATGGATGCTTCAAATTTGTCCTTAATATAGCACTTGAACAAAACCAGAAGATCTGAAAAAAGTCTTGGCACATTCTATCTGGAATCTGCATGAGCAAAGGTTGGGTAGGCAAGTTATTCAAGTCATGTTCTTGATATCCAGTATCAGTGATTTTCAAACTTGAGCTTGCCTCTGAACCATTTAGAGGGCACTGTAAAAGCACAGACCGCTGGCTACCACCTCCAGAGTTTCTAATTCAGCAGGTTTGGTTGGGAACTGAGAATTTGCATTTCTCATAATTTATTCTGGAATGCTGATGCTAACTGTGGTGGCACTGAAAAGCTGTTCTAGTATTAACTTCCAAGAAAAATGCAAAAGGCATTCAGAGTCTGGGTGTTGCACAGGCATTCAGCAGGGAGAGGCTACAGCTTTGCCTGTTAACAATCAGAACCCCCTCTTCCCCCTCTCTCTCTCTGCCCTTTGTCCTAATGTTAACTCATAGTAAGAATATAGAGACAAAGCCTTGAGCCTTAGAAATACATAGAGCCACTTAAAGCCTTTAGCCTTACAAATTATAAAAACAATTACAAACCCTAAGAACACAGTGACTCTGCCTGACGATAGCAAAAGCTTTATGCTTGCTCTTAGAGATTACACACAGCTACACTGGTGGTAATTTGTACGTCTGTTTCCCTCTTATAATTTGGGACATGGCCTTGGTATGGGAAATGTAAACTCCATGTGTCACTTCAAAGTACCCATAGTTGATGGAAAACCCACACAGCCCAATAGAACACAGGTAAAAACAAGGTACATTAATGACCCTGCACTATCTGGGGACAAGAAGGCACCACCTGCCTAATAAATAAGTTACTAGCTTGTTGCCTTGACAACACTGATAAGAACATACCAATAAGAAAACTGTATTTAAGGGCTGGGATCAGAGAGGGAGGCAGAGTTCCATTTTCAGGCTCTCCAGTGTATCTTTCAGGCATGCTCCTCTTCTTCTCTTTCCTTTCTATTTCCTATTGACCTTGTAATAAAATTTGTTTAAGCTGCTACCGATTTATTAGTTTTAATTTCTCAATTCAACTTACCTATTTGAATCGAGGAAAAGAGCCCACAGTGCCGCTACAACCATAACACTAATGTTGAGAAGTGGGACACACAGGCACTTTGTTAATTGCAGTCTTGTACCAGGAAAAATTACCCAAATTGCTTCTATTTATATCTTTCTAACACTCATCAAACTGATTTCAACCATCATTATTTTTGATGCTATGTAAGTAGCTTTTCAGGTAGGCTGATTTAAGAATCCATTTATGGATCACTTCACATAAAACTAAACAGACATTATTTAGTTGGTCTCCATAGTGGACACTTAGGTTGCTTGACTTCCTCAGTTAAAAAAAAAAAAAAACAAAAAATAAACAAACAAACAAAAAAACCCCATTAATCTTTCCAGTTTCCTTCTTCGATGCTACCATATGCTTCTGGAAAAAGCTGATCTCAGTCTCAGGACAAGTGGCTCAATAAGCAATGCTGGTGATCCTGTTCCCATGGTCCATGACTACTTTCAGCAGGGACATGTATAAAGAATTCTGGACAATGAGATACAAGGGAAAGTCTGAGTAAATGTTTGTTTTGGTGGTACTGAGGATTGAAACCAGGGGCATTCTACCTAGGAGCTACACATTCAGCCTTATTTTTAATTCTTTATTTTTGAAATAGGGTCTCAATAAGTTACAGAGGGCCTCAGTAAGTAGCAAAGGCTAACCACAAACCTGTGATCCTCCTGTCTCAGCCTCCCAAGTACTGGGATTACAAGTGTGTGCCACTACCCCTGTCTTGACAAAATGATTTCTAGAAAAGGTTTACCTTTTTTGAAGAAAAAGAAGACAACTTGTCTGCCACTGCAGTATCACTAATTGCCATGCTTACAACTACTTGGTATAGAGAGGGAAGACAGCCTGCAGATGAGATTAGTGTACTGAAGGGGTACAATAGAAAAAAACGGGTTCTTTGAGGTTGAGAAGACTACAATTAGCTAATCCTATAGCCACTCACCTATAGTCATTTTGTTGTCAGAGACTAATTCTTTATTGTTAGAGCCGAAAGTTCTTCTAAAGTCCCTTATATAAATACCTTATGAATATTTCATTTCTGGGTCCCAGCCAAGAAACAGTTTCTTTATCCTGATAAACTTATTTCCTTCTACTTGAAAATAAGAACCATGTAACCCCTAATGTTTTTCTTTTATGCACTGGCAGACAACACACAGGTAACAAGTTTTCTATCCAGACACCACAGACTTCCCCAGAGTTTCTTATCTGAGCTCCCTCAATCCAATGTTAATAACATTCTATTACAATGAGTATAGTATGTGGTTTCCTTACATGTTGTCTCAAATCTTCTTATGGTCTCAATATAAGCAACTGAACATTGTATGTTAGGAGTAGAGAAAAGTGTCATAAAGGAACAGAGAAAGAGGCAACAAATTCTTTAAGTCTAGAAAAGAATCTTAAGCCAGGCGTGGTGGCGCACGCTTGTAATCCCCGCGCTTGGGAGGCAGAGACAGGAGGATCTCACAGGTTTGAAGCGAGCCGCGCTGGCTTAAGAGACCCTGTTTCAAAAAAAAAAAAAAAAAAGTATAAAATAGGTCTGGGAGTGTAGCCCAGAGGTAGAAGGGCTTCCAGGAACCCCAGTACCACCAAAAAAAAAAAAAAAAAAAAAAGGAAAAGAAAAGAATCTTAGAGGTAAGTATCTGCTGGCGAGGCTGAGGAAATGACACATCAAGAAGAAATATTACTAGCCAGGCCATGACAGTGCATGGCATGCTGGGGACGATGAGCAATCCAGGGAGCAGGAGAAAACTAGGAGTGCTGTCGATTATGAATCAGCACAGAATAGAGGTCCGGCAATTTATTCTGCAAGAAACTGGGCTGTGAATTTTAGGAAGTGGGGAGTATGAATGAGAGGGTGAAATTGGAGAAAGACCCCAAGGAGGTCCCTAAGGCCTACACAGAACATCAGAATGAGGAACTGAGGTTGCTTCTAGCATTCTCTGTTAGATTCTGAAGAGCCATTGGGTGTGCAGCATATCGAACTAAGAAAGAAAAGTCCTTAAAAAGCTTCCTTGTTTCAAATAAGACTACTTCCTTTATAGCTGGTATGTTTTACTCTCTCGAGCTATAAAATACACAATTTATGAGTCACTTTTTAATCAATTTTATTGCCTCTGTGTTTCCTAAAATGCTGGCTAAGTTTCTTCTTCCTTCTCAAATTTTGGCAAGGGGATATCAATTTCATTTCCCAACATTCCTGATGGTGAAATATTATATAAGGAAAGAAAGGGGAAACAAGCGTGCTAAGCAGATGAGCAGAAGAAGGTCAATCTCTAGCCTCACTAATACACTTCCCTGGCTCAGTGAAAGAAAAATTCTACTAAATGAAAAATAAAATAGCAATAAATAGGCAAATCTAAGCCGGGTGTGGTGGTACACAATTATAATCCCAGTACTTGGGAGGCTGAGACAGAAGGATTGCAGGTTTGTGGCCAGCCTCAGCTATTTGGTGGGGACTTCTACAACTTAGACCCTGTTTCAAAATAAGCAATAAAAAATTAAGCTGGGGGTATATCATGGAGGAAAATGCCCCTGGGTTCCATCCCCAATACTGTTAAAAAAAAAAAAAACTAGTTTGCATAAACTCTTAAAGTGAAACTCCGACTTCCGGGAAGATGGCGACGGAGAAAAGCAGGACTTATGAGCCCCGCTAACAACCAAGCTCTATTACAACAAAATCAGCGCCTTTCATAGCCAGAAAACACCATCAGCAGAGAAACAAAAAATGTAAATACAAGGGACAGAGAAAAAAAGGTCTGGAAAAACGAGACACCAGAAAGAAACCAGACCGCAGTGCTACAGCCGGAGCCGCGGCGCAGAGCGGTGGGCGCCATCTTCTTTTGCAGCACCAGGCTCCAGAGAGGAGGGGGACCCAAAACGGAGCTCAGAGCCACAGAGGAGATACGCTGGCCTCATGCCTGAGGACGCAGCAAAAGCAGCAGCGCCTTACTGCCGGCGGCAGCGGTGAGTTCACTGGACAGCTCTAGACCAATGCACTCAACAGCCCACCAGGATCCAGAGAGGAGCGGCGGAAAGCAAGCCGAGGTGAGCCACTGCGGAAAGGCCGGGCGGAATTCGGCAGATTTTTCGGCGCAGGAAATATCTAAGCTCCCAGGGGCTGGGCTCTGCACACTCTGCAGGGACTCGGAGCTCAAAACCAGAAAAGAAATACGCCAGCCTCACGGCTGAGGGTGTGACAGCGGTGCCATACTGCCACCGGCGGCAGCAGCAGAGAATTCACTGAGTCCACTACAGCTCCATCAGCACACTCAACAACAGTGAGTCAAATTGCGGCCCCTAGAGAAGAAATCCCAGTACTGTACTCCCAGGGACTTGACCCAGTGGGGGAGTGGTAGTGGCAGAGATATCACACCATAGGAGAACGCCCAACCTGGCACCCCCCCCCCATGGTCTAAAACAGCCTCGATTGACTCCCTGGGTCTGAGACTCTGCCATACAACCTAGTAAAGGACTAGTGGGCACTGAGATACCACAGACTCGAGATCCAGAACACCTTAAGTGTTAAGTCGTAGTGATCCAAGGGAAGAACCAAGAGAAGGCACAAACTTCCGAAATCATGGGAAAGAGGAATAACAATGGAGCAATGAATGCCAACAACCCCACAACATCAGAACCCGATAAAACAGAAATTCAGAGATTTCTAGAAGATCAAATCAGAAAAATAACCTTAGAAATAATACAGGTGTTTCGAAAAGAATTCAGAGAGAGCCAAAAAGAGATAAAGGATGCAATTAATGAAGTAAAGTCCTCATTTCAAAGAACAAACAACCGATTAGACCACATAGAGAATAGAATCTCACTCTTAGAAGATGATCATTCCAAAAATGAACGCATAGTTTCTAATTTAGAAAAAAAAATCCGACAGCAGGAATCTGACATTGAAGAAATATGGGCCCATTTTAAGAGAGCTAACCTAAGAATAATTGGAATAGAGGAGGAAAAAGAAGGTGAAACCAAAGGGATCAACAAGCTCTTCAAGGAAGTAATAGCAGAAAATTTTCCAAACATAGAATGGCAAGAGGTCGATACACAGGTCCAGGAAACTTATAGAACTCCTTTTAGACAGGATCGGAGAAGAGGATTCCCACGCCACATAATTGTCAAAATGACCAATGTGGAAGCCAAGCAGAGAATCTTAAAGGCAACAAAAACAAAGGGCCAAGTGACATTCAGAGGCAAACCAATTAGAATCACTCCAGACTTCCCAAACCAAGTCATGAGAGCCAGAAGGGCTTGGAGTATCATATTCCAAACTCTGAAAGAAAACAACTTCCAGCCAAAAATTTCCTACCCAGCAAAACTTTCTATCAAATTAGATGGGGAAATAAGAAGCTTCCACGACAAACAGAAACTGAAGGAATTTATGTCTTCAAAACCAGCACTAGAGAAAATACTCAAAGAGATTAAGTACAAAGAAGAAATAGGTAACACACACCAGAACCAGAGAAACAAGATTTTCCATCCAACAGACAACTAAGATTGGTTATCTGTGGAGATTCATTATTTATGTTAGTCTTTTACATAGCTCTAAATTGTATTGTTTGCTTTTATTGTTGCTAATTTTTAGGATTTCTAGTTGGAATATTAATATACCTTCAGACATAGCATTTGGAAATATTTTATCCCATCCTATCAGTAACTTTTAATTCTGTTTACATTGTCTTTGGATATACAATTGTTTTTATTTTTTAGGGAGTTTGTTTACCCTTTTGTTGCCTGTGCCATTGAAATCATGTCCAAGAAATCACTGCCAATTTCAATGTTGTGAGGTTTAATGACCCAGATTTTCTTCTAAAAGTTTATAGTCGTAAGATTTATATTTAGGTCTTTTATCTATTTTGAGTTAATGTTTGTATATGGTGTTAGGTAAGGGTCCAATTTTATTCTTTTTAATGTAATTATTATTTTTCAACAATATTTAGTTAAAAGATTATTATTTCCTCCACCAAATGTTTGTGTAAACCTTGTCAAAAATAACTTGACAATATGTGGAAGAATTTATCTCTAGGCTTTTATTTTACTCCAGTGGTTTATATATCTGCCTTTAGAACAGTACTACACTGTTTCAATTATTGTAGCTTTATATGGTTTGAAATCAGAAAATATACATCTTCTAGCTTTGTTCTTTTTCGAGATCGTTTTGCGTATCTAGAGTCCATATTCCATATTAGGATAGATTTTTTTTCTGAAAAATAAATAAATAAATGTATGATAGTTTCACCGAAAAAAAAAAAAAGGAAAAAATATTCTCTGGTAAGAAAGAAAACAAAAAGAAATATTGAAATGTTATCTTTAAGTCATCAAAAGCTTGGTATCAGACAAATGAAACTGTTATGTGAGATTATCATTGTTAATTTTGAATAAATTGCTATAATACTAGATGTCAACCACTAAGCCAAGCATGGGAAGGAGGGATAGGGAGGGAACGGGGTGGGGATCGGGTAGGGGCTAATTGGGCGATGTGTACATGTATGTCTACAAAAGTTATTTTTTTTATCCCATTATGACGTATGAATACAGTGCACCAATAAAAAAATTAAAAAAGAATAAAAACAAAAAAAAGTGAAACTCCCCTTTCTTCTAATAGAATTAATTTTCTATGCCATTCCCAAGAAATACTGGCATCAGGAATAATAATATCCACTGTTGACTATTCGTTTACCCAGAAATATACAATTTTCTTAGGTAAAATAAAGAAATGGGATAATTAAAAGAGCAAATAAAAGCTCATGTTCATTGTTTCCACACAAACTGTTATACCTAAATTTTAAAATGCCAACATAAATATGCTATAAGGACATAGTAAGCTGCAAAATAAGCATAGGCTTTTAGGTATACCACAATTATTTTATGTAAGATTACTGTAACAGCTACCTAAATAGCTCCCCCACCTCCAGTGCAGTAGTTTCCCAGTTTTAACAGGCTTTTAGGTTGTGAGCACTTTCAGGAGACTCAGCTGCTTCCTTACATAGCACATGCCTGACACAAATAAGTCTGAAGATAGAGACCTAATTTCATATGTCAGCTATGCTGAGCTTCTAGGTACCCAGAAATTTGGTTAAACCTTATTTTGGGTGAGTGACTGAGGCTGTTTTTATATGAGATTAGTATTAAAATCAGTAAACTTGGTAAAGTAGGTTGCCCTCCCCATTGTGATGGGCCTCAGGCAATCCACTAAAGATCTAAAGAGAACAAAAATGCTGAGTAAGGGAGAATTTATTCGTGCCAGCACCAGGCTGGGAAATGAGGTTTTTCTGCCTTGAGACTTTGATTGGAACTCATACTAACTGCTATCTGTAGCCTCCAGTTTGCCACTGTAGATTTAAGATGTCTCAGCTTCTATAATCACGCGAGCCAATGATTTTAAATAATAAACCATATGCATGTTCTGTTTCTCTGGAGAACCCTAGTAAACTACTTATGTAGGTAAAGAAAATAGGGTTTTTGACCTTTGTTCTAATTTATTCTCAACTGAGAATACATTAAGAATTCAACAGAACCAGAAAGATTAACTTTCCTTAAGTGAACTGTTTAAATAAACAGAAGGGGAAGCTAGAAGTTAAGTTAGCTACAGAAGTATATATTTTATATATACTTTATGAACTTTTCTGAAAGTTGAATTGCATCCAATGGTTCTATGGACTGTAATTTATAGACTCTATGTAACCCACACAATTGGAGTAGGAAGATTTATCTGCGATCCAATGTAGCTACTCTTAGAAACTGAGATTCAGAAAAGATGGGTCATTTGTTTCTCCACTATACTTGCACACAATGAATAACACACTGGGATAAAATCAATTGCCAAACAATTGTGAAAAAGGAAGAAAACTGACCAGTCATATGCTCTAGCTGCCCATGAGCATTAAGCCTCATGTCTAGACCTTTCCAGCCTGGATCACTCTATGGTCCCCTAGTCAGTTTGTTTTCATTACTAACAGCATTTCCCTTTCCAAACCAACTTTTACTTTATGCTGAACTTGGCATATTGAGTAAAAAGATCTATCCTGTCTTGACTCTTCCACAAATCTGCTGAATCAATGCACTTTTCTCAGCTGTGGTATCCTGATTTTTAATATTATGACACTATAAGTAGGTAATTTCTGAACTTTATTTCTAACAATTTCCAGATTCTCCTTTCTTTCAGTTAAAATGAATTATAGTTTTGTTTTACCTCCTATACTCTAACCCTTAGCTCTCCTTGAAGACTCTACTATACGATCCTTTTTTTTCTTTCTATTAAAGCAAGACCTAGAATTCTACTCTGTTATGTGCTCTTCACAAAACATATATAACTACCTTAATTCACTGTAGTGTATGCATTGTGCTATATGGCATAGCTTTCTCTCAACAAATTATATATTCCAAAGGGCAAGGAACATCTGAACATATTCCAATGATTTTACGAATACTTGTAAAATTTGTTACATAATGTTCACAAACACAATACTTACAGGCATGTCCCATAATATTTTTTAAAGAATTGCCTACATGAATCATTTATTACTTTTAGTTTATAGTCACAAAAATCAATGTTCTCTTTTATATTAACTAAATGACATGCCAAACACATTTTTATATATGCTAAGATTTAACACCATATCTGCTTTTCATATTTTTCAGCAAAATATGACTCAAATGGCAATTCTGTTTGCTATAAATGGCTTTATGAAGAGCAAAGAAAACAAGCTCAATATTATGAATGAGAAGTCATGTAGTACAGAATCTCACAAAATCCTGTTTACCAGTATATGAAATATGCTCTTTATTAGCAGTAATAAGGACAGGTATACTAACCATAAAAAGATACAATTTTTTTTTTTTTTTTGTGGTGGTGGTACTGGGGTTTCTGGTAACCCTTCTACCTCTGGGCTACACTCCCAGACACATATTTTTTATATTTTTATTTGGAAACCTGCGTGAGCCTCCTGTCTCCGCCTCCCAAGCGGAGGCAGAATGCCCCTGAGTTCCATCCCCAGCACCACAAACACAAAAAAGATCTCAAGCTTTATTAAAAATCATGATTACAAAGATGCTCAGACTATCACTGTAATATACCTAACTCCAAGATCAAATAATAAATATATAAGCAAAATAATAAAAAATTCTGTATAGAATATTGAATGTTTATATTATGCTTATATGGTAATAATAAAAAAAAAGTAGCATGTATTTAATTATTCCCCAAATCCAAATGTGATTAAGTAAATGATCCACCTACTCTTTATAAGTTCCTGTTTCAGGATCTTCTGTCATGACATCATGTAGGCCTTCCACTGAGATATTTATAATTCCACAGAACTTATCTTGGATAACACTAGAATAAAACAGACAATCAAACAAACAAAAGACCCAAATTAACTGGAGTGTTTTAACAGGAAATTCTTTTTTTAAATCTAAATATATCTTGAAGTAAAAGAGAGTTTTTCATTCTGAAATACAAAAGAAAGCTTACACACACACACACACACACACACACACACACACACACACACTTTTTTCTAACTCAGAAGCTTTCATTTCTCTTTAAATAAGACACTGGGGGGTGGGGGAGATGGAAATCAAGCTGAAACATATTAACATTTAGTTTCGCAATATAGTAACCAAAACCTAAAAAGCATAAGCTAAGTGTCCAAATGCAAAAGGCATTAAAGAATAAACCATAATATCAGAGGGGAAAAACACATTGAACACAAGACACAGTGTGTCTAACTATTTTAAAATTATAATTTAAGCCGGGCATGGTGGCGCACACACTTTTAATCCCAGCATTTGTGAGCCTGAGACAGGAGGATCATGGTTAATGGAGAGCCTAAGCTATTAGTGAGGCTCTTTGAAACTGCAACTCAGCAGGACCCTGTTTCAAAATAAAGAATAAAAAATAGGGCTGGGGTATAGCCCGGAGGTAGAATGTCCCCGGGTTCCATCCCTAATACTGCAAAAAGAAAAAGAAAGAAAAAAATTATAATTTAAACCTTAAAGGTAAATGTTGAAAAACTATGCTCAGCTTCTGCTAGAGATTAAGTGCACCCTTTCCTGTTTCCCCCAAATAAAATCAATACTTACTAATAAATCACGCCTCAAAGTTTGAGTTTTCTCTCAGTACAAAGCAACCACTACATACACATAAAATACTCATTTGTTTATGTAACAATTTCCCTCATTCATCCAATGTACAATGCACAAGACTCCAAAGACTACAATATTATTTCTTTTTTTTCTTTCCTTTCTCTCTCTCTCTCTCTCTCTCTTTTTTTTTTTTTTTTGGTGGTATTGGGGTTCCTGGAAACCCTTCTACCTCCAGGCTACACTCCCAGACCTATTTTATACTTTTTATTTGGAAACAGGGTCTCTTAAGCCAGTGCGGCTGGCTTCAAACCTGTGCGATCCTCCTGTCTCTGCCTCCCAAGTGCAGGGATTACAAGCGTGCGCCACCACGCCTGGCTACAATATATTTCTTAATGCAAAAATTTTACCTGTGTCCACACTAAAAACTTTTTTCAGAAGATTATTAGTGTGCTTAAATACAGAAAGATAGATTAGATAGGATAAATAATTTAATATTCTTTATCATACATTCTTAGGTTAATTTTATTTATTTATTTATTTATTTATTTTTAATTTTTTTTTCTTTTTTTTGGTGGTACTGGGGATGGAACTCAGGGGCCTTCTACCTCTGGGCTACACTCCCAGACCTATTTTATATTTTATTTGGAAACAGGGTCTCTTAAGCCAGCTAAGGCTGGCTTCAAACCTGCGTGATCCTCCTGTCTCAGCCTCCCAAACTCAGGGATTACAAGCATTTGCCACCATGCCCGGCTCTTAGGTTAACTTTTTAACTACAACGTGCTGATAAAAATCTCTGCTCTTGAAGATACTGTCAAGAAAAAACATGTCATAGTCTGGAAGATAATATTTGTAAAATATATCTTTGGTACAAGATTTCAATCTAGAGTATACAAAGAATGCTGAAAACTTATTAAGAAGACAAACAATTTGGGCGTGGTGGCACACGCTTGAGATCCCTCTACTCAGGAAGCTGAGACAGGAAGATCGTTGGTTCTCCCTAGTTTTCCCTTATAAGGGAGAGCATACAATTTCTTATTTTTTGTGACTGATTTCACTTAGCATAATATCCTCCAGTCCCATCCATTTTTCTATAAATGATGTAATTGTGTTTTTCTTTATGGCTGAGTAAAATCCCAATGTATCCATATCCCATAGATTTTTAGTCCATTCATCGGTCAATAAACATGTCTTGGCTGGTTCCATAATTTGGCAATTGTGAATTGTGTGGTTATGCACATAGATACGGATGCATTAGCTTGGTAGTTTGGTTTCCATTCTTTTGAGTAGATACCAAGAAGTGGAATTGCTGGACCATATGGTAAGCTTGTTCCCATTCTTCTGAGGATCCTCCATACTGTTTTCCAAAGTAGTTGCACTAATTTGCAATACCACCAATGTCATAGAGTTCCTACTTCTCTACATCCTTGCCAGCATTTGTTGTGGTTTGTGTTTTAAATGATTGCCATTCTAGTTGGGAGTTAGGTGAAATCTCAGGGTAGTTTTAATTTGCATCTCTCTGATTGCTAATGATGTTGAGCATTTTTTCATGCATTTATTGGCCATTTGAATTTCTTCTTTTAGGAAGTGTCTATTTAGTTCCCTTGCAAAGATCTTCCATATTTATGGATAAGCAGAATAAATATCAAAATGGTCATATTTACAAAAAGTGAACTACAGATTCAACACAATACCCATTGAATTACCAAGGTCATTCCTCACAAACATAGAAAAATCAGTCCTTAAATACATTTGGAACAACAAAAAACCCTGAATAGCCAAAGTAGTTCTCAGCAACAAAAACCATACAGGAAGAATCACAATACCTGACTTTAAACTATACTACAAACCCATAGTAATAAAAACAGCATGGTACTGGCACAACAACATATATAGACCAATGGAGCAGAATAGAAGACTCAGAAACAAATCCACACACTTACAGCCAATTGATTTTTGACCAAGTGGCCAAAAACATACACTGAAAAAAAAAGACAACCTGTTCAACAAATGGTGTTGGCAAAACCCTTTAACCATATGCAGAAAAATGGAAATAAACCCTACTTTCTCACCCTTCAATTCAAGATGGGTCAAAGACTTGGACATTAAACCAGAGATCTTGTGCCTCCTTGAAGAGGGCATAGGTCCAACACTGCAACACATAGGCACAGGTAAAAACTTTCTCAATAAGACCCCAAAGGCACAAGAAACTAAAAGGCAGATCAATATGTGGCATTCCATTAAAGTGAAGGGTTCTGTGCAGCAAAGGAAATGGTCAAGAACCTCAGTTAAGAGCCAACAGAATGGGAGAAGATATTTGCCCCACTTACTCCTCTGACAGAGGACTATTCACCGGCATTCACACTTCCAATATGAACCATTCTCTGACCACTCTCTAACCTCTGTGACTAAGCACTTTGCCCTCTGAATTTCCAGTAATACAAGACCTCTGCATTACCCATTTGATAAGTAACTCATACAGCATCTTTCATATAACTTTTTTCTAATGTTCTTTGATTTTTCAGGCCTACACTGTCTAAGATTATAAGTAACTTGAAGCAGAGACCATGTGTTATATTTTTTTCATATTCCACAAGGCAACATTATGTGAACTCTCAATGAATTTTCAAGGAAATGAGTGATCCCAAAAGCTCAAGAATTGCCCTCTCATGTTTTCTTTTTACAATTTTTCTTCTTTTTAAAACCACAAATCCATATTTTGGCTATTACAAATTGTGCTGCTATGAACATAGGTATGCATATGTTGCTGTATTTCTCTGAATTCAACCCCTTTGGAAAGATACCCAGGAGTGGTATAGCTGGATCATATGGTGGATCTATTCCCACCTTTCTTAGGAATCTCCACACAGATCTCCATAGTGGTTGAACTAGTTTGCATTCCCACCAACAGTGTAAAAGAGTTCCTCTTTCCCCACATCCTCGCCAGCATTTGTTGTTATTTGATTTCTTTATGCTTGCCACTCTGACTGGGGTTAGATGCAAGAAGATGAAAAGCCCTGGAGAACATTATGTTAAGTGAGATCAGCCAAGCACAGAAGGAGAAGATACATATGTTTCCTCTAATATGCCCAAACTAGGAAACACAAAAGGATACCAGTGGGACTCCAGATATTGGAGGGGAAATACTAGCTAAGTTTGAATGGAAAGATAGGAGAGGAGGAAGGCCGATATTGATTAATGAGGCTCTACACCTGAACATGTGTAAAATTATGAATAAGACATGGTTAACCTGGACAACCAATGGTGGGAGGGGGGAAGGGAAAACGGGGGTGGGGGGGAGAGGGCACCAAATATAGTTTAAATGTATACTATTTATGTTCAATAAAAAATTGTTAAAAGAAAAAAAAGAAAATGATAAGAATAATAAAATAAGAGAAACTGAAAAAAAATAAATATATTCTCTCTAAAAATAAAAATAAAAAAACCCACAAGTCCGGATAGCTGAGTTGTAGATACTAGATATTACAACTGATTACTTTATCTGAGACATGAGCTAGAAAACAGAAATCTATATCTGAAACAGTCATTTTTTTAAAAAAATTCAAGAAGAGTTTAACATCAAGGAGAATGAAAAGTAAAGCATTAGCAACTTAAACATTTTCTTCATTTTTTGACTTGTGACACTTTGCTTTTCTCATTTTATATTCTTGTTTGATATAGTTATTACCACAAACATGAGTTACAAACATGCCACACAAAAGAACACAGGCTCTTTATTTCTCCACTACAGAGGCTCAAACACAGAGCTTCCCACAGGAGGCAAGCGCCCCACCACTTACTGTACCTGACTCCAGCATGGGCCTTTTTAAATATTTACTCATTTTGTTCTTCAAGTATTATCAGTTCTCTTTATCTACGAGTTCTACATTGTGGATTCAAACAACCATGAATCAAAAATATTTGGAAAAGTTTTTTTGAAAAATTTACTGTACTGAACACATACAAATATTTAAAATATTATTATTGTTGTTCCCTAAACAGTACAATAACTACTTACATAGCATTTATATTACTGTTAGGCATTAAAAATAATCTAGTGATGATTTATTTTATTTTATTTTATTTTTGGTGGTACTGGGGTTCCTGGAAGCCCTTCTACCTCCGGGCTACACTCCCAGACCTATTTTATATTTTTATTTGGAAACAGGGTCTCCTAAGCCAGTGCGCACGGCTGGCTTCGAACCTGTGTGATCCTCCTGTCTCCGCCTCCCAAGCGTGGGGATTACAAGCGTGCGCCACCACGCCTGGCTCTAGTGATGATTTAAAGTATGCAGAAGGATATGTGTAGGTTACATAAAAATTCCATACTATTTTATAGTATAGCATCCATAGGTTTTGATGCCCACAGGCATCCTGGAAACATTCCCCTGTGGAGACCAAGGGAGAATTATTACATGGTAAGTGATGCTACACACATAGAAGCATTAAATAAATAGGCTAGGCTAGGGCAAAAAAAAAAAAAAAAACATACTCAGCAAATAAAGACCATCTCATTATTTAAACTAAATTCCATGTGGTAGTGACATCTGCAATTCTAGTACTTGGGAGGCTGAAAAAGGAGGTTTGCAGGCTCTCAGCCAGCATCAGCAACCTCCTCATGAGGCTCTTTAAAACTTCATGAGATTATTCCAAAATAAAAAGTAAAATTGGGTTGAGGGCATGAGGTAGAATGCCTCTGGGTTCAATCCTAAGTAACCCAGCCTCCACAAAATATGTAAGTTTCCATTAACTTTTTCAGTCAAGTACACATAAATAAGCTATACTTCTTAAATTTTATCTTAATATTTCCTAAAGGCTTTTAAGATGTTTTCTGGGTATATAATAAAATATAGCCGGGCGTGGTGGAGCAGGCTTGTAATCCCCGCGCTTGGGAGGCAGAGACAGGAGGATCGCGCTGGTTCGGAGCCAGCCTTGCTCGCTTAAGAGACCCTGTTTCCAAATAAAAATATATTAAAAAAAATTAGGTCTGGGAGTGTAGCCCGGAGGTAGAAGGGTTTCCAAGAACTCCAGTACCACCAAAAAATATATAGAGAGAGAGAGCTGTAGATCATGCAAAGTACAGAAACATAATGCAGTGATTTTTCCTTGCTTTTGAAAATTATGTAATAAACAAGTTGATCAATCTTTCTTATTCAGCTAACTTAAAAACCCATACTGATTTAAAATTATTGCTCTTATATCATGAACTCAGACCATAGTTGTTTAGAAACAACTTTGGCCCTTTGAAAGCCAAAACAAAATTTCAATCGCCAAGGTATATTTAAATGAAATATTCTAATATTCAGTTGGTTAGCCTTAATAATACTAGACTGAATAAGAACAGGTCTCTAGATGTATTTTTTCCAATTTTTACTAGTATTTTTTCAGTGTGTATTTTACACTCCCATGTATTAGATAACTGACCCATCATAATAAAGCATGTGTCTTGAATTCTCTATGTGTAAGTGGTATCTTCACGTATTTACATCATGTCTTGGGAGAAATATGGGCAAAGTTTTCACTTAAGTTTTCAGAACAGTTTATAAGCAGAAATTGATGATACAACATCATAGTATCAATTTCATAGTAGCAATTTCATAGATACAATTTCATAGTAGCAGTCACAAGAAAGAAAGAAAATCAAAAAGAGAAACTACAGATGAGCAAATAAGGCAACCAAACTGAGGGAGATGAGAGGGGGATGAGAGGGGGAAGAGGAAAATTCGCTAATATACATGATGTTCATTCACAAGCATACCAAAGTCAATCATTAAGCCAAATATGAGAAGGAGGGGAAAAGGGAATGGAGTGGGAACTGGGTAAGGGCTAACTGGGTGATGTGTGCATGTATGCCTCTACCATTTTGTACTCCATTGAGATGTATGACTACAATGCATCAATAAAAAAAATTTAATCAGAACTTTAATATGCTAGTTTTCTCTGATCTAACCAGTCTGTACTTACACTCATTACAAGTTACACCTAATATGTGAAGTAATTCTTGCATTATTATATCTTGAATATAGTGGTAAGTGAAATTGGGATAATTTAAGCTTTTAATTAAGTCACAACTAAAAATATTCTCTTAAAGTGGGATTAAAGTATAGTAGTTTATCGAATGAGTCACAGGAAGAAAGCTGTGATTTATCAATCTTATTCTACAGCACCAGAGACTATAAAAGTGGTGACATTTACGTTATAATCAGCCCCCCACACACTTGAGCCAGGACTGAGGCTACAAATACTTTTGTCACTTAAATGGAAACATACACCTTTTCTACACAGTAATTCAATGTATGGTCACAGGAAAGTATATTAAGAAATTTAGTCCCCTTAACAAATACTGGCCCAGAAACAGGTTAAAAATTCAAAGTGGACATTCAATATCTTAAAATGAAAGTCAATTGTTTTAATACAACAATGGTCCTCACAAAGGCTTTTATAAAATAAACCATCTCTTCACATGCAGACCCTTGCACTTCCTCCCTCAAGCCATTATCTTCAAGACTGTAAGAAATAACTAATTCTGTAAGTAATAGGATAAGTAGAAATTGTCACCTTTGTGATTTTCAAGAGAAGAACTACGCATGCAGTAAGAAACAATGCCAATGAAGACACGCTAAGGTCAAATGAAGAGATGATCAGCGTCTGGTATAGAACAGCTGGAGCAAACAGACTGGGCTGGGCCTTCCTCAGTGATTGCTTTGGGTGTCAAAAAGTCACTTGACCAAACTTTGTTCTTCTTTTAAAAGAGATATAAAGGAATTGACAAAGAGTTGGTACTTATGGAGTTGGGGGTATGACCTTACCATCGTAAATGTTAGAAATTGGTGAAAAAAAAGCTATACAATAAATTATTACAGGTTAATCAGAAAGATACAACTTCAGAACAAATAAAAGGAGCCAACTATGCAAATGATATTAAATTATATAAAAAAGTACTTGTGTCTTGAGATTAAATTCCTGGGAAAGTACTGTATGTCACACAACTCACCCCAAAAGGAAGATAATGTGACCCTAGAGAACAGTGTTACATAATTAAAAGGGGTCTCTGATAATGATGAAGACACTGCTGTCAACAATTGGTAAGAAGCTACTTGTCAATAAAGCAGAAGATGGCAAGTTAAAAGTTAAAAAGAAGCTTAAGCCAGGCATGGTGATATGTCTATAATCCCACTACTTGGGAGGCTGAAACAGAAGGATCGCAGGTACAAGGACAGTGCCATTACTCTTAGTGGACCCTCTGCTACTTAGTGAGACCCTGTTTCAAAATAAAAAAATAAAAGAGGGCTGAGGATGTAACTCGGAGGTAGAATGTCCATAGTTCAACCCCTAGCACCAAAAAATAAACAAACACACACGCACATGCATACATATATACATACATACAAAAAAGTTCAAAAGTTCATATTATATTTAAAGCAGATGGCAGGGGAAAAGTGTACTGAATGTAGGAAGCCTTCACTTAGACCTCCTTCCTTGCTGAATGTGAAAGAACTCATACCGGAGAGAGGTTTTATATTAAGTGTAGTATGAAAAATCTTTTCTGCAAACACACCTGAATGAGCACTGCAGATTTCATATCAGAGAAAAACTGTAAGAGTGCATCAAATGTGGGAAATCCTTTAGGCACAGGTCAGCTCTTGTTCAACACCAGAGGCTTCATGCTACAGAGTAAAGCTCAGGGTGTAACCAGTGTGGCAAGATCTGTAGGGAAATGCTTTTTTCCCCCTCTCTCTAGGTGCCTGGAAGTTTAAGACTCAGCAGTTGGCTTGAATATTGTATATTTTGAGTAAGAGGCACTGTGTCCTAAAAGTTAAGAAAATAGGCCTCAGAACTAGTCTCAAATTCAATGTCTTCTCTGCCACTTAATGGATTGTGACTTCATGCTCTCTGAGCCTGTTTCCTCATCTTTCCTTCAAGAAAGAGTAATGGGGATACTTTCTAGGGTTGTCTTAAGAACAATATGAGTTGTATATGACAGTTAACTGCCATTAATTATTTTATAGACATCCTAAAAATTTATAAACATTTCTAAATCTGTCTAAAACAAGCAATTCAGCATTAAGGGATTTGGGGTGGTTATAATGTATTTTTTCTTAACATTTTTGTAATGGACTATGATTTCTTACTTAATCTACAAAGTCTATTTAAACTATAATGTCTATATTTAAATTTGACAAATACAATATAAGATCAGTTTGTCCTTGAGAAATGACTGGGATTCGAATACACATTGTGAAGGAAACCCTTGCATGACATCAAGAGCTTTCTTTAGAGTTTTATATCTGTTTTCAAATTTGACTTCAAGCTCTAGGTTTCTCTTTTCTGTGAACATGAAAACCTCATTGACAATGAATAAAACTCATATGGGGGGACTTTGAAAATGCTAAGAAGCATTTGGATAAAATTATAACATGAAGTAAGAGTCTAAAGTAGTATTTTATACTATTCAAAAATACATGTATAATTAATCTAACAACTTCATATAAATAGAAATCTGACTATTTTGTTATGGCTTTAGAAGTCTAATGCATTCAAGCTGAGCAAAAAAGCATCTAATTTTCAGTTAGGAAAATTAGGGTGATCACCTTGTATTTGGACCTGCCTTATGTAAGTTCCTGGCCAAATTCCTCCTACACATTGCAAGCACACACAGTCTTTCTCTCAGCTCCTGAACCCTGAGTACCTCTGCATCTTCTCTCATCTACTACTGGCAATTTCACAAGCCTCTCACACTTAAGATATCAAACACCAAACTTATGAGTGCCATCCAAAAAAAAGAAAAGAAAAGAAAAAAAAGAAACCAAAACAAAAAAGATCAAAATGAGGTGTTCTGCGGGGCATAACTTTCCTTCCACTTAAAAACACAAACCCCAACCCTAGTTCACTCAGTCCTGCATGACCTGGACCTTTCCTCGCTCTCTCTGACCTCACTGCTTTTCAGTTCTCAGGCTTTCACAGGGACTTTCCATCTGCCCAAATTCTACTGCCTGAATCTACCTGATTAGTTGTATTTACAATAAGAATAAAACTACAAACAGGTAGGATCCTGATTACAGATGCCATTCAAGGAGATTCCCACAGATGAGAAGCAGGTTAATTAAAAATAAAGGGTTTTGAAAGCCCAAGCACAAGGAAAACTATACTAGAAAGCAAAAAGTCTTGCTGTTCAGTGTCTCCAAGAAAAGCATAAAGAAAACAAACATGTATAAGGCTAGAACGAGGAATATTGAAGAAGATATTCAGAGAAAGCAACAAGACTTTTCAAAGTCAGGGCCCAACAGGAACCATGCTGGAAGCATCACAACATGATTTCAAGCTATACCACAGAGCTACAGTAACAAAAACAGCATGTTATCAACACAAAATAAGACTTATAGATCAATCAAACAGAAGATGCAGAAACAAACCCACGCACTTATAAAAATTAAAAAATATGTTTAAAACAGTATAGTATCAGTATGGGGAAAAACAGACTCATTGCCTTATTATTATCATTTCCATAACTGTGAAACCATTAAGAAACTAAGTAATAAGCTGGGTGTGGTGGCGCCACTAGTAATCTCAGCATTCGAGAGGCTGAAACAGGCGGATCACGGTTCTCAGACAGCCTCAGCTACTACTTAGTGAGGCCCTTTGCAACTCATTAAGACCCTGTTTCAAAATAAGGAATAAAAAAGAGGGCTGGGGGTGTAGCTTCGAGGTAGAATGTCCCTGGGTTCCATCCCCAGTACCACACACACAAAAAAGGAAACTAATTAATAAACAATTGGAGAAATGTGATTCATATCCCTTCCCACTAGCCTAAAAGGGCTCACCAGTAGTTCCAGTAACAGAAAAAACAAAAATAATTTTTTTTGTTTTTGTTTTGCAGGTCTGGGGATGGAACCCAGGGGCATTTGACCTCCGAGCTACATCCCCTGCCCTATTTTTATTCTTTATTTTGAAACCAGGTCTCACTGAGTTGCAGAGGGCCTCACTAAGTAGCTGAGGCTGTCTGCGAACCGCGATCCTCCAGGTCTCAGCCTCCCGAATGCTGGGATTACAAGCGTGCGCCACCACACCCGGCTTAAAAAAAATTTTTTTTAACGAGAGATAAACAAGTTACTATTCAGTGTGAGAGGGATGTAAATAAAGGCGAATGGCAATCAGAAAGGCCCTGTTTTGTTTCTCATACTCTGCTCTCCTTCCTCTTAGCGAAAGAGACATATCCCATTACAAGTCCTTACATACGTCGTTCTGACCTACATACAGTTCAGTGATCGGAGTAAAGGAGCTGCAGCCTCTTAATAAGCACACGTGGGAACAATCTGCTAGGAAAGCCTAGCAGTAAAGCTGTTTGTCAGTAAATCATCAAAGGCTCCCTAGGCTTTCTTTTGTTCTATCTAAGAACAAATACACATGGAAGATTTTACTCATTCATTGCTGTGTAAGTTAGAAAACTGAGTGAAAACATCCTAATACATGTTGGTTGGTTCTCTATTGCAAAGCTTCAACACTTAAGGATAACTCATAAGCTCAAGAAATGTTCACATGAATATTATGTTTGTATATTCTATTTCTTGACCTGAGTGATGGTTAACAGGTGTATCTACATCTGTATGGGATTTATACACCGTTGTTTGAAATGTTGCTTGTAGTCTAAGGGCATGTATTTGTCATGTATTAACACTGATGTAAGTGGGTTGGGAGACTCCTAAAAGTAAAATATAAAGGGTAATGGGAAAGAGAATAAAAATCTAACAGTTGTGATTTCAAAAGACACAGATGGCTATGAGGTAGGCAGCATGAGTCAAAGCAACCTTGGAACTTTCAATATGGGAAAATTCAAACTCAGTGAAAAGCTGAAGGAGAACAAAGATGCATCCATGGAATGCCTTTCCCTATAATCCTTAAATTGTACACAATTTCTTCACTCTCCCACAATGTCTACCCTTCCCTCTATCACTTAGCCTCCAGCTATAAAAACACTGGCAATCCCTCAATTCCAGAAGATAGGAAATACCTTGCTCTTCACCCCACCCTTCCCCTCTATCACTTGTGACCTTCTTCTATTTCCTGGCCACTCCTCTTGAAGGGGTCATATACCCTTGAACCCTTCACCAATAACAGATAATAAATGTCTACTCCATTAATAGGTTCCCAATTTTTCCAGAAGAGAGAATATTTTTCAGACTTCATATCAGAATTATAAACGCTACCCACTTTTTAATCTATGCAATAAATTCTATACTTGTCACTTGTTTCAAGGGAAGAAGACTGCCCGGAATGTCCTGGAATTTTAACCACCACTTATCATCCTCAATGGAAAATTAAAAGATCTAAAAAATCCTTCTGAAACACCATCATTTTAAATTAGCCTATCTATTACTGGGTATTCTAATCAAGAATCTTTAATAAACAATGGAGAAAAGAACTTCTAAGAAGTGGTAGAGAAATATACAAATGTAAAGAAGGGCAAGCCAGCTTTTTTAGTTATATTAATTTAGAATATTATTTGGTTTTAACCTAATTTTTTTTTGTGTGGTACTGGGTATTGAACCCAGGGGCATTCTATTTTGAAGCTATACCCCCAACTTTATTTTTTATTCTCTATTTTTGAAACAAGATCTCATGAAGTGGCAGAGAACTTCACTAAGTAGCTAAGACTGACCATAAACCTTTGATCCTCCTGTCTCAGCCTCCCAAGGACTGGGATTAAAAGTGGGCGACACCCTGTAACTCTTTTAAAATAGGAGCCGGGCGTGGTGGTGCACGCTTGTAATACCAGCATTTGGGAGGCTGATACTGGAGGATCACGGGTTCGCAGACAACCTCAGCTACTTAGTGAGGCCTTTCACAACTCAGTGAGACCCAGTTTCAAAATAAAGAATAAAAAATTGGGCAGAGGTTGTAGCTCAGAGGTCAAATGCCTCTGGGTTCCATCCCAGACCTGCAAAAAAATAAAAAATAAAAAAATAAAAATAAAATAAATAAAATAGGGCTGCTCAAAATGTGTAACAATGAAATATAGCAACTGTAGTAAAAAAAATTACAATACACATATCACTTTGATTATACCTTGAGTTTTTAAACTGTGCAAATAACAAATAACATAATGTGACCTGGCTAATATTTTTATAGGATGTAAAAATATTTTACCTGCTGACAATCTCTGAAAAAAAAAAAACTTAATGAATACCACTGTTGCAACTTTAACTCCACTTATACACTAATATTAATACAACTAAAGTTTTCTAGTGGAGCCTAAGTCAATTATGTTATATATATAGAATATAAAAAAAAGATTTTTCTAAATTTGCTTCTTTCAATTTGAAAATCTTAAGATAAAGATTTTTTTTAAAAAATACTTTGTTATAAGCCTGGCGTAGTGGCACACGCTTGTAATCCCCGCGCTTGGGAGGTGGAGACAGGAGGATCACGCAGGTTCGAAGCCAGCTGCGCGCGCTGGCTTAGGAGACCCTGTTTCCAAATAAAAATGTAAAAAAATAGGTCTGGGAGTGTAGCCCAGAGGTAGAAGGGCTTCCAGGAACCCCCGTACCACCAAAAAAAACAAAAACAAACAAACAAAAAACTTAGTTATATGGATTTTCCCAAACATCAAATAGCCAGCAATGTTCCTCTGAAACATCTTTTGTGTGTGTGTATGGATGAAGGGGGACTGAACCCAGGAGCATTCTACCTTTAAGTTACACCCCCAGCCCTTTTTTATTTTTTTGTTTTGAAACAGGGTCTTGCAAGGTTGTTCATAGTCTGGCTATAGCTAAGGTTGTCCTTGTTTCTAATTTCAAATGTATCTCAAAACCACTCTCAGCTAGACAGCTTGCTGAACTGAACTTTTATATATCCACTGCAGATCTCCTAAATCAGAACCCTGGGAGGGGCTACATGGGGCGGGGTTGTAAACTGTCTTTTAAGAAGCCATTAGGTGACTGAGTTTGAGAACCACTGGTTCCAGGTATAATGAACAATGCAGCACCCACCTTTTTATAAGTATTTCCGTCTCACAATATAAACTAAATTATCACTTGGTTTAAAAACTCCCAGATTGTTTGAAAATACGTTCATGTAACTTTAATAATAAAAATACAAAATTTGGGGATGAGAAAGGCAGATTCAAATATTTAAGATATACTTAAGAGAAAATTCAAGTGCCTATTTGTGATTCAAGTCACTATTAACAAGAATGGGCATTTACCATATGCTTAATATTGTGCAAAGTGGTACATAAGTATAAATGCATGCTAATGGAAAAATATATTATTACCACGACTTTAATTTTATCTACATTAAACATTTTTAATCAAGGCTACTAATGTCTCCTGAGGGTTCTTTATATGGGTTTTTTATATTTTCTAAAAAGCTATTCTTCTTAGCTACTTTGTCTTCCCAAATCATGGTCTAAGTGGTTGTGGCTACTATAAAGAGTACATCATTTTGGTTTCAGTGTTCTGTACTGAATGCTGAAAGGTTAAGAATCACTATCCTTTACTACACAGACCTCTCTCCTGAACACCTACTTGCTCGGAAATCTCTCTTGGACATTTGATATGAACATCAAATTTGCTTTATATAAAACTGAATTCATAACTGCATGAGGTGGTGAAGCACGCTCATAATCCCAGTACTTGGGAGGATCCCAGGTTCATGGCCAGCCTTGGCTACTTAGGCCCTCCGCAACTTAGGGAGGCCCTGTTTCAAACTAAGGAATTAAAACAGGGGTATATAGCTTGGAGACACAAATGCCTTTGAGTTCAATCCCCCAGAACTGCAAAAAATGAATTAATAATTAATTAAATACAACTGAACTCATTATTTTGCCCCACCCGTATCTCCACTCCTCTTGTTTCCTTGGTTCAGTGAATGCAACTCAAAACTGCCAAAGCCAACACTCTGCCACCCCTCACCCCAGCCCAGGCCTCCAGGTTCTCTTTCCTGGATCAGTGATTCAGAGGTCCTATCATTTTAATTCTGCTTCCAGTCCTCCCAGAAAGTATGAACTTTCTAAGGGTAAATCTAGTGGTGTCTCTCTACTGCTTAAAATCTTAAATGGCTCCCTGTCACCCTTAGATTATATCATGGTATTATAGTCTTCATCATCAAATCCCTCACAATTCTAGCTACACTAACTTTTAGTCTTGAAAAGCAGCATTCTTTCTCTTTCTGAACCTTTCAGACAGTGTTACTCAGCTTTCTTCACTGGGCTGATTTCTATTTACCATTCACAAGCCAGTTTTGATGCTGCTTTTCTTCATGAAGCCATCTGTCATTTCCACATAAATTCAGTCTAATGACATGTCCAAGTACAGTATTTGCTACACTATACAGTAACAATGTGTGTCCTCTGGATTTTAAGCTCTAACAGGAATAGAAACTATGTCTATTTTTTCACAGTTATAATCCTAGAACACAGGCAGATATAGAGCATGAAATTAAAAGTATAGGTCTAGTCAGACAGACATAGAAAGTGCCCCAAGCTGTGAGAATGTGGGACAATTACTTGGACACTCTCTGCTTCTTTGCCTGTAAAATGTGGAAAGCACTACCTTACAATATTATTTATAGACTAAACATGATATGTGAAGTATTTAAAAGACTTTGGTGCACAGAAATGTTAGCTACTAAGATTACTTATCATATTACCTAACAAAGAAATTTTTTGTTGAATAAATACAGTATTCACAAATTATTAAAAATACACTTTAATAATACTAAACCCATATAATTCATATTTCCAAATAAAATGCATAATTGTATAAGAAGAATTCAGTTTCATTTATATCCATGTGGCATTATAATTTTCTTATAGTCAGCCTGTAGTTGCATTATAAAGCAGAATGTTCAAAGAGAATAACCTGTGCCTCGCTTTCAGGAACAATTTGTTTATGAAGTCGAATCTGTTCCAAACTCGGGCTTTCTAGAGAATTTGGGGAGGTGTTACAAATTGAGGTAGTTACATTATACCTTGCTGACTGATAAAAACTGTAATATTCAAGTCTATTTTCCCCTGGATTTTCTGGTGCCTTTAATTTTTGTTTAAACTGAACAACTTTATAGATCAAAAAAATGATTAAAACACAAGCTAAAATGAAAAAAGCTAGTAAAATGTCAAAAGCCTCATTCAACTTCTCAACTTCTTGAGTACAAATTAGAGATGTTTTCCCTGACACTGAAGCAGCATCAATTGGTAGAGCACTGTTTTTTTCCAAGTTCAAGTTAACAGAAGAAGTAAGTTGTATTTGCACAGGTAACACTGCAGTAGTCTCTAATGGATTACCAAAGGTATTCTCTTGAAAAAATGTACTGGCAGGTGAAGTACGAATTCGTTCCCAGAAAGTAACGCTCTCAGTCTCAGGATTTTCCAAATGTTTCCCATTTGTGGTTACTTTATGCCAGGCCATCATTAACGCAGTGGTCTTGTGAAGAATATGAAGAGAGTTTACAGCCCAAGCTCTGGATACATTTGTCGAAGATGTAATACAATTTGTAATGTCAGTCCATTTAATATAACTCAATGCTCTGCCACGCATGGATGGGGGATTCTGACAATGGATGTTTAGAATAATGGCTGAAGATGCTAGCCAGTCTCGAAGGCCCAAAAGTTTGCAGTTACATTCCCAAGGATTAGAATTTGCCTGAAGATGAGTCAGTGAAGACAGTGGCTTAAGGACCCTTGGATGTATGTCTGTAAGATTATTAAATGAAAGATTAAGAATCTTCGAAGATGTTCCCATGTTTTCAAATGTATCATTATCAATGCTGATTATTCTGTTTCTATCCAGGTTAAGGTAAACTAAATTCTTTAACAAGCTAAAAGTGCCAGAATTTAAATTTTCTATATCATTATAACTTAAGATCAAATGTTTATGGTTATTAATTCCACCAAACCCATCCTTACTAACATTTTTAATTCTTGAATTTTTTAGTAGAAGATGCTCCAAGTTGATAAGTCCTTTAAATGCAAAGGGTCGTGCTTCAATAGGATTATGAGACAAAGAAAGTCTTGAAATTCTCAAGGATTTCAAAAGCATTTGATGGTACTTTTGTTAAATTATTACTTTCTAGATACAAGCTATTAAGGTTTCCAAGTTGGTGAAAGCCTGAGTCTGATATTCTCACAATTTTATTAATTGATAAATCAAGTATCTGAAGAGCAACCATACCAACAAAGGTACCACTCCCAAGAACAGCGAGGCTACTCCTTTGTAGATTTAAATACTGAACTGAAGCTAGATCATTAAACACTCCTCTTGGAATAAAAGATACTTGATTAGATTGTAAATGTAAGCTATGAAGATTTGAAGGTCCCTTAAATACTTTAGGATCTAAGCATTTTATTAAATTATTATTTAGATATGGAAAATATAGGTTTCCCAATTGAACAAAGGCTTTTGGATATACATACATAATGCTAGAATTATCCAAATATAATGCTATCAGAGAATGAAGACCCGTTAACTCACTTTCATTTATCTGAGATATTATTTCCAGTCAGAAACAAAAAAACTGTACTCTAAGAAAAATTCTTAGGAATACTTGAAAGGCCTAGGTTACGGCAGTCAGTTTCCCAGAGAAAAACTGGCAAACAGACGGACATCCAACTATCTCTTTATGGAATAATACTAAAGAAAAATAGGTAATAAGCAGAAACAGTTGTAGGCAAGGCAGAGAAAACTGTAATCCACAAATATCCCTGTTCTTGGTTTTTCTGTTCATATCAGAATTGGCTATAAAAAGAGAAAGTAAAACTTTAAATTACCAGAGAGTTCTAAAGTGAAAGGTTTGTAACATGAAAACTTCTGCATTCTGTTTAAATTAGAATCAGTCAACAATAGAGTATATCATACTACGGAAGAGTATAAAATAATAAGCATTTGAAATAGATTCCAGAATCATTAACACCTCCAAACCATTAACCCATTCTCTGACAAAATAATTCAAATTTAAAGAACTGTGAAAATGTTACTAAGTTAATTTAAAATATTACAATTGGTTCTAATAAAAGTAACAAATGATGAAGGAAAGACAATCTTTGGACATAAGTCCCTTTACCCATTTTAGGTCTAGTATGGAATAAGGTTATAATTTTTGATAATACAATACAGAACAAATTCTTTTTAAACTGCAGTTTTTCACAAAACTAAATTGCTTTTCACCCAGCTAAAAGTTTATATTTAAATAATCTTACCAAGAACAGGAAATTCATATTATTAACATTCGGCTGAATCAAATAAAGGTTCTCTTTTTAAATCTGAAGAGCGACATTTCTAAACTCCATTCTTTCTGTGTCACTGTTGACCTCCAGCCCTCCACCTTTTTTTAAGTCACAGTTTGCTCAGGAAACACCACTCTTCACACTGGTTCCTCTGCAGTCAGTGTGTAAAATAGAGGTTGCCATGGATACAGGAAACTGAGAGACAGGAAGTAATTTTATCTCTGTTTCAAAAGTACTGTTGAAAGGAAATCTCAGGAACTTATTTTTCAAAACACACTTGGAGTTTTCCTAATGTATAGATGTAAATACCTCCCCAAATTTAAAAGTAAGATTTTTTACAAGTCTATTTGCAAACTTTAGCTATCCAGAATCTAAATATCAACAGGTTTTATCAATAACAGATAATAACTGAGTGAAAAAGCAAAGTGAAGTAAAAAGTACATAAGTAATATAAATTTACAAATTTTAAAAAGAATAAAATATTTATTTTGTAGTCAGGCATGTTTGCACACACTTATAATCCCTGTATTTGGAAGGCTGAGATAGGAGGATCGCAGGTTCACAGTCAGCCTTAGAAACTTAGTAAGGTCCTCTGAAACTTATGAGGCCCTGTTTCTAAAAATAATAATGATGATGATGAGGTTGTGGGGGGAAGGTCCAGCTCAGGCTCAGAGGTAGAATGCCCCTGAGTTCAACCCCCAGTACCATACATCTACACAGCAAAAAATATTGTTTTGAATACATATTGGAGATTCCAACTGTATGCCTTATTTTTATAACTAATAGGTAAAATAAAGGCCAGGTGTGGTGGCACATGCTTGTAATCCCTGCATTTGAAAGGCTGAGACAAGATGACAGCTCACAGACAGCTTCAGCTGCTTAGTGAGGTCCTCTGCAAGTAAGTAAGACCCTGTTTCAAAATAAAGAATAAAAAATAGGGCTGGGGATATAGCTCGGAGATAGAATGCCCCTGGGTTCCATCCCCAGTACTGCAAAAAAAAAAAAAAATAAAATAAATTAAATAAAAAAATAAAAAAATAAAATAAAATAAAATAAATTAAATTAAAAAATTTTAAAAGTAGGTAAAATAAACAATTTAGACTAGTGGGCACAGTGTTGTTATATATCCTCTAGGCTCTTTTTTTAATTGTTCAGAACACTTTTGTGCATAATAGCACTATCAATTAATATCTTAATATACTAAGGCCTATGCCTTGGGTTGAAAGGTAAAAAATTCACAGAGTTAAGCCAGGAGCAATGGTGTGTACCTGTAATTCGAGGTACTCAAGACTGAAGCAAAAGATCACAAATATAAGGCTACCCTGTGCTATTTAGCAAGACCCTATCTCAACATTTAAAAAAAAGGCTGGGGAGGTAGCATAATGGTACAACAACCCTGAATTCAATCCTTAGAGGAAAGGAAAGGGGAGAGGAGGGACGAAGGAGAGAGGAAAGAATACAAGAAACTAGAAAACAACAGGGTTCTCATGTTCATTTGTTTAGTATTTCCAATAGCATACAAAGTGGAATAAAATATGGTTCCATGAAATTTTCAATTGTATCATATAATTTAAAGAGTTAGGAAAAAGTCAGAATGTACTAAAATCGAAGTAAAATTTAAATGGGAAAACCACAAAATAATAAGATCAGAGCACTAATTAATTTTTCTTCTACTCCTAAGTTTGCAAAGCAGACAAAAAGACAGATCTTAGAAGCAAAATTTTTAGAAAATTATACCAACTACATTATTGACAATGAAATGAATTTATGTTTCTCACACTGTAAAAAACAAGAAAAACTAAAGTGACTGCAATGAAACAACTAAATCTAAGTAGTACAGGTTGATATATTTAAAACTCAATGTCCAGTAAAACAAAGTTTAGCTTTTCTGTTGCTCTAAGAGATTCTTATTTTATTGCTAGTGAAGACCAGAGATCAAAAGAAGTAGATGCTGAAAGGAAATTCTGAGGCCTCTTCATTTTACTTGCTATGATCATTTAGTGAAACAAGTGGCCACTCAGGTTTAAGAATAGAACTGCCAAGTTTATCAATTAATACTGCCTTTACTGGAAGGTATATTTCCCTAGCTTTGACTAAGTATTATCATTTTATAACAATCCAGTCTCATGAGCTTTAAATCCTGTAATGCGTTTTGTTAAATCTTCATATGATCTCCACTGTGCAATAATTCTCTCCAATCTGAACTATGACATTTTGATTTTGCTCTGTTAAAAATGTCAAGATGGGCCAGGCATGGTGGCGCATGCTTGTAATCCCAGCATTCAGGAGGCTGAGACAGAAGGACTGTGGTTCATGGACAGCCTCAGCTATTTAGTGAGGCCCTTTGCAACTCAGTAAGACCCTCTTTCTTTCTTTCTTTCTTTCTTTCTTTCTTTCTTTCTTTCTTTCTTTCATTCATTCATTCATTCAATTTATTTTGTGGTGCTGGGCATGGAACCCAGGGGAATTCTACCTCCAAGCTACCTGTTCAGCTCTATTTTTTATTCTTTATTTTGAAACAGGGTCTCACTGAGTTGCAAAGAATCTCAGTAAGTAGTAGTTGAGGCTGTCCTCGAATTGCTATCCTCCTGTTTCACCCTCCCAAATGCTGGGATTACAAGCATGCGCCACCATGCCCAGCAAGAGACCCTGTTTCAGAATAAAGAATAAAAACTAGGGCTGAGGGTGTAGCTCAAAGGTAGAATGTCCCTGGGTTCCATCCCCAGTACCATAAATAAATGAATAAATAAATAAATAAATAAATATGTTTCCCCTCATAATCTTTTTTTGATTCATACTAATATTAAGTATAACTGTTTTTGAATACTGAACTCACTGGCTCAAGTGGTCTTCCCCCTATTTCTTTCCAGGAAATTGATCCACTGAAATTTGTTTCTCCTTGAGCCAGGCATGGTGGTGCACACTTGTAATCCCAGCATTCGGGAGGCTGAGACCAGAGAATTGCGGTTCACAGACAGCTTCAGCTACTTAGCGAGGTCCTTTACAACTCAGTGAGAGCCTGTTTCAAAATTAAAAACACTAAAAAAATAGGACTGGGGGTGTAGTTCAGAAGTAAATGACCCTGGGTTCCATCCCCAGTACCAAAAAAAAAAAATTGGTTTCTCTCATTTTTATCATTAAATCTTCTTTTACACTCCTTTTTCTTCTAAAAATCTCATGCTTCAGGTAGCAACATTTTCTTTTCCACTCAGATCCTAACTTTAAAAGAATACAACTACATACATATTGTCCTATTATCTTCTACATTTATCTAGATATATGGTATTCCCCCAAAGCCTATGTGTTGAAGGGTTAGCCCCTGCCCGGTGTTACTGGGTGGAGATGGAAACCTGTAAGAGACAGAGGTGCAGTGGATGTCTAGGTCACTGAGGAGTGTCCTAGAAGGTGACGGGGAGATGTTGGCCACGTCCTCTCTCTTTTGCTTTGAGCCATGAGCTGAGGGCTTCTATTATGTTCGTGTTCTCACTGTGACATCGGCCTTCCTTGCCAAAGGCCCAAAAAGCAATAGGCAACCATCGTAAGTGGAAGCCTCCAAAACTCTAACTCAAATTAGATTGTTCTTATTTTCAAGCTGATTATCTCAGGGGTTTTGTAATAGTAACACAAAACTGACTAACATAGGCTCTTGGCTGGTTTATATATAAAAAAATAAAGAAAATAAGAGTGATTATGATTTGTCACAACAGTATCAATGATTTACTAGTCTTAGGGACCTTTAAATATTACTTACAAACCCTAAAATCAAAAGAATCAAAATTTTAAACAGTTTACAAAATTTAAAAATCTAGCAAACAATTAAAAAGTGACTATTTTGCTCAATGAGGAAGGTAAATTTTAATGAGTAGTGGTATCTCAATATAGGATGCTTATTAGTTGCAAGGAAAAAATTGTAGCTACACAATGGAGAAATCACATAACAAACCTTGATCGGCATTAACATCAATAAATAAGTAGTACCTCAGGATATGATATTCTAAGAAGTATAAAATACCACATTTGCAATATTTGAAACAGGTTCAAAAAACTGGAATCTAATCATAAGGGAACAGTGGAGAAATTCCAAATAATGAACATTCTATTCTTTTAGAGAGCAAAAGGGAGAAGAAAGAAAAGGACTATATTCTTTTAAAATGTTAGCCATAAAAGACAGACTGAGCAAGTAACTTTACAGAGACTACAAAGACGTAACTAAACGTAATACTTGCCCATAGACTGAATATTAAGGAATAAAAGGCTATGATGTATGCAACTTATACACAAATAGTTCAGAAATAAAAACTGGCAGAGAGCATGTAGCATGCAAATGATTAAAAAAACTGAATTAAAATTTAGCAATAGCTGATTTTGAATCAAGATTATAAGGTTATAAGGATGTTCTTTGTATTGTTGTTGCAATGTTTGTGTAAGTTTGAAATAATTTCTAAATAAAAATAAAATAGCAACTATGATTTCCATACAAAATTTGTCCTTGTACATTATTGTCAGACTATGCCAGACTTTATAAGTTTTTAAGGTAAGTATACTTTAAAAACAAAAACACTTTTTGGTGCTCCTATAGAATGGTAAACCAGGAAAATCTCTATTTGCTCACCAACAAAGAGATCTTCAGAAAATTTTAGCTACAAATCTATTGATGAAAAAAAAGATAAAATAAACTGTATGCCTGAGAAGCAGTTTCTCAATTATGCTTGTGACTTTGGCGCTTTAAAAACAAAGTGATGGTTCCTAACAATGTCTTGACATTTAAACATCTTCAAGAAACATAACTCATCATTCTCCCCAGTCTGACTTTAAAAGAACATTTTTACTACTACTTCTTTTTCTTTATTTTATTTTATTTTATTTATTTATTTATTTATTTACAGTACTGGGGATGGAACCCAGGGGCATTCTACTGCTGAGCGACACCCCCATCCCTATTTTTTATTCTTTATTATCATTTTTCTGAAACAGAGTCTCACTGAGTTGCAAAGGGCCTAAGTAGCTGAGGCTGTCTTCAAACCCCAATCCTCCTGTCTCAGCCTCCCAAATGCTGGGATTATAAGCATACGCCACCATGCCCAGTTTACATTTTTACTTCTTAATGTCAGTTATTGTTACCCAGTTATTCCGAGAATCAAGACTGTATTTCCATATATAATTTGAAGTACTACATGAGAGCTAGGGGTGGTGGCACATGCTTGTAATCCCAGCATTTGGGAGGCTGAGACATGAGGATCACAATTTGCAGCCAGCCTCAGTTACTTAGGCCCTTTGTAACTCAATGAGACGCTGTTTCAAAATAAAGAATAAATAAAGGGGCTGAGGATGTAGCTCAAAGGTAGAATGCCCTACGTTCAATCCCAAGTACCACAATAAAATAAAATAAAATAAAGTACAACATGAGGATAAAATTCTATCTTGTATATTGGTTTAGTTTTACAGGATAGAAAATTGTTAGTGGAACTTACTATTAAACAGAAGAACTCTTTCAACTTAGAAAAAACTAACAGATACACCAGAAAATCAGAGTATCTTTTCTTTCCCTGGTTTCATGTAAAACATCTGGAATATTAATCTCTCCTGTGCCCCTACCCACCATCTTCCAGGTTTACATCGGAACTACATTAGAATTTCTTTCCTGCATACTCTTTCCATTTTGATATTTCTTATTTTATCCATATATTATCAATTGCATGTCTATCATAATCCTTATAGTTTTAAATAGAGAGAAAAAGGAGGAAAAAAGAAAGATAAAGGTAATGAGCTTAAAAATAACTTAGGCCTGGCATAGTGGCACACACGTGCAATCTCAGCACTGAGGAAGATCACAGGTTCACAGTCAGCCTCAGCTACTTAGTGAGGCCCCTCAACTTTGAGACTCTGTTACAAAATAAAAAATAAAATAGGGCTGGGTGTGTAACTCAGAATTTGAACGCCCCTCGGTTCAATCCCCAGTACCACACACAAAAAAAGAAGGGAATCTGGATAACTATGTTAGGTGAAAGAAGCCAAGTACAGAAAAACAAGTAAACCCTGTTTTCATTCATATCTAGAATCTAAAAACTGGTAGTCACCACAGGCCAGGGAGAGCAGGGGATGGGAGAAATGGGGGGTAGTTGATCAATGCATTATGAGTCACAGTTAGATAAAAGCAAAAAGTTCTGGTGTGCTGTCATATAACAGAATGACTACAGATGGTAATGGTACTAAAAGACGTCTGAAAGTTTTCACCATGAAGAAAAGCTAAATGTTTGAGGAGATAAATATATTTAACTTGATTTAAACACTACACAGTGAATGCATGTATCAAAACATATAATACACCATATATAATTTTTTGAATTTGTGAATTTATGTACTGAATAAATTCAATAAACAGATAAGCAATGATATAACATGTAACAGGCAAATACAAACATTATATGAATTTTAGATCTTTTTTTTGGATCTGGGGGTGGAACCCAGGGGCATTCTACCTTCAAGCCACACCCACAGCCCTATTTTTTTTTTAATTCTTTATTTTGAAACGGTCTCACTGAGTTGCAAAGGACCTTAATAAGTAGCTGAAGCTGGCTGTGAACTGTGATCCTCCTGTCTCAGCCTCCCAAATGCTGGGATTACAAGCATGCATCACCACGTCCGACTGAATTTTAGATTTTTCAAAACAGTAAATGTTGCTGGGCTTGATGGCACATGCTTGTAATCCCCTTGCTTGGGAGGCGGAGACAGGAGGATCATGCAGGTTTGAAGCCAGTCTTGTTGGCTTAACAGACCCAGAGGTAGAAGGGTTCTATCCCTAGTACCAACAAAACAGTTAATGTTTGTCAATTAAGGATAAAATACACTGTTATTTTTCCAAAATACAGAACTGGATTCCAACAAAACAATTTAATGAAATAAGGCACAATGTTTAATAAGGCAAAATTCTTATAGATATATAAATACTTTTATGTGATTAACATATCAGTTAAAAAATAAATTAAGAAGTAAAAAGAAAAGAAAGAAATCTGGAAATTGGCAAGAAAGAAGATTAGGAATCCAGATGTGTACATTAAGACCGGGCTTAACGAAACCGACTGGGCCAAAGAAAATGCAATGTCTCATACCAAATCTATATACATTGGTGCAAAAACTGTGATGAGAATAAAAATCACCAAATGAGTTCTACATGGTAGTAGCTGACAGTACTTTCAAGAGAAAGTACTGTCTATACAGTGTAGATAAGAACTAACTGCTGATTGTCAAAGTTATCAAAACAGAAAAAAATATATCAAAAACTTAAATGTATAATACCAAGCCAGGAATAAAAGCAAGGAGAATAATCTTTTTTAAATATCAATGTCAAAACATTTTTATTTGCTTTATATAACTGAGAATTTTAATCAAGTTTGTCAAGCAGAGCATAATGACTTCATATACAATTTACAAATTTTAGAGTTAATCCAGACGAAGGGAGCAAAATTATTTAAAAAAAAAAAAAACAAAAAACCCATATGTGGTACTCAGGATAGAACCCAAGGGCCTTCTACCTCTGGGTCAAAGCCCCAGACCTATTTTATTTCTTATTTTGAAATGGACTTGCTAAGTTGCTGAAAGCCTCATTAAGTTGGTGAGACCAGTTTCGAACCTGCAATTCTCCTGTCTCAGCTTCACAATTGCCATACTTTATAACATGTTTTATGAAGTGTTATTGTTTTGAAATATTGGGTGCTTACTTTACCTATGTAAACCTAAAATAAGACTAATTTAACTTGGTTAATATTTTTGAAAAAATAGAAAATCAGGCAAGAATTAAATAAAGTAAAAAAATGAATACAACCAAATTAAATAAGAACTCACACTATTCAAGAATAAATGTCCCATTCACTTCTAGACCAATCCTTGCTATATCATTATCTACTAATAAAATTCACACCTACATACTCAAAAGCAATATCCAGCAACACATAGCAAAATCTATGGCCAAAACTTGCGTTTATATTTTAATGCTTTAAAGAAACCAATTGTGTGTGTGTGTGTGTGTGTGTGTGTGTGTGTGTGTGTGTGTGGTGCTGGGGATGGAAGCCAGAGGCTTTCTACCTTCTACCTTCAGGCTACACTCCCAGACCTATTTTCTATTTTATTTGGAAACAGGGTCTCACTAAGTTGCTGAGAGCCTCACTGAGTAGCTGAGGCTGGCTTCAAACCTGTGCCATCCTCCTGTCTCAGCCTCCCAAGTACTGGGATTATAACCGTGCACCACCATGCCCGTCCTTAAGGAAACCAATTTTAAGAAAGCATTTCCTCACCTATTATCAGACGGCAGAAGAGAAAGCAAAGCCAAAGCTGAAAGTTTTCTTCTTTCAGGCTGGGTAATGTTATCCATTCGATCAACCCACATTTCAATCATATTTCCCAAAAGCTGGTCCATCTGAAAAAAAAAAAAGAAAAGAAGGTAACTCAAAATATTTGAAATTCTACTTACTCATAGATAAGAACTATTAAGAGCAAAAGGTCAGGATTAAATGTTAAGGACAACAAACCACAGAACTAGAATCACTAAATTTAAGGCAAGCCTTGAACTGGAAAGAATTTGATCAAAACCAGAAACTGACTCTTTTTTAATCCTACGAGCCAAGGACATTTATTCCAAACCTACTGGAGTAAATGAGTGATGTTAGAAACTTCATTTAATGAGTCACCAGTTGATACATCCTTCCTAGTACACTAAAAACTATGTGTGTTTTTCAAGACTGTCAAATTTATACTTTGACTTTATCTAATTGGGTTTTTACTATTTGAGGTGGTATATCTGCCAGACTGATTTGTTACTACTTTCAGAGTAAAAAACAGGTTGTAACCTTAATCCGCATATTCAAAGAAAAACGAATGAATCTTTTCATAGGACATTCATACTCTAAATCGAAAATAAAGATAAAATAAACCAACATAATATAAAATTAGTGTGATAATTTTATGTGGTAACTCAGATAGGCTAAGGAACTTTTTGGTCCAATGCTAGACTAGGTGTTGCTGTAAAAGTATTTTATAGATGTAATTAGTATTTACAATATGATGATTCTTAGTAAAAGAGACTAGGATAAGCAAATAAGGTACACAGAGTCCACAATTTACCAAGGTGTTCACTCTCACTATCTCATTGTTTTTCCCTTGAAGATAAATGCATACTTCCCAGTGTTATGTAACATATTAGAGAAGCCTAAGGTTTGGAAGATTGGGACAAAGAGCTTTGTAAAAGAACTACGAACCACAAACAAACCTGTAAGGCAAACAATGAAAAACAGAGTTTTAAAAAGGCATGCATGTCTACGATTAAGGGGATAAAAAAAGGAAAACTCAAAGATAAGAAGAATTTGCAGGCAAAGAACAGTAGGTTGCTTTGGTGATGATAACAATATGACTTAAAATTTTTCAATGTGTTTGCCTTCAGTTAACAAGAAGTGAATGAAGTCACCATCACATGGTACTTTTAATTACCCAAGAATTACTATTTTTGTGTCTTATGACACAATATTTTAAAGCTAATAGTAGTCAAAAGAGTAATAATATCTATGATTAAGTTACATTTAAGTTAATATTTCACTGAAATGCATTGATTTAACCAAACTCAATGTTGACATGAATCATCAAATGAAACTATTTTTCCTATTAAAAAATGTCTCGTTAATATAGTAGACAGCTTTTCTTTCTGTTCCCATAGGATACTGGACATATCTCTAACACAGTGCTTGTAATATTAGGAAATTGCCTGTTTACATACTTTCTCCCTTAAAAGACTAATAATAATCTTGTCTAACCAAATGTTTCCTATGTCTTGTGGAAAAGTGCCTGTTCCAGGGTGGGTGGGGGACAGTGGAATGTGGCCACTGGGATACCAGCTCTGAAGTTAGGTTGCCATGGTTTCTATACCAACTCCATCATTTACTAGTTGTACAAACTGAAATAAATTTGCCTTTATTTCTCATGTGTGAGGCGAAAATATAAATACTACTATCTCATCAGGTTGTTTTGAGTTATTTAAAATAATACATGCAAGGCATATGAAACTTACTATTTTAATATACTGTTAAAAAAAACAATCATTTAAAAATTCAGCTGCGCTCAACTGAATAAACTTTTACCTACACAACATTACCCTTACTCAGGTAAAATTACAAAACTCATGAAAACTCTCTAATCATTAAAACAAAGGCTAGGATCTATAATTTGATTAATCTAATTCTAGAAAAACTACATACATTGTAAAATCTGTATGTCCCTGCCATGGATTTACTTGAATTTCTTGTTAATACTCATTATTTCAGTCATATATCTGGGAGGCATTTTGTGTTGTTGGGTTTTTTGTTTTTGTTTTTTTGGTACTTGGGATTGAACTCAGTGGTGTTCTACCTCTGAACCACAGCCACAGCCCTATTTTATTTTTTATTTTGAAACAAGGTCTCACTAAGTTGCTGAGAATATCCTTGAACCTGCAATTCTGTCTTAGCCTCCCAAATATTGAGATTACAGGTGTATGCCACCATACCTGACTCAGTCATAAATTTTAAAAATGATCTCCATTCTAGAGATACCAGTTAAACACAGCTTACCCCCTATAGCCTATAAATGTTGACAGAATAATGATTGAAACATAAAAATCATATTTAAATATCACATAAAATATCTAGTTTCAAGTAACCAATTTGCTTAAGAACTTATTCAAAACTTACCCTGGTAGTTGGTTTTAGCTATGGTATTTTTTAATAAACCTTTACCAAAAAGATCACTTACATAATAATCAGAACAAAAACTTTCTCAATCCACAACATTAAAACAAGTCCATTAAAGGAATTAAATGAAGACTTACATTAATATATGCAAAAGATTCCTGCTTCAAATTTAACAGTAGAGGACAGCCAGGCTTGGTGCCGCCAGCTTGTATTCCCAGCATTTGAGAGGCTGACACAGGAGGACCCTGGTTTGCAGACAGCCTCAGCAACTTAGTAAGGCCCTTTCAACTTAGTGAGACCCTGTTTCAAAATAAAGAATAAAAAATAGGACTGGGGGTGTGGCTCAGAGTTAGAATGCCCTTGGTTCCATCCTCAGTACCACAAAAAAAAAAAAGAAAAACCATAAATCAAAATTATATTCTATGGCTAAACTGAATAAAATCACTTATTTTGAGTAAGAACAAAATGTAAAACTTTCTGTTGTGATTTACAGAATCTTTTCTTCTTTCTTCTACCCCAAATAATGAGTATAACAAATTAACAGTACATAAACTTATTGCTTCAAAAGAACCTTTATAAAGACTTATTATTTCAACTATTTTCAGTTTAGACTTGGATAAAGATGCCCCTATATGGACTCTTACCTCCTGATTAAATTTATGTGCCATCTCATTAAGAAGTGAAGAAAAGAAACTAGTGTTTTGTAGCAGGACTCGACCCATAACTCCAAGATATGTGGACATCACTACAGGATACGTCTGTGAAATTAAGATATAGCACATTTAAAGTTACAAACAATCACTGATATACAGTAAATATCAACAGGAATATAAAATAATGCTTTCCTTCATGTTGCTTGTCTTTAGAATGAGCTTCCTGAGTTCTCACTGAATTCCTAAATACACATAATCCATTGACTATCCATTCACATATATTTATATGGAGTACATGTTATGTACACATATAATAGAGAGACAGAAAAGGTCTCCACCAATGGCATCCTTCTACTACCTAAGCACTCCTAACATGCATAGTAACACGGACTTAAGAGGTACAGAAAATAGCCCGTGGCTCCACACATTCAGTGTGTAAGCGTACTAGCACTATTCTTCTCCTCACCTTCTCAAGAGTCAGGGGCTAAAACTAAGTCACTAAGCATTACTCTACTGCAAATCACTGTGTGTAAAAAAGCATGCATATGACAGAGATGATATGTCAAAAGAAATCTATACTACTCTTTGTGAAAAAGAAGCAAAGGTATATAACTACCATGGAAGTTTACTTAATCTAATAGTCAACTGATAAAGTTTTTCTTTACATCTATTAAGGAGCAAGAAATGACTTCCCAAAGAATGAGGAGAATAATTAAATCTAGAACCTTAGAGTCTAATACTATCCTTAAAAGCTTAAGAAAATTCTTACCTCCCCTTCTATAATACCACTGAAAACACAGGGTAAAATTGGTTGAAACATCTGTGGGCCTAATACTGGATTCACTTTAAGGGCATTTTCCACGACCTAAAAACCAAAAACACAGTTGATATTCAATACTGTAAGCCACTGCTTCATTTAAAACACAGGTAAACCGGGCGTGGTGGTGCACGCTAGTAATCCCCGCGTTTGGGAGGCAGAGACAGGAGGATCGCGCAGGTTCGAAGCCAGCCACGCTGGCTTAGGAGACCCCGTTTCCAAAAATAAAAAAACAGGTCTGGGAGTGTAGCTCAAGAGGTAGAAGGGCTTCCAGGAATCCCAGTACCACCAAAAAAATAAAAATAAAAAAATAAATAAATAAATAAAACACAGGTAAAAAACAATGTACTCTACTAAATATCACACCTAATTTAAGAATACACACAAATACAGTATTTAGCACTATATATACTTTTGTAAAATAATTCATAGAAAGTATTTAATATTCAGGCATATCTATAAATTTTGTACTAATGAATTATATTTGATAGCTTGGAATAACATAGTTGCATGCTATTATTGTAATTTTTATCTTTTCATTTTAAGCAAATAATAATCCCTTAGAAAATGTTGCACTAATAGAGGGAGCAAAAGGCATTTTATTTTATAATATTATATATATTTTTTTATTTTATTTTATTTTATTTTTTTTGCGGATCTCGTGATGAAACCCAGAGGCATTTGACCTCTGAGCTACACCCCCTGCCCAGTTTTTTATTCTTTATTTTGAAACAGTGTCTCACTGAGTTGTGGAGGGCCTCACTAAGTAGCTGAGGCTTGCTTCAAACCAGTGTGATCCTCCAGGTCTCAGCCTCCCAAGCACAGGGATTACAAGCGTGCGTCACCACGCCTGGCAAATGTTTGATTAAATTTAAAAACAGGAAACAAAAGCTAAAGTTTGGAAGAGAATTTTTGGTATTATATATAGCTGTGGCTGGCCCCAACCTATAGAAATCCTTGTAGGTTTGTTTTGTTTTGGGAGAAGGGGCTCAGAATTAAGAGGTCAGAGAACCCACAAATGAATAATGTTAGCATCTGAAGGAACAAATAAAATACTTCAAAAGTCATATGTATGTATATTTATATCATCATGACTTTTAAAATATAAATTCACTTGAATATGTCATTAATGTATCATGTTTTCTGAGCTAATACCCCAAGATCATTTACTTTTTTTTTCTTTTTTTTTTTTTTGCAGTACTGGGGATGGAACCTAGAGGCATTCTATCTCCAAGCTATACCCCCAGCCCTCTTTTATATTCTTTATTTTGAAATAGTGTCTCACTGAGTTGCAAAGGGCCTCATTAAGTAGTAATTGAGGCTGTTCTCGAACATCTATCCTCCTGTCTCTGCCTCCCAAATGCTGGGATTACAAGTGTGCACCACAACACCCAACAGCTCTTTTTACTTTTGAAATAGGGTACCACTAGGTTGCTGAGGGGCTAGCTTCAAACCTGGGATCCTCTGGGCATCTTTATTTCTCTTTAGGGTAGCATAGTACCCCGCTGCATGACTGAATATACTTCCAATTATCTAATTACCTATTACCAATTTTATTAGTATTTGGCCATTAGAAATACAACTTTTGCATGTTAGCTTTGATCCATCTCTTTTCTGAATACATCTGCAACAGATGGTGTTTCTAAAACCCCTGTGAGACGTGTAGGCTTTTTGCTTCAGTTTTCTTGATGTAGGCTTACACTGTAAATAAAGAGGCTAAGAACATAGATCCTGAAGCCAGAATAGCTATGTTTAATATCATGACTGCAATACTTACTAGCTATGTGACTTTGGACAAATCTATTATTTAATTTCTCATCTGTAAAAATGGGGGAAAGAATAGTACTATTATATGTTTACGTGAGGATAAATGAACTCTCCATGTAATATGCTTAAAAACATGCAGCACATACTAAATGATATCAGCTACTATTATTATGGAGTTATAACTTTAAAATATCTGTATCAAGCCAAGTATGGTGGCACATACTTGTAATCCCACTACTTAAGAGCCTGAAACAACAGGTTCGTGACTAATCTCAGCTACTTAATGAGGCCCTCCACAACTTAGTGAAACCCTGTTTCAAAATAAAGAATTAAAAAATAGGGCTGGGAGTAGACGGGCGTGGTGGCACACGCTTGTAATCCCCGTGCTTGGGAGGCAGAGACAGGAGGATCGCGCTGGTTTGAAGCCAGCCTGGCTGGCTTAAGAGACCCTGTTTCCAAATAAAAATATAAAATGGGTCTACGAGTGTAGCCCGGAGGTAGGAGGGCTTCCAGGAACCCCAGTACCACCAATAAATAAATAAATAAATAAATAAATAAATAAATAAATAAATAAATAAATAAATAAAGCTGAGAGCCAGGCATGGTCCCAGTACTTGGGAGGCTGAGACTGGAGGATCGTGGTTTGCGGACATCCTCAGCTACTCAGTGAGGCCCTTCGCAATTTAGTGAGACCCTGTTTCAAAGTAAAGAATTAAAAAAAAAAAAAAAGGCAGGGAGTGTAGCTCGAAGATCGAATGCCCCTGCGTTCTATCCCTAGACCAGCCAAAATAAATAAATAGGGCTGGGGCGTAGTTCAAAGGTAGAATGCCCCTGAGGTTCAATCTCCAGTACGTCAAAAAAATAAATAACTGTATCAATTTAACTACACAGAAGACCAAAGTAACAGGGCTTAATAATGTTTAATAGGACATGAGAGAAATCTGAAGTTCAAAACTCAAAGTGATATGTATGTATAGCAACACAATTCAAATTAAAGAACTGTTCATTTAAATTTCACTATTTTTAGAATACAATTGTATTCTTCTAGATAACTTACTCTGAGTCAAAGAATTAGGCCTATTTTTGCTCTAAACCATTTGTTTCTAAAGCAGGCACACTGGTTTCTCTATCCAATTTTCCTAACATTGTAATTTTCTGGTTCAAAGAACAAAGAAGTTACTTGGAGGTACCGTCAGAAATTAGTATAACAGTGGCATTTAGTAGAAATTTAAAATGCTATATAGCATACTATATTGAGAACAGTATCTGAAATATTAAAAATAAAAATAATGAGATAGTATAAAAATACTGTTATACATATACTAGAACTGAAAAGAGGAAAATGTCAAGAACCGAGTGCTCTCTCACCCTAAATACAGACATCAAATAAAAGTACCATTATCCTATCCTTACATAAAAATATAAGAAATTTATTTTTGATAACTAGTATAAACCTAGTATTTAACATCCACAAACTAAATAATAAAATCCAGCTTATGAGATTTCAGATGAAATACCTAGGTTTAGCTATAGCAATGTATACACAAAAATATTATCTCAAATACATTATCAGATTCTCAATTTTTAATTCAAGTCTTTATATCCTATTAAAGACCTACTATTAGAATACTTACAGAGAAACCAGCTTAAATGTTACAAATATTTTACTATATATTTGGATAGTGACTATTTGTACTGAATCATTCAACAAAAATATAGGTACAGCTGAGAGTGAGATATTAATATACCATTTTCCACTTCAAAGGAAAAGAAACAGATTTTTTGCTACTAAAATTGCAAGAGTAAGGTATGTACCTTAAGTTTGGAATGTCCTATAATGAAACATTTTGAAAGGTTGTTATTCTATAAAGCAAGAAATAAATACCACGTGGAGGGATTACTGGGGATGGAACCCAGGGCATTCTATCTCCAAGCTACACCCCTGCTGTATTTTTTATTTTCAGATAGGTCTCATTAAGTTACAGAGAACAGAGGTTCTTGTTATGTTGCTGAGACTGGCCTAGAACCCATAATCCTGGTATCTCAGCCTCCCAAGTACTGGGATTCCAGGCACCTACCACAACATCCAGCTAAAATACAATTAATTTTTAAAAGACAGCTATAATAGTTATTTTAATAGTCATTGTATAAATCACCTTAGTTTTAAAAGTAAGCTTACTCCCTTTATTTTAAATAAACATGCATTTAGAAGAAATGGTCAAATTATGAGATAAAACAACAGCTTATCTTGTTTTTTTTAATAGCCAAAGATCTAACAACTAAATAAACATGTCTAAAAGTGTACTGCCTGTTTTTCTCCCACTGGCACACTACATAATGAGAAAGCAACATAATTAGACAAAAATAAATAGTTCACATTAGATTTTTACATGCTAGGAAGTATCACAAGTCCTTTACATTCATAAGCTAGAGTAATATTCACATCAAGCTTGGAAACTAGTAGTAAGTTATTACTCCTGTCTTACAGACAGAGAGGGAGAGTGAGGGGAAGGAGAGAGAGAGGAGAGGGAGGGAGAGGGAAGGGGTTAGGCACAGAGACACTCACTCACGTCATAGAGCTATGAAGTTGACAAAACAAAATTCTAACCTGGTATGCTACACTCCCTTTAAGTTGTGACAGTATAATTAAAAACAAGTGGTAAGAAAGAACTAAATAGTCTCATTAGAACAACCTAAACTCTTACTTTTTTTTCTCTCTTCTGAGGATCAAACCCAGGACTTTGTCTTATATTTTAGTGGAAGTTCTATAATGCCCATTCCAAAATAAAGCACCAATTGTCTTTCAACAATTACTCTCTCTCTCTTTCTTTCTTTCTTTTATTTATTTATTTTTTTTTTTTTTGGTGGTACTGGGATTCCTGGAAGCCCTTCTACCTCTGGGCTACACTCCCAGACCTTTTTGTATTTTTATTTGGAAACAGGGTCTCTTAAGCCAGCGCGGCTGGCTTCAAACCTGCGTGATCCTCCTGTCTCCGCCTCCCAAGCGTGGGGATTACAAGTGTGCGCCACCACGCCCGGCCCAACAATTACTTTATTAATAATGTTTCAGAAACATGTTTAAAATCCCTTTCAATTGAAATTTGGGCTGGGAGGTGTTTAAATGTAAGCAATAACCTCTCTTCTTAAAAACATGAATTATAATACAGAGATTTCAAACATTACATAGTTACAGATTACTGAAAAATATTTAATAAAAAAAAAAGGGAACCGAAGCCTGGTGCTCGCGAGAGCACTTTATAACTAACAGAGGTGAGTTTGCAAACAAAGGCACAGGACAAAGGAAGAATTCCAAATGGATTATAAGGATGGTGTTTCTATGGATGTGCAATCTTTAACATAAAACTGTGGATTTCCTGCCTTCAAATCACTATGTAAATATTCTGAAAAATCAGAGAACATGTTAAATAAACTTTGGGTAATGAAGAAGCTTATAGCATAACAGAGGAAAAAGATATTTTTAATTTTTTATTGGTGCACTATATTTATACATCATAATGAAGCAAAAAACTTGTGTAGACATAAATGCACACATCACTCAGCCAGCCCCCACCCAGTCCCTACCCCACTCCCTCCCCAACCCTCCCTCTCATGCTTGGCTTAGTGGTTGACTATGATAGAGGAAAAAAGATTTTAAAACACACACATATTGAAAAACCTATACAGACAACATAAAATGACATGATAATTTTCTCTCATCTCAACCTGTTTCATGCTGTCAATAACTTTTCCTTACATAGTCAGAATTAAGTTCAAAGCATCAATTCTTTGTTATCAAAGCCACTTCCCAAGAAGAAATTATCACCAATGCAAAAGATGAAGCTGAGTTTGTGTAAGATGGATGGAGTTCTTTGAGATAATTATATATTGCCACAACATGAGTTTGGTAAAAACATAAATGCAATAAAAATATACAGAAGCATTTTCATAACAATATATCCATTGTTACTTGTAATCTTTAAAATTACAAGAATACATTAAAATGAATATGGATAAGGACTAAGAAATAAAAGGTAGCAGACCAGGCTTAAGTATTCAAGGTATCAATAAACTACATGCAGAGATTACTGTTAATGTCTTTCACAGAACATCTGCTCCTTTGGTAACAGTGGCTCATATGCTAACCCTTTAGTAAACTCCTTGCTTTAAAAAACCAAAACTAAAGAACCTATGAAATTAAAGAGTTCTGCCAGAATCTCACACTATTGTCTTTTTAGTTTGTAACATGATTTTGGTTTTAAATTTTTATTGTGATTCAAATATAAAACAATAAAAGTGCTGAAGAAAATTGGTAAGTGGACTTTTAGAGAAAATGAAAATTAATTAAAAACTTTTATTTCAACTTTTTTATAATTTTCACCTACCATATTTATAGCTTCAAACACTGCTTATACCTTGCCATCTCTCAGAAAACAAACTCTTGCCTCTTTTCCACACAAATCCTTCCACATATGATCTAGATTAGTAACCACAGTCTTTTGTATTGCCTTCTCCCCTTCTACTAGTCTCTTCACTACAAAAGCTACCCAGATCAAGTTCTTCTCAATGCCTTTCCACTCACACAGGCTTTTTTTTTTTTTTTTTGCGGGTCTGGGGATGGAACCCAGGGGCATTTGACCTCTGAGCTACACCCCCTGCCCTATTTTTTATTCTTTATTTTGAAACTGGTTCTCACTGTGTTGCAGAGAGCCTCACTAAGTAGCTGAGGCTGTCTGCGAACCGCGATCCTCCAGGTCTCAGCCTCCAGAATGCTGGGATTACAAGCGTGTGCCACCACAACCGGCTTAACACACAGGCTATTTTTACTTTTTTTTTTTTTTTTTTTTTGACAGTACTGAGGGGATCAAACTCAAGGTCATTCTCCCACCCGGCTACAACCCAGCCCTATTTTTTATTCTTTATTTTTGAACCAGTGTCTCATTAAGTTGTGAAAGGCCTAAGTAGCTAATGCTTGCCAGGAACCTGCAATCCTCCTGTCTCGTCTCCCAAGAACTGGGATTACAAGCATACATCACCCCACCAGCTCTGTTTTTTATGTAAAGTTTTTGTTATGGGTTGCATTGTGTCTTCCAAAAGGGAATGTTGAAGTTCTAACCTCTGGTACCTATGAATATGACCTTATTTGGAAAAAGGGTGTCTCCAGATATAATCAAAGTCAATGAAGATTAGAGTGGTTCTGACCAATGTCTCTGTAAGAAAATGAGACACAGGGAGGATGCCATGTGGCAATGGAGGCTGAGATAGGAGCAATGCATCTGCAAGCCAAGAAACACCAAAAATTGCCTGTAACACCAGAAGCTAAAAGATATACTGGAATGGATTCTCCCCTGGGGCCTTAAGAGAGAACAAGGCCCTGACAACACTTTGATTTTGAATGATATAATCAATATAAATACTATAGATAAATGCCTGGTGTTTTAAGCCACCAAGGTTTACTATTTGTCATGTTTCCCTAAGAAAATAACACAGTCCTTAATGATCAAGTTTCTTCCTTTGTTTAATAATCTATAAATTAGTACTTCAGCAATCAGGCATATAATCCTCCAATTAACAGACACTGGAAATGTTTTAAAGAATACCATCATCCTCACCCTCAACAGAGGATCCTAACAGTATTTTCTGTCTTTAATCTTGCTCCGTTTTCTAAAGTATTCAACACTTTATTAGCTTTATTCATACTTTCAGGTCACCAGAAAACAAATGAAAATGCTTTTTCTGGCAATTCTAACCTTAACTTTTAAGACATATCTCGCACCTTAAATCCTTCTCTTCCCCTAAAAAAAAAAAAAAAAAAAAAAAAAAACCAGTTCTGGAAAATGCTGAGTTAGACGACCACTTCTATACTTCCAGAATAACATACACAAACTATTAGCAATGGCTCCCTGCAATAATTATTTATGAAAATCACCTGAAAAACTAAAAAAAATAGATACTTGTGTCCTGCCGGAGTTTTCAAATATTTATTAGGTGATTTTGAGATGCTTTGGATTCAAGTTCACTATTTATGGAACACTGAAGATTTGGCTGTTGTTCATTTATCTCCTCCACCCAAAAGAATAGATTACTTAAGAGTAAAATTGACATTTTTTAAATCACCCAGGCCTAATAGAAGAGAGCACTAAATACCAAATAGCAAACAATGCCCATGGATAAAACCCAATCTACTGCATAGTTTTATAAGCAAAAAGTATTACTGAGACACAGTCACACTCAATTCATTTACATATCATCTGTGACTGCATTCATACTACTATAACAAGCTTGAATAGTCAAGACAAAAACTGTAAAACCCCCCCCCAGCCTAAAATACTGTCTGGTCCTTAACAGTTCATATAGTCCCAAAGTCATGAATACCACTCCCTAGTATGGGGGCAGGGGAGCTGGACTGATTAAAGAGAGGCTTTAGTAACTTCAGGTGCAATTGAGGTGGGGCTAAATAAAAATAAAGGGTTGGTAAAAGCACCCAAGGGAGCACTGCGTTCTTTCTTTTCTTTCTATTTTTTCTTTCCTGAAAAGGAGACAGTAAGCCAATAAGTTTGAAAATTTATGATTTATAGGAAGTTTGCTGATCTCTGACCCATAGGAAAAATGACTGGATAATCTGCAAAAGATATTGAACACAACCAATTTAAAAATTAAGCTAATCATACACATTTACATAAATATCTAGAGTTCCATACATGTAAGTACATACATGTATGTACTTATATACATATATGTAAGTCTCTGAAGAATATGACATTAAATAGTATACTCAAATTCAAACTAATGATTAATGATTGCTCTTCTTAGATGAATGGCACCTATTATATTAGTTAATATGAAATTAAGACTTTTCTTTGGATTTGCTATAATACTGTGAGTACTTAAATACACATCTTACATTCATCCCCTATGGGCAACCATCTTTTTATTTCACAGTAGAAAGCTAGTCTTGAGGCTCTAAGAGAAGGCCACATTTTTGACACCATAAATGATACTTTGCAATGATAGTAATTTTGCCTAACCAGAATTTAGCTCTTGTATTTGACTTCAGAACTCAGCTAAGAAATTAGAAACTTAACAGCTATACCTTTTCTAAAAACTCATTTATATAAATCTATGAATAAGGATAAATTTTAATACACATAATGTACATGTTTACATGTAAATGTATACATATAATACTATTTATATCTTTAGTACATAGATATATAATATACAACCTAGAGGAATTTTATTTATTTATTTATTTATTTATTTATTTATTTATTTATTTATGGTACTGGGGTTCCTGAAAGCTCTTCTACCTCCAGGCTACACTCCGAGACCTATTTTATATTTTTATTTGGAAACAGGGTCTCCTAAGCCAGCGTGGCTGGCTTCGAACCTGCGTGATCCTCCTGTCTCTGCCTCCCTGTCGGGGCCCACTCGGCTGGACCGAGATGGCACCCAGGCTTGTTGCCAGCATGGATTCAAGATGGCGCCTAGGCTTTGCAGCCAAGTCATGAGACTCACAAGATGGACGTCTCCTTGAGCATGCACAGTGTGCCATGCTACGTGCCTGCAGAATGATCAGTGACGCAAAGCCTCATGCTGCCACCAGCCTGCCTATGAGAGAGTCAGAAATGTGCATGCCCTAGCTGTGGAAAGCTTGGGGTTGGTAGGGAATAGAGGGAGGGATTATGATGCTGATATATATTGTGCTTGCTGTACGCAATGAGAAGGAAGAAGAGACATATTATTGAGACATATTAAGGATCCATTAAAGAAGAATTCATATTTCAGCTGAAGAGGTGTCTGTGTCGTTCTCTAAGCCCCTGTGGGTCGGAGTCTTAGGGGACGATACCTCCCAAGCGTGGGGATTACAGAAATTACAAGCATGCGCCACCACGCCCAGGACAAGGAATTATATTTAATCCCAATAAATTTGGTAGTCTAAAATCAATATCTCACTCAAATTAAAGCTACCAAATTATACAGTGAAAAATTTACCCCACGAGCAGGTTACAAAACAAAAAGTTAATAAGTACGAGATTTCAAAAGTCTGTACACAGTTTTATAAAAAGTTTTAAAAACTTTGCTAAACAAAGTGAGGCTTCAATATAAGCACTATCCCAATCATCATTAGAAATTCAGAATTACATTGAAGGAAGAGTTCTAGTAATATGTATATACAAATTTAAGAATACCAGTACAAAAGTATTAAACCAACTGAAAACTGGTAAAAGAAAAAACATGATCAGAAATAATCAACTTCCAAATGCACATACAAAAATTCAAAGACAGCTGGGTGTGGTGGTACATGTTTGTAATCCCAGCATTTGGCTGAGAAAAGAGAATTGCAGATTCAAGGCCAGCCTCAGCTACTTAGTGAGGCCCCTCTGCAACTTAGTGAGACCCTGTTTCAAAGTAAAGAATAAAAAATTGGGCTGAGGGTGTAGGTCAGAGATAGAATGCCCCTGAGTTCAATTTCCAGTATGCAAAAAAAAAAAAAATCAAAGATATTTAACTCAATAGATGACATTTTAATCTTTTGTTGATGATATAAAGATTTCAATACCTTAAGTACTTGAACTTGACCTTCAGTAGTAATTTCCTTTAACAGCTCACAAAAGGATTGGCAAAGACCTACTGCATATGTCTGAAATTAAATCAAGAGATATACATACGAATATATAAGCAATATCAAAAAGGTATGACATTGAATTTGAGAATCATAATTTACTTAAAAATGAAATACTAAACATCTAAGTAAATAAAGTTTCAATTTGAGCTCTAAAGCTAAAAGATTATATCTCACAAAAAGTTCATTGATATGATTTTAATATGAATATAAGGATATATTTTAATATATTTTCTATATTAAATAACAATGGAATTGCATGCATCTGCCCTACAAAGGGGAATACTCACAGTGAATTTCACCCCTCCTTAAATCAGACCAAACTTAAATTTGAAAAGGCACTTTCTGATTTCAGAAAATAACCAAAATAATGACATAACTTCTTACAATGCAAACACTACTCCAACATACCTGTAAAAATTCTGTTGATGATAAAAAGATATAACCATTGATGATCTTAAAGCAGGTTCGGAGATTTTCTGAACTTAATTCTGCCAAAACAGTAATTTTAAAAATAAAGAACAAATTAATTCACTATTTAAATTCAGTTTAAAGCTGGGTGCAATGGTGCACACTTGTGTACTTGGGAGGCTGAGATGGGATTATCTGGATCCGCAGCCAGCCTCAGCTATTTAGTGAGGCCCTTAGGAACTTAGTGAGACTCTGTTTCAAAATAAAGAATAAAGTCGGGCTGGGGATATAACTTGGAGGTAGAATTCTTCTTGGTTCAATCCCCAGCACCACAAAAAAAAATTTAAAAATAAACAAAAACATTTTAAGCTGGGCATGGTGGTGCATGCTTGTAATGGGAGGCTGAGACTGGAGGATCGCAATTCGAAGACAGCCTCAGCTACTTACTGAGGCCCTCTGCAACTTAGTGAGACCCTGTCTCAAAATAAAGAAGAAAAAAAAAAGGCCAGAGGCTTAGCTCAGAGGTCAAATGCCCCTGCGTTCCATTCCCAGACCCACAAAAAACAAACAAAAAGAGTTTAAGAACTGATCTTAAAGCCAAGGAGGAAGCTGGGCATGGTGGTACACCCTTGTAATCCCAGCATTTGGGAGGCTGAGACAGGAGGATCTTGGTTTGTGGGCAGCCTCAGCTACTTAGTGAGGCCTTCTGCAACTTAGTGAGGCCCTATTTCAAAATAAAAATCAAAAATAGGGCTAGGCGTATAGCCTGAAGGTAGAATGCCCCTGGGTTCCATCCTTATTACCACAAAAATAAATAAATAAATAAATAAATAAATAAATAAATAAATAAATAAATAAATTTAAGAACTGATCTTTAAATAGCCAAGAAAATCATTTGACCTGATTGTATACATATAATGCATATGTATTATAATCATTATAGCTCCTCCATTTCAATCTAAACTTTTAGTGCTATAATGGCAAAAAAAAAAAAAATGTGATTTTTTTTCCCTTTTTTGCAATAGTGGGGATTACACCAATGACATTCTACCTCCAAGCTACACGCCCCAGCCCTAGTTTTTATTCTCTATTTTGAAACAGGATCTCATTAAATTGTGGAGGGCCTCACTAAGAAGCCAGGGCTGGCCCCAAACCTGTGATCCTCCTGTCTCAGCCTCCCAAGTACTGGAAATACAAACATGCACCACCTTGCCTACTTGTTTTATCAATATATTTTGATGTGCTTAAATGGGTTTACTCGATAAGCATTCACTGGGTATTATTGTACTTGCACTGAATATGCTATCATGCTCATTAAAAAAGTTTTCTTTTATACTTCAAAAGTATTTTATTTAGATATTCTCAATCCTTGGGCTTTGTTCTTCAATATCTGCTCTCCCATAAAAATTTACACATAAGCCCAGCATAGTGGCGCATGCTTGTAATCCTGGTACTTGGGAGGCTGAGACAGGAGGATCACAGGTTTAAAGTCAGCCTCAGCTACTTGGTGAAGATGTTAGCAACTTAGTAAGACCCTGTTTCCAAGTAAAATATAAAATAGGTGTGGGAGTGTAGCCCACAGGTAGAAGGCCCCTGGGTTCCATCCCCAGTTAAACACACACACACACACACACACACACACACACACACACACACAAAATTTACACATAAAAAAATGTTCTCTACATGAATAGCACAGGAAAAAGATAATGTTTTAACTATTTCTTTTCAAGTTCAAAGTAATTTATTCTGTTAAAGCTGAATATAAACAAACATTGATGTAACTGCAATTTTGCATGTCACAACACACAATAAGGATACAACAGAATAAACTATATAAATTATACAGTCAAAATATGATTCCAAAATATTTATATCTAAAATCAGCCATTTTTGCAACTATTTTGTTTTAATATTTATTTCTTATTTATTTATTTTTAATGTGGATCATATAGAAAATGGCTTGGTGCCATCTCCTCCTCCCACCCAACAATGAGTGTCCAGGTTAACCATGCTACAATCATACTTTTACATATAATCAAATATAGCTCCTCCATTAATCAACCTCAGCCTTCTTCCTCCTCTCCTACCCCTCCACTCTAGCTTTTCTGAGGTTTCCCCTCCATTATCTGAAGTCCCTCTGGTATTCCTAATACTTCCTAGTTTAGGCATATTAGAGAAAATATATGTCCCTTCTCTTTCTGTGCTTGGCTGTTCTCACTTAATATTCCCCAAGTCTTTCCATCTTCTTGCAAATGGCATAATTTTGTTCTTCTTTATTGCTGAGTAGAATTCCATTGTGTGTATTTCCCATAATTTTGCAATCCATTCATCTGTTGATGGAGACCTAGGTTGGTTCCACATTTGGGCTATTACGAATTGTGCTGCTATGAACATTAGGTATGCATATGTTACTGTAGTTCTCTGATTTCAATTCCTTTGGAAAGATACCCCTTTGGCTATACCCATATGGTATAGCCGATCATATGGTGGATCCATTCCCAGTTTTCTTTTTGTTTTGTTTTGTTTTAGTCTCCCAAATGCTGGGATTACAAGCATGCGCCACCACACTTGGCTCATTCCCAGTTTTCTAAGGAATCTCCACACTGATCTCCACCAAAAGTGTAAAAGAGTTCTTCTTTCCCCACATCCTAGCCAGCATTTATTGTTATTTCACTTCTTTATACGTGCTACTCTGATTGGGGTTAGATAGAATCTCAGCATAGTTTTGATTTGCATCTCCCTGATGGCTAATGATTTTGAACATCTTTCCATGTATCTATTGGCCATTTGTATTTCTTCTTTTGTGAAGTGCCTCCTCAGTTCAGTTCCCCATTTCTTGATTGGGTTATTTGTTTTGCTAGTGTAGAGTCTTTTGAGCTCTTTGTATATTCTGGATATTAGCCCTCTGAGTAGTGGCTGGTAAAGATCTTCTCCCATTCTGTAGGGTTTCTCTTTAGGTTAAGTAGGCTTTCTCTTTAGGTTCTTCATGGTTTCCTTTGATGAGCAGAAACTTTTTAGTTTGATGCCATCCCACTGCTTAATTCTTAATTTCCAGTGCTTTGGAGGTCTTGTTGAGAATGTTACTGCCTGCTGCAACTGTTTTAGAAATTCTGTTCACTTGCAATAAGAAACATTAAAAAAAAAATTCTAGCAAATATATTGGCCTAGACTCTTGTGTTCTTTTTTCTTTTTGTTCTCATTTTTGGTACTGGGGACTGAACTCAGAGACATTCTACCTCTGAGAATGTGGCACCCTCAGCCATATATATATATATATATATATATATATATATTTTTTTTTTTTTTTTTTAAACAGTGTCTCACTAGGTTGATGAAAGTCTCACTACTTGCTGAAGCTGTCTGCAAACCTGGTATCCTCCTGTCTCAGACTCCCAAGTACTAGTATTATAAACATGCAGCACCATGCCTGGCTTAGGCTATGGAGTTCTGTAAACTCATAGCCTAAAAAATGTAAAAAGATACTCTATTCGAACATGAATTTTTCATTTATTTTCACAAAAGAATGACAATGTTATACCGAATGTCTTTTAAGACATTAATTCCAATATGTCAAGATCTGACAGAGTAGTTTTTAAGGATAGGGATGGGATGACGGATGACCAACTTATTTCTCTTCTGACAAAAGACATTAAAAAGTAAAAATTGTCATCTAAGTATCTTTAACAACAGAAGACAAAAGTCTCCGAAAAATTCTTTGCATTTAAGTTATCCTTATTAAAATTTCACATTATCCTCTTCTCACTTAATAATAAAATTCCAATCAAGCCTGGACTTAAGCATACATTTTACATGTATTTTCTTTCTGGAAAACAATTAGCAGACCACGTGGCAAGCACTGTGATAAGATAAGTAAGGCACAAATGTTCATACATAAGGAAGAACCGAGAATGGTTTTACTCTAAACATACCGAGAATACAATTTTTTTTTTTTTGGGGGGGTGGCACTGGGGTTCCTGGAAGCCCTTCTACCTCCGAGCTACACTCCCAGACCTATTTTATATTTTTGAAACTGGGTCTCTTACGCCAGCGCGGCTGCGCGGCTGGCTTCGAACCTGCGCGATCCTCCTGTCTCCGCCTCCCAAGCGCGGGGATTACAAGCGTGCGCCACCACGCCCAGCCCGAGAATACAATTTTGAAATCATTACCAACTCAAATTTAATCAGAATATATGTGGAAAGAAACAATATTAAAGAAAGACTGACTGTAAAAAATCACAGAAGCTGAGCATGGTGGCACCTGCCTATAATCCCAGTACTTGTGAGACTGAGATAGGAAAATTGCAGGTTCAGGACAGTCTCAGCAACATAGTAAGACTCTCAATAATCTAGCAAGTCTCTGTCTCAAAACAAACAACAAAAGAGCTGAGAGTGTAGCTTGGAGGTAGACTGTCCCTGGGTTCAATCCCTTATTCTATCCAACAAAACACAGGTGGGCACATGTACGCGCACGCATACACACACACACACACACACACACACACACACACACACACACACGTGGTCCTAGTGCCAGAAGGAACTGTATTTCAATCATACAATCAATTTGTTTATTTTTAAACACTGTAATTTATGTCAATGATTCTCCATTGTGGCAATTTTGTCCCCTAAAAGACATTTGGCAACACGTGAAAACATTTTTGGTTGTCACCAGTAGCAACTGGTAGAAGCTAGGGATAGTATTAAACATCCTACAATGCACAGGAAAGCCTGTCACAAAAAAGATTTACTTGACCCAAAATGTCAGCAGAACCAAGATAGAAACCCTCTGATTTATGTGATTAGGGTTTTCATTTCATAAACCGCTAAAGGCTCTGAGGTAAACCTGTGTCCCATCAAAGTACGTAGCCATGCACTGTTATACATAATTTAAAACTATTAGTCTGATTATGTTTTATGTCTGCCTTTCTTTTTATCTTTATACTTTTTACTCCTATTTTTAATTGCAGCTGCAAATTAAATTATATGTATTCCATTAAATGACTATAAACAGGAATAAATTATTGTACCATGTTATGGAAACTTATAAAGGATCTACTTAATATTTAGCCATGTAATTACTTAAAGATTTATCCTAGGAAATGTGACTTAAAAGTTTTTTATATTTCAAATTTTGATAGAAACTGAAGGCTAAAACATGTAGAATAGACTAGTACATCCAAATTAAATAGGAAGTTCCATCAGAAAATTTTCACTATTCAAGGAACATCAGTTTTGCATTCAGGACATGAACAAGAGGCAGTCAAGTACAATATAAAATAGAGTTTAAAAGAAGCCATTAAACTGAGAGAGTTATTTTTAGTCTGTTTCTGCTTAAAATTTCTCAGGTTCTACTTATATTTAGAAAAAAAGACATAAAAATTTTAGCCTTAGATTTATTCACATTTAACATTCTCTAAAAATCATTAATTTAAATATCTTGATGTGTTCAATAATGCTGGTTTTACATATTTTGAAATAAAATGTTTTTTTTTTAGTGTTAAGTTTCTAAAGTTTTTTATATATTCTAGATTAGTCCTCTATCAGAGGAGTAGCTGGCATTGATTGTCTCCCTTTCTGTAGACTCTTCAAACTTTTGTTTTCTGTATAGAAGCTTTTTAAACTGATGCTCTCTCTCTTTTTGATTTTTGATATTTCCTGAGCTTTGGGGGTCTTATTGAGGAAGTCTCTCCCAGTGCCTATATATTGAATAGTTGCTCCTATGTTTTCTTCTGGTGCAAAATTTCTGGTCTAATTTCTAGGGCTTTGATCCATCTTGAGTTGACTCCTCCAGGATGAGAAACAGGGATCTATTTTCATTCCTCTACATGTGGCTATCCAGTTTCCCCAGCAACATTTCTTGAAAAGGCTTTCTTTTCTTCAGTGTATGTTGTTGGCTCCTTTGTCAAAAATCAATTGGCTATAAGTATGAGGACTAGTTTCTTTTTTTTTTTTTTTCTTTTTGCAGGTCTGGGGATGGAACCCAGGGGCATTTGACCTCTGAGCTACACTCCCTGCCCTATTTTTTATTCTTTATTTTGAAACAAGGTCTCACTGAGTTGCAGAGGTCCTCACTAAGTAGCTGAGGCTGTCCGTGAACCACGATCCTCCAGGTCTCAGCCTCCCGAATGCTGGGATTGTATTACAAGTGTGCGCCACCACACCCAATTTAGGACTAGTTTCTGTATCTTCTACTCTATTCCACTGGTCTATGTGCCTGTTTTTTTGTTTGTTTGTTTGTTTGTTTTTGCCAGTGCTATGCTATTTTTGTTATTGTAGTTCTGTAAAATAATTTGAAGTCAGGTATTGAGATACTTCCAGCATGGATTTTGTTGTTAAGAATTGCTTTACCTATTTTGAGTCATTTGATTTTATATATCAATTTTAGGACTGTTTTTTCTAGCTCTGTGAATAACATTGGTTGTGTGTGTGTGTGTGTGTGTGTGTGTGTGTGTGTGTGTGTGTGTTTGTGTTACTGGGGACTGAACCCAGGGGCATTCTACCTCCAACCTACATCCAAGTTCTATTTTTCATTCTTTATTTTTTTTAAACAGGGTCTTACAAAGTTGTAGAAGGCCTCACTACGTAGCTGAGGTTGGTTGCAAACCTGCGATCCTCCTGTCTCAGCCTCCCAAGTACTGTGATTACAAGTGTGCACAAATTACAAGTGTGCCCAGCTGACACTGGTATTCTGATAAGAACTGCAGTGAATCTATAGTTTCCTATTGATATACCAGCCATTTTGATGATATGTGTTCTGCCTATCCAAGAACATGAGAGGTCTTTCTATCTTCTAAAGTCTTCTTTCAATATGTTTTTCCTGCCTTATTGCTCTGGCTAGAATTTCAAACACCATATTCAATAAGAGTGGTGGGAGTGGGCAACCTTAATCTGTTCCTGATTTGAAAGGGAATTCTTTCAGTTTTTTCCTCATTTAGTAGAATGTTGGCTTTCAGATTATTGTATGTTGCTTTTGTGATGGGCAACTTAACTGAATAGACACTTATCAAAGAAAATACAAATGGCCAATGGATATATGAAAAAATATTCAACACCATTAGCAATCAGGAAAATGCAAATCAAAACTACACTGAACCTGGGTGAGGTGGCACACACTTGTAATCCTAGTACTTGGGAGGCTAAGAAAGGAGGATCACAGGTTCGCGGCTAGCCTCAGCTACTTAGGCTCTCTGCAATTTTGTGAGACCTTGTTTCAAAATAAAGAATAAAAAAATAAGGCTGGGGATGTAGCTCAAGGGTAGAATGCTGCTGGGTTCCATCCCCAGTACTGAAAAAGAGGGGGAAAAAAGCTACAAACTACAATGAGATTCTAAATCCATTCAGAATGGCAATCAAGAATATGAACAATAACAAATGCTGGCGAGGATATGGGAAAAAGAAAACTTTTAAACACTACTAGTAAAACTGCAAATTAGTATATTCACTATGAATATCAGTATTGAGGTTCCTCAAAAGAATAGAATCACCATATAACCCATCTTTATCACTCCTCAGTATTTTCAAAACAATAAACGTCAGAATACAGAATACTATACATGCACATCTGTGTTTATAGCAGCATAATTCACAACAATCAAACCATGGAATCAACTTAGGTGTCTGTCAACAGATGAATGGATAACAAATGTGGCATATATACACAACACAAGAAAATTATGTCCTTTGCAGGAAAATGGATGGAACTAGATAATATTATGCTACATGAGATCAGTCAGTCACAGAAAGTCAAGAGTCAAATATTTTTTCTTACATGTAGAGTTAGAGAGAAAACAGGAAACAAAAGGGACTTCAGATAACTGAGGCTACTGACCAGTAGAAGAGTGAATTGGGACTGGGGATTGTGTGAGGGAAGTGAGAAAGGAAAAGGCAAGAACTAAGGAAAGAAACAGTTCAAATTATGCTATGCTCCATGTATGAAGTATCACTACCAATCTTGCTGTTATTATAGGGAAGAAGAAATAGTGAAGTGGGATCTGAAAGGAGTCACACTAAGACCTGAATACACATTTGTTTATACGACTCTGAACCTAAGATGTATAATTACAATGCAACAATGATCATATAAAAAATTGAGACCTAAACAAAGAGAAAAGAAATAAAATGAGTTCCTGCTAGTAGCTTTAATATTTGGCTTAGAAAAATAATAGCAATCACACATTAACTAGATTAAGATACTCATTTAATAAGAAAAAGATATGTTTTCACTGATACCCAAACTGAGTATACTTTAAAAGGTCAAAATAAATATTCTGGTGGTATTTTAAAATTTATTTGAAAAATGTGTATGCAAAAAGCTACATGTCAAACATCAATGAATGGTGTAATACCGGAAAGACAATAAAGGAAATACTGATGTTAAGATATACTGAACATGAGTCAGACGTGGTGCCATACACCAATAATCCCAGTATGTGCGAGGCAGAGATGGAAGGATTGCAGGTTTGCAACCAGCCTCAGAAACTTAACAAGACCCTCAGAATTTTAGTGAGGCTCTCAGCAATTTAGTGAGACCCTGTTTCAAAGTAAAAAATAAAATAGGGCTGAGGATATAGCTCAGTGGTAAAATGCCCCTAAATTCATTCCCCAGTACAATAAAAAAAAGGATATACTGAACCTGGATAAATTTGTAAACAGAATTTCTTCATATTAGTGATGCAAAAAACATATATCACAATGCAGAAAACATACATACTTTGTTTTGAAGATTAAAAGTAGAAATAAATAACTGAATAGTACCCATATCACCTATATATTGGCATTTTTATTTTTTATTTTAATTTATTTATTTAATTTATTTTTTATTTTTATTTATTTATTTATTTTTGTAGAACTGGCAATTGAACTCAAGGGCATTCTATCTCAAGAGATACACTCACAATCCTTTTTTATTCTTTATTTTGAAATAAGGTTTCACTAGGTTGTGGAGAGCCTTACTAAGTAACAGGCTGGCTGAAAACCTGCAATCCTCCTAACTCATCCTCTCAAGTACTGGGATTACAAGCATGCACCATCACACCTGGCTTTCACTGACATTTTTATATAGCAGAATTTCTTTTAATTCTTTAAAAATTAAAAAAATTTAGTCGGGCATGGTGGTACATGCTTATAATTTCAGCATTTTGGAGACTGAGACAGGAGGATTGCAGTTTCGTGGACAGCCTCAGTTACTTAATGAGGCCCTTCATGACTCAGTGAGACCATTTTAAAATAATGAATAATTTTAAAAAAGATAGGTAGCCGGGCATGGTGGCGCACGCTTGCAATCCCAGCATTCGGGAGACTGAAACCAGAGGATCGCGGTTCACGGACAGTCTCAGCTACTTAATGAGACCCTCTGCAACTCAGTGAGACCCGGTTTCAAAATAAAGAATAAAAAATAGGGCAGGGTAGCTCGGAGGTCGAATGCCCCTGGGTTCCATCCCCAGACTCACACAAAAAAAAAAAAAGATAGGCCAGGGAGTGTTGCTCAGAGGTAGGATTCCCTTGGGTCCCGTCCCCAGTACCGCAAAAATATTTTTAAATAAAATATTAAATATATATTTAATATTTTTATTTAGTAAAATATTAAATCCACTATCATGGTTAAAATTTCATTAGTTCTTTTTTTTTATATTGCTGGGAACTGAACTCAGTGCCTCATGCATAATAGGAAAGTGCCTACATCCCCAGCCCTTCATTAATTTTTGAATCAGCCAAAGTAACAAAGAGACAGTTCAATGGTTGGATATTTTTTCTTTTAAGACAGTAGTAAAAACTATAGTAAGAATAAACAGAATGATAATTTATGACTAAGTCTTAAAGAATGGAATCCAATGTACATATAAAAAAGTTAATTCAACAATAAAAAGGGTTGAAAAACAACCAAAGGGCCCGTAAGTAGTATTGTGCATAATTCTTAAATATGCTATAAATGTATTGAAACCCATACTCTATATATAAGGTATTTTTAAAATTTTAAACTATTATATAAATGAGAATGGTAGCTAATATGTTAACATATTAAAAATATATTAAAACATATAAAACTATTGGTATATTATTATTATTGTTGTTAACATAACACATGTTCAGATTGGGAAAAATCTAATTAGATATCCTCCAAAATGGTTAAAAAAGACTAAGGCCCACTGCTAGCATATTACCAGTTCTCTGGTTTCATTATCTAAGGTGTTGCTTAAAAATCATTACCCGGCTGGGCATGGTGGCACCATGCCTTTAATCCCAGTTCTTGGGAGGCTTAAAGCCAGCCTCAGCAACTAAGTGAGGCTCATATCAACTTAGCAAGACCGTTTGTCCAAATAAAAAATTAGATAGGGCTTGGATGTATCTCAGAGGTAGAATGCTCCAGAGTTCAATCCCCAGCATCACAGAAAAAGAAAGGAAGAAAGAAAGAAAGAGAGAGAGAAAGAAGAAACCATTAACCTACATGACTATATAGTTCATTCATAAGTAATACTTCCATGCAGTGGTTCCTTGGTTAAAATAGGGAAATATGTACAAAGCTTATTTTTGAACAAATGACAGTATAAAATTTCTTTGCAAAAGCTTAAAAACCATAGTATAATATTATATTCTTTAAATTTTTTATTTAATTTTATACTGTGTTTTTAGTGCTAGAAATCAAACCTTAGATGTAGTACACTTGCTAAGCAAATACCCTATTAATAAGTTAAACCCCAGTTCCAATACAGTCTTTAAGTAGTGTAAAGAACTACTAATAAATACAGAAATTTTACCAAGGAAAATTCAAAAGACTTCAAAGAAGTGGTTTTTGCTTTTATTACAAGTTTTTCACAAAGAAAAATAATTTAGTGTTTACTTGTAAATGAGCAGAAAATATTCTTCTTTTAATTTTTTTTCTGGATCTCATCCAGAGGTGAATAATTCTTTTTAGTTGTTGTTGTTTTTGTTTGTTTGTTTGTTTTTAATTACAGCATTAGGGACTGAACCCTGAGCTTCACATATGCTAGACCAGCAAGCTACTACTGATCTACATTCAATCCCTCCTGTCACTTTCTGTTTTGAGATAGGATCTAAGTTGCCCAGGCTGGTCTCAAACTTGTGATACTCCTGTCTCAACCTCCAGAGTAGATGGTATCACAGGCATGTGCTACAACAGCCTGTCAAAAATGATTATTCCAGCTGAGTGTGGTGGCATACACTTATAATCTCAACATTTGGGAGACTGAGACAGGAGGATCATGGTTCCCAGACAGCCTCAGTTACATAGTTAGGCCCTCTGCAACTCAATAAGACACTGTTTCAAAATAAAGAATTAAGCCGGGCGTGGTGGCGCACGCTTGTAATCCCTGCATTCAGGAAGCGGAGACCAGAGGATCGTGGTTCACGGACAGCCTCAGCTACTTACTTAGTGAGGCCCTCTGCAACTCAGTGAGACCTGGTTTCAAAATAAAGAATAAAAAATAGGGCAGGAGGTGTAGTTCAGAAGTCGAATGCCCCTGGATTCCACCCCCAGACCCGAAAAAATAAAAAAAGAATTAAAAATAGGGCTGGGGGTGTAGCTCTGAGGTTGAATGCCCCTGGGTTCCATCCCCAATACCTCAAAAAAAATTATTCTAAAAAGTTACAGAGAATAAACTAGAAACTATAAAAATGATATTCAGCTTATTTGTTAATATCAGGCATTTAATAAAAATAAAAATTATAATATAAAGTCATCTGTAATATGACAAAGTTCTGGTTGCATTAAAAAATAATAGTTAAATTTATATTTTAACACCTACCAAGAAGTGGTGACATATTCTGAAAAACACGAAGCAACTCTGGTGTAATACATGGACTGTTTTCCAATGTTACTAACCTAGGAAGGAAAACATGATTAAATTAATTCCAATGCCCATTAAAGCCATTAATATAATAAACTAAATAGAAAAGTTTCATCCAATGAAAATACATACATGGAAAGTTATAAAATTATCCAAAAAAAAGAATTTAACAAATGCCTCAAAATAGAAAAAAGCCTATGTTATGTAGATAATAATTTTTCTACATATACAGCAATAAAAGTAAACAAATTTATCAAAGTATGATGAATAATACAAATTTAATTTTAAGGTAAGTACATTATTACCATGAATTGGCCAAAGACAGACAAAAATCATTTTGTTGTTGATTTTCTTGAAATAATCTTTTGCTACATGTAATTGATTCGTTCCTTTAATGAGAAACTGGGATACTAAATTAATAAAACTTATGCTTTGGTTTAATATCAGATTGGGACAACTTAAGGAGACACTTCCAGCCACGACTTCCTATCTAGAATACAGGAGAGAGAGTGGATAATGGCGGAAATGGAAGCAAGATGACAAGAAGGCGCCAGCCACACAAGAAAAGCAATTTTTGGAGGATCATCCCAGAAAGGATTGGAGAAAGGACCACTTCAGCCGCGCATGCTGGGGACTCTTAACATCATATCTTGTACAATAAAAATGACCCGGGCGTGCTGGAGGGAGCCAAGCAGTGCTGGGCAGGGAGCCCAGCCGTGTGTCCCAGGAACTCAGTGCACCCAGCCCCCGCGTTCCTATGCTGCGCCGGGGGCGAGGTGCGCCCAGAACAGCAGATCCCGCTCTTCGCAGTGAGGCTGTGGGCCTTTGCTCTTGGAAGGGAGATAAAATTCATTGCTGCCCAGTGCTCGATCTCACAACCCCTTCAAAAAAGTAAATAAATAAATAAAATATTGGAGAGGGGTCAAGATGGCGGCGGCAGCAGCCAGGACTGAGAAGAAGCAGACGGACTCTATCCAATTCACCTGGAACTTTGGGAGGAGAAATCCCCACGAAGGGGGACTGCCCCTGCCGCACAGGCTTAGGAATTCTGGACATCATGGCATGTGGGGAGGGAGCTCAGTGGAGAACCAGGCAGAAAGCGGCCATGCAGTGGCACCGATGGCACAGCAGCGCCAGTGGAGCGGCAGAACGGCGGCGCCTGCAGAGCAGCGGAGCCAGCAGAGCAGCGAAGCGTCTGTGCCCGCCAAGTGACGGAGTGGCAGAGTGGCAGCCCTGGCACTGGTGCCGGCGGCAGAGGTGGGGGCTATTATTTTGGAGAGGCAGACATCTAATTCAACTGAACTTGATCTCCTGAAGAAATTGCCCCAAAGGTAGAATTTGGAGGGGCAGACAGATCCAGCCCAGTCCACCTTAAGCTTTCGAGGAAATCTCCCCAAAAGTAGACTGGCTGCTTCTGCCACACATGCTTGAGAAGACTAGATAACATGCTAAGTGGCAAAAGAGTTTGGGTGGTTTCAAAGGGGGCTCCACATAGCCGGGATGGGCCTACACACTGTGTGTTCTGGGAATCATCAGCCCTCATGGCCATTGTGCTCTTCAGCACAGAGTGACAGGCCAGGGTACACGTGGAACAACAGAGCCTGCTTTCCGAATTGAAGCATAGACCTATGCCTTTGGAGGGAAGACAAAATTTATTGCCACTAGGTATTTGGGGTCCCAGCTTTTGCAAAAGACATGCTCTGCTTTCTCATAATAAAAATAAATAAAAAAAAGGAAGAACACCGGGTGTGGTGGTACACGTTTGTAATCCCTGTGCTTGGGAGGAGGAGACAGGAGGATCGTACTGGTTCAAGGCCAGACTCGCTGGCTTAAGAGACCCTGTTTCCAAATAAAAATAGATATAAAAAAAAAAGGTCAGGTCTTTAGGAGTGTAGCCCAGAGGTAGAGGGGTTTCCAGAAAACCCAGTACCGAAAGAAAGAAAGAAAGAGAGAAAGGAAGAAAGGAAGGGAGAGAAAGAAAGAAAGAAAAAAAGAAAGAAAAAAAGAAAGGAAGGAAGGAAGGAAGGAAGGAAGGAAGGAAGGAAGGAAGGAAGGAAGGAAGGAAGGAGAATATGAAGTATTTTGAGATGGGGGTCTCAAAGTAATCTTGAACTTGCAATCCTCCTGTCTCCGTCTCCCAGGTTAGCTGGGATTACAGGTGTGAGCCACCAAGAACAGCCAAATTCTCATTCTTTAACTACTGTATAACTTTTCTCCCTCAAGTACCTCATATCTTGTGTACACTCTTATGACAATTTATACCTCCCAGTTGATGACTATACTTTATATTTTATTGAAAAACACTATATGGAGTTTAAAAGAACTACTGGAAAAGCTACTGTATGGAGCAACTTCCTGTCTCATTGCACTAAAAATGTGAACTCCATTTTCCTGCCTCCATTTAACATGAAGTATACCTGATGCTTCTAAAATTCAACCCTCTTCACTTGAGCTCTGAATCTTAAACCCTTCTACCTCCTTCAATTACCCTCCTCTCTCAATCTAGCCTCACCTGTTCTTACAGACCTTCTATTCCCCACACCAGACTCACATTCCAAATTCCTGTTTACAGTAAAATATCTGAAACAAGTAGTCAGTTTTCAACTTTTATTTATCTTCAATTTATTCTTTAATATACTCATTCTAATTTCTGTTCCACCCATTCTACTGAAAACATTCCTATCTTCTCCGTGTAGACAAATTCACTTCTCTGTACTATGTTATGTTACTATGATAATCAGAAAAATGTGACACTACTGCCTCTTTTAAAAATATCCTATCTTAGCTTGGTTTGCCTATTTTATCAGTAGACATCCTTTTTCTGTCTTCCTAGAAGGCTACTGTTTTTTGTTTGCTGTTTGGTACTGGGGTTTGAACACAGGGGCATTCTACCTCTAAGTCACACCCCCCAGAGTCTTTTCTCCTTTTTATTTTAAAACATGGTCTCCATAAGTTGGGGACACTAGCCTTGTCTCAGCCTCTCAAGTACTGGGATTAGAGGTGTGCACCACCAAACCTGGCTTCTCTTGTGCTCTCAAATATTAAATTTTCAACAGGATTTTGCCTTGAGCAATATTCTATATCTACCCTTCCTGTCCTAGGCAATCTTTTATTTTTAATGTGGATCATATTGAAAATGGTATACATTCGGACTGTGTTTAGTGCTCCACCATTTTTCCTTTTCCCTCCTCCCAACAATGAGTGTTAACCATGCTACAGTCACACTTATACACATATTTGAATGTAGCTCCTCCATTAATCAACCTCAGTCTTCCTCCTCTCCTACCCTTCTTTTCTAGCTTTGCTGAGGCTTCCTCTCCATTATCTGGAGTCCCTCTGGCATCCCTAACACTCCCTAGTTTGAGCATATTAGAGAAAACATATGTCCCTTCTCTTTTTGTGCTTGGCTGATCTCACTTAACATAATATTCTCCACATCTTTCTATCTTCTTGCAAATGACATGATTTTGTTCTTTATTGCTCAGTAGAATTCCATTGTGTGTATTTCCCATAATTTTGCAATCCATTCATCTGTTGATGGAGACCTAGGTTGGTTCCATATTTTGGTTATTACAAATTGTGCTGCTATGAACATGGGTATACATATGTTATTGTAGTTCTCTGATTTCAACCCCTTTGGAAAGATACCCAAGAGTGGTATAGCCAGATCATACAGTGGATCCATTCCCAGTTTTCTAAGGAATCTCCACACTGATCTCCAATGAGGCTGAACTAGTTTGCACTCCCACCAACAATGTGAAAGAGTTCCTCTTTCCCCACATCCTCGCCAGCATTTGTTGTTATTTGATTTCTTTATCCTTGCCACTCTCGACTGGGGTTAGATGGAATCTCAGTGTAGTTTTGATTTGCATCTCCCTGATGGCTAATGATGTTGAACATTTTTTTATGTATCTATTGGCCATCTGTATCTCTTCTTTTGTGAAGCATCTATTCGGTTCAGTTCCCCATTTCTTGATTGGGTTATTTGTTTTGCTAGTGTAGGGTCTTTTGAGCTCTTTGTATATTCTGGATATTATAAGACTGATGGCTAGAAAAGATCTTCTCTCATTCTGTAAGCTTTCTCTTTAAGTTCTTGAAGGTTTCCTTTGATGAGCAGAAAGTTTTTACTTTGATGCCATCTCACATGTTAATTCTTGCTTTAATTTCCTGTGCTTTGGATGTCTTGTTGAGAAAGTTACTGTGTGTCCTAGGCAATCTTAAGATACTTACAGGCTTTAAATGCCATATACAAAGTGCTAAGTACTTTAGCAAACTTTATTTCATTCTTACAATACCAATATAGCAATTACTTTTCATAAGTTTACAGAAAAGGAAATTGAAGAAACTTGACAGAAAATTATTAAACTATTCAAATCGCAAGCCAAATACAGTGGTACAACTAAGACTGGCATCTGTATCTGTTGAGTTCCAAAAATTAGCTCTAGCCCAGTAAAGGAAAATATATAAAGAAATGTACATCCTTGGGTCTTTAATCTACAAAACTTTAACCCATCAGTAAATTTGGTAAAATTTTTAAATGTATCCTAATAACTTATTTTTATTATATAAACTTATGTCTAGAAAAAGATTACCATTAGCAATGTATCTTTATTATTACTTTATTTCTATATAATTCTTAAAACTTTTATATCTTTAATAAGCACATTAAAATATCAAGTCTATAATACAAGTCTATATCTAGTTGTATAATATAAGTTTTCTAACATTCAATATCATGGTATCCAGATGTTTCTAAGCAAAAAGTTTTGTGTCAGATATTAGTTTATAATCTGGAGCAGGGGTTGGCAACCTACAGGTCATGGGCTAAATCCAACCCGTATCTTATATCTGTAAATGATGTTTACTGGGAATACAGCAATGTCCACTTACTAATTCACTATCTGTAACTGCTTTGAAACAAAAACATTAAAGTTGAGTAGCTGTATCAAGAGACTATATGTCAAAAACAACTAAATATTTACTGTCTGAACCTTTAAAAGTTTGCCAATCTTTGATATAAGGTATTCCATCCTTGTACAAATATAAATAAATGAATATACAAGATTTCAATAACATACTGATTTACAACCAAACCTGACACTTAAATTCAAATGCCATAGCCTGGCATATGAATAAGATGCAATTTGATAAGAAATCCAATATGCAAATTAATAAGTATCCACCTTTTTTTTTTTTTTTTTTTTTTTGTGTGTGTGTGTGTGTATGTGTGTGGTAATGGGGATTGAACCCAGGGGCATTCTACCTCTGAGCTATACACCCACCCCTACTTTATTCCTTATTTTTAAACAGTGTCTCACCAAGTTTCAAAGGGCCTCAGTAAGTAGCTATGGCTGGCCAAAAACCTCCTGTCTCAGCTTCCCTCCTGCAACCCTCCTGTCTCAGCTTCCTAAGTACCACTACACTCAGCTTACCTAAAGTTTAAATCATCCATTTTGTATCCTAAAATAAGATCAGTAATTTATAAATTGCCCCAGAGACAATTTCCATGAATCAAAATTTAATTCCTAGATAAATAATCAAAACTAGAAAAGAGGGGAGGCAAGGAACAAATGTTCCATTTCATTCTATGGCTGATTCTCTGTGACTTGCTTGCTTCCCCCCCCCCCCCCCCCCCCGGTACTGGTGATAGAACCCAGGGGCATTCTACCTCTGAGCTACAGCCCCAGCTCTATTTTTTATTCTTTTTTTTTTTTTAAACAGGATCTCACTGAGTTGCAAAGGGCCTCACAAAGTAACTGCGGCTGTCCACGAACCGTGATCCTCCTTTTTCAGCCTCCCAAATCCCAAATGCTAGGATTACAAGTGTGTGCCATCATGCTCGGCCTGTGACTTGCTTTTTAATTCCAGTAGTCAATTTATACATTGGAATTTTAAAATCTTTTATGTATTATTAAAAGATTGTCTCACCAGACGTGGTGTAATCCCCTAGCTAGCTTAAGAGACCCCGTTTCCAAATAAAACCTATAAAATAAGTCTGGGAGTGTAGCCCGGAGGTAGACGGGCTTCCAGGAACCCCAGTACCACCAAAAAAAAGAAAACCAGATCGTCTCTAGCAGGGTGTGGTGGCTCATGCTTGCAATCCCAGCATTTGGGAGGCTGAGATAGGAGGATCGCAGTTCGAGGACAGCCTCAGCTACTACTTTGTGAGGTCCTTTGCAACTCACTGAGACCCTGTTTCAAAAAAAAGGATAACAAAAATAGAACTGGGGATGTAGCTTGGAGGTGGAATGCCTGGGTCCCATCCACAGTACACTGTACTGAAAAAAAAAAAAAAAAGCTGTGGTTGTGCACGCTTTTAATCCCATCATTTGGGAGGCTGAGACAGGAGGACTGCAGTTTGCAGACAATCTCAGCTACTTAGTGAGGCCCTTTGCATCTCAATGAGACCCTGTTTCAAAATAAAGAATTAAAAATAGAGCTGGGGGTTATAGCTTGGAGGAAGAATGCCCCTGGGTTCAATCCCTGGTACCCCCCCAAAAAAAATTATTTCTAGAGAAAACTGTTTCTTTCACAAAGATGAGCTTAATAAAACAAAAGGATTTTCTAGCACAATTCCTTACACATACAGTGAGGAGTCAATAAACATTTGTAGCACACTAAGCTGACACAGAATCAGGGTTGTGCTTTTCTCTTTTTTCTTATTTTTTTGTGGTTTTTTTTTTTTTTCCTTTACTTTTAACACTACATGAAGAAATAAATCAAGAGTCTAAGTAGCACAAGCATTTGGGGCTGAGGTATAGTATAATAGCTCAGATTTCCTCCAATCTCACTTCAAGGATTGGCACTTTTAAGACAGTTTCTACTTTGAGAACATTAACAGGATTCCCATTTTACATGCCAAATTCCAAAAGAAGAAATGCAGTTAAATTCCTATTGCAACTTCCCTTTTATTGTTGTCTATTGTGAGCCTACAATGAGTGGCAGCTGCTTAAAACATCTGTAAGTTATCCATTTAGGGAAATCAATTTCATGTTTTTAATTGTAAATTCTAAGATTTAAAATTCTGTTATACACGACCTTTATGTCATTGGTAGGAATGGACGGGGTGGGGGAAAAGATATAAGATCCATGATATCAAGATTTTCCTCTTACCATAATTCTAAACCATCTTCCAGAAGATAGACATGTGGAGGCTGGGAAACATCTGTACTCAGTTGGATAACTGGGAGCAGGAAAGGGTACAGGTTCTTGCTGTCTGCTCCTAATCCCTATGGGAAGTATAAATACAACTTATGATAAGAAATGCTAAGGTCCCTCCTCCCACCAGAAAATTATCTATCACAAAAAAAAAAGCTGTGAAACCAATTTATTAAAAAAAATTAGAATTTTTGAGGATGGTCCTAATTATATTCACTAATAAATAAAGTTCTATTTGCAACTAGAAAGCAAAATAAAAAATTATTACTCAACTGCCTCATGGCAGCAAAAAATGTATATGCAAGGCTATAAGATATCTGCTGCTTTAAGAGATTCCATATACAGTTTGAATACCCTTAGCTGAAATGCTTGGAACTAGAAGTGATTTCAATTTTGAATTTTGGAATAATTGCATATATCCAGGTATAAACATAAAAATCATTCTTTTTCCATATACCTTACACAGTCTGAAGGCAATTTTATACATTTTTAGAGTATCAGTGTTCTGTGACCACAACATGAGATCATATATGGAATTTTCTACTTGTAGCACCATATTGGCACCCAAAAAGTTTCAGATTTTGGAACATTTTGAATTTCAGATTAGGAGTGCTCAATCTGTATAAGAAATATTTATTTTATTCTCCCTCTAACCACAAAAGAGGCATTAGCATTGACATTTTAAATTTTACAAACACTCTCACTAAAAACTCAATTTAAAATAAGTTCAGAGCCAGGCATGGTAGCATAAGCTTGTAATCCCCACGCTTGGGAGATGGAGACAGGAGGATCGCGCTGGTTCGGAGCCAGCCTCGCTGGCTTAAGAGACCCTGTTTCCATATAAAAAAAGTAAAAAATAGGTCTGGGAGTGTAGCCCGTGGGAGTGTATCCCGGAGGTAGAAGGGCTTGCAGGAACCCCAGTACCACCAAAATAAATAAATAAATAAATAAATAAATAAATAAATAAATAAATAAATTCAGTCTAAATGTTCATTAAAAATTATGGTAGATCTATATTTTAGGATTCGGAGTAGCCATGAAAAAGAATCTAGCATGGGATAAAAAAAAACATTTTTAATAATTACAAGTTTGAGCTGAGCGTGGTGACACACGCTTGTAATTCCAGTGCTTGGGAAGTTGAGACAGGAGGATTGCACAGGTTCAAAGCCAGCCTCAGCTACTTGGTGAGGCTCTCAGCAACTTAGTGTGACCCTGTTTCCAAATAAAATATAAAAAAATAGGTCCGGGAGTATAGCCCGGAGGTAGAAGGCCTCTGGGTTCCACCCCTAGTACCACACACACACAAAAAAAAATTTACAAATTTGGTTTAAAAGATATATACATATTTCAAGTAGTTGCTTAAAATATCTGTAATTCGCTGGGCATGGTGACGCACACTTATAATCCCCGCATTTGGGAGGCAGAGACAGGAGGATCACGCAGGCTCGAAGCCAGCTGTGCACACTGGCTTAGGAGACCCTGTTTCCAAATAAAAATGTAAAAATAGGTCTGGGAGTGTAGCCCAGAGGTAGAAGGGCTTCCAGGAACCCCAGTACCACCAAAAAAAAAAAAAAAAATCTATAATTCTGTATATGCAGCATATTTATAAAAATGTTTCTGGAGGCAAAGAGAAAAACACTATTACCTCTAGTTAGATATGGGAGAGAAAAAAAAGATGTTGAGAAGAGGACAAAAAGAGATGTTGTCACTATTTTGCATGTTTTTTCCAAAAAATAGGTATAAGCCAGGCGTGGTGGCACATGCTTGTAATCCCAGTATTTGGGAGGCTGAAACAGGAGGATGGCAGGTTCTCAGTCAACCTTAGCTACATGGGCCTTCCACAACTTAGTGAGAACCTGTTTTAAAATAAAGAATAAAAAATAGGACTGGGGGTATTGTTCAGAGGTCGAATGCCCCTCGCTTCAATACCCAGTACCACCAAAAAAAAGTATATATATTTTTAATAAAAAGTGTGTTTTTTTAATGAAATAACATAAAGAAGGAGGAAAAAGCATGATTTAATCTCAAATAATAATTTGCCTAGTGCTGCCTTAGGGATGTAAACTTGGTGTATTAGACAGTAATTTTGGAAGAAAATAAATTTAAAAATCAATGTGTAAGCTGGGCGTGGTGAGCACGTTTGTTATCCCAGCATTCGGGAGGCTGAGACCGGTAGATAACAGTTCGCAGACAGCCTCAACTACTTAAGTGAGGCCCTTTGCAACTTAGTGAGACCCTGTTTCAAAATAAAAAATAAAATATAGGGCAGGGGGTGTAGCTCAGAGGTCAAATGCCCCTGGGTTCCATCCCCAAACCCGCAAAAAAAAAATAATAATAATAATCAATGCGTATCATAATAATCACATACTATAATAAAAACAAAAGAAAACCAAATTATCAAATACTCCTCAATTGAGAAATAATTCAAATGACAATACAGTTTACAGCAAATTACAATGCCATAAAATGTATATATCCTACCTTTGATAACATATACCCTAAGTCCAATCCTTTCTTTGTCAGTAACTATAGTCTTCATAGTACATAATGAATCTTCAGAATGTATTCATTCTACTAATTGAAATTTTGTACTCTTTGCCCAAAACAGTTCCTCCCTCCCCAGCGAACCACCATTCCACTTCCTACTTGAGTTCCAACTTTTTTAGAGTACTATATGAAATCACGCAGTATTTGTCTTTCAGTTCATATTGATCTCTGGGGCACAAACATTTCAGTAGAAACATATAAAGTTTATTCTTAAATATATTAAGTTTTTCCTTCTCTCTAATCAAAAATCATTGGGAAGACCTATTAAAGAATTTTTCAAAGGAAGAAAACTATAAAAATACCATTGCCTAATAGAGTGGTATATTTGGCCTTAAAACTCAGTTGAATTCCAATCTCCATTACTCAATCTTTTCATGGGACAAAAATATAAAAACATTAGGAAAAAACTAATCAAGTTCACTTTAATTATCAAGTAGACTAAAAATTTCCTAAAAAAAAATTAGAATGTATCTGCTCAAGTGACTATCGAAATAAGTAAAAATATACTAGTTCTAGAAAAACTAAAATAAGCATCTCTAAACACACAAAGATAGCTGAAGCTTACAAGATTGAGTGTCTTGTAATATAAATTGCTGAAGAATGTCACAATCCCCAATATACAGTTCTTTCTTTGGGCCCCTAATAATGATAAGATACTATAAAAATAGAACACAAGGAAAAGAAACAGCAAGAAAGAAAAGTAGAGGATTAATTCAGAATATCCACCATCTAAATAAAAACAAAGTTTAGAAGAGACAAAAGAAAACCATGAAGAGGAATAAATAATCAACTTATAAGGTTATCTAAGACCTCAAAACTTGAGTTTCCAGTCAACCAAGTGCCAGAATGACTGAATGAAAAAACACTCACATCATTATGAAACTGAATATAGGAACTCTTGAGCTAGGAATGTAGTTCAGTGATAAAGTGCTTGCCAAATATAAATGAAGCCCTGGGGTCTCACCTACAGCAAGCACACGCACGCACACACACGCGCGCGCACACACAATGATATGAACACAGAGACTATTGTACAAATTGTCATAAATGGGAAGATGAATGACACATTCAAGAATCAAAAATTAGAATGGCTGCAGGTCTCCTACAACAAGTTTGAAAGTTCTAAAACAAAGGAAAAATTCCTCTAAATTTTTGAGTAGCTAAACTACTGATATATGTGAAAGTAGAATAAACATTTTTTATACGCAAGACTTCAAAAAAATTACCTCCATTTATCTTTTGCAGAATGCCACTGCTATTCATAAGCATCATCAGCAAGTAGGAATAAAACCAGAGGAAAACATGACACATAGAAAAACAGGCACCCCACGGGAGGAACAGGAAAGAATAATCCTTCTGGTGATCATGAAAGCAGATTTGGCTATGACAGCTGAGCACAAGCATAAAGTAAAACCAGTCCAGACTGCAGAACATATTCATATTTCTTCAAAGTGATATAGGTATAAAAAAGGGTGAAGTTTCTGACCATACAGAGGGAAAGTTTAGATAACAGATGAAAAGTATGGGTTCGATTACATAGAAAACTAAATTCAGTAGGAAGTCTAAGAAATCTAAGTCTTTGCCTCTGGAGTGCAAAGACCATTTACTGGTCATTCAACCAAACACTTACCTAGATATTACTGGGAAGAGATTGTACAGATGGATTTAAAGTCCTATATCAATTATCTTAAGATAGGGAGACTAACCATCTGAAATTAAGTCAGATGGATAGTCTCCTTAAAAGTGAGTTTTCTACACAAGAGGAAGTCACAAATTCAAGACCTCATGGTATCTGACATGTAAGAACTTCTCCACTGATGACTTGTCAAGATATGTGGCTGGACTCTAGGGATGAGAGGGGTCCACAAATGAGAGCCAACAAGTAAACCAGAAAGTCAGTACTACAAATAAAGGGATTGAATTCTGCCAAGAAGCTGAATGAGTGTGAAAGAGATTCTTCTCCAAAGCCCTCAGGGAGAACTTAGCTCAGCCAGCACCTCCATTTTAGCTCATTAGACTCTGATCAGAAAATTCAGACATGGCATTCCTGACTCTGACTCACAAAACTATAAGCTAATAAATGGACACTTTAAGTCATCAAGTTTATGGTAAATTTGTTATACAGCAACACAGCTACTACAGTAAACAAACAAAATTACTAATTCAGAGGCAGAAGTTGGGAAGATGAGGTGCAAAAAAATTAATACTGAAATTATAATATAAGCCTTCACAGGCTTTATACAATCACACAAATAATGATTCTAAATACTATTTAACTTACACTATAACTATTACTTACAACTAGAAAGATTAAAAAACTTGAAACATCTGGCTCTAAGGACTAAAAGTAGATTCTTCCACCAAACAAAAAATAGAGAGGAAGAAGAGAGTACTATTACTTTTCTCAGCCTCCCTAGTACTGGGATTACAGATGTATACCACCACACTCAGCTATACTGTTACTTTTCATTAACAAAAAAAAAATCTTTAAGCCTGGAGTTGTGGCACACTCCTGTAATCTCAACTATTTGGGAGGATAAGGCAGGAGGATCTCAAGTTCAAGAGCAACCTTGGCAATTTAGTGAAACCCTGGCTCAAAATAAAAATTAAAAGGGCAGAGAATGTAGCTCATTGATAATAGGGCCCCAAGTTTCAATCCTCTTGTACCAGAGGACTACGTTAAATTTTTTAAAAGGAGGATTCTAGGGATGTAGCTCAGGGGCAGAGCACTTGCTTAGCATGTATGAGGCACTGAGTCCAATCTCCAATACTGCAACACACACACACACACACACACACACACACACACACACACACACACAAATTCAAGAGCTGACTCCTTAACCAATGTATGTCTACAATTGATCAAAATATAAATTTGTTAGAAGGGCTTCCCTGATGTGATGTTCCACCTTACCTTCCAGTCTGAGATAGGAAACATACCATGTGTCCCCATACTGCTATGTTATTTCTGGCAAAAGAGCCCTTTTATAGAACTATTTCTATTTCCCTAGGTAGTCACCTTCACAAAGAGGTTGCCCCATGCATTTCTATATCCCAGTGCATAGTATTATGTATTATAGGTGCTTTTCAAAAACATGTTTATTGGATGACAAAAAAATGCAAACTTCCACTGATACCAGTTACTACAGACAAGAAAGTTTATTACCCAGTTATCAATCTCTCCAGGCAAAATCTACCAGAATCTATGTATCCAGTTTTATAAAAAATGAAAGCAAAGCTGGGCGTGGTGGTGCACACTTGTAATCCCAGCATTTGGGAGGCTGAGAAAGGAGGATCACAGTTCCCGGAAAGCCTCAGCTACTTAGTGAGGCCCTTCTCAACTCAATGATACTGTTTCAAAATAAAGAATAAAAACTAGGGCTGGGGGTATAGCTCAGAGGTAGAATGCCTCTGGGTTCTATCCCAAGTACCACACACACAAACACACACACACACACACACACACACACACACACACACACACAAAAAAAAAAACTGAAGTAAAGCATATGAAAGTTTATATTAATATCGTTTACCATATACTAAAAGTCAAAAGAAGGTCGCATTTTCCAAGAAATGAAACAATAATAAATCTTAATCTTCCCAAGTGACAGAAAAATAAATTTTAAGCTATGGCTCAATTTTATATAATAAACACACATGCATATATACACTAGTACTAATATTGTATATGCTAAATTATTATATTATATACTTATTCCAAGATGTGTAGATTTTTACTTGGTTTGAACTATACATCCTTGGCCTATACAAATACACAGAGTAGTTGAATGGTGGGATTAAAGAAAAAGCACAAACATTCCACAGGGTTATTCTGACTTACTAAGATTAACTGAATTCAAACTGCCTGAGGAAATATAAAAGTTAGATTTGTTTACTTCTCTCAAAGAAACTTCCAAACTGAGTTTAAAACACATTTTGGTAAACCAGGAGTCATTCTTTGCCCTGTTACAGATGCAACTGCAAGCTAGTTATGAAACTTCTGTTTCAGTCCTTTGTATCCTATTTTACAAAAAGCATATAATCTTAAAGTGTAATCACAAGAATTAAAGGGTAGACAAACACAAAGAAACTTTAAAAAAATGCTTTAGCATGGAATCGAGGTATGTATTTTTGTTTAATACACCCCCTAGTAAAAATGAAAAAAGATGTAGATGGTAATGACAGTTGCACACCATTATGAAGATATTGAATACCACTGAACTGTACACTTAAAATAGGTTAAGATGGCAAGTTTTACGTTATCTGAATTTTATTCACATTACAAATAATGGGAGAACATATGCTTTAAAATATTTTGTACCAGCCGGGCATGGTGGCGCATACTTGTAATCCCAGCATTTGGGAGGCTGAACCCGGAGGACTGTGATTCACGGCCAGCCGCAGCTACTTAGTGAGGCCCTCCGCAACTTAGTGAGACCCTATTTCAAAATAAAGAATAAAAATCAGGGCAGGGGGTATAGCTCAGAGGTCGAATGCCCCTGGGTTCCATCCCCAGACCCACCAAAAAATATATATTTTGTACCACTATTCATCTATCTAAAACTGTCTTAGAAATTTATAACTAAAAAATATCCATAAATATTATAAAAAATAAATTATCTTACAAAATAAAATCAAAGTTCCTGAAAAAGGTTTTCTGAAAATTAATATTAAAAAGATTTAGAGTAAGCAGGTAAAGTGCTGCATGCTTGTAATCCCCAGTACTTAGGAGGGGTGAGACAGGATTGTAGGTTAGTGGCCACCTTCAACAACTTAACAAGGCCCTCTGCAACTTAGTAGACCTTGTTTTAAAATAAAATAAGGCTGGAGGTGTAGCTCATAGGTAAAAACCTTCCCTCTCCCAACTCTGGGGTTCGAATACCTGGCACAAAAAAAAAAAAAAAAAAAAAAAAAAAAAAAAAAAAGTTTTAGAGTAGTAACTCTTAATTTTTTAAAAATTTTTTATATATTTTTTATTTTTTATTTTTCTGGTGGTGATACTGGGGTTCCTAGAAGCCCTTCTACTTCTGGGCTATACTCCCAGACCTATTTTCTTTTTTAATTTGGAAACAGGGTCTCTTAAGCCAGCATGGCTGGCTTCAAAACTGCGCAATCCTCCTGTCTCCGCCTCCCAAGCGTTGGGATTACAAGCATGCGCCACCACACCCAGCCTAACTCTTTATTTTTAATGAGATATCCCAATGGAAAATTTCTCAAACTTGGAGGTGAAGTCAGTAAAATCACTTGAGTATTTCTAATACCAGATACTTTACTCATGGTCTTAAACCTGTTTATAATGTCACTATGAAGCTATGAATTATTTTGACACTTTACATGTAAAATAAATTCTAGTTGTCATTCTCTCGTTCTCTCTCTCTTTCCTCTCTATGTGCTGCATATTTTAAAATTAAAATGTCTGAAATAAAATTTACTTTTCTTCCCCCAAAACCAAGTCAGTCACCTATTTCCTGTATAATATGAAACTTTCAACTACCATTAGCATAAGTCACATTAAAAGAAAGTTTTTGAAAATAACAAAAAAGAAACTGTGAACTAACTTACCTGAACAAGATGAATAAGTGTTGTCAAAATAGCACATCTCAACATATTGTGTTCTTCACTCTGTTTCCAAAGAAGAGGCAGATACTGTACCAAACATCCGACATACGGTCGTATCTACAACAGAGGAAAAGAAAGCAGCAGAATCATAGAGTTATATTAGTAAAGAAAGCAGTTATTTCAGGATACATTGAAAGATTACTCAAAAGTCCCGAACAACAAATATTTAATATTTACTTAATATATTAAGCATATATTTTAATGATAAATAAAATATTGCATAGAAACCCCAAGCTCTATGGTAAATATTTTAAATAATTTTAAACAAGTATCAGATTTACTGAATAAAATTAAATTTATGAATATCAAACAATAAGTTCTTTTAAAAGCTGTAGTTAGCCAGGCGTGGTAGCATTTTCTTCTAATCCCAATACTTGGGAGACTGAGACAGGAGGATCATAGGTTTTCAGACAGCCTCAGCTACTTAGTGAGGCCCTCTACAACATAGACCTGTTTCATAATAAAGAATAAAAAATAGGACTGGGGGTGTAGCTCAGAGGTAAAATACTCTGGGTTCAATCCCCAGTATCACATACACACACAGTTGGAGTTAATAAGCAGCTCAAACTGGGCCTGGTGGCACACGCTTGTAATCCTAGTACTTGGGAGGCTGAGATGGAGGGGATTGCAGATATGCAGCCAGCATTAGCTACTCAGTGAGGCACTCTGAAACTTCATGAGACCCTGCTTCAAAATAAAAAATAAAAAATAGGGCTGGAGCGTAGCTTAGAGGTAGAATCCCCTGGTTCAATCCCAGTACCACAAAAAGACAAAAAAAAAAAAAAAAAAAAAAAAAAAAAGGCTCAAGCCATCAAAACTCAGATTTCAAATCCAAGAGTAGATGCTAAGTCTATGAACTCCAAATTAGTTATCTTTCTCTAATATCTCACAAAGCTACTGCACTGATTTTCAAGCAAAGATATACAGTGGTAAAGTAGGACATTAGAAACCATGAGACAATTATATTCTTGTTCCTTAGATTATCAATTTTTCATTTAGACCAGGTATGAAAAAGGAAGCTAGATAATTTAACTGTTGAGAATTTTACACATCATTTTATATTAAGCCAAATGTAGATATAATACGGACTAGAATACAAAACACACTTAATGCTTAAAGTAAAATAACAAATTCTTGAGAATTTTAATATTATTAAGCATAAAATGATCTTCCAAGATAGGGAAAATTCTATAGCACCTCTACATGGCTAATGTAAATTTTTGAGATTTTTCACTTTCTTAATCGTTTTTAAATTCAAACATAAATGTCAATTTTGAATAATACATAACTGAAATCACAACTCATTTTAGTGAATGCTTTAACATTTAAACAATGTGGATAAAACAAAAATACTAACAATTTCTACATATTCTACTCACTTCTGACACCTATTTTCATGTTTTACAACAAAATTACCTGCATGTTGACTCTTTCAATCACACATGAAAGGACATGTAAAACGTGCATCTTTGTGTCACACTCTGTTACTTGCTGCAATAACTGAAAAAGTAGTGTGAACATGGTCTCCAAATACTGCAAATAAAAGAACAAAGGTTTAGAAAAGAAATGTAGAGTTCTACATATAAACAGATGGAAACAAAAGATAAATCATGTCAAAGCAGAAGACAAACTTTAGTAATATTTAACTTTAAATTATTCAATATGCCAATATGTTAAGACATTTTTAGAATTTTTAAAATTTTAAATATTTATTTAGTAGTACTGGGGATTTTAAACCCACAGGCATTCTAATTTGAGCTATACCCTTAGCCCATTCAAATTTTGTTCTCTAAGCTGTTAACAGTGTCATGTCACTATTCTTCCAAATATGTCCACTGCCAGTCATGAGATGTTATATTTTTTTAAGACTTACAGATTAGCCGGCGCACACTTGTAATCCCCGCGCTTGGGAGGCTGAGACAGGAGGATCGCACAAGTTTGAAGCCAGCCTCAGCTACTTAGTGAGGCTCTCAGCAACTCAGTGACTCCCTGTGTCCAAATAAAGTATAAAATAGGTCTGGGAGGTGGGCGTGGTGGCACACGTTTGTAATCCCAGCATTTAGGAGGCTGAGACCTGAGGATTGTGGTTCATGGATAGCCTCAGCTACTTAGTGAGGCCTTCCACAACTCAATGAGACCCTGTTTCAAAATAAAGAATAAAAAATTGGGCAGGGAGTGTAGCTCAGAGGTCGAATGCCTCTGGGTTCCATCCCCAGACCTGCAAAAAAAAAAATAAAAAAGGTCTGGGAGTATAGTTCGGAGGTACAAAGCCTCTGGGTTCCACCCCCAGTACCATTAAAAAAAAAAAAAAAAAAAAAAAAAAACTTACAGATTAAAACAAAAAGAACACAAACTCCTTTCCAATTATTGCACACAAATGGCAGCTATCGATGGGCCCTTTGCATATGCTCGATATGCTCAATTTACATATACCATAAGATGGTATAAATTTTTGTAGACGCACATTTGTTATTCTAATGACAGAATACTTGAACCGTTTTTAAATAGACATCATAGGTCTGGCTTTGAACTCTGACTTAATAAAAATTATGTTGGAAACTTATTAATCATAGGGCCTTAGGTAAAAAAAACATTTGTTCACACATATATGGTTCATTTATTTTGGGGGGTTTATGTTTTGTTTTCATGCAAGTGATTTTTTGTTTTTGTTTCTTAATTTGGTTTTATTTTTATATAAATTTCTAAAACACTTCTTTTTCACCCCAAATACCTGATTATTTCGTCAAAGAAAAATCACAGCTCTACAAGTTCTCCCATCTATAACAGCCACGAGAGGTATATAAATAGACATCCCAGTAGCAGGGCATGGTGGTACACACTTGTAATCCCAGCATTTGGGAGGCTGAGACAGGAGCACTGAGTGGACAGCCTCAGCTACTTAGTGAGGCCCTTTGGAACTCAGCGAGACCCTGTTTCAAAATAAAAAGAATTAAAAAAAGAAAAGGCTCTAGGGGTGTAGCTTGGGGGTAGAATACCCCTGGGTTTCATCCCCAGTACAGAGAGAGAGAGAGAGAGGGAGAGGGAGAGGGAAAGGGAGAGGGAGAGGGAGAGGGAGAGGGAGAGGGAGAGGGAGAGGGAGAGGGAGAGGGAGAGGGAGAGGGAAAAGAAAAAGCCATCTCATCACATAACTTTCTTCTGACCTCCTAAAAGGCTTTCTTCTTCCTCCTAAAAAAAAATTCTACTAATTCAATCTTCCCAACATATTTAACAAGTGTTTGGTGAGTGCCAGTTCTGTGAGAACACCATGTTAGGTGCTAGAGACTTGAGTAAGTATGACTTGGTATTTTTGTCTTCACATAATTTGCAATCTAGTATAAAAATGAGACATATCTGCACAAACATACCGAGAAATAATACAAAGAGTAAAAGGAAAAGACACATAAAATGAAAATATGAGATATTTTACAATTGTGAAAAAAGAAACAAGTCAATTTCAAAAGAGATAAGACAGCCAACTAAAAATATGCAGAATAAGCCGGGCGTGGTGGTGCACACTTGTAACCCTGGCACTTGGGAGGCTGAGACAGGAGGATCACACAGGTTCAAAACCAGCCTCAACTTAGTGAGGCTCTCGGCAACTTAATGAGACCCTGTTTCCAAATAAAATATAAAAATTGGTCTGGGAATGTAGCCTGGAAGTAGAAAGCCTCTGGGTTCCACCCCAGTACCATTAAAAAAAAAAAAAAAAATGCAGAATAAAAGTGACCTGTGACCAAAAGTTTACCAGAATAGTTGCAAATAAAAGTCTTAGTCTCCAAAATAACCCAATTTATTTTTAAATTCAGTTTTAATTACTAACAGGAATAAAATATATATGTATATAATATGTATATATATAAAACTTCAGCTACAAAAACAATACTCAAATGACATAAGCAAAAATTGTTATAAAACCTGGAAAAAAATATTCTTACCGATAGAAATTGATCTGTTCTAAATTCAAAATCATCAACAGGTGAAAAGCAGTTAAGGAATATATGAGGTTTCTCAAGATGTAAATGTACCTAAAACATATTATACAATCAATGGCTATATTTATACTATCTCAAATTAAGTTCCAAAATAACTATTTAAAAGTGTTAACAAAAACTTCTTTGCAATGAAGTATTTTTTAATTTTTAAAAGGATATTTAACTTCAGAGTTGTAGCTGTTTCAATTCGGACCTAAAAGAAAATTCACCATGAGTTTTTAATCATTCTAGAGCTACTAAACATCATTAATGTTAATAAAAACCAATTAATTCTAAATCATTTTCTATACTGTTTTTGTTAATATTAAAGTCACAAAAATATTAACATGCATAAATAAAGATACTTTCAGTTTGCAGCAAGGGATAAATAAATAACAAGATACTGTTTATTCCCACCATTTTCGGCTTTCTATAATTTAAGACTTTAATCCAGGTTGGATGAGTGCTTCTAGGAAGATACACAATTTGCCACAAGGGCTATAAAGAACACGGGACTCAGGGAGAGGAGCGTGCAGGTGATGCCAGGGGAAAGAGGTTGAGAAGCAAGAAAAAGAGCAGTGAACAAGACAAGAAGAAGCAGCAGAGCGTAAAAAGAACTAGCCCTAACCTCAACTTGAATAACTACTTAGAAAAACCAAGACACAGTGGAGATTTTCAAGACCCCAAAGTTCACAAGTGCAGAAAGGTTTATGCAAGCACTTGACTGCCCTTTATTTTGAAACAGGGTCTCATTAAGTTGTGGAGGGCCTCACTAAGTAGCTGAGGTTGGTTGCAAACCTGTGATGCTCCTGTCTCAGCCTCCCAAGTACTGGGATTACAAGCAGGTGACACCACATCCAGAGAGACTATGTATTATTACAGATGTTTTCTGTATTAATCCTAAAGTAGCCTTGTGAATAACATGCCTTTTCCTTTTTTATACAGTTTCTAAAAGCAATGTGGCCAGGTTTGGTGGCCCAAGCCTATAATCTTGCAGTAGTTGGGGGCTGATGCAGGGAAATCACAGGTTTTCTCATCAACTAAATGAGACCTAGTTTCAAAAAAAAAAAATGGGTGGGGATGTAGCTCAGAGATAGAACAGCCCTGAGTTCAATCCCCAATACCAAAGATGAAGAAAAAATAAATAAGACAATATGGACATTTCCAGATGCTCCACTGACAACAAATTCACTGAAAACATCTGCCAACTTGGTGATAACTGTCAGAGTGATTGAATCAGGTCCTAGACTTGAACCAGCCTAACACATGACTACTTTCACATCCTGCCCATAGATACAGGCAGTCTACAGACTAAAGTTATGAGGACGGTACTGGGAAAGAAGGAATGGCAGTATTTAAGGAACTTAAGACCACCACAAAAATGTAAAGAGAATAGACATGAAAGAATAAAGGAATCTACTAAAGAGAAATTGAATCATTTCCTAATTTGTTGGTTTTTTTTTAAATCCTATTCCCAGCTCCTAATTCTTTCAATGAGTATTTTTCTAAGATTTGACTCTTTGCAAAGCTCTTATAAGAGACAGTAATTTGGATAATATCACCTTTTACTATCCTCAGTGTTCACAGAAGGTCCTTCTACTCCCACCTTCTTCCCCCCACCTGTCCCCTCCTGTGTCCTCTACTTCAACATCCTCCAGTGTGCCCTGCCTGCTCTTTCTCTGCTCCGCGGCCTTCCTCCCCACATCTCCTGCCTGCTTCTCCCTGTCTACTACCTCCATTACCACTTGTACTACTGTTATCATGCCTTCTTTTATTCTTAACTATTCTGCAATTAAGTCAAGATCATTCATTACACAATTCGATGCATTTTTTCAGAAATATATATACATGTATATATTTATATGTTTCCTGAAAGGATAAGAAGCACTTTGGTTTATTCATGTCCTTTCAAAAAAAATTTGAGGCTCAGTTTTATATATTATGGATACTATATATATAAATTACAAATTCAAACCTGATGTTAGAAGTTTACTAAAGTTTCCTTTCTCATCTTAGACTGGCCTAATATTTTGAAATTTCAGAGTATATTATATATTTCCTATGGAATTAAATGCAATAAACATCAATGAATTCAAAATTTATTCTGGCATCTTCCAAATCATAAAGAAGCCAAGAGCTTAAAAACTCTATAGAAGAGCTGGGCATGGTGGCACATGCTTGTAATCCCAGTGCTTAGGAGACTGAGACAGGAGGATCGCACAGGTTCGAAACCAGCCTCAGCTACTTAGTGAGGCTCTTAGCAACTTAGTGAGACCCTGTTTCCAAATAAAGTATAAAATAGGTCTAGGAGTATAGCCCAGAGGTAGAAAAGTCCCTGGGTTCCACCCCCAGTAACACACACATACACACACACACACACACACACACAAAGCCTCTGTAGAAGTATTTTTGAGATAGAAAGTACAAAGGATGACCAAGTAGAATTGAAACTGTAAAACAGAAAAATTGACAAAATTGGGAAATCTGAAGAAGGCGTAAGAGTGTGAAGTCAGAAAAATTTCAATACAACTTGAAATACATCTTTTAAATACTCTGACCAGATCCCAATTTTACCTCCCATAGCTCATATATGGTTTGCCATAGCCTTGTCCATGCCACTAAAAGGTCCTTATTAAATTGCACCAAGCAATGTTTCATTTTAGAAATGTACTCTTTCTACAGCGGTATTCAACTTGTCCATGAATGTGACCATTATGTAGTAAACTTCTCTGACAACCACAATACCCCTGTCTGAACTATAGACTTTTGGTTATACTAGAGTCTATATTTTACCTAGGTACCCCCCCCAATTAAAGACTTAAAACAAATACTAATTTTGTAGTGTCTTACTGCTTGTTTTACTGAATAATGCACAATTAACCTAAATAAACATCTTAAAATTTTCAAATTTACAATGCTTAAAAATATAACAGGAGCCAGGCATGGTGACACACACTTGTAACCCCAGCATTTGGGAGGATGAGACTGGAGGATTGTGGTTCGTGGACAGCCTCGGCTATTTAGTGAGGCCCTCCGCAACTTAGTGAGACCCTGTTTCAAAATAAAGAATAAAAAATAGGGCAGAGGATATAGCTCGGAGGTCGAATACCCCTGGGTTCCATTCCCAGACACACACACACACACACACACACACACACACACACACACACAAAATTACCAGGTGTGGTGGTGCATGCTCATAATCCCAGTAATTTGGAGGCTGAGACAGGAGGATCATGTAGGTTCAAAGCCTTTCTCAGATATTTAATGAGGCTCTTAGAACCTTAGTGAGACTGCTTCCAAATAAAATATAAAAAATAGGTCTGCGGGTGTAGCCCAGAGGTAGAAGATCCCTGGGTTCCATTCTCAGTACCACAAAAAAGAAATATATAACTGGTTCTAAAAATCATAAAGCACAACTCAGCCCAGCATATAAACCAAGTACTCTGGTTAAAGAATGATCCAAAGATCTGGAGGTGCAGCTCATTGGTAGAACACTTGGCCAGCATACACAAGGCTCTGGGTTTAATCCCCAACATCACAAAAAAAGAAGGGGGGCAGGGATATCATTTCTATTCCTGAGAAAATTAAGATTCTTCTCACCTAAAATTTAGTAAATAATTCTATAGTGTTGAAATTAAGTATTCTCAAACTTGAGAGGAAACGATAATTCCAAAGGCAAGAAAAAAAAAATGAAACACAAAGAATTAACAGAGTGAAAGATTATGTGTCAATGACAAAGTCTGTCCTGAATAAGAAAAAGAATATATATGTTACAAAGAAACTTTTTTTGTGTGGTACTGGGGATTGAACTCAGGGGCTTTCTACCTCAAATCTACACCTCTATAGCCTTCTTTTTTTTTATTATTCTTTACTTTGAAACAGGGTCTCACTAAGTTGCAGAGGGCCTCACTAAGTAGCTGAGTCTGGCCTTGAACCTGCAATTCTCCTGTCTCAGCCTTCTAAATGCTGGGATTACAGGTGTGTGCCACCATACCCATCTTACAAAGGGATCTTAAAAAAGTAACTACCTTCTTTGTTCTCTTACTAAAACATTATAAATGATTTTAGAATAGTAGAGTTTGATTATATTTTTTTCAATGGTTCTTAATGGGAAAGGCAACAACAATCAAAAAGATTTCTCTTCCTCAAGTCAAAGTGGTCCCCTCAAGGAATAAAAGTCTCTGAACTTATAGTTTAACATAGGGTAAAAGTTTAAATGCAATTATTTTAAAAGACTTAAGGAGCCGGGCGTGGTGGCGCACGCTTGTAATCCCAGCATTCGGGAGGCTGAGACTGGAGGATCGTGGTTCGCGGACAGCCTCAGCTACTTAGTGAGGCCCTCTGCAACTCAGTGAGACCCGGTTTCAAAATAAAGAATAAAAAATAGGGCAGGAGGTGTAGCTCGGAGGTCAAATGTCCCTGGGTTCCATCCCCAGACCTGCCAAAAAAAAAAAAAAAGATTTAAGGAACATACCACTAAGTCTTGATCTTGAAGTAAGTTACAGATTGCCTCATACAGCATGGGTCTTAAGTCAGACTTGAATTTCACAGAAATCCACTGACCAATGAGCCAAATCACCCTGCGTCGCAATGGCTTATACCTAAATAGAAAAATATCATTAAAGTAAAATGTTAAAATATTTAAAGAGGTCCATTTCATTTGATTATCTCATCTTTATATCTAAAATGCAATAATAAATGCAGTCTTCATTTACATTAAAGTTTAAAAGCAACTTATAAAAACAGTACAATACAAAATACTAACAACAAAGTCTTGATGTAAGTAAATAAAAACTGTTAATTACATACACTGTAACCCCTAATTCTTTCACATTAAGGAATTTGAACATAAAAACAAAGTCCATTTATGCTCTTCAAGTAACTAAAAGCAATGCTAATGCCTAAAACCCCACAACTGGAGGGGTCCCCAAAAGTAATAATAATGGAGCTCCTGCATTCAATTTTCCCAGTTCAGTTCTGTTAATCCCATAAAGTCACTTTCAGAACATTGTGAAAGACCAGTAAGATTCTACAAAATATTTATATATTTTTAATGATTTCATTTAACTCTGATTGTGAAAGAGCTGTCCAATTACAAAATGTGACTCAGATTACAAAAATAATGATATATTTTAAAATCTGTAAAACATTTGCATTAACATGTAGAAACATTCCTCTGTGATTGTTTTTGCTAAAAGAAATAAAGGTTAAGAAAACTACTTAGGAAAGAAGTAAAATCACAGAGCTTAAAATATTTGTATACCTCTACAAATTAGTGAGACCCTGCTTCAAAAATAAAGAATAAAATATAGGGCTGGTGATAAAAGTTTGGAGGCAGAATGGCCCTGGGTTCAACCCCCAGTACTACTACTACTACTACTACTACTACTACTAATAATAATAATAATAATAATAATAATAGTTGTGCCTATTATAGCCAGCTGATTTTTGACAAATGAGTCAAAAACATACACTGGGAAAATGCCCATTCAACGAATGGTGTCAGGAAAATTGGATAGCCATATGTAGAGGAATGAAAATAAAACCCTATCTCTCACCCTGCACAAGAATCAACTTAAGATGGATCAAAGACCTAAAAATTACACTAGAAACTTTACAATTATTAAAATAAGGCCTAAGACCAACTTTCAAATATATACTGGAAATAGTATATACATCACTGGAAGAAAATTCCTCAACAAATCCTCCAAAACTAAAGAAATAAAATTGAGATTTAATAAATGAGATACCATGAAATTTAAAAGCTTGTGTCGGGCAAAATATACAATCAGGAGTTTAAACAGAGAGTCTGCAGATTGGAAGAAAGTCTTTGTAGCTATTCCTCTAAAAGAAGGCCAGTGTCTAGACTATATAAAGAATTCAAAAACCCTAATACCAATAAATAAATAAATAAATAAATAAATAAACAAACAAACAAACAAATAAATAAATAATCCAATTCTTACAAGGGCTATTGAAATGAATAGACACTTTTCAAAAGAAGTAATTCAAGCCAGGTATAATGGCACACACCTGTAATCCCAGTACTTGGAAGGCTGAGACTGGAAGATCAAAGGTTCAAGGCCAACTCCAGCAACACAGTGAGACTCTTTCAAAACAAAAGACAACCTAGGGAGACCCTGTTTCAAAATAAAAAAGGGATTTGGGAAGATGGTGACCTAGAGTAAGAGTGAATATATTCGAATCCTGCTGACACTTGATCCCCAAAAACTGAGCACTACAACACCAGATAATACTATCAGTAGAGGAATAAGAACAATAAACACAAGTGACAGAGAAAAAGAAAAATAGAAGACCAACCTGAGGGAAGAAAAAAAAAAGCCCTGCCCACAGCAGCAGGCACCAACAGGAGCCCGGGCTTCCCGCACAGCACCATACGCCAGTGACAAAAGGATAACAAGGATTTGAAGGGAGAAGCAACAGACCCATGGGTTGTTAAGTCAGCCTGCGCGAAGACCTGCTACAGCATACGGGAGCTAACCATGCCATCCAGGGACCGAGAGTGGAGCTCAGCACCAGAAGAGAAATGTGCTGCCAGGCATGGTGGTGCACGCTTGGAATCCCCGCGCTTGGGAGGCTGAGACAGGAGGGTCGTACAGGTTGGAAGCCAGCCTCACTGACTTAAGAGACCCTGTTTCCAATTTTTTAAAAATATATAAAATAGACCCCTGGAGAAACCAGACCCAGTAAGACGCTGGGTTCTGGGCAGGGGTCGCGCGAGGCGCACAAAAGCCGGGGCCCGGGTCGCAGGACCCTGGGCCCCCGGCCGAACTGCGCGTAGCACGCCAGACCCCTGGAGAAACCAGGCCCAGTAAGACGCTGGGTTCTGGGCGGGGGTCGCGGGCGGGGCACGCCAGATGGGGCCCGGGTCGCGGGACTCTGGGCCCCAGGCCGAACTGCGAGTAGCACGCCAGACCCCTGGAGAAACCAGGCCCAGTAAGACGCTGGGTTCTGGGCAGGGGTCGAGCACAGGGCACGCCAGCTGGGGCCCGGGTCGCAAGACTCTGGGTCCAGGCCGAACTGCGCATAGCACGCCAGACCCCTGGAGAAACCGGGCCCAGTAAGAAGCTGGGTTCTGGACGGGGGTCGCGGGCTGGGCATGCCAGATGGGGCCCGGGTCGCGGGACTCTGGGCCCCAGGCAGAACTGCGAGTAGCACGCCAGACCCCTGGAGAAACCAGGCCCAGTAAGATGCTGGGTTCTGGGCAGGGGTCGCGCGCGGGGCACGCCAGCTGGGGCCCGGGTCGCGGGACTCTGGGCCCCGGGCCGAACTGCGAGTAGCACGCCAGACCCCTGGAGAAACCGGGCCCAGAACAGAAAAAGATAAAGAAAAATATCGGAGAGGTGGTAAGAAAGCCGTTATGGATGCCAGGACACTGGAGATGCAGACAAAACTTATCTAAATGCACTGGAACTTATGGAAAAATTCGCCGTGAAAGAGGACTGCTATTTCTCTATATTGTTAAGAATCTCAGACATCACATATAAGGAGACAGTTTAGCGGAGACCAAGGAGAAATGCGGTGTTGAAAGAGTTCTCCGCGATGGTGGTGGAGACTTGTATTCAGGAGAAGCAGAAACCGGATCTTACCAACTTTATTTTTTTGGAGAAATTACACCAAATGTCGAATGCTACCATCACGCATGCTTAGGAACACTGGACAACATTCAGAGTGGAAAAAGAGCCTGGGAAGGATTTGAAACGGTGGAGGCAGTGGCAATGCCAGTGGCCAATATTCGGGGGAGGCAGAGATCTGATACATTACAACTGGAACCTTTGAAATAATAACCACAGAGACAGTGATCAGAACCTGCTGAGGGGTTAGGCGGGCGCCGGGGCCAGTGGCCAACATCAGAGCTTGCTGTGAGGCAAGGCCACTACTGAGGCCTCCGTGGCCAGGATTGGAACCTGCAGAGGGGTTAGACCGATGCTGGGGCCAGCGAGGCCGGCATTGGAGCCTGCCATGATGCAAGGCTTGTGCTAGGGCCTCCGAGGTCGGGTCCGGAACTTGCTGAGGGGTTAGGCCGGTGCTGGGGTCAGCAAGGCCGGCATCGGAGCCTGCCGTGAGGCAAGGCCGGTACTTGGGCCTCCGAGGCCAGGATAAGAGCCTGCCGAGGGGTTAGGCTGGTGCTGGGGCCGGTGAGGCTGGCATCGGAGCCTGCCTTGAGTCATGACCAGTGCTGGGGCCTCCGAGGCCGGGATCGGAGCCTGCCGAGGGGTTAGGCCGGTGCTGGCGCCAGTGAGGCCGGCATCGGAGCCTGCCTTGAGGCAAGGCCGGTACTGGGGCCTCGAGGCCAGGATAAGAGCCTGTCGAGGGGTTAGGCCGGTGCTGGGGCCAGCGAGGCCGGCATCGGAGCCTGCCGTGAGGCATGACCAGTGCTGGGGCCTCCGAAGGCCAGGATCGGAGCCTGCCGAGGGGTTAGGCTGGTGCTGGGGCCAGTGAGGCCGGCATCGGAGCCTGCCTTGAGGCAAGGCCGGTACTGGGGCCTCGAGGCCAGGATAAGAGCCTGCCGAGGGGTTAGGCCGGTGCTGGGGCCAGCGAGGCCGGCATCGGAGCCTGCCTTGATGCATGACCAGTGTTGGGGCCTCCAAATCCGGGATCGGAGCCTGCCAAGGGGTTAGGCCGGTGCTGGGGCCAGCGAGGCCGGCATCGGAGCCTGCCTTGATGCATGACCAGTGTTGGGGCCTCCAAATCCGGGATCGGAGCCTGCCAAGGGGTTAGGCCGGTGCTGGGGCCAGCAAGGCCGGCATCGGAGCCTGCCTTGAGGCAAGGCCGGTACTGGGGCCTCTGAGGCCGGGATCGGAGCCTGCCGAGGGGTTAGGCCGGTGCTGGGGCCAGTGAGGCCGGCATCGGAGCCTGCCGTGAGGCAAGGCCGGTACTGGGGCCTTCGAGGCCAGGATAAGAGCCTGCCGAGGGGTTAGGCCGGTGCTGGGGCCAGCGAGGCCGGCATCGGAGCCTGCCGTGAGGCAAGGCCGGTACTGGGGCCTCCGAGGCCAGGAAAAGAGCCTGCCGAGGGGTTAGGCCGGTGCTGGGCCCAGCGAGGCCGGCATCGGAGCCTGCCGTGAGGCAAGGCCGGTACTGGGGCCTCCGAGGCCAGGATAAGAGCCTGCTGAGGTTTTAGGCCGGTGCTGGGGCCAGCGAGGCCAGCATCGGAGCCTGCCTTGATGCATGACCGGTGCTGGGGCCTCCAAATCTGGGATCGGAGCCTGCCGAGGGGTTAGGCCGGTGCTGGGGCCAGCGAGGCCGGCATCGGAGCCTGCCGTGAGGCAAGGCCGGTACTGGGGCCTCTGAGGCCGGGATCGGAGCCTGCCGAGGGGTTAGGCCGGTGCTGGGGCCAGTGAGGCCGGCATCGGAGCCTGCCGTGAGGCAAGGCCGGTACTGGGGCCTCCGAGGCCAGGATAAGCGCCTGCCGAGGGGTTAGGCCGGTGCTGGGGCCAGTGAGGCCGGCATCGGAGCCTGCCGTGAGGCAAGGCCAGTACTGGGGCCTCCGAGGCCAGGATAAGAGCTCGCCGAGGGGTTAGGCCGGTGCTGGGGCCAGAGAGGCTGGCATCGGAGCCTGCCTTTAGGCAAGGCCGGTACTGGGGCCTCGAGGCCAGGAAAAGAGCCTGCCGAGGGGTTAGGCTGGTGCTGGGGCCAGCGAGGCCGGCATCAGAGCCTGCCGTGAGGCAAGGCCGGTACTGGGGCCTCCGAGGCCAGGATAAGAGCCTGCCGAGGGGTTAGGCCGGTGCTTGGGCCAACGAGGCCGGCAGCGGAGCCTGCCGTGAGGCATGACCAGTGCTGGGGCCTCCGAGGCCGGGATCGGAGCATGCCGAGGGGTTAGGCCGGTGCTGGGGCCAGCGAGGCCAGCATTGGAGCCTGCCTTGAGGCAAGGCCGGTACTGGGGCCTCTGAGGCCAGGATAAGAGCCTGCCGAGGGGTTAGGCCGGTGCTGGGGCCAGTAAGGCCGGCATCGGGGCCTGCCTTGAGGCAAGGCCGGTACTGGGGCCTCTGAGGCCGGGATAAGAGCCTGTCGAGGGGTTAGGCCGTTGCTGGGGCCAGTGAGGCCGGCATCGGAGCCTGCCATGAGGCATTACCAGTGTTGGGGCCTCCGAGGCCGGGATCGGAGCCTGCCGAGGGGTTAGGCTGGTGCTGGGGCCAGCGAGGCCGGCATCGGAGCCTGCCTTGAGGCAAGGCCGGTACTGGGGCCTCCAAATCCGTGATCGGAGCCTGCCAAGGGGTTAGGCCGGTGCGGGGGCCAGCGAGGCCGGCATCGAAGCCTGCCTTGAGGCAAGGCCGGTACTGGGGCCTCTGAGGCCAGGATAAGAGCCTGCCGAGGGGTTAGGCCGGTGCTGGGGCCAGCGAGGCTGGCATCGGAGCCTGCCTTGAGGCATGACCAGTGCTGGGGCCTCCGAGGCCGGGATCGGAGCCTGCCGAGGGGTTAGGCTGGTGCTGGGGCCAACGAGGCCGGCACTGGAGCCTGCCATGAGGCTAGGCCAGTGCTGGGGCTTCCGAGGCCGGGATTGGAATCCTGCCAAGGGGTTAGACCGGTGCAGGGGCCAATGGCCAGCATCGGAGTCTGGCGTGAGGCAAGTTCACTCCTGCGGCCTCCAAGGTCGGGACCAAAGCCAGCTTAGATGTTAGACCGGTTCAGGGGCCAGTGAGACCAGAACTGGGGCCTCCCATGAGGCAAGGCCGCTGCTTGAGCCAGCGAGGTCTGGATCAGTCCACTGAGTAGCCAGGCCACTACTGGGACCATCAAGAGTGGGATTGGTACTTGCAACGCAGCATGCACAGAGAAATATCGCAGAAAATATAAATCAGACGCTTTTCTTAATCAGCAATAACTAGGAGGAAAAGGGCAACAGGAAGAGGTTGAGCTATAGAAAGGGCCCTATAGTGAAGCAACTAATGTGACCAATCAGAGGGTATGTAATACTGGAGGACAGAGCCTCTTTAAAACGCAGGAGGTACATAAACAAATGTATCAAAGTAAATCACCAAAGAAGTGTGGGATGGAGGGAGGGGGAGGGAATGGGATGGGGGCTGGAGGAGGGCTAATTGGATGATGTGTGCTTGTATATCCTCTCAAGTCTTGTACTCCAATGTGATTGATATATGACTACAATGCACCAATTTAAAAAATAAATTAATTAAAAAAAAAAAAATATATATATATATATATATAATAGGTCTGGGAATGTAGCCCGGAGGTAGAAGGGTTTCCAGGAACCCTAGTACCACCAAAAAAAAAAAAAAAAAAAAGATTGCCACTCTTGTGGCACACTACTGTGACGCCATTAGACCAGTGACAGACAGCCCAGCCCACCACAACCCCCAGAGTCCCAGCCCAGCAAGCATCAGAAGAGTAAGTAATGCTGCAACCCAAAGAGGAACCTCCAGCACTGTGCCCCTAGGGACACGCACAGCCACAATACACTACCTTGGTCTGAGATCTTGTGGTTCAATCCAGTAAAGGCGGGGTGGTGACGGAGAGTACCACACTCTCCAGAGACTCAGAGCTGCGCTCAATAACACTGTAAGTAAGATCACGACCCCCGTGGAAAATTACCCACCTGGGCGTCCTTAGGGTCTTGCACAGCCTCAGTAACACCCTGGGTCTGAGACTTCCTGATACATCCCAGGGAAAGCAAGAGTGGGGGCTGCTGTTGGACATACAGAAGCTCTAACAGACTCAGGCTTTGATCAGCAGAAAATGTAAGGGTAAAATCTAGACAGACCCAACTAATAAAAGCTCCAGGATCACCACAGACCTCACAATCATGCCGAACGCGGAGAAGTCAGGACAGACCAGCCCTAGCTGTGGAGAACAGAGACTCCTACTTTGAGTTTGGTCTCAAAGACATACATCACTAAAGGTGAAAATCATGAGGGTGACCTGAGCTTAATACCTAACACAACTGGAATGGCCATCTACATAGACTGAGAAGATCTCAGAGAACCAACTCACAGCAGGAAGGGTGCCAGTGGTACTCAGTATCTGCACAGAGAGAGACTGCTGCAGACCTATATGCTGGATAGTCATTTAGTTGTAGAATTGCATTAATTGTGGGTGAGATTGTTTTGGTTTTATTTATTCCTTTTTGTGTGTGTGAGTGTGCATACCTGGTTGGGGTTTTTTTTATTTGTTTTGTTTCATTTTTTATTTTTAACCTATCTCCAAACCCTCTTCCAAGAGTCTTCCTTTGTACATACCAACTGTCTTCTCACTATCCCTTTCCTATCCTCTTGCCTTTTATTTCTCCCTTGTCTTGTATCAAACCTACTTCATAACATTATACCACAATTCTACATTGATTACTAGAATACTACTTTATTTTTACTCTTTCTAATCTAGTATATTCTACTGTACCAAACTCATATTTTCATTCTATTAAACTCTACCTGAGATTTTACTCTATCCTTCCATTTACTCCTGCACTTCCCTCTTTCCTCAACCTTCACTGTTGAATACAATAAAAACTGCCCTTGCATATACCAGCTGACACTTAGAAACTAAGAGAAATTCATCAAAACCAAGAAGCAAATCGCTGAAGTCATGAAAAGGAGGAACAACAAGGGAGCAATGAGCTCCCACAACTCCACAACTAAAGAACCATGATAACACAGAATTGCAGAGTTCTCCAGAAGGTCAAATTAGAAATGTAACTGTAGAATTAATACAGGAATTCTGAAAAGGATTTAGAGCGAGTCTCAAATAAAGGATGCAATCACTGAAGTAAAAGCATCTACTCAAACTATAAACAAATGGTTGGACCACATGAAGAGTAGAACCTCGCTCCTACATGATGATCACTCCAAAAATGAACACATAGTTTATAACATAAAAAAAACAATTTGAAAACAGAAATTAAACATTGAAGAAATATGGGCCCATCTTAAAAAAGCTAATTTGAGAATTACTGGCAGAGAGGAGGGAAAAGAGGGTGAAACCAAGGAGCTCAACAATCTTTTCAAAGAACTAATAGCAGAAATTTTTCCAAACAGAGCAAGAGATTGACACACAGGTACAGGAAACTTAGAGAACCCCCTTTAGACAAGATCAGAGAAAAGGCTCCCCACTCCACATACTAGTCAAATTGACCAATGTAGAAGCCAAGGAGAGAATCTTAAAGGCAACAAAAACAAAAGACAAAGTGACATTCAGAGGGAAACCAATTAAAATCATTCCAGACTTCCAAAACCAAGTCATGAAAGCCAGAAGGGCCTGAAGTAACATATTCTAAACTCTGAAAGAAAACAACTTGTGGCCCAAAATTTCCTAACCAGAAAAACTACCTCTCAAATTAGATGGGTAAATAAAATTCTTCCATGACAAGCAAAAGCTGAAGGAATTTATGTCTTCAAAACCAGCACTAGAGAATAGACTTAAAGAGATCAACTACAAAGAAGAAACAAGAAATATACACCAGAACCAGAGAAAAAAGAATTTCCATCCAGCAGACAACTAAGAAGAGAAGAACAAACAATATTTCACACAGAAGTAAAATCTCAACATGTTGGGAATTAAAAATCATCTCTCAATAATCACACTAATGTAAATGGACTCAACTCCCCAATAAAAAGACAAAGTGACAAAATGGATTAAAAACCAGAATCCATCTATATGCTGCTTGCAAGAAACATACCTTACAAGTAAAGATAGCAACAAAGGCAGGAGTTGTAATTATGATATCAGATAAGTTAGACTTCAAGCCCAAGTTTATTAGAAGAGACAAAGATAATCACCTTTTTTTTTTTTTTTGGGTGGTACTGGGGTTCCTGGAAGCCCTTCTACCTCCGGGCTACACTCACAGACCTATTTTATATTTCTTTATTTGGAAACAGGGTCTCTTAAGCCAAAGCAGCTGGCTTCAAACCTGCGCGATCCTCCTGTCTCCACCTCCCAAGAGCGGGGATTACAAGTGTGCACCATCACGCCCGGAAAGATGGTCATTTTTTTACTGGTAAAGGAACAATCCATCATGAGGAAATAATGATAATCAATATTTATGCTCCAAACTTAGGTGCAGCTACTTTCATAAAACAAACTCCTTGTGAAATTAAGTCACATATAAATCCCAATACAATACTAATGGGAGACTTCAACACACCTCTCACACCATTAGATCGATCTTCTAGACAAAATGTCAGTAAAGACACCTCGAACCTAAAGAACACCATTAATGAAATGGATCTGTTAGGCACATATAGAATATTCCACCCATCTACAAAAGACTCCACATTTTTCTCAGCAGCTCATAACCTTCTCCAAGACAGATCACATCCTGGGCCACAAAGTGAGCACTAGCAAATTCAAAAAATGTGACATACTTCCCTGTGTCTTTTCAGACCATGATGGAATAAAACTAGAAATCAACTATAAGAAGACTCAGAGAAACCACAAAAACATGTTGAGACTGAACACCACACTTCTAAATGAAGAATAGATCATACAAGAAGTAAAGGGTGAAATCAAGAAATTCCTAAAAACAAACAGAAACAGACATACAACATATCAAAACCTTTGGGACACATTGAAGGCAGTATTAAGAGGAAAATTTATAGCACCACAAAAGAAACAGAAAATCATCAAATAAATAATGACACATGTCAAAGACCTTGAAAAACAGGAACAATCTAAACTCAAAGCCAGCAGAAGACAAGAAATAGTCAAAATCAGAGCGGAAATAAACAAAGTACAAAATAAAAAAACAATACAGAAAAGCAACAAAACCAAAAGCTGGATCCTTGCCTTGAAAAAATTAATAAGATAGATAAACCACTAGCCAATTTAATTTAACAAAATGAGAATCAACCCAAATTTTGAAGATAAGAGATGAAAAGGAAGATATCACAACTGACAGTGCAGAAATAAAGAGGATTCTCAGAAATTGCTTAGAAAAACTACACTTCAACAAAATGGAAAATCTGGAGAAAATTGACAGCTTTCTAGATAAATACAACCCTTCCTAAACTAAGTCAAAAAGACATAGAAAACTTAAACCAACAAACAGCAATCAAAGAGACTGAAACAGCAATAAAGACCTTACGATCAAAGAAAATCCCAGGACCAGATGGCTTCCCAAGTGAATTTTATAAAACCTTTATAGAAGAGCCAATCCTGATACTCCTCAATCTATTCCACAAAATAGAGAGAAACGGTACTTTCCCAAATATAGTTTATGAACCAACATCACATTAATACCAAAACTAAATAAAACAGTTCAAGGAAAAAAAAACTACAGGCCTATATCTTTGATGAACTTGGACACAAAACTGCTAAACAAAATACTAGCAACATGTATTCAAAACCACATTAAGAAAATTATGTACCATGACCAGGTAGGCTTTACCCCAGGGATGCAAGGCTGGTTCAACATACAAAAATTAATACATGTAACTCATCATATAAACAGATCCAAAGTCAAAAATCACATGATCATTTCAATAGATGCTGAAAAGCCTTTGATAAAATCCAACATCCATTTATGATAAAAGCACTGCAGGGAATTGAAACAGAAGGGACATACCTCAAAATCATAAAGGCAGTCTACAATAAGCCTACAGCCAACATCATATTAAATAGGGAAAAATTTCAAGAATTCCCCCTAAAAACAGGAACAAGACAAGGATGTCCATTATCACTTCTCTTCAACATAGTACTTGAGACTCTAGCCAGAGCAATAAGTCAAGAAAAGGAAATCAAAGGAGTACAAATAGGGAAGGACCCTTTCCCTTTCCATTCTTCCTAATCAATACCTAAACTTAAAGAAGATAAGTGCTTAAATGTACATAAAAACATCAGAATTATGTAAAAGTCCTTTGTGTCATATAGATCTATAGTATTAAGCACCTCAATAAAAATCTAAAGTATATTCAAATACGTTTTGCCAAAGTATCTCTACATCCTACTCTACTCTCTCCCCCAGAGACTTGAAGACTTGCAGTACACTTTGCATGGATGTTACTTTGCATGGGCCACTTCTGACAGGCCTAGTACTTGCCCATTGTCTTTCTTGTGTGCAGTTTCTTTCTGGAACTCAGAGACCTCCATCTTCCCTTACTTTTGCATAAAATCCTCCTTCTTTTCTCCTACAAACTATTCTAAAGAACATTAAATATTTCCTAAGCAGTGAAAAAGCCAACACTTAATTATATTTGTTAAAAAATTCACAAGTCATATTACTTTCTACACTAGATATTACCTGCTAAGTCATACTACGACTCTAAAATTTGTAAGCGATTTAATGCCTCCTTGCCTTCATTAGAAAATTGATAAAATAAACACAAAATTTTATACTTGCCTATTGTGAGTGACTTGTAATTCAGGAAGAAGTTGATTTTTAAACCACTGATCAAAATCAACACTATCGAATAGTTCAAAAGCAGCTAATCCAACAGCATTATACACTGAGAAGAAAATTTAAGAAAAGTTAAAGATTTCACACATTTGGGGTTACATAAGAAATTAATTTTGAAACTTGCAAAGTATTAATTGAAGAAAATATACAATATGCTAACTGGACAAATTAATAAAACAAGACATTTTAGAGACACTGTCTAGGTTATTTTATTCCATGTTTTCCCAAATACTCCTTAGTTCTTTCAAACAGAAAATTAAGTCCACTCTATTAACAGAGTCAAATTACAAACCACCATCTGCTTGTAAATGGAGGCAGTGTTTCTGATCTGGTTTTTGTTTCTCTCCTTTCAGTCTCACTTCTCACCACAAACCCTCAGCTTCTATGTTCCAGCTAACCCAGGACAGTCAGTTCAGTCTACCTGTGTTTGCCTGCTTCTCCTATTTGTAAGCCTTCCTACTTACTGCCCAGTCTTTCCAGAACCCTCGACACATTCTGCCTAGCTAACTCCTACTTGACTTTCAGTTCACAGCTCTACTTCTCTTGGAGTCCTTCCCTGTTTATACCAAACTGTTTCTGATTACCATCAGTCCATTAAGTATTATAACTGTCTGTTTACTTGGTTATCTCTCACCAGGCAACTCTTGTATTTTTACTCCTATAGTCCAACTTTCCTAGAACAAAACAGACCCTCTATCCACTGAATAAATACATGTTTCTAAATCTCTTGAGTTTAACATACCAGCATCTTTGAGTAACAGTGCATTCATATCTTCTACGTTGGTGGGCCCTAAAAAAATAAGTACCAATAAAAGTAAATAAACTAATTTTTAATATTTAAGTTAAATTGATTTTTAATTGATATAAACATAAATACATAAAACCATATATGTTAGTGGGGTAACATGCAATGTTTTGGTACATGTATACATTGTATAATGCTTGAATCAGGTTAAACATATCCATCTCCTCAAACATTTATCATTTAATTATAGTGAAAATATCCACAATCCCTTTACTAGCTTTTTTTAAACAAATGGAACATTTTTGTTAAATATAGTCACACTGCTCTGCCACAGCACATCACTTCTTACTCTTATCTAAATGCAACTTAGTACCCACTGATCAACCCTTCCCATCACTTTCTCATTCCTACTCTCCCAGCCCCTATTAACCACCATTCTAACTCTCAACTTCTTTGAGATCATCTTTTTCATATTCCAACATGAAGAAAATCATGCAGTACTTGTCTCTCTGTGCAAAACTAATTTTTAAAAAATATTTCTGGCTGGGTGTGATGGCGCACGCTTGTAATCCCCGTACTTGGGAGGCTGAGACAGGAGGATTGCACAGGTTCGAAGACAGCCTTGCTGGTTTAAGAGACCCTGTTTCCAAATAAAAATAATATAAAAAATAGGTCTGGGAGTATAGCCCGGAGGTATAAGGGCTTCCAGGAACCCCAGTACCACCAAAAAAAAAAAAAAAAACCTGGGCATGTGGCACATGCTTGTAATCCCAGCATTTGGAAGGCTGAGACCAGAGGACTGTGGTTCTCGGACAGCCTCAGCTATTTAGTGAGGCCCTCTGCAACTTAGTGAGACCCCATTTCAAAATAAAATTAAAAAACAGGGTTGGGGGTGTAGCTCAGAGGTCAAATGCCCCTGGGTTCCATCCCTAAAACCCATCCAAAAAAAAAAAAATTTCTTAAGCAGGGTCCAGTGGTGCATGCCTGTATTCCCAGTACTTGGAAGGCTGAGACAGGAGACTTGCAGGTTAGAGGACAGCCTCAGCAATTTAAGGAGGCCTTTAGCAACTTAGTGAGACCCTGTTTCAAAATAAAAAATAAAATAGGGTTGGGGTATAACTCAGAGGTAAAATGCCCTGGATTCAACCCTCAGTACCAATTTTTTTTCTTTTTTATTTTTTTTTACCTTTTTAAATTATCAATTGACAACTTACAACTACACACATTTATGAGATACAAAGTGATGTTATGATTCATGAATATATTGTGTGATAATTAAATCAAACTAGTTAATAAGTGATCACTTTAAATTCTTAACATTTTTGTAGTGACATTTGAAATTTACTCAGTGATTTTACTGTGTATAATACTCAACTATATTTACCACATTGTTCAAGATAACTTTTTATTCTTACGCATATCCATATATGTATTTGTGTATATATATTTCTAAACATATTCACACATGTGTATGTTTGTATATATTCATTTATATTTGTATATGTATGTATACATTCCTATATTCATATATATATATATATTAATATATATATATATTCCACCTGAGATTTTGTACCATTTGACCACCTTCTCCCCATAATTGCCATTCCTCAGCCTCTGTAATAATCACCATGCTATTCTCTGCTTCTATGGGTTCAATTATTTTTAATTTCATTATTAGTGAGGCACATGAAGCATTTGTGTTGGTATACCTGACTAATTTTACTTAGCATAAAAAAGAAAAAAGAGGGATATTCATACTACAAATTGGTATCTATTGTGCTACATGTTATTATTATTATTATTATTATTATTATTAATTATTATTATGTGGTACTGGGGATTGAACCCAGGGACATTCTAACTTCAAGCTACACCCCCAGCCCTTTTTTTTATTCTTTATCTTGAAACAGGGTCTAATTAAGTTGCATGGGGCATTACTAAGTAGCTGATGCTTGTGGCAAACCTGAGATCCTCTTTTCTCAGCCTCCCAAGTCCTAGGATTACAAGCACACACCACCATGCCCTGCTAAATTTTTTTCCCCCCATGGTGCTGAGGATGGAACCCAGGGGCATTCTACCTCCGAGCTACACTCCCAGCCCTATTTTTTATTCTTTACCTTTAAATAAGGTCTCACTAAGTAGCTAAGGCTGGCCACAAACCTGTGATTGTCCTGCCTCAGCCTCCCAATACTGGGATTACAAAGCTGCGCCACCACACCCGGCTCTAAAAACAATTTTAAAGTAAACAAATAAAAAGATGAATCATGCAACAAAACAAAACAAGAATATACAAGTCACAAAAGGAGCTCTAAATATAATAGCAAAGGTTATAAGAGTACATTAAATAAAGAATGACAATAAAATTAAAAGTACAAGGAGAAATTGACTGCCATTGAGAAATTTACAATCATCATTCATGGCCAGCCTCAGCTACTTAGTGAGGCCTCTACAATTTACTGAGACCCTGTTTCAAAATAAAGAATAAAAAAGAGGGCTTGGGGTATAGCTCAGAGAAGAAGAAGAAGAAGAAGGAGGAGGAAGAGGAGGAGGAAGGAGGAGGAGGAGGAGGAGGAGGAGGAGGAGGAGGAGGAGGAGGAGGAGAGGAAAAGAAGAAAAATTGTAAAAACATCAGATTAAAA